>NC_045696.1:70957260-71628510 GCF_009834535.1 Camelus ferus
TACCATATCAGTGTTAACGTCTAGGTAATGTCTTTTAATTCACTAAGTCTCTCTGTATCTAGTCTACAGTTTACTTTGTCTCTTATGTTTTTTAATGGTCAAAGTTTTTGTTTCCAAGATCTCTGATTCTTTTTATATCTCCTTGTTCTCATTTCATTTCTATCTGCCTCTGTTCATTTCTTGTTAATGTTAAGCCTTCATTTGCCTTTTTTAGGCATCCTAAACATTATTTTTAATTCTTCATAAGATTTTCACAAAATTAAATTAATCTGGAATGAATTCATATTCCAAGTGTTGATTCTGTTAACTGTTTTTCTTACCACAAAGTATTTTTCATGTATTTTGGTTCAACTCTCAGTGAGTTGGAGAATTTTTTATTTTTGTTTTTACATCTATTTTTCGCTCTGTCTCTGTCCTGAGCTGAGACCCCCCAGGCCCAGTTGAAAACCCAGTCCTAGAATAGCACGGCAGGGCTCCCATTCTTCTGTGGTATGAGGACATCACAGATCCAGGCATGTAGCCAGAGGGTGGCTTGGCTCAGCTCCTAGTCAAGAGTCTGTCTTCATCTTCCCACATTTCAAGCCCCAGGCTGTACATGGACACTTGGCTTTTTTCCCCCTTGCCTCTTTTCACAAGCAGAGGGAGCCTCACCGCACCCCTGGCTTCAAGGGTCCTGGCTGTTGTCCCCTGTCTTACACAGAGCATGTTAGCTCTTTAGCTTGTACCCAGGATCTATGCCTCTGGCCGCTACTGCTGCTTCTAGACCCAAGGCCACAAGGCCCTCAGCCCCACTCATCACGTTGCATTTCTGATCTGCTTCTGGTACACAGAGATATCTATCTTGGGTTGGGGCCCAGCTATGTGCCTTTGTTTATCATTTTTTTTATTTTGTTTATTACTGCTGTGTGTTTGGAACACAGGGCATAGGCCACAGTGTGAACTCACTATGCCATCTTGGCTGAAGTTAAGAACAGAATTGTGTGGTTGCCATACCTATAGAGAAGTCCCATGTTTCTTTTTATTAAACGTAAAAAGGAGAGATCGTTTTATAAACACTCAGCAGGCTTTTATGCATGGGCTTTGCTATGAATACTATCTTTGGTTCTGGTAGAACACGTTCCTTCCTCAGGATAAAGGAGGTAGATAGAGTCCGTGTGTTTTCAAGTCATTCACACGTCCACTCCACACACACAGTCTGCGAGTTGTTCTTTGAAAGGAGAGACCACAGGATGCGGACGAAGCTTCATCAGCATCCACTCTTCTCTCCTAAGGGCACAACCGAGCCTGAGGTGTGGCCCGCAGACCGCGGGCCACGGTGGGATACCGACGTATACCTCCCCCTAGTGGCCACCAGAGGAAGCTGCGGCGCCCACAGCCAAGGAAATGCCCACCGGAGTTAAGGTTTTCCATGCACATTCAATCCCGGCTGAGCTTGGGACCTGTGGAAATGCCACAGGCAGCTCAAAGGGCCCAAGGGTGGAATTTGCTCTACTGTCTCTCTTGCTGTGCCAGAACGTAGCCAACCCTATTTGGGCCAGTTCTGTCTGCCTGGCACTTCTAAGCTTCAGAACCTTGACTCTAGGGACCACTTGGTCCACAGAGAGTTATTTGAATGGGCTTCTTAACTCATATCCAGAGGATCCCCACCTCCGTCGAGGCCACAAAGAGGGTTGTGGGAAGGCAGTCTGTGCAGGGGTACAGAACATGGGTTTGGGGATTAGCTAGACCTGGGTCTGAATCCCACCTCCGTCACTCACTAGCTGTGTGTCTCTGAGCAAGTTACTTAACCTCTCTGTGCCTCTGCTTCTTCGTTTATAAATAAGGATAATGCTTTCCTACTTCAATGGGTTGCTGTGAGAATAGAACCAGATAGTCAGATAAGTTCCATCTCCCCTATATGTGGTTCTTATTTTGAAGGTGCCTGGGCTCTTATAGCCCTTTGCTATTTTACAAGCTTCAATCAGCCTTTTCTGGGCTTTGGGTTTCCATGATGGGGGGATTTTTCTTGAGGAGGAATCAGACCCAGATGGAGTCCACACTGCAGAGGCCGCATGTGAGGGCCAAAGTCCTCCAGCCTAAAACTGTCCCTGAGAATCACAAACTCACAAACATACCCTCTGGTTGCTGGTGCCTGGGTGGTTTCTGTTTAACTATTTCCCACTCAGTGGCCTGCAGTCACACTCTCAGAGAACACATGCCTGCCAGAGGTGCGATTCAAGCACAGCCATGGTGGGCGTTCAGCTGGTCAGTACCTGCTCTGTGCTTGGCACTAGGGTTCTGAGGGAAAGGGGATCTCTGCCCTTAGGGCGTTCACAGCAGGGCAGGAGGGCTGTCCACAAAGGCAGGACTCTTTGATGACTGCTGTAAAGAGAGGTGCGCAGGAGCACAGATCAGGGTCAGCCCAGGATCATCAGGGATTGCTGCCCAGAAGAGAGGCTGCTGGCTGGGCCCGTGAATGTGGAGTAAGAGTGTGCTGAGGACAAACTTCATCAATTCATTCAAAGCTTTTTTGCTCAACACCTGCCGCCCTCTCCCCCAGCATCTGTTCTCTGCACTAGGGACCCCATAATGCTAAAGAGAACAGCAGGCCCTGCCATCCAGGTCTTGGCCCGGCACTCACAGAGAGGTTGTGATATAAACAATTCCACAGAACATCAACCTCAGACAAGGCCACTCTGTGACCGTGATGGATCCAGGTAGAAATAAGCCCAAACCCTGAAAGTCCTTTCTGACACCCCTGCACCGAGACCTCGCAGCTCCCCGTGGTGTGCGTTCTCCTCCACTGCAATGAGCAATAAACCCAACATGCTCCACTGCAGGTGGGATCTTCGTGCTCTTTGGGTGGAGTGTGTTACAGTGATGACCAAGAGGTGGGATTTGAGTGGAGACAATGAATGAGGAACAAGCCATGTGGAGACATGGGGGAAGAATGTTCCAGGCAGATAGAGTAGCCAATGCAAAGGCTCTGAGGTGAGATGTCAAGCATGTTTGAAAAATAGTAAGTAGGTCGACCTAGCTAGAGTAGAAAAGTCAGAGGCGGTAAAGCCCTGTGCTTGCCCAGCATTGAGTCCAAAGAGAGAGCCCAGAGCCAGCAACAGAGACATCAACGGTTTAATGGATGCGGGTGCTTACACGTCTGAAGCAAGGTCCTGGAGCGACACCCCACCACGCATGTGGCAAACAGCAGGAAATTTTCAGGGATTTTATTCCGTTTTTAAGTAGCCAATTCAGTTTAAACAAATGCCAGTAATAGACAGTAATGCATATTCACCCACATGCACATTCCTCACTTTCAGAGGAACATCAATCAGCATTCAGCTCAGCCTCTGTGGCCTTTCTTTATATAAAAAGAAATGACCAGCCCACACCTGTGGCCACTGCCTTATTGGCTAACTTCTTTTTTCCCCCTGTAATGGTGGCCAATATTTCCTCAACTTTAGGGGTGTCTGTGAATTCTCCGTACTCTCTTGTCAGCCTCCATTCATCAAGGACAGTCACCACAGGACCCCACACTAGTGGACGGCCACCCGGGGATCTACTCCACCTCTTTTGAAATCACCCCTGGAATTTCTGAAATCGAGTGCCCATGGAACTGAGCTCCTCTGTCAAGTTTATGATTTACCTCTATCCAAAACGTTATCCCCTTTCTTCTCCAACACGTGTTCTCCTCAAGATTGAGGAGTAGCAAAGAAAAGGGGAGGTGAAAGTGAACAGGACCCTGTGGGGCCCTCCTGGGCACAAAAGCCTTTCAGTGCCCCCTGTTTCTTATTTGCAGAAAAAAGCTTCAGCCTCCTAGGCCTTTCTGAATACCAAAGAGCAGATTTGAAAAGTTGCTAATCAAGGAAGGGAGGGAATGCAGAAACAGTCAAGAAACTACAGTGCAGCAATTAAAGTAGTGTCCTGGTTCCTCCTCAAGGAGTATAGGGTACCAATATCTTTGAGTTCTTCTGCAGGAACTAAGGCCCCTGCCCAGATGGAGGATGGTAACTTTAGGCTGCGCAGAGGATTCCTGGAATACCACCCTGTACCTTACCACCAACCAATCAGAAGAATAAATAAATAATTACCTGCATCCCTCACCCCAAATTTTGCCTATAAAAACTTCTTTCTGAAAACTATTGGAAAGTTCGGTCTTTTGAGCACGAGTCCCGTTCTCCTTGTTCAGCTCTGCAATAAATCTTTCTCTGCTCCAAACTCTGACATTTCGGTTTGTTTGGCCTCACTGTGCATTGGGCACATGAACTTGTGTTGGGTAACACTTTTGGGCCCCACATGTTATTGGACAGCCTGCAACTTTCCACTCCCCATCCTTATTTCCTGACATCTTGGCACTCACAGGAGTTTCCTTGGTCTCCTGGCTGCTCTGCCAATTGTTGGGCTGCACCCCGCAGCCTACAAGCCCTGTGCTTGCCAAGCTTCAAGACCGAAGAATGAGCCCGGTGTGGGCAAGAGGGACATCAGTGGTTTAATGGATGGGGGAGCTTACACGTCTGAAGCAAGGTCCTGGAGCGACACCCCACCACGAGCGAGCAGGTGGCGGGGCAGGACAGGGCAGCAGTCTTCACTCTTTCCCAAGCTCAGGGGGAGGTTACCAGTTAGAGGGAGAACTGATGTCAGGTTGGCTCATCAGATACCAGGGAAACCAGCAGAGGGCAAGCCCCTCACCACCCTTTGATAAGTTATGGCGATGTTCTCATCTAAAGTTAGAACAGGGGGAGGGTATAGCACAATGGCAGGGTGCATGCCTAGCATGCGCGAGATTCTGGGTTCAATCCCCAGTACCTCCACCAAAAGAAATAGATAAACCTGATTACCTTCCCTAAAAAATAAAATAAATAAATAAATAAAGTTGGAACAATCATTAGCTGGGGCCTGAGGCAAGTATGGAGAAAGGTCAGTCGGATGAGGAGGGTGTAGGTGAAGCAGGCACTGGTCGAGCAGGGGAAGTACAGAGAGCAAGAGAACAGCCATCTTGGGTGGCCCGATCATAGAGTCTTGTTTTGAGGAAGAAGGACAAAAGCCTTTATTGCCTTTTTAAAGAGATTTTTAGCAAAGTCACCATGGGTCCTAACGCTCTGTTGGAGCCACTCATGATGGCATTCTTCTTTGATATGGTAATAGAGTAAATAGAGCGATACATTCTGAATTTGAGTGAGGTCTACCAAGGGAGACTCCCAGCTTTTGGATGATCCTGCCAGCTCACCCTGTGTCTGTATGTCTCTCTAGCCATCTGGGGGAAAGCCTGTCCCTTTGGGGTAGGTCTAATAGGGTAACGTAGGCCAAGCATTTGTGTGGTCCAATGTGATTTAGGAGCGAATAGATTGAACAAATTTTATCACCAGCTGCAGTTTATGCTCCGGAAAGAATACAAAAAAAGAGTCTGCCTTCTCATTGCTGGCAACATAAACCGGAAATTCCCTGCACCAACTCAGGGCTGCAGGCCGCAGGTGTGAACACACACACACCACACTACACCACCACTGAGCCCCAGCAGCAGCCAGCTCAGGGCCCGGGACCACTCAGCAATTAAAGTTTCCCAGAGAAAAAGGGCTGTAAGTTATGCAGGTGATAGTCAAGCACTGTTTTAGGTTTGGCATTTAACAGACAAAAGTGAACTTTTAACTCTTTCTTTCTCTTGGTGTCCTAAACTTTCTGTTTCATTAAAATTAATAGATTTTTTTTTTAATTTTTTAAGTAATGGCATCAAGTACAGTCTGGTCCATGAGAGGAGTAAACTCTGACTTGGGGCAGAGCCTAAAAACACTACACACTAGATTTCTATTTCTTATCCTTTTGCCAATCAGGAGCCATGGAAGTATTTTTGAACAGAAGGGAGATATCATCACATTTAAATGTTAGAAAGATCACTCTGGTAGCCGAATGGTGGTGGATTGGGCCCACGCATTCATCTCCAGTGCTTTCTGAAATCCTTTTTTTTTTTTTAAGTTTTTCATATTAAAATCCATAAGGAAAGAGAGAACAGGAGACATGTCAAAAGCAACATTTTGGAAGCTGGAAAAAACTAGACAAATGGTAACCAGCATAGCACAACGAAGAAAGTTCAATCCTCAGCTGTGGGGCAATAAAGAAAAAAATCCTATTTATACCCCAGACCTGCCAAATGGTTCAGGAATTGGTGGCTCCAGGTACCTCTGAAAGTGGAGATGGAGGAGGGATGCTGGTGAAGGTGGAGCCAAAAAGCAGAACTAGGGATTCATTCCTGCCCCTTGCCCCAGCCATTCCTTCCCTCATTCCAACAGATGTTGGAGGTGTTTTTTCTGAAAGGTTAAAACTGAGGGTCTCTGGACTGGCATGCCACTGGCATGGACTGGCAGGGCCCCACACTGAAAATGGGATCAAAGTAGGGGTTACACACTGATTACAGAGACATGCCCCATCCACAGCCTCCTCACGCATCTACTTCCCAACACTGGCAGCCAGGTTTCTGACCCCCAGCCAGGACACTAGAAGAGGTGTCTGCAGAAATCTGAGAAGCCCAGGAAGGAAGCTGAAAGATCCTAATAGTCACAGCAGCCCTGCCCAGCCCAGCCCATCCTGCAGGGATGCTTGACAGCAAATTGGCTAGACCTGGTGACCCCCACAGTGAGTGAGGATTGAGGAGCCTGGTCCCAGAAGAGACTGACCCACATCCCTCTCTCACCAGTCTCCTCCTGACTTGTGACCTTTCCCTTCCCAACTCCAGGTCCCAAATGCCATCACACCTCCCCTGTTGCCCATGCACCTGGTGCACAGTGCCAGGTCAGCACTCAGGAATGGGAGGGATGCTGGCCTTGGGTCCCAGGGAAGGGCAGTGACCATTCCCTCAAGGCCAGGATGGATGGATCTGCCCACAGGGTAAGAGGTTGGGGCCTGTAGTCTCTCAAGGACCACCCAAAGCAGGACCTCGCCTAGGGAATGAGGGCCTTGGACAAATCATTTTTGTGGAGTCCCGGTCAACATAAACAATTTGATTTGATAATGTATTACCAAAACTCATGGGCCCACATGAGTCATACAGATTGATGGAAGAGGTGCCCGGGTGTTTGTTTATTGTCCATTCAGAGCACTAAAGACTCTCCAAAACGTACAGCACCATCTCTTCCTGTCCAGCCTGGGAACTATCTCTTCATGTTGTTTATGCTCAAAGCTGTCATTCTTGGCTGACTTCATAAATCTCACCTCACGGAAAAGAGAGCAAGGCTGTGATTATTCACAATGCCATGGCTCTTCGAAACCTGTTTATATTGAAACAAGACAGACCGTCCTGCCTCTGTGGTTCCCTGATACCATTTATCCAATGCCGGTCCCATCACTGCTCACAATGCTGCATCATCCGTGGTGCGGCCATGAGCGCTGGCTTCTGGTGACTCTCTCATAGGTTGCAAAGTTGCTTCCTTATAATGGTCACAAACGCAAGTCTTATCCAGCATGTTTAAAAAATAATAAAGAGCAATTATTTATTTTTTGCTTATGTTAATTTACCACTGGGAATTTTACTGTGTGGACATAGAATGGCACATCTGTGCTGGCAATGTCTACAGCTTAGGGATCCTCCACAGCGTGGCTCAAATGCCACCTCTTCCGTGAGGTCTGCTCTGCCACTCCTGCTGGGAGTGTGTCTGTCCTCAGATCCCTGCTGGCCTCACGCATTGTCCTCATCACTCCTGGGGACTTTATGCATCTCAGGTCTCTCTTACTAGACGGTAAGAACTCAGAAGGCAAGGTCGTTGGGCAGGGCGTTTATTAATTAGAGTGGAGGGTGGGGAGCAGGATCCAGGAAAAGAGCACAAGAGCCCAGAGGAGGAGACAGGAGGGAGGGAAAGGCAGGGCCAGCATCTGCAGAGC
This sequence comes from Camelus ferus, assembly GCF_009834535.1. Taxonomy (NCBI): domain Eukaryota; kingdom Metazoa; phylum Chordata; class Mammalia; order Artiodactyla; family Camelidae; genus Camelus; species Camelus ferus. The sequence continues at coordinate 70,965,106 of NC_045696.1, forward strand.
AAGCGAGACCAAGTTATCAGTGGCACAGCATTATGGCTGCCCACACAAAATGTAGCCGTCGCACAGGGATACTTTGGCCCCTAGGAAATACCTCAGGGCACCTGCCTGGCTCACAACGGTCCTCTCTGTCTGAGAAATTCCTCTGCCCACTTATTTACCCACTCCCCCACAGAGGTGGGACGCAGGCAGCCGGTTTTCCTGTGTGACTCCATTCTCTGGCCAAATTTCCTATCTATGGATTTGAGGCTCACACACAGTCAGGGAGTCTCTGAGCACAGTTGGGACTGAGTGTCTATAACCGCATCCCCATATAACCCAGACTGTGGACAGACCACTCTGTACTTGGAAAGGCAGCAAAGACCAGTGTCCAAAAGAGGAAACTGCAGCAGATGAGCCACAATCAGGGGTACTGGCCAGGTCTCCTTCAGAAACAAGTGACAGAAACCCAGACCAAACCAGCTTGAGCAAAAAGGGACAGCTCCGCTCACCAGCTGCCAAGCACCAGAGTGCCGTGTCCGTGTGATAGAACTTTGCTCTTCTCTCCACCTCTTGACTCTGCTTGGATCTAGAGTTATTTATCATAGGTGTAAAAGCCTTTAGAAATGCCAAGGAAATGAGAATTCCTCCCCTTTTGTTCATGGTTCTGCCCACAGGAGACTCTAACTGACCTTAGACCACACTCCAGCACTGAGCCAAAGAGGTGATGGATGCTATCCTCTGTATGTCTGTGTGTACGGGGGTTAGGGGCTGGGAGAGGATGCCCAAAGGCACTAGAAGATGGGTCCAGCTGGGTAAACACAGCGAGCCATCCAGAAGTCCGCGGACCTCAGTGCTTTTCAGAGCAGGCATCTGTGCCTAGCTCCAGCCTCAGAAGGTGTCCATATTTGGGTGGAATCCCCTCCATCCTCCAAACACATTTCTTTCCTTTTTGATTAATTCTACTGAGGATGATTTCTGTTCTCTGATCAGAAGAGCAAGACAACCCCCATCATGTGTATCTGTGACAGCATAGGGAAAAGTCTAGGTGGTTATATCAAAACCTTAACAGGAGTTATTTCTGGGTATTGGGGTGATAGATTATTTTCATTTTCTTCTTTATATGCTTTTAAAGGTTCTCCCAGATTATATTTATTTTACTTTTATTACACAAATACCAAATACCTGACACAGCAAAAGTTGTAACGGAAAATAACTAATGTTTTTTAGCAAGGAATCCTGACACTCTAGGGATCGTGATCATTACCATTTTGGCCTCTTACCTTAGAGACACACACACACTGTGGCTTGTAGTGACACCACCCTGTAGGTACCCTTCTGCCAATCAAGTTGTTGCAAAAATGTTTGGAGACGTTGAAGAAGTGTTTTGTACCCCATGGAAAATAACTTGAACTCTAATCACATTCGAGTTCACATGTGTATAGACAGTGGTGATGCACAGTGGGGTGGATGGTGAAGAGATCCGGCGGAGGCCCATAAAGTGAGCAGCACCCGGAACCCCAGGAAGGAAATCACCGGGAGGGAGGAAGTGGGCCAGACACAGTACCATCGTGCGAAGGTCAAGGGCAGCAGTGAGGTCAAGCTGCCTGGGAGGCGGCTGCTGAATACTCCAAACTCACCTCCTCCTGGGATGCGAAGATCTGAGGTTAAGGGGGTGAGGGAGAGCTACATCATGAGGAACTGACCCAGCTACACTAATGATACCGTATCGTGCACTTAAAAATTTAAGAGGGTAGATCTCATGTTAAGTGTTCTTACCACAACAAATTTTTTTAAAGAATGAATTTAAAAATATATTATACACCTTAATTATGTGCAGTTTATTGTATGTCAATTATACCTCAATAAAGCTGTTTTAAAAAAAAAGACCTCTCAGAGTGGAGAACTCAGACATGATGGGTGATCTCTGAACTAGATAAGCCCCCAGGCGATCTGGGACCCAACAGGATTGGGAGATTTGACTGACAGCCTCAAAACGACAGCGGATCACTACAGTACCATTTTTCCTCCAATTTGTATTAAGGTATTTTACAGACAGTAAAATTCACCGTTTTTAGTATTCAGTTCTAAGGGTTTTTGACAGACGCTTATAGTCATGTAAACACCACCACAACCAAGAACTGTTCCATCACCCATAAAAATTCCCCTGTGTATTCAACCTCTCCCCAGCCCCAGTCCCTGAGAACCACAAATTTCTTTTCTGTCCATGTAGTTTTGCTTCTTGTAGAGTGGTATATGAATAGAATCATACAGTAAGTAGCCTTTTGAGTCCAGCTCCTTTCACTGAGCATAATGAATTTGAGATTCATCCACCTTGTGGGGCGTATTCATGGTTCACTACCTCTTACTGCCAAGCGGTGTTGTTCCATTGATGATATAACAGTTTGTTCATCTGTTCACCTATTGAAAACTTTTGGGCTGTTCCTAATTGTTGACAGTTGTAATAAAACTTACGTAAACATTGATGTACAGGCTTTGTGTGAACATAGTTTTCATCTCACTAGGTAAACACCTAAGGGCGGAATTGCTCCTCTGTATGATAACCACGTGTTTAACTTTATAAGAAATTACCAAATTACTAATCCATCTTCCAAAGTGGCTATTTTTCATTCCCACAAATGTATGAGAGTTCCAGTTGCTCCACATCTTCACCAGTATTTGTCTGAAATACCTTTTTAATTTTTTCCTCACTTCATCCATAGACCATCATCACAATAGACAAACATTCCCTGGGGATCAGCTGTGTCTACAGCTCAGATATAGGCCTGAGGCCCTCTCGTCTCGCTCTTGAGCTTCTCCTTCCATCCAGGGTGCAGATATCCCCCTCCACTGGCCCCACCTAGTAGCGACAGAAGCTTCATTTCAGAGCCCTGGACCAGGCCAGGTCCTGAGGGATGCTGAGGTGGGAGAGGGGGCACTCCCCTCAGGGAAACTGCAGGAGGAGCACTGTAGCCGCCAACAGTTATATCCTGACCCTACTCCTTTCCGATGAAATGCAGCTCCAAGAACTCTAACCCTACTAAGCCCAGATACCCAGAGCTCTGGGTTCCTTCTCAAAGTAGATTTATGTTTAGGGGGTAGAATCTGTGCCTCCTGATATGATCCAGTGGGAAATACCCAGCACCCCTCTGAAATGTTCCTGTGGGAAACTTGACAGAATCTAATCAAAATTCTATTCAACTTTCAGTTTACAGGAAATATAAGGGATGGGGGAGCAAACTAAATGGCACTATGAGGAGGCAATACATACATCTAGAATGTGAGTCATTCTCTAGAGACAAATAATCCAGTTTCTCCAACAAAGCAATGTCATGAAATAAAGAGAAGGAGGGGCCATAACAGAATAAAAGGATTTGAGAAACATGACAAGAACAAAAGATGCACGGCCAGAGGCACTAAAAGAGGCATTCCAAATTTAACAGAATCACCATCTAATTACCACTTCGAGATAGAGACCCAAAGAATTGAAAACAGGGACTCAACCAGATTCTTGCACACCAATGTTCATAGCAGCATAATCCACAACAGACAAAAGGTGGAAACAACCTAAATATGCATCAACAGGTGTATGGATAAACAATATGCAGAATGTACATACAGCGGCATATTATTCAGTCATTAAAAGGAATGAAATTCTGATACATTCTACTACATGGATGAACCTTAAAAACATTATGCTAAGTGAAATAACCCTGACACAGAAGGCAAATACTGTACGAGTCTACTTCTATAAGATACCTAGAATAGGCAAATTCATAGAGACAGAAAGAGAATAAAGGTTACCAGGGGCAGGGGGAATGGGAAGTTATAGTGTTTAATGGGTACAAAGTTTCTCTTTGGGATGATGCAAAACTTCTCGAAATGGATAGTGGTGATAGTTGCACAACATAGTGAATGTACTTAATGTCACTGAATTGTACACCTAAAAACAGTTTAAATGGTAAATTTTGTGGTGTGTGTATGTATATATATATACATACACACACATATATATAATGTATATCACAAAAAAGGAATTCAATTTTTTTTCTTATGGGGGGAGGTAATTTCAGGTTTATTTATTTGTTTGTTTGTTTTTTAATCAGAGGTACTGGGAATTGAACCCAGGACCTTGTGCATGCTAGGCATGCACTCTACCACTGAGCTATACCCTTCTCCCAGGAATTCAATTTTTTATTCATATCTTGAAAAGTATTCAAGGAAATCCATAAACACAGCCCATAGCAACATGTTAGAATCTCCTTGCTCTGTCCACTTCCCTCTTACCCCGGGTATATTGCTGCCCACTCACCACCTCCAGCCCAGAGCCTTCACCCCTGCACCCCAACTCACCCCTGCACCCCAACTCTCTCACCACTTTATTAGGTGGATTGGCTTAGCCTCCCTCCCAGCAAGAAAGAATGCTTCTCTAGGCTGGGAGAGTGAGGATTAGGCTATGAAGCACTCTCCTTGACAGTGGAAGGGTTGTGGTCACACCCACCGCAATGGCTTTCCTCCCATCACACAGTGGAGGCCTGAGCGCTGTTTCCTCTGCCCCAGCATAACCTCGCCCTTTCGTGGGCCTAGCACTTTCCACCCAGTAATGACTCTCACAGCCACCAGACCCGATGATAGTGAAGACATGAGTGCCAGACTATATGCCAAGCACGTTTCAGACCTTTACCATAGTCCTTATAACAGTCATGCAGATAACCATTATTACCACTGTTTTGCAGGAAACTGAGGCTCAGATATGTCAAATGACTTGTCCAAGGTCACACAATCAAAAAACATCAGGCCTTGGATTCAAACCACTATCTATACCAAACTGCTGCTAGTTCAAGTCCAGCCATATTTCCAGAAAGTTTTCAAAAGCAGGAAATTGAAATGATGAAGCTCAGGTGACCAGATGGGTTACTAGCAAAGTTGGCTCTTCTGGCTCCCCAGGTCCCTCCTCCCCCATCCCTCCCTCAACTGCCTCCCTTCTCCTCACAAAATGTCACCTTCTGAGCCTGAATCCACTCAGCTGACTCTTCTTGGCAACCAAAATGAATACACACGTTCCAAACTATTAAGGTGACCACAACTATGCGGGGAGAACTCCGTCCAGCTTTGGAGCCGCTTTGACTGACCTGGGAGGCGGGGGGAGTGCCTCCCCTCCCCCTCCCTCCCTGCCCTCTCCCTGCTTGCCTGTGACTGCCACTTTCCAGCCCTCTTGGCTCCCTCTGTCCCCGACTGTGCTCCATTGTAGATGTCCAAACTCATTCCTTCCTCATCCGAGGCACCAAGTACCTGCCCTGCCGGTATCTCGCTGGACTCAGACAAAGGCCCCAGGATAAACCACCGAGAAGGTGCTCGGGCTGTGGGATTTCAGCCTGTACCCCGGCCTCCATTCCTGGCGTCGCCCAGATTCGGCACAGGCATCGACTGTCTTCAAACTCCGACAATCCAGGCAAAAGCTCACAAGATGTATGACTCTAGGGCCAAGAGACGAAAAGAGGGATACAGAACTATAAACAGGGTAAACTCAATAAAACCCACAGAAGAAAAAAAATGCTTCAAAGAGCTGTATTCTCTACAAAGAATTTTTCCCGGGTTTTTTCTTTAACCAAATTTTCTACTTCAAGCAAACATTAGTTTTATAATTTAAAAAGATGGTTCAATAGAAATACCATTTGAAAGGTTCAAGTAAATCATGTTCAGAAAAAAAGATTAGGGGGAAAAAATCCAAAGTAAATGAGGATTATTTCTGAGTTGGCATTTTAATTTTATTAAGTAATTAACATTAAATTTCCTTCATTTTGTACTGTTCTGTTTGCCAAAACAGAACATTATATTTACAGAGAATGTAGACTCATTCTTGAAGAATCGTTACATTTATGATCAGACAAAAATAAACCCTACTTCTTTTATCCCTGTCAGGAAGTCCTCTCATTTGGCTCTCTCTGCGGGGGGGAAGGGAGAATTTAAAAGCTAGTCCTGAAGGTCTTCCCTGGTGCCATTTCCATGGTACCTCGGTTGGAACCTATGAGAAAAAGTTCCTTCATAATGACGTCAACCTTGCTGCTTAAAAAAAAGCCTCTAAAACTTATGAAAAACACAGTTGATGTGAATCATATGTCTGAGTGGCCGAGTTCCCGCTAAGCTGGGAGAGCACACAGATGTGCAGGACAGAAATTCCTCCCCACATAGCAACTATTCCTCCACTGCACCCTGGTGAAGGTGAATGGCCTGGCCCTAGTCAGAGTCCCCGCCTGGAGGGTCAGCTGTGAAGTCCCCACTTCCCTACCTCCTCCCCCTTCAGTCTACTTTTTTCTAACCTTCCCCTTGTCAAAAAGGAACAGCATCTGATAATAATCATTTGCATTTGTTGACTGGTAGTCCAACTGTAGCAGGTGACCTAATATCGTAACCAGTCATTTTCATTTTAAAATTCCCACTTTCAGTAGTGGAAGGAAAAAATGTCTACTAAAGGAACTTCAGGCATCAGCCAGCAGGTGCAGTAATGGGGGAGGGGGAGGGGGGATGAGTCCTGGAAGTAAATGTGATTTAGACCTCCTGGGACCTGATAGGGTGGTCAGAAGGAGAGGTGTGGGGCCACTCTTCTGGGAGACAAGCTGGAGCTGGTCTGATTCCAGCTGCTGGGAAAGAATGTCCTCCAGCATCTGAGGTCCGCCCTTCCAGGATGGGTCCACCAGGTACCTCCCCCCACCATCTTCCATCTGCCCTCCACCTTTCACCTTGACCCCTTTCCTTAGAGTTTTCTGGCATGGTGCCTCTTCAGATGGTATTCGGTGAGATTTCAAACTACAGCCTGCCTGGTCTGCTAACCTGAAAACCTCTTCACGTTTCATGTGGTGTTTGAGACTCTCACAATTCCCACCATAAAACTTGTGCTTAAATTGCAACCTCTTCCTTGGTAGAGACTTTGCCATAAGGTTCCTTCCCCGTTATGAATAGAACCCCAACTCTTATTCCTCCTTTGCCAGACTCGAAAATGCCTGGATGCATTATATCCTGGCAGCAAACCCATGCAGGCAGAACTGACACCTTAAGGTATGTGACCTAATTGCATTGGGTACTAGATATTTCTTTAACTCTTACTCTAATTATATTTCATCTTTATATATTATATAATTCCAGTGTTAGAAGAGATTTTGTACAATTGAAGCAAGACCTCATCCTCTATTCCTGCGGAGGTCCACTTCTCTCCCTGATACTCCAAAGGGCTCTTTTTCTCAGAATCCACTCTCGCTCTGAGTTTAGATATCTACTGACAAACTGATTTCACATATATCTCATAGTTATGGGAGGTCTCTTCCCTTCTTCCCTTAGACCCATTCATAATTTTTTTTAAAAAAATCATTACATATCCCAATGGTTCATTCTGTCCCCTCCTTCAAGTCTTTATTCAATCACCAGAGCACTCTGTGGTCATCTTTATTAAAACTGCGCTCAGAACTGCCACTCCAGAACACCTAAGTCCATTGTTCCTGCCCTATTTTTTCCATAGATCTTTTTCTGGCACGCTATGTACTTACTGTGTGTATTGACTATCTCCCTCCACTAGATTATAAACTCACACAGCCAGGACTGTTAGCCAGTTTAATTCACTGCTGAGTCCCCAGCACCAAGAACAGTGCCTGGCACAAAAAAAGATGCTCAATAAATATTAGTTGAGTGAATAAACTTACAGTGGCATGGCAGATTTGCTGAAAATGAGAAGTGATGGATTGTTTACATCCCTGTTACTCACAGTGTGTTTCTGGACCAACAGCATCACATTACCTGGGAGCTTGTCAGCAATGCAGACTCTCAGGCCCACTCCAGACCTTCTGAATCAGAATCTACATTTAAACAAGACTCCCAGATGATTCATATGCACATTAAAGTTTGAAAAGCACTAGGCTATGTATGACAACAATTCAAACAACTGACACTTGAATCTTGGTCATCCCTCTTCTTATGAGACATTCTTATATGCAGGAAATAGTTAACAGTGGGTCTCTAGGGAGGGGACCTGGATGGGGACAGGGATAGGGATGGAAGGAAGAAACTATTCCCTAGGAATCATCTTGTGCCTTTTGCATCCAGCTAGTAGCTATTTAAGTGTAAGTAAATTGATTACTTGTGAAATGAATAGTAATAAAAAGTCTTCTGATGCTTCTCCATGGAATGTTTCTCCCTGGCCTCCTTTCTCTGTAGCCTCTTGTCTTGCTGCTTACTACCTGCCACCCCAGCTCTACCTCCAGACTAGTATAAAGAATATGTCTCTACCGATACCCACCCAGAAGGCAGAAAGGACCACAGAAGATTGGGTTTTGAAGAACAAGTTCTTTGCATTTTTTAGATTCATGTAAGGCAGAACCACAAAGAAATAAAAGAAACTGAAAACGTCACAGTCAAACAAGCATGGATGTAAATAACAGATGCAGTGTGGATGCTCCTCTCTCTCCCACATTACACACTTCAGATGTGTGTATGTGCGTGTGTGTGCACGTACACACACTAATGCTCCCCAAAAGCACCTAAACAAGACACAAGCTTGACTCTGCTTCCCTTTCATCTTTCCTCATCTCCCCTCAGAGTAGGGGCTGGTCAGGACCCCAGGACTCCATGGTAAACACCAGGGCCACCAGGGCCACCAGGGCCACCAGGACAAGTGGTGGCAACAACAGGCCATGAGGGGTAGAAATTCACAGCACAGCCACCTGCTCCAGCTCGTAAGGTCCGCAGCTACTGGGCTGGAAAAACCTGTCCGTGGCAGAGCTATCTTCCCAGTACCCAGACAGCAGCCTCACTGCCCCCTGTGTGGAGAAGGATTCAGTGTGATCCTCATCGCAGCCCTCCTCCCTGGCACCTACTCCCTCCACGTGTCCCCCTTCTTGTCCCAAAGCACTAATGGAGAATGAGGAGTCTCTGTCTCCACAGTAGGACCAGCAGCTCACCCAGGCATGGGGGATGCCGGAAGAGGAGAAAAAGTCCTGGCATCTCACAAGGAGGCTGTGTCTCAGCCAAGGATCCAGCCCAGCCAAGGCAGGTGGACTATAAGAGGTTGTGAATGACTCCTCCCAAAGGAAAGCTGGGGCCCTGGCCACCAGGCGAGAACCCCAACGGCCTACCTCTGCTGCCCAAGACAGGACAACCGTCAGGCCTGCCCAACATCCATCAGCTGAGGAGCTGGGTTCCCACTGGTGGGCTCCAGTCAATTCACTGAAAATCAAATCACTGAATGCCAACTTGCCAAGTTCTCTGAGTTGCTGAGGATTATTTTTTTAATTTCTAGGTTTTTGCCTCCCCCACCACTTTAAATACAAAAGGTCATATGTCCCTTAAATTTCCTGCTTTCCCTATTTGTACAGATTTACATGTGCTCCAGCTCCAGAGCTGATCGTACAAACACCCTTCACTGAGTCAAGGACAGACATCACAGCCACTTCAAGAGAGGGTACAGAGGTGCTGCAAGGGCAGGACCCAGTGTGGGGGCGGGGCTGGGGCCAGGGGCCCAGGTAAACTAAGACTCAGGAAAATGCTCAGTGATTTCTTTTTTCTTTTCTTTCCTTTTTTTTTTTTTTTCTTTTCTTTTCTTTTCCTCTTCTTTTCTTTTCTTTCCCTCTTCTTTTCTTTTCTTTCTCTCTTTTTCTTTCTTTCTTTCTTTTGGTGCTGAAACCAGATTCAACTCAATGATTTCTTCATAGCATAGGTTGGAATTCTTTCTTTCTGACAGGTGAACTTTTCCTTCCTTCTCACATGTTTGTGTATTGCCATAATTGTTCACAGTGATTTACTTTTATAATGAGCAAAAGTAATTCTGGCAGCTCCCCTTGTTCATGAGAACAGATACCAAAGCCAAACAATGTTAGAGAGAGGGGTCTCCATTCACAGAGCACTATCATCATTATATGACCCCTAAGAATTTTTCCCCTTTGTCACCTACAGTAATGTATTTCCGGTATTCCAGACTTTTCTCTCTTTTTTTTTTTCTTCCCACATCTCTGATCACAAAAGTTTGGTAAGTTAAAATATGCCCCTTTCAGCATGCCTGGCCAACCTCCTCCTTGTCCCAATTGTGTTACTTTATGAGACCTCCCCTTTCTGTCACTTTTGTTGTATCAGAAATGTCACATTTTTGTTTTTTTATTTTCTGTTATTTTCATATAAGACTACAGATGAAAGGCAATGAGACAGTTGTTCAGAAACCTTTTTTGAAAGCAACTGGCTCTTCTTTGGAAAGTGGGCTTTCCTGGAAGCCGAGCAGCTGACATGTGTGTAGAGTCAGGGAACTTGGACTCCCAGTAAGTGCCTGGGCTGCCTCTCTCCAGCTCCCATTTCTCCCTCTCCCGGAGGAGGCACCTTCATACGTCTGTAGTCTGTAGTCTGTAGTCTGTAGCCATAAATTACTCAAATACCTGCACTGACACGGACTTGGCCCAAAGTGAACTGGTGGCTGCCAGCAGCGCCACCATGCGATGGCTCCGAGTGGCTGTTCCTCATCTGACCCCAAATCCAAGTCCGACATGGCATGTAAAAGATGGCAAAGGGCAGTCACTGGAGAATGCTGAAAGGTGGTTCACAAGTAAAAAGGGGCAAAGTGGAGGATTGTGCAGGAAGGAGTTTTCTCTTCAAAAACCAAGTGTATCAGACAGACTTGTGGTTACCAGGGGGGTGGAGGGTGGGAAGGGATAGACTGGGATTTCAAAATTGTAGAATAGGTAAACAAGATTACACTGTATAGCACAGGGAAATATACACAAAATGTTATGATAACTCACAGAGAAAAAATGTGACAATGAGTGTGTATATGTCCATGAATGACTGAAAAATTGTGCTGAACACTGGAATTTGACACAACATTGTAAAATGATTATAAATCAATAAAAAATATTAAAAAAAAAAAAAAAAACCAAGTGTATCAGAAACACCCCATTTCTCCTCCGGCCAGAGGCCCTGTGTATTACCTTCCATCTCTTTCTGCTGAAGCTCAGAGGCCTAGGCAAGCCCTCTGCAAAGTAGGCCTGACTGACCCCAGGGTAACAGATCAAATTTTAAATCCTACCAGCAACTGTTTTGAGACACTGTAATACTCGGCAAAAATGCCAGCCACGAGCAGTCCAGTGGAAACTAAACTTACGTCCAAATCCTGCCTTAGGTTGTCTGAGTTCTTGGAGCTCTATTCCATCTTGAAGACAGCCCAAGCCCCTCTGCCGAATCCAGCCATGCCGGCCAGCTGCTGCGCCATCCTGCTCCCTCCCTGGGTTTCTCCCTGCTCCCCCGAGGGTCAGAGGAAAGCGCCTGGGGCTCCTCTCTCCCCCTACCTAGCCTCAGAGCCTTCTTCACTGGGGCCCACTTAGGCCCCTGGTCACAATGAAACAACTATTAGCTCAAAGACTGGAAAAAAAAGTTTTAATAAATACAAAAATCTCCAATAATGACTCTGCTCAGCTCAGGGGCAGCAGGAGTGAAGTGGGGGGACCCTTGGTGCTGAGTGAGGATAAATTAAAAATCCCAACAAGCCAGTGACATTATGTACAGAAGGAAAGGGGTGGGGCTTCCAAGGCGGAGGCCGGAGGGTGACAAGGCAGGAGTTGGAATGGGCATAGCCTTGGTCTGGCCTGGCTGCCCCTCCCCCTTGTGGAGCTGTGGTTCCCAGAGGTAGTGGGGGAGGGAGAAGAGGCAGAAAAGAGGAGCCAAAGGCACTGTGTTTCCCGCAGGAGAATGCGGGGTCCTCGGCACCACTCCTTCCCCCGGCCCAGGCCCCGTCCTCTTGGTCATGAGGCCTTCTGGCTGCTCCCTAGGAGCCTTCAGCTTCTTTCTCCAGCTCTGGAACTGTCCTGGTCTCTGGGGCTGCTGGAGACAGAAGGGAATGAATTTTGCAGGAGGACAGAGGCAACAGGGTGGCACGAAGGGCATGGCAGAGCATCTTTGTTCTGGTCTCAGAAAGGCTGGAATTTTTTAAGCAAGCCAGCACATACCAGCTGTGTGACTCTAGTCTAGTGGCCTGATTCCTCTGAGCATCAGAAATCTCATTTGAAAAGAAAAGGTAACCAAGAACAAGCCCACAAGGTGGCTGTGAGAAGGGATGGGGTGTTCCTGGCACTGGCAGGTGCTCCCCTCCCTCCTTCCCCGGGCCCCTCACTTACACCGCCGGGGTGCGCAGTGGGAGCAGCAGCGGCTCTCTTTCCCCGGGCCACAGGACAGTGGCGGTGAACAGTCATCTCGCTCACAGTGGGGCACCCCTGCCTGGTGCAGGACAGACCAGATCCTGAGGGTCCCCAGAGGCTTTGGGGCACAGTGGCCTTCAGCCTCTTGAGGGGACCCCTCCCTCAGGAGCCTGCCCTCCCTGCAAAGGCCTCCATTCCGCACTTACCCCACATCTGCAGGTGATACAGCTCATCTCCCCAAAGGGGGGGACCGAGGGGTGCCAGCTCTGGCTCTCTGGGAACCACTGCCCTGCAAAACGGCAGCCCCGGGGCCCATCAGCCTGCATGGGGTCCCCCAGTTGGGGTTGGGCTCCTGACCCTACTGTTGGAAGGGAGAGAAGGATGGAAGGAGGAAGAGGTCAGCGGATGTGAGCTCTGTGAGGGCCATCCTAGTTTTGTTTTTGAATCGCCATCACCTAGCAGTTTCTGGCACTTAGTAGGTGATACATTTGGATGGATGGATGGGGCAGGAACTGGATCTGTCACAGCCCAATAAAACATGCACATTCTTCCTGCTTCGTTTAGATCCCTGGCTCCAGGCTAGTCACGGAACTGTGCTTAGTAAATGTGGAATTAGCTGAGAAGTCCCTCCCATCCACCCTCACTAAGCATCGCTTCACCATGCATTCCTCCCACCTGGGACAAGGCCGTGAAGAGCCTTATTCACCCCAAGAGGCCTCAGTGCCCACCCCCCTCACCTGGACACTGTTTGCAGCAGTCAGTGGGGTTGGCACGGACAGGCTGGGCACAGGCCAGCCGGGGACACTGCACCTTCTCACAGTGCACCTCTCCAGTGCCCCCCTGTAGGGATCCATTGAGTGAGGGGTGTCAGGAAATAGGAGGCACACATAAGCCTCCTGCTTCCTCCCTCTCCTTTCCCATACCTCCAGTGTAACATGTCCCTGGCCTTTTACTCAGAGGCCCTGGACTGGGGCTTTGCATACCGAACTCAAATCCTCATTATAGCCCTGCAAGGTAGGTGCTACCACATCTGCTTATAGGAGAGGAAAGTGAGACTCAGGGAGGTAGAGAAAGTGCCCAGGGTTACGCAGAGCTAGTCAGTTGGCAGAGCCAGAATTCACACCAACTCAACCCTTGCCCTTTTCCTACAGGAAGACAATTCTCAAAGCCCAAAAGAATTTTCTCATATTATTTTGATCCCTTGCACCCTACCCACCAAGGCTGGGTTTTCCTCTCCTGGCAGACACCCCCCCAGCTCTGCAGACCCAGCTGGGTTCTGGTACCAGAGAAGATTGGGTGGCCATACCTTGCAGGTGCAGACAGCGCACTTAATTAAGCCAAATGGGGGCACGATGGGGTGCCAACGGGTGCCCGCTGCCCGCCAGCTCCGGTCACCATCAAAATAACAGCCTGGTGGGGGACAGTGCCCAGCTGCCATTAGCACTGAGCTCATTGAATGGGCCCCCAGTCAAGGCTTGAGCCTCAGGCCAACCCCACACTTGTTAACCCCAGGGCCCACTTGTGGGCCAGTGACACTAATGAAGCCTATCAGGTGTCATTTGTAACCGATGCCCCTCAGCCTCCCCGCCCCCATATATACTCTCCCCCTCCCATCTTCCCCCACCCTAGTCCCACCTCACAGCTCCTCTGAATTCCCCACCCCTGCACGCGCACTTCCAGCTCACCCTCTCCAGGGTCCCTGTTCCTTGGCAACCCCAGGAGGTCTCTGACATCTTGTTTCTCTGTGGATCCAAAGAAATACTGAAGGCAGAGGGTGACCCCCTCTTTCCCTCCCCAGAACTCTCATCCCCTATGATGGACCCTCCATTACCCTCTCCACTCCTGCAAGGCACTCACCCGGGCACACAGGGCAGCACTGGTCCGGTGCCTGCACCGGGCTAGGGCAGCTGGGTGGTGGGCACACCACGGGGTCACAAATCACCGTGCGTCTCTGCAGGGAGAGGCTGGGCATTGACTGGGATCCTGCCCCAGAACCCAGGCCCCAATGTGCTCTTCCAGGGCCTCCTACCTGGCAAGTGCAGAGCGAGCAGAGCGGGTCATAGTTAGGAGCCCAGCGAGCCCCATGGGGCCGCTGCTGCCCCTCGAAGAAGCAGGTGTTAGGGTCTCGGAGCCGCCCAAGGCCACCAGGTTTGGCTGGCGCTGGGGCGTCTGGGCCCAGCACAGCGGGCAGTGCAGCCACCACTGCATCTGGAACCCCGGGCACCTGTGCCTCTTCAGCTCCTGCTGCTGCCAGGCGTAGGCCGCCCACCTCGCACTGGTTGGCAATGTGCACCTGAGAGGAGAGGCGGGTTGAGGCAGCACCCGGGCTCCCCCTCGCGTCTCCACCAGTGGCAACCAGCCAGCCCAAGACACCTTGAGTGCCACTGTGCCCCCGGAGGATGCTATTAGCCACAGCAATCATCCCAGCTGCCAGGGACAGGTGGTCTGCTGCCAGCCTCATTAAGTATCTAGTTTGGCTTCATCCTCCCAACCAGCAAGGGAATGTGATTCTACCACCCCCAGGGCTCAGAGAAAGCAAGTGACGAATAGCCCAACTCTGAACCATCCCCACCAGCCCTCACTGCCTGCCTACCTGCCCTTGCAGCTCCCCTTGGGGGCTACCCTTGGTGGTGATCAGCAGGGAGGCTGTGCCCTGTGCCAGGTGCCGCAGCAGCTCAGGCTCCAGATCCTTCACCACGCCCTGGGCCTGTGAGTAGACAGGATAAGGGAAAGGAACAAGGCACTCTAGATCTGAGCCTACAATTCCCAATTCATAGATAAGGAAACTGAGACCCAAGGAGGTTAAGAAAGGTCTCCAGGATAGCAAAGCCCATCAGCAATGGTGTAGAGCTCAGAAGCCAGGTCTTTTGGCCCATGTCAACCAACCCCATGTCGGGGGCTTGGTCCATCCAACCTATCCCTCTTGAGGCCAGGATATTACCTACTATCCTTGGGATCCCACCAAACCAGGACACAGGTGGGAAAGTGGATAATAAAAGGCTGAGTCAGAGTCAAAACCAGGTCTGACACCTGAGGCCACCTGCTCTCTGCTTTCCCTACCACAGGCCCACAGAGACTTTCATGCTAAAAAACAGATATTTTCCAAATTGTCCCCCATCATTACATCCTCACCTCTGGGCCATAGAATCCCTTCAGCAGCCGCCGGGGCCCTGGCATCCCAGGAGGCCCGAGGAGGTGGGCAGTGATGGTGCCCTGTTCTGAGCCACCAAGCCCAGCCAGCAGCACTTCATAGTGCAGGTGACAGTGGGTGTCCAGGGAGAGCCAGGCATGCCCTGCTGCCTGGCTCTGCACTGGGGGCAACACCAGGGCTCCTGCCAAGGGCACAGGTAGTGCTGCATCCAGACAGAGGAGAGGTGATAGGTGAGAAGGTGGCCTAGAGCAGCCATTCAGTCCCTGTATTCCCCATCCCCCCCAACAGGAACTCCACAAGCTGGCAGGCACGGTCCACAGGCCCAGGGCTAGGGGAGCAGCAAGTTTGAGCCCTGTGCCACGGTAACAGGGAGGGCCTCCCAGTAGGCCACCCTATGTACATCCCCACCTTCTCCAGATGCCAATCTGGAGCCCAGGCACAGAGAAAGACACACTAGACTCTGGCCCTCTGGCATCATCCCTCACGTGCTTGAGTCACAGATTAGAGGACACCAAAGGGCAGGCAGACCCCTGGAGCACTCACTATCATGGCGGGCGCTGTGCCCACTGTAGGGCAGGGCAGCCACGTGCCCCCGCAGCTCTCCATCTGGGAAGTCCTTGGTACCCACGTTCAGGAACAGCTCATTCTGTAGCAGCATATGAGCCCCCCGGGCACCTAGCCCAGGGCAGACACCCACGGCCTGGGGGGCAGGGAAGGGTGAGTCCCAGCTGCAGCCTGCCTGGTCCTGCATGAGCCCCTTCCTCAGCTTGCACACCAGTCCAAGATTCTGAAGCCTTTCGTGCCCACTCTACCCTTACACACTTCCACACATCAGTGACATTGGATAGGAACCCAGCAGGCCCAGGGTCAAGCCCCTTCGGTGCCACTTCCTATCTTTGCAACAATTTTGAGGAGTTACTTAACCTCGCTGATCCTTCACTTCATCATCTATTAAATGAGTACTGTGAAGACCAAAAGTAACATAAGCAAGGCAACCAGTGCAGTATGTGGCATATAGAAAGGCTCAATAAAGGGCAGCCCTTGCTATCACATTTATTATTATATGATCTGCTGCACTGATCTCCCTGTCTAACTCCTCCCACTTGACATGAACTTGCTGAGGACAGGGGCCTCATCTGATTTGCTCTGTACTCCAGTCTTAGCCTGAAGTTCACTAAAAATATGTCCAGTGAATCAATCCATCAATGAGAGAGCCTGTGAGTGAATAAATGATGCTGAACATCCCTGCTCATCCAACAGGGCTTCCCATGGCCCCCACACTGTCAGCTCTGGTGCTTGGGCCCTGCGGCCCAGCTTGGCCTGAAGCACTCACCATGTGTCTTCCCAGCTGGAGTCCAGCCATGTGGCACAGGACAGTGTGCTGGTTCCTCCGCTGAGGCTTGGTCTCCAGCGTCATGGCCACCACCTCACTGCCTGTACCTACCACCTGTACCTGGTAGACAGGGTCAGGGAGGGCAAATTGGAGTGCCAGAGAAGGCCTGGGCCCTGAAACATTGCAAGCCGAAGCCCTGCCCTGCCCTCCCACCTCCTGCAGCCCCTTCTTACTTGGTAGATCAGGGAGCCATTTCCTAGTAGTGTAAGGCTGGCGGAGCCGGCTGCACCCGTCTGAACTGGGGTTAGGGCATCAGCCCCACAAAGGACACTTTGCAGGACTGCAGAGGGGCAAGACAGGTGGAGGCAGTCCTGCCCCATGGCCATGCATACCCTGGTCCACAGGACCCCTCCTATACCCACCCTGGCCCCTCCTCTGGCATTTGTCTGTGCCACTCAGTGTGTGTCCCAGGAGTGCCACCCTGTCTCACCATCACAGCTCTGCCTGGCAGCAATGTGTCCACTGATGCGCAGCCCTGGCCCGCCTGCCCTCTCCAGGGCCATCTGCAACTCCCCCAGTGCCAGCCAGTCCATCTCCTGGGTTGTCAGGTTGGGCAGCACTTCAGCAAAGCCCGGCTCCTGGGGGCAGAGCAGGGTATGGTAGGCACAACAAAAGGCCAGAGCAAGTGGCAACAAGAGCCAGACCCTCACTCACCTGGGCTGAGGCATTGGCCTGGAGCTCTCGCAATAGCTTCCCCTGGTGTAGAATCTGAAGCCGCAAGGGAACCTGGGCTGGTCCTGCAACGGCCACCCAAGTGGACACCTCTGAAAGACAGGTACTCTCCCTACCCTCTTCACATGTGCTGCCCACATCCCACTTACCCCCACTCCTGGATTCCAGCAGCCCACGGAAGAGCAGCAAAAAATGCAAAGAGTCCTCTGTGTCACTGAGAGTGAGTAGGGCAATGCCCCCTGTGCCCTGCTGTGGGGGGCCTTCCAGGGTCAGGATGGCACTGAAGGTCTCTGGGGGAAGAGGGACCATAACTGCCCATCAGAAAGTCCCCTCCTCAGCCCACTCCATTCCTGGGGGTAGAGAAGATTCTAGACTTCACCTCCAGGGGCTGTTTGCTCCCCTCACCTGCAGCCAGGGCCCGGTGCCGGATGAGAGGTCCCCAGACCTCCCCTAAAGGATGAGTGGGTGTCACGAGTGCCACATGCAGCTGTTCTGCCCTAAGAAGTCGCAGAGATAACCGAGGCACTGCCCGCCACACCCCACAGACCTGGAGCAGAAAGCAAGAAGGCTCTACTCAGACAATATATAGGACAGGCCTGCCCAGAAGCCCACCTCTGGTGAGGAAGGAATATGGGAAGGCGCCCCCAGGCCCTCTTAGGAAGTTTAAGCAGCAGCCCTGGAGGCAGATGCTGGGTCCAAATCCTGGCTTCACCACTTACTAGCTGTGTGACCTTGAGCAAGTCACATTCTCTTACTGAGCCTCAGTTCCCTCATCTGTAAAATGGTCATGGAAATGTCAGTGCCTTTCTCCTACTGGGCTGTTATGTGAATCCATAGAGGCAATGCAGAGCATGCTCTCAGCACAGTGCCCAGGCTGGATAAGCACTCATAAACGGCATCATCTCACCAGGCCATCTTGGGTAGGGGCTGCAGGGTGTTCAAACAAGACGCTGCCAGTGGAGTCTGAGAAGCGAATTCGAGTAGGGCGGTCCAGCCTGGTAATGAGGGTCAAGTGAAGGCTGCCTCTGAGCCCCGGCCAGAAGCAGCACCTCCAGCCTCTCCCAATTCTCCCTCCCTGGCCCCCAGCTGACCCCCTCCTCCCTCCTTTCCCTTTCTCACCGCCGGTAGGAGATGGAGAACCGTAGACTGGAACGCAAAAGCGACACTCGGGCCCGTGCCACCGCTTGCGACTTTGGCCCTGTCAGCAGCGCTACGAAGTCTGCGAGAGAAGGAAGATATCCCTAGTACCATCGCCAGCGGCTGCAGCCCAGCCCCAGCCAGGATCCCCAGTCCCTGCCCGGCCCCTGCCTACCGGTGTGGCCGTCTCCACGCGCCCGATCCTCAGCGCCCGGCTCCCCTCGGTCGCTGTAGCTTCGGTGCTCTGGGTCCCGCGGATACTCGAAGGCCAGGCCCGTCGGCTGCTTTTCCGGACCGCTGCGCTCTGCCGGTGGTGGGGGACGGGCTTCAGCTGGGCACCGGAGGGCCAGTCGGCTGCCCGCACGTTCCGCGCGGCCCAGGATCAAGCATCGCGGCCCTGCCGCCCTGACGCCCTGCCCTCACCGCGGAGCGGGCCTTACCCTGGGGGCAGGTCTGGCAGCAGTGTCCGGGCAGCTGGCGCGGCTGCCCGCAGGCGAGAGTTGGGCACTCGGGTTTGATGTTCTTGCAGCTGACCCTGCCCGCGCCCCTCGCGCGGCGACCCCACTGAGGCTGCTCGCGGAGAAGATGGGAAAACAGAGTGAGTGCAAGACGCCAATTGGTGAGACTCGAAGGCGAGTCAGGAAGAGGCAGGGGACCAGGACAAGGTTGTCCCACGGAGTCAGGCTGCTCAGCTACTCACAAGCTGCGTGACTCTAGACAAGTTACTTAACTTCTCTGGGCCTTAGAGTCCCTATGAGAGTAATGATAGTATCTATCTAGCATGGTTGTACTAGGAGTTAAGTGAGAGACAGACGAAATGGAGTTGATAAAGAGGCTGACACATAGTGGGTGATCAATAACAGGCAACACCTGAGACTTGAAGGGGGCGCTTGCTCCCCTCTTCTTCCATCAGAAAAATATGCCAAATATCTGCAGACTGGCTTCTTTCTCTTCAGCAGCTCCGAGTCCACTCCGACGTCCTAAAACCCCAGCGCTCCCAGACCCGCGAGGGCCCCAGCCACTGCCGTTGGGTCCACTCACCGCCTCGCAGGCGCACAGCACGCAGCGCATCACCCCGAAGGGCTCCCCCAGGTCCGGGTGCCACGTCTCGTCCAAGGCATAGACCTTCCCGCCGAAGGAGCAGCCTGCGGGGAAGGGCTTGGCTGGCGGCTGCTGTCCCACTCCTGCCGTGTGCCCGCCCCGGGCGCTGCCGGCCAGCTCCGGGTCCCCGGGCACAACGCGCCTCGCAACCCCCGCCCACCCACCCCTCCGGCCGCCGGCCGCGCCGAGCCACCTGCGCCCGGCGCCCCCTCCGGGAGGGAGCGGACTCGCCCCAAGCCAGACTCCTCGCCCGCGCCTCCCCCGGGGCGCCCACCTACCTGCTGCTCCCCGAATGGGCAGCGGCTCCTTCTCGGGCCGGATGGGCAGAGCGGGGGCCTCGGGTCCGGCGCCGCGGGCCGGCCGGGAGCAGAGCAGCAGCAGCCCGAGGAGCAGCAGCGGGGCCGGCGGGGCCGAGAGGCTCGGCATGACGCGAACGGGACAGCTGGGGAGGCGGGAGGGAGGAGGGAGCAGGAGAGGGAGGAGGGAGGTGGGAGGAGGGCCGGGCCGGGGGCGGTACGGCGGGAGGGGGCCGGGGCCAGGGCCCGAGCAGTGCGGCGAGGGGCTCGTCGGGCGGCCGCGGAGTCGGCGCCGGGCCGGGTGGGGCGGGAGGAGCGGCCGGGAGGAGCGCCGGCGGGCGGGCGCTGACCCGGGCCGTACGCGGCTCTAGTGCCCCGGGGCGCCGGCTCTGGCCCGTTTTATGCCCCGCGCCCGGCGCCCCGGCCGGGGGCCTCCTCCTCAGCAAACGGGGCGGCGGCGGCTCGGCGAGGGGCCGGGCTGAGCCCGGGGGGTCCGGCCCAGCAGCAGCGGCCCGGATCGCGAGTGGGGGAGGGGAGGGAGGGGCTGGGACCGGGCAGGGGAGGAGGGAGGGGCTGTAGGAGAAGGGGGAGCGGAGGGTGTAGGGGGAGGGGAGGGACCAGGGGGCGCGAAGAGGGGAGGAGAGGCAGGTCTGGAGCCCCCCACCCCCACCCCACCCCACCCCCACCTCCCCACCCCCTCTGCTGGCGTTCACAGGATGGCTGGACCAGAAGGTGCGTGTCCGGCCTGGGATGGGAGCCCCAAGCCAGGGAGGGGCAAAGGCTGGGCCTGAGGCCTGGGCCGGACACTGGGCTGGGACTCGGTTCCCTCTGGAAGGATGAAGAATTGTCTAAGGATGACAACGTGCAGAGAAGGCCTGTCAACTCATCTTCTGCTGACTCTGGGCCCACAGCACCTCTCAAACCCCACAGCCACTCTCACCGCCTAGCCTGTGTCCCCACATCTTCTCTGAGATCTCTCCTCATTCTACTGTACCCCAGGATAAGGACTTAGCCAGAAATAGATAGTGTCCCCTTTCTGTCTGGTGACAGTGCTTCTCTCCCTACTGTTACCTGTGTTCAGGCCCATCCAACCATCTTCGTCCCCAGCCTGACAAACTTTCTCACCCTCTTCCTTCACCCAGGGGACCCTCTGCCTCTCCACCCCACCCCCAACATCTTTTGTCTCCGTTTCTTAGTCATGACAGTCTCTCTGTCCCCTCCCACCCCCACACTCCCACCATCCTCCCAACCATCCCAGCACCGTCCTTCCTAATCTTGGGAGGCATCTTGTCTGGCTGAACTGGAGAATTCCGGGATCTAGGCCATACTCCTTAGCAGACAGCCCCATCCTTGGGAGGAGGAGCAGGAGAGAGCCTGAGGAAGAAAGGGGGTGGGGGGGTTGGTGGGAACAAGGTCAGGCCAGGAGGCCCCTGAGGACAGACTGTGGGGAGACTGGGACTGAGGGGAAAGCACAGGAACTAGAGCCAGGGCCAAAGGAAGAGGGGGGCCAGCGGGAGGTATTTGCGGGGGAGGTTCAGCAGCTGTCTTTCCTAAGACAGGGACACATGGGCCTGGTTATTGCTCTTGTCACATGTGGAGTGGTAGGAGATGGAAGAGGGAGAAAGACAGGGCCAGCAAAGGAGAACATCAGCACAGAGATAAGTGGGCTTAGCTGTCAGAGCCACTGGTCCCCAGCAGAGGGGCACCCAAGGCCAGCTTAATCCAGCACACACTCCCCTCACCTTTGAGTCCTCTATCCCGGTAACACTGACCCCTGACAGGGTCTTCTCTAATACAGGCAATACCCACATTCCCACTTGCAAAGGTAAAATAAGACATGACCCCCAGGGGGTTATCAGAGAGAAAAGGAGGAAAGCAAGAGCCCTACTGGATTTTAGCAGCAGGTGTGGTATACAGGGAAAAGAAATTTGGACAGCCAGGAACTGAAAGACCCCCCAGTTTAAACCAGACCTCTGTGTCTCTTCCTCAGGGACCAAAATGTCCTGCCAGATTCCTCCTGGAAAAAACCTGTTTCCCTCCCGTCTCCTCCCTCAGCCAGTTTCCAGATTTCCCATCTCCTCAGAAAAGAGAGATCCACCTATTCAGATCCTCCCTGTAGTGTGTGTGGGTGGAGGAGCTGGGCTCCGCTAGTGGACCATGGTCCAGGCAGGGGCTCCAGGTCCAGAGTGGGTGGGAGGAGAAGGCGTCACTTCCGGGGGCCATTGCCAGTGTCTGGTGGCTCCCTGCTCTCTGATTGGGCAGAAATAACCTGGGCAGGCGTGTGACCCCACTGGCGTGGAGGGGCTATGCCCCAACGCCACCTGTCTTCCTACCCATCTGCTCCACAGAGTGTTGCCTGCTCTGCCCCTGGGCCCTGGAGCCCTTCTCCACCTGGTGAGTGGTGAGTGGCGAGCAAGGTTTGGAGTTAAGTGAGGGTAGGAAGGACTGGAAAGAGGAATTGGGCTCTCTGCTGGGGGAGGGGCAGGCAAACTGGAACCTACAGGCACTGACCTTTGTCGAGAAGAGTGTAGACTTCCCAGAATGGGAGGAGCAGGACAGAGCAGGGGTAGGGGGTGGGGTGCTGCTTTCTGAGGGACTGATCACAGACTTGGTGGAATATGGCACAGTCCTGGCTGGCCCTAAGGAAAGGGGACCTAGGCCCAGGGAGAAAATAAGAAAGGAGGTACATTTCAGGCTTAGGGAACACAGATCCAAGCTGGACACAGCTGCAATCCCCATTCTTACCCAGTCATTCCTAGTTAGCTTACGGGGTTCTGAATCCTGGGGTTGGGGAAGCTGGGCCAGGCAAGCCAGGCACAGGGAGATGGTAAGGGGAGGAGGGCTCATGCATGTTGACAGACCTACAGGAAATCCCAATATTGAATCAGGTGCAGGCCTCTTTGCACAACTTGTGAAAGAAGGAGGAAGCCATGTGGGGGGTCCTGTGAAGGAACCGGAAGGGGTCTGTGGCGGGGGCTGGGAGGAAGGTGAGGGCTAGGAGACGGATATGGTGGGTGTCTAAGATGAGGTAAGCCCTGTAAGGCGGGCATCACCTCACCCAGCGGGTGATCATTCCTGGGCAACTTGCTTCAGGAAGGAAGTCTCAGGACTGTTAGCCCATCTCTTTACCTTGGATAACCCAGTATTTCAGAACTTAAGAGTGCAAAGGAAAACTCCAAGAGACTTTATGTGTTGGGGTAAATAGAAAAAGAATGAGAGGTTAATTTCTCCCACACCACCTTCTCAATCTTTTAATCACCGACCTCTAGAAATCCAGTTTTATTTTTGCCTAATTCCCCTCTTCAACCCCATTCCCCAATCTACTCCTCAGCATACTTTGCATGTTTGGTACCTCCTCGTCCTGGCCCTATACCCTGTTTCCAAGCTCTTCTCCAATACTTCCATTCTCCATCCGCACCCTAGATTTTCTCCAGTGAAACAACCAGGGTTGCTCAGACTTTGAGGAGAATTGAGATGTGTGTGTACATATCCTGTCCTGCTGCTCTTGGCAGGGGGCAGGGGCCAGGGGCACCAGACCTGCCTCAGGTGTACTAAGGAACCCTGACAAAGAGGAGACGCTGTATGCTACAGTCACAAGACGATGTGGGAGCACTCCAAGCTTCAGCAGTTCTAGGCTGGTCAGCATCTCACACCTTCCCAGCATCTGTTCCCCGAGCCAGGCAGAGTCTTTTCCTTGAAACTCGATTAAATGTTCCTTATTCCTGTCACTTGCAGGATAGATTCTAGACCCTCTTCCTCGACCCACCTGTGCCCCACCTGTGCCCTACCCTACTCTTCCCAGAAGTGCAAGAGCCCAAGCCGCCTCCATGGCCCCAGGAAGGATTCAGGGGAGAGGCCCCATACAGGGAGCCACTCCAACCAGACAGCCTGGCCAGAATGGAGCTGACTGGTAAGAACAGCCTTGAGAGAACTAGGGCTAAATCAGAACTTGGTGGAGGGGAAAGAGAAAGGAGATGGGGGTGGGGGTGGGGGTCCCATTTCCCAGGAAGAAGGTCTCTGAGGGGCACATTCCCTGGATTTCAGGTCTGGGTCCTAAGTGGGAATTCCTGGGCCACCACCCAACAATAATTTCTTCCTTATCCACCCCTTTCAACTTCACATCTCTTCATTTAAGAATTGCTCCTCAGTGGTCATACTTCTCCTAACTGCAAGACTAACTTTGTCCAGCCCGGCTCCTCCTGCTTGTGACCCCCGACTACTAAATAAACTGCTTCGTGACTCCCACGTCCTTCACAGCAGACTGGTGAGAATCCCCAAGCACTCTCCCCTCTATCCACCTACCTAGTGAGATACCCTCACTCCCATCACTTCCTCTCACCCCCTGATCCAATCACTACTCTCCCAGTAGTCTTTGGTAAGACCACCACCCCCTGATCACCACATGTTGACAATGATTGTGGTTTACAATCAAACCCTCTTTTAAAAGCTCTCGTCTGGTTATATTACTCTTAGAAGCCTATCCTGGTTATTGGGCCACCATACCCCCCTCTATTTCAGCTCCCTCTCCACCACCCCTCCACCAATCTTTTCCAACAGAGCCAGTGCCCAGACATTAACCCTTTGTCCACACCTGTCCTGCTGCCTGCTGTGGACTTCAGCTTGGGAGAATGGAAAACCCAGACGGTAAGAAAGCCATCCTTTCCCTTGGTTTCCCTAGTCCTGTCTTCATCTGTTTCCGACTGCTTCCCATGGATTCTTCAAAATTCCTGAGCTCCCTAAAAAGATCTCACCTTCAGCTTGGCCATTCTAACCCAATCTACATTCTGCTATGGGGATATCCTCTGGACAAGATGATGGCTTGTGGTCCAGTATGTTAAATAGAGTCAAAGCTGACTACCATGAAAAGCAAGATAGAAGTCTCTTATGGCCATGCCTTTGACCTATTTCCGTTCAATCTTCTTAAGCTAGCATGAAGAAGTAAGATGATCTGTTGTCCTCAGATGACACAAAACTGGAGAGTATAGCTAAAATTAAAAAAAAAAACAGAATTGAGGTTCAAACTGCTAAAAGGCTAGGTTGAAAACAAGGTGGAATTTAGCAGAGATGTATACAAAATTCAACATATCAAGTAACTGAATAAAGTCCTACTCCAGCTTTCAGGCCACAGTGCTCCTGCTTCCCTCTTATAAACTTCTAGCCCTAGTACTTACTATGAAAAATATCTGGGAGGGTTAAATTGATCCCCAAATTAGCATTGTAATGACATTATCGAAGCAGCTACTTAAAAAGCTAGGGATTCTAGGTAGCTTTAGATGTTTAACATCCACATTACAGAAACATTCCTGTAAAACTATTCCAAGTGGACTGCACTTAAAGTACTGTGCTGAGTACTAGCCAGCCTCTTTTAGACACATGCTCATTTCTTCAGAGGAACTGTATTAAACTAGCATGTTTCCAAAAGGAGGAAGCAACCTGAACAGTAAGAGATTAGAAAATATGTTATGTGAGGAACAGTTAAAAAAATAATGCAGCTTGTGTGATTAGCTTGGAGAAGAGGGGCAGTCTTGTGGTAGAGCATGAAGTGCTTTAGCCTGACACTCAGAAAACCTCCTGGGAGGGAGTGCTCCTTGGAAAGCCAGCTCTTCTACCCTCAAGATCCCTAGAATTCCCTTTCTGCCCTCAGGTCTTCTGGAGTCCTGGGTTAGGAAAGAAGGGCAATTGCTAGGGATCTCTTATAGTTCCAGCTCCATCATTTATCAGTAAGCCCCCCCATCCCTTTATCTTTATAATCTTTATGATGGTCTCAACTCTACATTGAGTTTTCAAAAAATCATATGACTCTAAGATTTTGTAGCAGATAGAGTAGATTTGCAACACTAGAACCAGGAGGTAAAAGCTACAATAGGACAGATTTCAGCACAATGTGAGGAGGGATAAAAGCTTTTCTGACTGGAATTAAGTGTAAGACCAGGCTGGGTTACTGGACACTGGAGTTATTCAAGCAGAGGCTGATGACCAATTGTCGGGAGACTGTGAAGGAATTCCTGTGCTGGGTGGGACCTTGGTCCTGTCCAATTCTCAGCTCCTATGATTCATTCTGCTGGCTACTCCTACAGGCTCCCCACCCACTATTAGCATACCCTTTGAAGCTGTCCGCTTCTCTCCTCCATCTCTTTCCAGGAGCAGACCAAGGCACAGGACGTTCTGGGAGCGGCGACCCTTCTGCTGGAGGCAGTGATGGCAGCACGGGGACAACTGGGACCCAGCTGCCTCTCATCCCTGCTGGTGCAGCTTTCTGGACAGGTCCGCCTCCTCCTTGGGGCCCTACAGGGCCTCCTTGGAACCCAGGTAAGTCCCAGTCAAGGCAGCTACAGAAACTGTCTTTCTTTTCTGACTCCCCTTAGAAGACCTGAGGGAAGAAAGGGGAATTCTAGAAATCTTGAGGGTGGAAGAGCTGACCTGCTAAGGGGTGCTCCCTCCCAGCCACAAAACCTGGGTGCTGGTACCTTATCTTTCCCACATAGACCAGGAGGCATGATATCTGGTGCAGTTCTCTGGCCTCAGGCCCATCCTCTGCCCTCAGCTTCCTCCACAGGGCAGGATCACAGCTCACAAGGATCCCAGTGCCATCTTCCTGAGCTTCCAACAACTGCTCCGAGGAAAGGTGCGTTTCCTGCTGCTTGTAATGGGGCCCACCCTCTGTGCCAAGCGGGCCCCACCCGCCACAGCTGTCCTGAGCAGCACCTCTCCATTCCTCACCCTGAACAAGCTCCCAAACAGGACTTTTGGATTGCTGGAGACAAATTCCAGTGTCTCAGCCAGAACTACTGGCTCTGGACTTCTGAAGAGACTGCAGGGATTCATAGCCAAGATTCCCAGTCTACTAAACCAAACATCCAGGTCTTCAGGCCGAATCCCTGGACACCTGAACAGGACACACAGACCCTTGAATGGGATTCATGGACTCTTTCCTGGACCCTCCTCCAGGGCCCTAGGAGCCCCGGGAATTCCTCTAGGAACTTCAGACATGGGCTCCCCACCACCCTACCTTCAGCCTGGAGATTCTCCTTCCCCAGCCCATCCTCCTCCTGGACAATACACCCTCTTCTCTCCTTCACCCCCCTTACCCATCCCCATGGTCCAGCTCCAACCCCTCCTTCCTGACCCCTCTGCTATCACACCCAACTCTACCAGTCCTCTTCTAGTTGCAGCCCATCCTCACTTCCGGAATCTGTCTCAGGGAGAGTAAGGTACTCAGGCACTGCCAACCTCAGCATTGCCTCCCACATACAATCCCCTTACTCAGAGGAGAGGCATTGGGACACAACTGCAGCTAGACAGGCATACCTCATTTTATGGCGCTTCATTTTATTGTGCTTTACAGATACTGCATTTTTTACAAATTGAAGGTTTGTGGCAACCTTGTGTTGTCAGATCATGGTTAGCATTTTTTAGCAATAAAGTATTTTTAATGAAGGTATATACATTGCTTTTTTAGACATAATGCTATTGCACTCTTTAATAGACTACAACATCGTGTAAACATAACTTTTATATGCACTGGGAAACCAAAAAGATTCCTGTGACTCACTTTATTGTGATATTCACTTTATTCCAATGGTCTGGAACCGAACCCACAATATCTCCGAGGTATGCCTGCACCAGATTTCCTGCTTTTGCCTGAAACCAAAGCTCTGGTAAAGGGAGACATGCAAGACAGAGAAAGTAGAATTTTTTTTACTATATATCATAAAACTTCAGAAGCTATTTTTTTTTAAACTATCAATAATATCTACCAGGGCAGCCAGTTACCTCTTGTCTATATTCTGCACAAATGTACAACTTACTAGTTCTCTTGTGTTCTTTTTTCATAAAATAATTCTGCAAAGGCCTGGACTAGCCTGGCTTCTGAACAGAGGTAGAGACTGACTGAGCTTCTCTGTCAGAGAAAATGAGTTTTGATTTTCTGCTCTGAACTAAGGTTAGTCTCTTTACTTTTACTATATTGTTCTTAATGGGGCTCTGATCGCTTTTTCTTAGGAGATCCTTACTCTTGAGAAATGAATGAGAAGTTGTATCTGGGAAAGGTTGTCCCAATAGATAAAACTGAGCCTGTGTAAATAAAGAAAAAATGAGAGCACCCAAGAGCTACCTGAAAAGCAAGGGGAAGATGTTCTTCTTGTGGGGTCAACAGATCTCCCCCTGCCTGAGGAAAAGCTAACAGGAAACTCTGGAGAGCCTCACACCCTAGGTAAGGCTGTGCAGACAGGTCAGTCGAGACAAGACATAGATGTGACAGCTGAGCAAACAGCCAGTGCTTCAGCAGCTCAGCAGGGAGCTGCACCAGGCATGGGTTCCTGCCTCCCTCCTGTGGAGGTCAGGGGGAAGTGCAGGAAGTGGCATAAGTCCGTTTCCTAGGGTTCACACAGCAGGAGGGACAAGTACACGTCAAGTACAAGTTGAAGTCTCATTTCCCAGTTCCTAGAAGTGCACCACATCTAAAATGCGGCCCTATGTGACCACATAAACTCTGTCAGGGGATCTCTAGAAAAGACATCAGGCTTATGGGGCTTTGCAAACAAATGCCATCTTGGTGCTTAGGAAGAGATCTCTACTGCCCCAAATAAAAACTCTATTGCAAAGTTCAGTGCTACCTCCAGAGGCTCCTGTAGCAAAACTAATGGAAACTTTTTCTTCTCCCACCTCAACTCCCCAAAGGAGAGGAAAAGCTACCATGTAGGAAGAGGAGCCAGGAACCTAGGGTTCCAAACACTGCCACAAATACCCCCAGGATCATTAAAGGCATTCCAAAACAGAATGAAAGCCAGTGTGCCAGGAACCTTATGTACATTACCTTTTTTAACACGCACGTCTCTGTAAGGTGGGTACCCTCATCTCTACCTTACAGATGAGAAAATGGACTCAGAGAAGCCAGGCAAGTTCCCAATGGTTTCACAGCCTGTGAGCAGGTAAAGAAACACCCTAGGCTGACTTAGTCTGGAGCCCATACTCTCCCCAGTGTGGTGCACTGTCCACTGTATCAGTTAGTGACTCTATTTATTGGGAAAGATCTCCAAATCCTTAGGAAGTCAACACATCAACAGTTAAAGAGTTCTGCGTTGAAAACGAAAGCTCTTGGTGCAGGTGACCAATTTGGACATCTCCAGGTGTCCCCCACTCCAGTCACAGACAGAACAGTTGCCATAGAGAAAAAAAATCAACAAATGCGCAAAGCTCAAAAGTGCTGTCCAAATCTCAGGTGGTGTCAGTTTCTGCATGGAAGAGAATCAGTTCATCCACACTACACATTCCAGCTGCACTCAATGGAGTGGCAAGTGGACCTTTTAATTTACTGAAAGACTAAAGACTAAAGTAAGTTATATCTAACAATCAAATGAAATACTTATGGCACCTGAAAGCCAGTACCCAGGACGAAATATGTCAAAAGGACCAGAGACACAGAATTAAGGGCTCTCAGCACAGTCAGATGAGAGGCAAAAACTGCAAGAACTATGTAGCCAGAAAGTTCCAGGCATCCAGTACTGGCATTTGACTTACCCCAGGGCAAATGCAAATAACTCACAGGCTTCTCCAGTGTGAAGCTGCCCCTATGGAGGACCTAACCTGTTCCCAAATCATTCTGTCTGGCTGACTGTGTCCCTTCTTCCCTTTATAGAAATGACAAAAACTGTTACAAGAACACTCTTATCTGTATTCAACTGTACGTCAGTTCTCTTCCTTCTGTCACCCGGGGCAGCAAGACAGTCTGCTCTGCCACTCCTCAAACTATTATTGGTAATTAGGTTCACTCTAACCTAAATCTATTCTTCTCCAACCCCTGCAAGAAAATCTGAAGGCAGGGAAAGGTTCTAGGATTCCATAAAAATTCATCCCCACCCCCACTTCATCTCCTATTTCCCTCTCCCATCACCCCCACCCCACAGTAAAGCAAAAGAAACACCTTTTCCTCCCCCCTGCAGAGGCCATTCATTTTCAACCCATTTCCCTAAATACTATTTCTAACACCTGATGTAAAGACCTGAAAATGATAGGGAAGGAAATACCCCAGGCATCCCAGCAGGAGGACCAGCTCCATGGCAAAACCAGGAGAGCAAAAAAGACAACTGCTTAATACACACTCACAATCTTTCTAGATTGTTACCCTGGGCTTCCCTTGTAAGCACCACCATTTCCTCAACTTTGTTCTCCCCCTACTTTTAAATTAGTGACTGCAGTCAGGCTGTTGTATTGTCCTGGGCACTGGCACTGGACTGCCAACCTCATTGGTATTGCTGCCCTGTCCACTTCAGTGGTCTGCACGGCAGCTCCCCATTCAGTGTCACTGGTAAAAACCACCACCACTTACCCTCCCTCCAGGTCAGCACCAGAATGTAGAGCAGAGAGCTAGCTCCTCCACCTGCTTCCATAACCACCAAATTGCTCTTCCTCTCCTCTTCAGAGTCGTGTCCCATGCCTGAGTCTAAAAGCCTCAACCCAAAGCTTCCATAAGAATGATGAACATTTCCAGGCTATGCAAGTGACTCATTCAAGTCAACGTGCTCTGACTTCCTAAGCAATGGAAAGGGTTGGAAGGACACAGCAGGGCTCCTTGCCTATTCAAAATTCTATGCCAAATGGGTGGTATCTTCCGGCCTGGGGTGCCCTCAGGAGACAAAAGTACAATACTGTCTCCCAGATAGAAAATCACATTGGAGGACAGATGCTGGAGGTAGTCAGCCAGCAGGCTGAGACAACCCTCAACCCAGATACAAGAGGTTGATAGATCCTACCTGACATGTGAACATCTGGCGGTGGGCCAGAAACATGATGTACCGTACACAAACTGGAAAAAATGATTTTAAAGTAAATGGAAAAAATTTTTTTAAAAAGGAAGGGGAAAGAGTCTGAGAAAGTAAAGTTTAATTTTAAAAAGCATCCACATGAAACAACTTCTGATTCCTTTTAAGCTCTCCCATTGAGTCTTTCACAAGCAAGTCGGTTTCCCGTTGAGTCCAGACCTCCTAAAGATGCAGCCACAGTGGACAGAAAACAGGTAAACAAGAGCGACTGCTCCTTGGGCTTGAACGAATATCCATGACCTGAGTGACTGAGCAGCAAGGTTGGCTTCTGGGTGGTTCAAAATGCCAGTTTCTTCATCAGCAGATAAACTCTGGAATCCACTTCAAATCCATGCAGGTTGTTGGCATCACCCTGCAGCCTCATGAGCAGGCCCCCATAGGACACGTAGGCAGAGCTGAAACAGAACACCCAGTCCCATGAGTCTGAGGTCCAGAGCAATTGCTACTCTACTCAACAGTTCTCCACCTTAGCCTAAGAAAAAGAGGCACCCTCATAAAGTTTTGTCATCAAGAAGCAAAATTCAGACAAAGATGAATGCACAGACATGTGCAAGGCAGTGTTCTTTATATCAGCAAAGGTGGAAAATACTCCATGCCCAGAATAAGGGAAATGGTCAAATCAATTACAATATGTCCATTTCCTGGAATGTTACACAGCTATCAAAATGTTTAGGAAAAGCTTTAAATTGACTTGAGGAAACACGTTTTACATAACATTAAGCAAAAAGAACAGAACAAAACATTGTAATAAACAACATGATCTAACAGAAAAAAAGTACATAGGAAAAAAACCCTAGAACATTCAAGAATGTTTATGTAAAAGATTCCCTCTGGGTATAGAATTATAGGTGACTTTTTTCCTTCTTCAAGTTACTTCTCTGCTTTTCAAATTTCTTACAAAGGGCACATATTGTTTTAATAAGATTTTAAAGAAAAGAAAAAAATAGTTGAGCAGGGAAACCAAAGAACTGGGGATTGGACTGCAGAGTAGCAAAACACACACACACACACACACACACACACACACACACACACACAAACACACACAAAAACCAAAAAGCCTAGCAGTTTAATCACTTACGCTGCATTTAGTTCTTGGAGAAGTAACTTTCCTTTGCATTTCACACAGCAAGACGTTTCAGTTCTGACAGAGGACAAAGTGAGGAGCCTACACTTCAGACTGGAAACTGTTCCCAAAAGAGTTTCTTTTTGGGTCCTGCCTAGGTCTGAGATGCTTGGGGAGAGAAAGACCCAATACAGGAAGCCTAAGCAAGGCACATAGTTTTAGAGCTCAGTCCAAATTCTCACAAAAGAGAAGGGGGAAAGGGTTCTCACAAGACCATGGAACTTACAGGCGTGTTGCTGCTTCGGTAGAAGTTTCATCTCCCTCAATCCTATACACTTTCCCATACATTACGTACTCAAATTGGTCAGCCCTGTGAAACAATAGTGGCAGTTATTCTCAAAAGCAGTTAACAAAAAGAGGACCTTTAAAATGGTAACTGGTAGGTAAGTGCCAACATCATAACAACAGGCACTTTCCAAATGATGTCATTCACTCCTCACAGCAACCCTGTGAGCTAGGTATGACCATCTGTATTCTACTGATGAGGAAACTAATGCAAAAAGGTTAAAGTTATTCAACAAGTAAGTGGTACAGCTGAGATATGAACTGAGTGGGGCTCCAAAGCCTTCCCATCACACCAAACTCCCTCCCAAACAACAAACATAGGTCATTCAGTAGTCATTTCCTTAACTATCAAAAAGCTACAACTCAGGGGGGAGGGTATAGCTCAGTGGTAGAGCGTGTGCTTCGTATGCACGAGGTCCTGGGCTCAATCCCTAGTACTCCATTAAAAAAACAAATAAACCTTGTTACCACACCCTCCCCTTAAAAAAGTTTTCAAAAAATAAATAAATAAAAAGCTACAACTTACATACATGTAATCACTGCTCTGGATAAACACCTGGATATCTGGATTCTTAGGTGCAGCAATTTCCTTAAGGTTACATAGATTCTACTAATAATCATTTATTCTACAAATTAAGTAAGGGTCTTTCTATACCACTTATCTACTTAGTCCTCAGGCAAACTTCAAGTACTCCCTTCTCCACTCCCTCACCTGGAAGGCCTATCATCTGTGGGGTTATATTCACCATCATCCAGAGTACCATCTTCATACAAGGTACTGGCTATGACCAACCGGAACTTGTCACCTGAAAATCACGGCAATATCAGAGAGTAAAGAACAGCTGAAACAGTAAAAAGCCTCTCACTATTGTCTGTGTTCAATACTTACCCAGGTCTACAGGGTAAATCTGAATGTTTACATCTAAGATGAGGTCCATCTTGAAAGATTCGCTCTCACAGTGCAGTCGAGACACTGGAGGGAAACAGGGAAAGAGTGACAGAGGTAATTGCATGGCCCAGGGCAGACCCTGCAAACTCACTTTGAGGGACTGTATGCAACAGAATACTCAAATCTAACCCAATCTGCATCCACTGGCTTCTCCTCTGCTCTCACAGAAGTGCAGGCCTAATCAGAATCAAATATACAAGGAGAGAAAAACTACAGCAAGTAGATAGAATCCCCAGAAAAGATTCAAAGATTCTCTGGCACCAAATACTATCTAGGTTCTAGGCCTGCTGAGATAATTAAGAAATAACCTGATCTGGGGTCAAGTTATTCATTCATCCAAAGGTTTCATCTTTCAGTGCCAGGCACTGTACTAAGGGGATTATCAAGGTGTGTAAGAACTGGTTTTCATCCTAAAAAACATCTGTCTCCAAACAAAGGAAGAGACACCAAGGACAAACAATTATTGATCAATGTTATAAAAAAAAGAGGTGTGTATCAAGCAGTCAACTCTAACTCTAAGAGGATTTCACAAAGAACCAGATTCTGAGGGCGAATTATTCGCTGTACAGTCTTGAGTGGATTGCTGAGTCTCTCAGAGCAAAATGGGTGAGACACCACCTACCTCATGGAGACTCTTAAGTAAATTACGACAAAGTGTGTGTAAAGTGCACAGTACAGCGCCTAGCACAGAGTGGGTAGCGAAGAGAAAGATGCCCAGAAGTTCACTAGTGCCTCGAGAAAAGGCCGCCCAGGCACCGGGCACAGCATGTGTGAAGCCAGGGAGAGCTCAGAATCTCCGTTTCCACATCTATAAAGTTTCCTGAGGAAGGTCCCTACATCAGGACCTGTAGGGGCAGACCACGTGAGATGGGTGGACCAGGGGCCCAGGGGCGTGGCCCCAAGATTAGCCCCTTCCCCCAAACTGCCCCTACATATCTTACTTACCTCGGTCAAACTTCTTGCCCTCTGGATCAATGTCTTTCACATCAAAAATATCCTCAAACAGGATGCCCGCCATGGTGAGGAGTCCACGAGAGTAGAAAAGGCGCTGAGCGCGCGACCACGGCTAGGGGTACGCGCACCCCCGTCGCGTGGAGAAAAAGAGGGGAAAGACGAAAAGCAGCGCTTGAAGAGCGGCAGCAAAGAATTAGAATGACGCATGCGCACGGACAAGCAGTCACACGGCCACTTCCGCCGCCTGGCTATCGGGGCTTCTTAACTTCCGCCCCGAACTATTGTTTCCTTGAGGCGTCAGCTTTAAGGGCGGGTCTTAGGTCCAGATAACTCCGCCCCAGGGCGGGGACACCATAGGTCCCACCCCCGGCCGAGGTGGCGTGGTGGCACGTTCTCTCCGGAGGCTCTACTGCGCCCTCTTCAGAAGCCGGGTCAGGAAGACTGGAATGCTTGGGGGCCTATCCCAGCCAGGGACCTTGATCTCTGGCCCAGAGAAGCCCAGCCCTGGCCCTACCCTGCCGGTCAGCGAGCCTGCCGAGGCCACAGTCCGCGCGAAGGGCGAGCGGAGCAGAACCCTGCTCCCGGCAGGGCGCAGTACCCAGCCCCTCCAGCTGGCACCGAGGCCCCCCCAGGCCGGCCAGGGCCGGCTCGGCCCAGCTGGGTGTTACCCGAGCTGGGTCCATCCAGTTTGGGAATTTGCCATGATATTACCATGAGAAAAAGGAAAGCCTGCACTGTCCCCTCCCCTGGTATTGCACCCTCCTCACCCTTGCTCTCCTCCCTCGCACCGCCCCTTCAGCATGGCATTAACCCCTTCACACTGCCCTCCTCAAGCACTGCCTCTTCAGCAAGGTTCTGCCTTTACCCCTACCAGAGCCCTCTCTGGACACTGATCTCCTATGAGCCCCTTCATCCTGGCACTGTCCTCTCCTACGGATACTACCTCTTCCTTTACATTTCCCCTTCCTCTAGGGTGCTGGTTCTCACATTGCCCCCTTCCTGGTCACTACTTCCTCCTCCTGGGAACCCCCTCTGCCTCCCACGTGCCCATTCACCCTGGAACTGCCTCCTTCCCACACTGCCTGTTTCCTGGGCACCGGCCTCTCCCCTGACACTATCTCTGACACTGTCCATCCACCTTGCGCTTACCCCACCCTCTGCTCTATCGTTCTCCCGACCCTGATGGAGAACACAGAGCCCCAGCAGACTGTTCCCCGATGGCGGCTAGATGTCAGCAGCTACTCGGGTTTCTCCTTGGGCCTTGTCAGGGAGAAACGACCTCTGTTCCACCACGCCCGCCTCCCAGGAGCGGCCTCCTTGGCACCTAGACCTCCCTTCCCTCTGGCCTCACCCCTTGCCGTTCCCTCCCCACCTCCACCCACCACCCCGCCCCCGCACACTCTGCCGGCCAGATTGCTCCCTGGGGGAGCCGCAAAGAAGGGAAGGAGAAAGGAAGGGGGTGAGAAAGACCGAGGGTCCCAGTTCCAAGCACCCCCTTCTGGGCCTAGCGTCCCCCTCCAAGTCCCTCTAGTTTTGTTTCTCACCCCTCGACGGAGCAGAGGGGCCAGGCCAAGCTGGTCTGGGCCATTGGCCCCGCCGGAGAAGCAAGAGAGGGAGCCACTCCTGAGAGAGAGATTGGGCCCCAAAGTCTGATTGAGACGGCTCTGCAGCCCCCGGGCTCAGGCCTTACTGGGCCCGGCATCTTCAGTCCCCTCCCGCCCAGGCGCAGGGAGCCGCAGACCCGGCCTGGCCAGGCCCCTGCACGTGCTGGAGGACCCGCCTCGGCTCTGGCCCCGGACTCCCCTCTTCAATCACCGGCCTCTGCGGAGAGCGGGCGCGGGCTCGCGCGTTCCAAGCGCCCCCTGCTGCCTCTCCGGAGCCTGGGAGGCGGCCCCAACCTGGACCCCGGCCGGGCTAGGCCGGCTCCTGTGGATGGGCCGGCGGGCGGAGCAGCACGGAGGGCACCGCCCTCGGCCCGCCCGCCGAGGAGGGGACGCGAGCGGGAGGCTCCGCCAGCGGCGCCCGCCCGGGGCCCGCCACACTCTGCACTCGGCCGTCCGGGCTGCGGGAACGGGACGGGTGTGGGCGCAGGCTCCGCGGGTCGGGAGTCGAGTCCGGGCCAGAGCCCGAGCCGCCGCGGGAGGCCAGAGGGCTGTGAGCGGAGATGGCGGCTGCCGCGGGAGCGGCGGGGGTGGCGGAGGAAGGGATGGAGCCGCGGGCGCTGCAGTACGAGCAGACCCTGGTAAGTGAAGCCGAGCGGAGCCCTGAGGAATGTGCTCCTGGACCGCTGCTCCTGGTTACCCGTAGAAGCGCGAGGTCCTGGGGCCCAGCCTTATCCCACTCCAGCCCTCTAAGCTGGGGAAACTGAGGCTTGAGGGCCTGAGAGGCTGGAGGGCTAAGGGGTGGAAAGCTGCTTGCAGGTTTCTGGCCGAGGCTGGGGGCCTGCAGAGGACAAGGACTTCAGGTGCTAGTTCCAGATGTCCTGCCCTTTACCCACCCTCCAACATTTTCTTTGCTCCTCCCCACTACCACCTGGGTCCAAGTCTCAGCACCCCACTATCATTTTCCAGACCACTCACATCCTTGAACTTTCTGTACACTCCTATCTCCACCATCCAAGACGTTCCTTCTGTCTCTGCGATGTGCATAGAAGGATAATCAGACCCAAACCCAGCCCTGGCCCTTACTCCTGGGGTCTGGCAACCCAGCATTGACTCCAGGAACCCTTTGGTCAATTCTCTGGGACAATGTGGCCTGCCACCTTAGGGACAGGAGTTTTATGGAGAATGGGTAAAGCAGGAATGGGTGTGGGAATTGGGACCTTTGTCCATGCTGACTCTGGGTATATAGCCCCTACTCACCCCAGGACCGTCCCTTAACATCATTAGAAGCAGGGGTCCTGGGGCTTTGAGCTGACTCATGGCCACCACTGTAACTCAGTGTTTGAGAAACTTATTGCTCCTGCTTGTGTCATTGGGGTGGGGGACCCAAAGTCTAGGGAAGGGAGTGGGCCCTGTAGCTCCTTTTTATCAGTGCAGGCTGGAATTTGCCCAGGAAGGAGGCAGGGAAGGAATCGCTTCAGGAGGAGGGGGCCTGGGCTATAACTGAGGCTGGGAGGTGCCCAGTTACAAGATAGTGACTGGATGAAACAGGATGACAAGGAGAGGTGGCAGGGATGGGGGTGGAGCAAGGGTAGAGGGGTAAGCCTTTGCATAGGGTGGAAAGTGTCTGTCAATTTACACAGACCAAGAATGGGGCATTGGCCAAGGAAGCCAGGCACCTGGCCTCTGAAATCGTGTCTATCTTTACACCAACCACCTCTCCATCTCCTTCGCCTGGTCTCTATCTCTGGAATGAGTTCTCAGGGTCAAGCTCTCTCCCCAGTACTCTCTGCTTCAGCCTCTCCCCCTTGTCCTTCCAATTCCTTTGTCTTTCTCTCACACACTCACCTCCCCCTCCTTCGCTGAGTGTGCCTCTTTATACTCTACTTTCTCTCTTTTCCCCCTCCCTTCTGCCTCTCTGGTCTCCTTTCTCTTCTCTGCCCCTTCCCCCGGCCTCTCGTCTCCCCCTTCCTCCTGTCTCTGGTTCCCTTTCCTCCCTCTCCCTGCTCTCTATCACTCTCTCTCTCTGTGTCTCTATCTTTCCCTCCCTCTGCACCCCCACCCCAGCCCCAACAGGAGCCCTTTGTGTCCCGAAGCTCTGCGGGTGGCAGCCGGAATCTACTCCTCCCCACCCCCCAACACACGCCCAGCTTGGCAGGTCTAGCCATGGCTCAGCCACTCTCCCGTCCCATCACCCCAGTGTCTACAGTCACAGCCCAGCCATCAGCTTCTGCTGTCCCCCAGCCCGCCACTGGACTCAGGGCAGCTCCAGAGTGGTGCTGAGACCACCAAGCACTCTCCACCCACCCAGAGAGACTTTCCACTCCCAGCTGGGTAGGCAGGCTGGTGGGGGGTGGGGGTGGAGAAAGGGGACAAGGGGATTAGGGTGGGTGGGAGGGGTGCAGCTGAGTCGGTCACAGGCCAGAGGCCCAGCAGGAACGTGATAAGGATTGGGGCCCCGCCTGTTCCTAGGCCCAACGCAGCTGCCCCCAGTTCCCTGAGGCCCTTATTGTTACCCATGTGTCCTTGACCATCCCTTATTCTCTGACCTTCCCTCCTCCCACTTTCAGACTGCCTTAGGTTTTTCCATCTTTTCCTCCTCTGGAGCCTTCCCTCCCACTCCTCTTCAGTTCTCCTCCTACGCAGTACCACCCCAGGCCTGTGAGAAGAGGACCGATTATTCTGCCACCCCCAGAGCTGTGTCCCTGTACCTTGGCTGTTTCCATCACTCCAGCCAGGACAGCCCCCACAGTCTGCAGTGTGCATTGTTCCCACACCCTAAGCCGAAGTAGGGACTGTGGGTTTAAGAAGGGTATAATGTGGGAGCTGGGAGAAGGGGAGTAGAGGCCCCAGGAGCTCTCCCTTACATCCCCACTCAGCCCATGCCTGCTAACCCCCATCTCCTCTATTGCTCAGATGTATGGCCGGTATACTCAGGACCTTGGGGCCTTTGCCAAAGAGGAAGCTGCTCGGATCCGCCTGGGAGGGCCTGAGCCCTGGAGGGGTCCACCTTCCCCTCGGGCTCCCCCAGAGCTCCTGGAATATGGACAGAGCCGTTGTGCCCGATGCCGCAGTGAGACCTGGGTTGGGGCAGGGAACTTGGCTGTGCTGTGCTGAGGGGATCAGAGACCACTATAGCTGCCCATAGGGGAGGGGGACAGAGGGAGGACCACTTCGGTGCCAGCCTCCCCTTTCTTCCCTTCCCTGCTCCCAGTCTGCACCGTACACTGCCATAAGTTCCTAGTGTCCAGGGTTGGTGAAGACTGGATCTTCCTGGTCCTGCTGGGGCTCGTCATGGCACTGGTCAGCTGGGCCATGGACTATGCCATCGCTGCCTGCCTGCAGGGTGAGGACAAGGGCTGGCGGGGGAGTGCTGGGAAGAACCCATCTGCTTCCTCCATGCCACACTTGTCCAAGTATCTTGGCCACTGGCCACTCCCTCTGGACAGCCTTACTGCCCCGTCTTCAGGCATGATCATTGCCTCTCCCATAGCCCACAACTTCTTCCTTCCCTTGTCCAACTGACCCTCTTACCTGTAGTGATCTTTGTCCCAGTGAATGTCCCCAGCCTCCTCTCTACCCCTTGTGCCCGGGTTCCGTGTGGTATTCCCTGGGACAGCTTGTCACATCAGTACATCAGTGGCCAGGCAGGGCCTGGGTATGCACATCGGAGCTCCAGTAGCACATCCTCTCCCCACAGCTCAGCAGTGGATGTCCCGGGGCTTGAACACTAGCCTCTTGCTCCAGTACCTGGCCTGGGTCACCTACCCCGTCGTCCTCATCACTTTCTCAGCTGGATTCACACAGATCCTGGCTCCTCAGGCTGTCGGTACAGTAGGAGAGAAAGCGAGGGCAAGATGGGACCTCCTGAAACGGGCATATCAAGTGACTCTCCTAGGACTGTACCCTCTCCAGGGTCCGGCATCCCCGAGATGAAGACCATCTTGCGGGGAGTGGTGCTGAAGGAATACCTCACCCTCAAAACCTTTGTAGCTAAGGTCATCGGGCTGACCTGTGCCCTTGGCAGCGGGATGCCCCTTGGCAAAGAGGTGAGTGTAGAGTGGGGAACAAGGGAGCCCCCCCAAAGGAGGAGGAAGCCAGACCAAGATCAGGGGGTGCCCCTTCCACACTCACCACCTGCCCGCACCCCCTAGGGCCCTTTTGTGCATATTGCAAGCATGTGTGCCGCCCTCCTCAGCAAGTTCCTCTCCCTATTTGGGGGCATCTATGAGGTAAGGGGGACCCTGGGAGGAGGCAGAGGGAAGGGTGGGCTGCTGAGCCCACACTGACTCCCCTTTCTACCATTCTCACCAGAATGAATCCCGGAACACAGAGATGCTGGCTGCCGCCTGTGCTGTGGGAGTGGGCTGCTGCTTTGCAGCACCCATTGGGGGTAGGCAGTCAGGCCAGCCCAGCCCTGCCCTTGGCCTTGCCTCCTTTGCCCCTCTCATCTGCATCTGCAACCTTAGGCCAGGCCACGGCCTCAAGTGGTGCTCTCCCTGCACCGCAGGTGTGCTGTTCAGCATCGAGGTCACCTCCACCTTCTTCGCAGTGCGAAACTACTGGCGGGGCTTCTTTGCTGCCACCTTCAGTGCCTTCATCTTCCGCGTCTTGGCAGTCTGGAACCGCGATGAAGGTGAGGGGACCTGAGGCATGAGGGGAGCCCCCGAGATGGCTGGGGGTTGGAGACTCTCGTGGCTGCACCCACCTTCCTCTGTTACTCTGCTTCCCTTCAGAGACCATTACGGCTCTATTCAAAACCCGGTTCCGGCTCGACTTCCCCTTCGACCTCCAGGAGCTGCCAGCCTTTGCTGTCATTGGGTGAGGAGCTGAGGGAGTGGGGTAAGTTGGAGAGGAGGAGGTAAATGAGAGAAGACCTCCTTTCACCCAGGTGCTTCTTCCCTCTCCAGTATTGCTAGTGGCTTCGGGGGAGCGCTCTTTGTCTACCTGAACCGGAAGATTGTGCAGGTGATGCGGAAGCAGAAAACCATCAACCGTTTCCTCATGAAGAAGTGAGTTGACTCTGGCCCACTTTGGGTTGTGTGAGCATCATGGGTGGGGCGGGTGACCGGGGAAAGTGGTGAGACTGAAACGGCAAGTTGTGGCCCAGTCAAATAAACAGGCATTCCATTGAGAAAATCAGCCAATGGTGTCTCCCAGGCGATTGAACACTTCGGCTTTTATTTGAATCACCTGAAATGTATTTGAAGTTTTAGTCAGTGGGAAAGGGCATTTTGGGTGAAAGACTAAGGCCTCCTTGAGGCCCTTGGCCTGGCCCGGAGAACAGTGCTCCCTGGATGCTGTTTGGGCCTTACCTCCTCCCCTGTGGATTTGTCTCTGAAGCACAGCTCTCTCAGTCATGACCCTGAGGATTGGGAGTGGGGAGTCCTGTGACATGACTTCTGTTGGGACTGATATCCTTCAGAGAAAGGGCATCCAATAGAACCTGCTCCCTTGGGCACCTTTGGTCAACTTCATGTGACCTGAGCTTTCCTCAACACTGGCCTTCACTCTTATGTCACCACAGAGAAATAGATGGAGGCAGAAACTTCTCCACACTCACATAATGAGCTCTTCAGCTGGGGTTTCTGATGGGGGAGGAGTTGCAGCTCGGCAGTTGTCCAGAGAGGGCTGGGGATGGATTTTCTGCTGCTGCTGCCCACTTAGGGAGTCAGGAGCCAGCAGAAAAGCATTTGGGCTCATTATAACCCTGGATGGCCATCACCCTCAGGGCCATCATATCATGAACAGCAAAGAGGGTCTTCTCTCAGAACTGTGTCCTTTTATGTAAGAGCGAAGGCTCTCCTATGGCCTCGGCCCTGAGGTATGGGAGGGCACCCAAACCTATCACCAGTCTGTAGTAGGTGTTTGATGCTGTGAAACCTACATCTCTAGACGCCTGCTCTTCCCGGCACTGGTGACCCTGCTCATCTCTACTCTGACCTTTCCGCCTGGCTTTGGACAGTTCATGGCCGGACAGGTAACCCCAGGAAGAACAGGAATTGTGTTTTCTCTTGGGATGCGTCCCTTCTAAATCCAACAGCCCTTGCTCTCCTGTGGGCCCCTTCCCTTCATCTTGTCAGTTCCCCAGCCTGAGGAACCCTGTCCATCTATAGCTCTCACAGAAAGAGACACTGGTCACCCTGTTTGACAACC
This sequence comes from Camelus ferus, assembly GCF_009834535.1. Lineage (NCBI taxonomy): Eukaryota > Metazoa > Chordata > Mammalia > Artiodactyla > Camelidae > Camelus > Camelus ferus. Next base: position 71,006,884 of record NC_045696.1, read on the forward strand.
GGACATGGGTCCGCCAGGGTCTGATGGAGGAGCTAGAGCCACCCGGAACCTCACAGGCCTGGAGCCCACCACGCGCCAACGTCTTCCTCACCTTGGTCATCTTCATTCTCATGAAGGTGGGGCTGTTTACATATATATACCCAACATAGGCTTACTATGATTATGCCGGGCACAATCTAAGCACTTTCCAAATATTAACTCCCTTTAAGCTTCACCACAATGCTCTGACAAAGGTACTATTAAGTACCCTTGTTTTAAAGATGGGAAGTTGAGGCAGAAAGCGGTTAAGTAACTGGCCCAAAGTCACACAGCTAGATGGCAGAGTGAAGATTTGAACCCAAGCCACCTGGTTCCGGAGTCCTTCCCTTTTTCTTTACCTCTGGGGGATTCTGAGATAGCTGGGACGTTTGTGCCTGACTAATAAGGAAGGTAGGCTTCTGGGGTGAAGCTGGGGGCTGCCTGGGGCCAGGTGGCACCTCTCCCTGTTTGAACGGCCTCCTGCCTGCAGTTCTGGATGTCTGCACTGGCCACCACCATCCCAGTGCCCTGCGGGGCCTTCATGCCTGTCTTTGTCATTGGTGAGTCCTCAGCTGCCTATTCTCCCAGCCTGCACCCTCTGGCCACTCCTGTCCATCCCCTCTCTACCTGGGAATGGGTTTTGGTCCAGCCCCAGCCCCAACCCCGACCCCTGCAGGGAAGTCCTCTGCACTGAATGACCCACTGGCCCCTTCCCTACCCTCTGACCCTCTCTCTTCCTAGTGTCCCTGCCCTCCCCCTCCACTACCTGTTTCTCTTCCCACCCCCCTCCCTGAAGGAGCAGCATTTGGGCGTCTGGTGGGCGAAAGCATGGCTGCTTGGTTCCCAGATGGGATTCACACAGACAGCAGCACTTACCGGATTGTGCCCGGAGGCTATGCAGTGGTGGGTGAGTGCTCCTGGTCCCAGTCTGTCTTGGAAAACTCGTCAGGGCACAGGGCCTGAGGCTTTGGTGCCCCCTGCTGGCAGAAACTAGGCTTCCTTCAGATGCAGAAACCCATTCCCCAGAATTGTACTGAGTGGCCCCAAGGGGTCCTACAGGACTGTGTCTGGGTGGGGAGGGTCATCTGGGACCTGGGCACTCTGAGAGACTGAGTGTGGCTGTCCCCAGGGGCAGCTGCACTGGCAGGAGCAGTGACACACACAGTGTCCACGGCCGTGATTGTGTTCGAGCTCACAGGCCAGATCGCCCACATCCTGCCTGTTATGATCGCCGTCATCCTGGCCAACGCCGTTGCCCAGAGCCTACAGCCCTCACTCTATGACAGCATCATCCGAATCAAGAAACTGCCCTATCTGCCTGAGCTGGGCTGGGGCCGCCACCAGTACGAAGGACTGGGTGATGGGGGGGTGGGGGGTGAGGGAGGGGCAGAAGGCATCCTAGGACCCCCTCACACCCACCTCCAAGAAGGTCCTCAGCCAGTGAGGCTGGGAGATCAGCCACCCTGCTCCCTCCTAGTCAGAGCTGACCTTGTCCACTCCCTGGGGGAGCAATGGCTGGCCCACCTGATCAGAATAAAGTCAGTGGGTACTCCTTGATGCTTAGCCCTTTTCCTCATAGGCTTTGAGGCTTTCCTTATGGCCCTGGGATGGTTGTGCTCCGGCTACCCTCCCCATGCTGACCGCAAACCAAGTGCCTTTCTCCGCCCTCAGGCAGTACCGGGTGCGAGTGGAGGACATCATGGTTCGGGATGTTCCCCACGTGGCCCTCAGCTGCACCTTCCGGGACCTGCGGTTGGCACTGCACAGGACCAAGGGTCGCATGTTGGCCCTAGTAGAGTCCCCTGGTGAGACCAGGAGGGGGCCCAGGTGCTAGGGTCATCTAACAGGGTCATCTCCTAGGGTCAGGGTCATCTCCCAGGGTCGCTGCTCAAGAAATGGGCGGGGCAGGAGCTCAGGACAAGTCTCCTTGGTTTCAAAGGGAGTAAGCCAGCACTGCCAGCCAGGGTTTCCTCGAATGTGTGGCCTGTGTCCAAGGCCCCATGCTGAGTGTGAGAGAAGGCCAGAGGGTAAGAGGGCCTCATTCACGGCTCCTGAACCCTCCCACCTGCTCCATCCAGAGTCCATGATCCTCCTGGGCTCCATCGAACGCTCGCAGGTGGTGGCATTGCTGGGGGCCCAACTGAGCCCAGCCCGCCGGCGGCAGTACATGCAGGAGCGCCGCACTGCCCAGACCGCCTCACCCTCTGATCAGGAGAATCCCCCCAGCCCTGAGACCTCTGTCCGCTTCCAGGTGAGGGGAAAAGGCCCACGGTGGAGGCACCCAGACTTCCTAAATGTCACTGTGTAGACTGATTGAGAGGGTGACATAGAGGTGGTCTGGGGCCACAGGCTCCCCAACGCCTTTGTGTCTGTGCAGGTGAACACAGAGGACTCAGGCTTCCCTGCAGCCCTGGGGGAGATGCACAAGCCCCTGAAGCCTGCTCTCAAGAGGGGCCCCAGCAACACCACAGACCTCAAGGAGAGTCCCACAGGTGAGCCCATCTCCTGCTAGCCTTGTGTCCTCCAACAGAGCCAGAGCCCAGCCCCTGAGACCCACTAGGATCCCTGCCCAGCCTTTCTACTGGAGCACATCCCAGCTAAGATGCTGTCCAGATGGGCTAGGAGTCGAACTGGGACGCCTCTCCCCTTGCCCTTCTCACCTCTCCTGGTCCTTTCTGGCAAAGATGACCTTGCCCTCGGGTCCTTGTGTTTGGGAACACAGGGAACATGGAGCAGGCAGGCATTGCCCTCAGAAGCCTCTTCTGTGGCAGTCCACCCACCGAGGCTGCTTCAGAGGTGAGTGTTTGGAGCCTCTCCATCTGGCTCTTTCTTTCCAGCTCTCTCTCTGATGCTGAGACCACCTCTCCATTAACCCTGCAGTGCCTGCCTCCATTCTCCTGGCCCATCTGCCCTCCTAAATACCAGCTCTGTCCCTGCAGTGTGCCCTTCCTCCTGGCCCACCACTTTCCCTCACCTCCCTCCTCCCTATAACATCAACTCCTCTTCTCTCTGGTTTGGCTCTAACAAAGTTGGAGAAGTCAGAAAAATGTGACAAGCGCAAGCTGAAGCGGGTCCGAATCTCCCTGGCGGTGAGTGCTCCCTTTCTGCCTGCAGCTCAGAAGCACTAGACAGGGAGGGCCAGGGTCTAGGCCGGGCAAGCCTCCCCTGAGCTGGGGAGATACAGCCACCTCCCCAGCCCCTAGGTGCCAACCTTCCTTCCTCTCTCCTAGAGCGACTCCGACCTGGAAGGCGAGATGACCCCTGAGGAGGTAAGGTGTGACTGGACTCTGGACTCTGTTTCTTCCTGGGTGTGTTCAGTCATCACCTTGGCTACTGTCCCTGTGGGAGGGACCATGGGATAGGTAAAAGGGCAAGTCAACTTTTAGGGAGGTGAGAACAGCTATTGGCACCTTCTCCCTAACCCCCCTAGTCTTGTCCCCTCAGATTCTAGAGTGGGAGGAGCAGCAACTTGATGAACCTGTCAACTTCAGTGACTGCAAAATTGACCCTGCTCCCTTCCAGCTGGTGGAACGGACCTCTTTGCACAAGGTAGGGCCAGAGGGCCAGGGCTGCCTCGGCTCTCAAGAGCAAAGAGTGGGGATCTAGATCCTCCCACAAGTTTAGATTCAAGCCAGTGGGGAGAAAAGAGACAGCAGAGAGCTCTGTGCTAAGATGTTTTTCAAACACATTGCTTCAAACCATGGGAGGTTAGGAGCCAGGGCCCCTTAGCCTCTTCCTGCCTACGGTGGAGCCAGGCATCATTTTTCCTCTGCTCAGCCTTACCCCTAGGGAACTCTGAACCAAAGCAGCAAAGACAGGGCTTGAGCTGGGTGGAAGCCAAAAGGCCTCTGACCCTCTAGGGTCAGAGCTGGGCAGGAGGCTGCCAGCACCCAACAAAGCTGATACACCCACACTGAAAAAAATGGATGAGAAACAAGAAGGATAAGAAAATTTAATAAACAAGCTAACAAACATCTACGTAGGGGTGGAGACACTGTGGAGAAAAGATAAACAAAGATGAGAAGTGCCTAGTGGGGGGCTTGGAATGTCAGACCCCAGAAAGTCTGACTTAACGTAGGCCAAAGGAAAAACTGGTAAGGACACAGGAAGATAGCTCAGCAGAAGGGCAAGACAGCCTGCATAAATGGGGAGAAAATTGGTGTCAAGGCAGGTTGCTGGGGGGTAAGGCTGATGCCGATGGAGGGTGGGGGCTTTCTTTGGAGGACTACCTCAGGGGCTCCCCAAGAAGGGGTGGCTGGCATCATTGGGCACCTTCAGGCCTCTAAGTGAAGGCAGGGAGTATGGGCACACCCAGCAGGCTGCTAGGGTGGAAACCTGGGGGGTTTAGCTAAATTGCTGACTGACTTAATGTGCGAGCTTCTGAGGCATGGGGTTGGGAAGGTGCAGAGGTGGGAGATACTCCCAAGGTCTGCAACTTGGGCAGCTAGCTTAGACGCAAGCTGTGCCCAAGAGCCAGCCTAGGACAGACAAACAGAGGCTGGGGCAGGAAGGACGGGACGACAACAAAAAGCAAAAGGTAATAAAGGCACTTATAAACCTTGGGGTAAAAACCTTGGATCAAAGTGAGTGGGGAACTGCAGTGCAGTTGCAAGAAAAAAAGAAGATAGGCCTGTGAATAATACATTGTATTTAAATAATACTTTTATTTAAAGCCTTTCTTCCTAAGACCTCTAAAGCTTTTCCATCATCTTACTTAATCTTCAAACACTGCATGATGATGATGATGATGCTGACATTTTTTTAGTGTCTGCTATGTGCCAGGCAGTGGGCTAAGTGCTTCACATGTTTAATTTAATCCTCACAACCAAACTGATGGTTATTGTGATATTCCAGTTTTTATAGATGAGGACACTGAGATTCAGAGAGGTTAAGCAGGTTTCCCAAGGTCACACAGCTAGTAGGTAGCAGAACCAGGCCTGGAATCCTAGATGGTCTGACCCAAAAGCCTGTGGATTTTTTAATAGCTTTTTAAAAAATTGGGGGGTGGGAGGAGTAATTAGGTTTATTTATTCATTTATTTTTTAATGGAAGTACTGGGGATTGAACCCAGGACCTTGTACTTGCTAACCAAACATTCTCACACTGAGCTATATCCTCCCCAACAGAAGCCTGTAGATTTAACCATTTTAATACATGGGGAAACTAAGGCAGTGAGGAGGTCACTTGCCCAAGTCAGTATGGTGGAGTCAGGCCCAGAGGCCAGATTTTCTGGCCCCTATCCCAGGAGTCTTTCAGAAGGCCACACTGTCCCTCTCCCTGTCAATTAACTGTTCCCAAGCCCAAGAAGTACGAGCCCTCCAATGGGCTCCCTGGTGTCTAATTAAATTAAAATGAAAAAAACAAAGTAGGTGTTTGTTACAAACTTGAAAAATCAGAGGAAGAAAAGAAGGCTTTGAGGAACCAACTAAAAAAAGTATAAAGAACTGGAAGCGATAAGAACATAAAAGATGAGAAGTCACAATGTCCTTGCCGGCCTGAGGAGTCAGTAAGTAGTAGCCCAATTAAGTCCAAGAAAGGAACATTGAGAGGGGAGAGAGAATACACTGGAGATGTTTTAGGAGCCTGTGCAACTGGACCTCCCCGTACTAGCCTAGCCGAGCACCTCATTCATTCAGGGCCACCTGCAGGGCAGCAGTTGGGGTGGGGGAGGGGTTGAGTGCCAGCAGGAGGCCAGTGGTTTGAACCGAATTCTCGCTCTACCACGTGGTAGCTGGCTTTTTAACCTTGTCACATTTCTTAGCCTCTCTGTGCTTCACGTTCCTTATCTGTAAAATGGGATCCTTGAACCTGTATCGTTTTTCTGAGGATTAGCATTGATAACGTATGAAGCACTTTCAACAGTGCCTGGCACATAGTACGTATCCAACATATGTTAGGAATTACTGCTACTACTTTTACTGAGAGGCGAACAGCAGGGGACTTTAAAAGATGGTATTATGCAGGAAGGGCTGAAGTGTGGAAGAGACGGATGTTTTCAGAAAAGGATGAGTGATTATATGAGGCTGGAAGCTGGGGTGCCTGGCAGCATCTGAGGCTGGGAAGACAGGCTGGAGTGGGCTTAGGAAGTGTGTTATGGGCCATGCTGGGGAGTCTAGGGTCTAACTCAAGTTTGGGAAAGCTCTTAGGATGGCAGAGCCAAGTTGGAGGGAAGTAGGACAGGAAGCAGAGCCCAGTAGGAGGTTGCGGCCCCTCCTGGTGAGGATTGTGAGGGAGTTGGGGAGAATGGCCAGGATGTTCAGAAAGTAGATCAGTAAGGTTTAATGGGACAAGTGATTTGCAAACCTAAAAGGCTTAACTTATAATCTGCCAGAAGCTCACTCTGATCAGGATTGTGAAGAACAGCAAATCCAGGGGAACTATTTAGTAGAATCCTTGGGAGAAGATGAGAGGGATTATTAAAACAGAAGAAGGCAAGGCCAAGGGATTAGTGAAACAGGAACTCTTAAAACAACAGCATGTTAACTTGTGGCACATAGGATTCAAGTCAGATATGAGGAGGAGCTCACTAACCACATGACAGTTATGACATAGGTAGCAAAGGAGCACAGAAAAGCTCATTCTAAAACTGAACTTCTAGCTCCTTTTATAAGTAGTCATGCCACAGATGAAGAAAGTTAAGAAAGTTCTGGAAGTCCTTTAGTAAAGGATTTAGCAACTGTATAAGAAATCATTTCTAAAGTGCTAAGATGATTACAATGAGTTCTTAGTAACTGGTACTCAAGAAGCTGGGTTATTAATGCCCATTTTGATTCAAACATTAAGCCAAAAGGTTTACAACTAAACTCAAAACAGTGTGATAAATGATAGGCCAAAAATTCCAGGAACTGCTGAGTCAGTAGAGTGTTTTTCAAGACATCTGGCCCAAGAAAATCCACTTAGAGCACAAGGGGAACTGGCTGGTAGTTTCTGAACCCTTGGTGATTACATCTGAAAGCTTGGAGGGCCCAAAGCAAGAAAAACATGGGGGGATGGGGGCAACTGTTATCCCCCTGGACTGCAAGGTATATGTCAAAAGGACCTTGGGTGCTACATAGGCCCCAGAAAAAGCAACCTGTATGAGAGATGCAGAGTGCTGCAGGCCAAGACTGAGATGTCAAAGCCAGGGTAAAGGGATTCCAAATGGGAAACGTGTGTCAGCCACTGAGGTGGGCTAGAGGCACAGGATTCAGGGCCAGTACCTCTAAGCGGTTGTGGGGTGTGTGGAACCTCCGTCCCGGGTATCTCCATGACTAATCGGACATCTGCACAGGACAACCAGGGCTGTGCTTCCTCCTTCTATAGTGTGATGACAAGTGACCTGGGCTGCAAGACCACTTCTTACCAATGACCCTGAGCGGTCACTTCAGCACTCAGCCTCATGCTGCCTCTCCCATAGAATCGGTATCATACTTACTTCTCAGGATACTACTGAAATTAAATGCTAAAGTAAGAAAGACCTAAGACCTAACCCAGTGCCTGGCCAGTCATTAGATGCTGGATTTGAACAAGTCATTCCCTCCTCTGTCCTTTCTAACGTGGGACGAGGATTGCTCCATCAACATAAGCAACATAAACACTCCCAGTATCGAGTTTCTGAGGCCTGGTTACAGAAACACTCTCATTATTCCTCTTTTTCCTCCAGTGGGCCCGTCCCCTTCCCCTCACCATCCATGGCACCCCTCCTACTCCCTACCACCACCTTCCTGGGTCCCTCTGGCCTGTAATTTAGAGCTGTCCCCTCACACATCAAGTCCAATGTGTTTTTTCTCCACCCCACAGACGCACACCATCTTCTCACTGCTGGGAGTGGACCACGCTTATGTCACCAGTATTGGCAGACTCATTGGAATCGTCACCCTAAAGGAGGTGAGATGATAGTGGCCATCAAAGCCACTTCCACATCCAAAAAGGCATGGAGGCATATGTCCTGCTCACCTGGGGAAGTGCTGGGGAGGAGTCTGAGCAGGGAGCTCCAAGTCCACACATCTGACCCTCTCATCTTTCCAGCTCCGGAAGGCTATCGAGGGTTCTGTCACAGCACAGGGTGTGAAAGTCCGGCCACCCCTTGCCAGCTTCCGTGACAGTGCCACCAGCAGCAGCGACACAGAGACCACTGAGGTGCATGCACTCTGGGGACCCCGCTCCCGCCATGGCCTCCCCCGGGAGGGCAGCCCTTCTGACAGCGACGATAAGTGCCAGTGATCCCCTGGAAGGGCAGCCCGGATCCTACACCTCTCCTGTTCCTCCTGCCTTGGGAAAGTGGGAGCACCAGCCCCGCTTCCAGACGTGGGGTGCTAGCTTCTCGTGGCTCATCCTACCTGGAATCTGACCCAGTGCCTACCTGCAGCAAGTGTCCCAAGGGCAGGAAGATCAGCACTGCCCAGCAGGATGGGGAAAGGGTCACGTGACCCCTGCTCCCCCTTTGAGGGGGGAAGGGGTAGAACTAAGATGGGTTTATACTGGAACCTCCAATGACCAGATGTATATAGAGATTTACAAAGATTTTTATATTAATTTAATAAAACAAATTCTTAAATAGAACAAAATAAACACCTAATGAGCCACTTATATATAGAATGCCTGTGCCCATCAGCTCTGTTCTTACCTTGGGCCCTCTCACCTGCCAAAGCCTACAAGGCTCCAAATTTCAGCAGCCACCCACACCCACCACGGCTGTAACACTCCAGAGCCCGCAGTCCATGGAATGCAGGATCTGCAGTGGCCATCACCATTTGTTCATCAATACCCTGGCTGGGGCAGAGGCCCCTAGAAAGGTAGTTTTGTCCTTTCATTCAGCCAAGAAAGGCACTACCTTCTTTCCTCCCTGAGGAGAGACACTCCTCAGGACTGTCCCTCGTTGGCACAACTCCTGCAGACAACTGCCCGGCCACTGTGTGGCCCCCTTGTGGCCCTCTCCAGAAGAACATCCAAATCTCCACTCTGGCAACCAGAGCCATCCCTTCTTCCAATGCCACCACCCTAAAGAGAGCTCTGTGTGAATGGGGCAGCCTGCTGGCTGTGAGGCCCCAGGATCCTGCCCCTGTGTCCCACAAGGGGCTGGGAAAGGGCCCAGACCCCATCACAGGGGCCAGGAAAAGGACCAAGAGAGTACAGGCTTTCATCATTCTGATGCCTCCCAGAGAAGATTCCACTGAAAGAACAGACCATACCCCTCTTTAGGAAAAAGAAGATTTAGAGACGATGGAGAGGTGAAGCACAGCACGAGCCCAGGTGGGCAAGGGGCCCTCGAGGGGTGGCTCAATCTGTCCGCTCCTGGAGGGTCAGAGCCGGCCCCCCTGGAGGGGATGATTCTGCCAAGCACTGCACATGGACTCGGAGGTGAGGAGAGAAGCAGAGAAGAGAGGCAGGAGGACGGGGCAGGGGAGGCCAGGCTCCCTCCCGCTCTACCCCACACAGCCCAGTCACAACCGCCCCCTTAGGGGTTCACATCATCTGAGGAGAAAATGTGTACGTGGTGTTTTTGATTTAAGAACATGAACATCACTGTCTGCCACAGCTGTAGCCATGCCCCAGGGGCCCCAGGCAAACCCCGGCAAACCCCAGGAGTGGGGGCAGGACATGCGCCCCCAGCCTGGCCCCTGCGTCCTCTGGAACACTTTCATGCAAAACACACAACGGAGTGAGTGCTCCCAGGAGCCCTCCAGGCTTTGAAGCTCTGCTGGAAGCCTCACCCGAGCTGGGGCACGGAGGCTCTGTCCCCAGCAGCAGCCAGGGGACACATGCCACCACCGGGCATGATTTGGGTCACTGTTCCTCTGGCTCCACCTCTTCCTCGTCTAAGGATACCACCCCAGAAGAAGCTACATCAGAGGCTTGCTGCTGCCATTCCCAGCTGCCTGCTGGTGGCGGGCAGAGCGGCTGGCAGTCCTTGCAGGAGGCTGGCTCCTCCTCGGTGGCAGGGGAAAGGCAGGACTCTGTGAGGGGCGAGCTGTAGAGCGAGTCCTGGGCCTCCAACGGGCCCAGGCTGCGGAAGGCACTTTCCCGGCTGGGGGGCAGTTTGGCGAGGAGCAGCTCGTCGCCCAGCAGCTGGGAAGCCAGGCGGGCCGGGGAGCCCAGCAACCCGTCCTCCAGGCTGCACAGACTAGAGCACAGGGTCTCTGGGGACACGGTCTGCGAGCAGTCGCTCTCGGGCTCCACGGAGCCCTGGCGCAGAGGCCGGGAGAATCGGTGGCCGGTGAAGAGGTCCTGGAGGTGAGGCCCCAGGGGCAGCTGCCCAGCCGTATCTGCAGAGGGAGAGGAAGGAGACAGACCTGCTAGCCCCATGTCAACTGGCCAGCCCGAAGGCCACGTCCCCCAGACTCCACCCTCATGGGAGCTAGATAACTTGGAGCAAGTCACTTAACCTCTTGGTGCCTTAGATTCCTTAATGGTGAATTGAGGGTTCTAACCTTATGGGGCTGTTGAGAGAATAACAGAGTGGTACACAGTAAGAAAGCAATGAATACAGGGATACCATACATGGTTGTGCAGGTTGCTCACTGCACAAGGGGAACCTGTCCAAGACAGTGAGTGAAGGCTGAGATTCAGCCCTCACTCTCTTCACCAAGTAGCATGCCCTGGCATGGGGCTGTGCCTGCCCAAAAAGGGGGTGCCTTTTTCTAATTTGCACAAAGGTTCCACGTGGGCTAGTAGTGGCCTTGGATAAATATTAGTTATTATCATTATCCTGGGGGTCAAAGCAAGCCTGGAACTCAAACAAAAACACTTGTGGTTCACAGCTCCACCTTGGCCTCAAGCATCCAAATCAGTCCCCTCTAGACCACAGCAGCAGTCACCAATCTGTTCTAATGTATTGCCCACCCTGGAGAACTTGTTAATTAGCTTGAGGGGTGGGGGTGAGTGAAGGCAATCTTCAAAGGCAAAGAGGTCAGGGGGGATGGTGGCCTGTGAGACTTGAGCCCAGAAGCTACAGAGAAAGTCAGCCATGTGGTTGAGAGAATGGAAGATGAAAGGATGGCCTTTGCACAGCTGCATGGCCCCCGCAGGGTCCCCTCTGCAAGCACTGGCCTTGGGAAAGGCCCACAGGCAGGTCTCAGCTGGAAGGCAAGGATGCTGAGCTGGAGCCAGCGGGCCTGTGGGCGGTCCAGGCCCAGCAAGCCTTCCTGTTTGTCTGGGGCCCCAGCCCCGGGAGGAGCTGTGCTGCCACAGCCAGCCAGGAGGCTGCCTTGAGAGGGAAAGGCAAGGCACTGCAGACCCTCCCAGAGATCAGCTGCACAGAAGATGTCAGTGAGGTCTCTGGGCCTTTTTTTTCTCTTAAGGACTGCAAGGCTCAACTTCCCAGACCGGCAGAGGAGGCTTAGCACCTATGGAAAAGGAACCTACTCCATTTCCAATTGCTGACTGCCCACCCATAAGCGTGGACAGCCTCCTTCCTCTGGAATGTCGAGAAGTACCTGGACAGAGTCTGTCCCTCCCCTTCCTCCTTCCACAGGCTGAGGACATTCTGGAACTCCCCTTCCAAAACAAACGCTTAGCTCTGAATCACAAGGCTTATCAGGCAATTCCACCCCAGCTGGCAGCACTCACACAGGATGTCCCCTCACCTGAGTCAGTTCCCCCAGCAAAGTCCTCATCATAGGATTCATCCGTGGAGTCCTCACCATCCACTGAAGACCATGCCCGAAGCTTGGCTTCTGCAATGGCAAATTGCTCAGCCACTCCTGTCAGGAAGAACACAGAATTCATTTAGCAGAGAAAAGCTGAGGCTTGGGCACAGGAGAGGGGAGCCATTGGAGTGTGGAAAGACTCCAACCCCCACATCAGGCCCAAGGAGATGAGAGCGAGCATCCCTATGACAAACGTGTGGCTGACCCCCTTGCTGTACCCACCTGCTGCAAAGCGAGCCTCTTGTTCACCCTCGCTGAGGTCTGAATAGGAGGAAAAGGCTGATTCCAGGGCAGCAGGCGAGTCACTTGGCTTGCTCCAGCCCTTCCACTCAATGAGGTGAGCCACTCGGCCCTGGGCCATGGCGGTGGGCTTGGTCACGTGGTCCTTCACCACCTGGGAAATACCTGGAGATGGGGCAGAGTGAGGAAATCTGGTAAGGGCACAGGCCAGGGAGCATCTGGGAGGGAAGTGGAAGGGTGGTGGTAATTAGGGTCCACATATGCCTTTGGGTGGGCAGAGAGGGCTGGCATTCAGCTGAGAAAGGGAGGAAAAGGAAGATCCCAGCAAGAGCTCACAGGATACAGTCCCCAAGGGCATGGGCAAAAGGGAGAAGAAAGGACCAAATGGTCAAAAGCATGGGAAAAGATGCATACCATGCAGGGAGGATCTGGCCAGTGCAGCAATCTCCTGGATAGTTAGGGCTCTCCGGGACTTGGGCAGCATCGCGACTGTGTCTCCAACATTCACCTTGGGTGATAGCATTAGAGGGTGAGTGCCCCTCTGACAGCAGCGTCTCCCACACGTCTATACTCTACCCAAGGCGTCAAGGGGATATGGGAGCTGGGAAGAGATGTCAGGGTATTTCAAATGTCCCAGTGGCTGCTGGGATATGTAAGAGACTAAGAAGCCAGGATGAGCAAACTGTCCTCCTGGGGAGCAATGGAGACTCGGGCAGGCCCAAAGGAGCAGAACAGCAGCTAATTCTCCACCTTCCCTGCCTACAGAGGGGAAGGAAGCAGGTTGGCAAGTAAATGGAGTGGGAAGATAGAAGAGGAAGGGACAAGGGTATGCCATCAGGTTCCTCTGGGTCCTTTCCCCCTTGCCCCTCTCCTCCTCTCAGTTTTCAGACCCACATTCTAGCTGTTTCTAGAGCCTACAGGGCCACAAACTCAGCATGACCAAAACCAAACCCAATACTTTGTTCCCATTTCCAGCCCTGCTTCCGGACTTCCTTACTTTGCATCACCCCACCATTCTCCCCTGCAGCCTGGCTCCAAGCCTCAGCATCACCATCAGCTCTCCCCTAAGCCTTGCTGACCCATATCTGTTGTTAAGACCTAATGATTCCATCTCCAAACTTCCTCTTACACAACCCTCATCCTTTCTACTCCCGCTGCCACTGACCCTCCTTAAGGGTGAGCCCTCAGTGCCCTTTGCCCCGATTAGTACAAGTGGTGGTCCCCCCAAGCTCTAACTCCATGCTATTTTCTCAGCCCAGAATGTTGTGTAAATGTACCCCCACACACACCTCCCATGACTGTCTGGCTCTTTGTTTCTCATCTTTTGGGTCTTGGCTGAACCACTCCCTCAGAGAGCCTTCCTGGCCACCATACCAGTTGTCCATCCTCCCTCTGTAGTCTGTAACAAGTCACCATCCTCCATCAACATAACCCCGTGTGTGCCATCATGGTCTATTTCGTATGTTTCCTTATTACTTGTTGGTCTTAGCTCTTGTAGTTTGTAACTCTTTGAGAAATTCAGTGTCTCTCAGTCACTGCTGCACCCTTGAGTTTAGCACAGTGCCTGGTACAGAGTAATCTCTCAAAACACATAAGCTGAATGAATGAGGCAAATTACAAATGTGAACAAATTATCTTCCTGGAGTGCAACTGGTCACAACATGTCCTTGTTTAAAATCTTTTCTGGGCTCCTCCAACGCCCAATGAAGTGCAAGCTTCACAGTCAGGCACTGAAGGAACCCACTCTGTGAGGCCCTAGCCTCCTTCCAGGCCTGCTTGGAATCCACCCCTGATCTCCTCTGCCCAGGAAAAGCCCACTTCTCCACCTTCCCGGTAAGGAAGCAGCCCTCCTGCCTCCAGGCAAAGGAAAGCAACTTTCCCCTGGGCCTTGCCTGACAAAATGTTCTCTTATCATTTAAGGCCTGACTCTCAAGTGCCACCTCCTATTATGTTTTCAGTTCACAGTTTCTCTGTCTTCTTCAACGCCCCCACCCCCATCACAGCATTGCCTTTGCATCTTTCTTGAGGGATCTTGGGATGGTAAGGCCTAAATCTGATTCACCTGGGTTCCTTCCTCCACCCTGCACCTGGTTCAGTGCCCCCTGGCAGCCCCAGCAAACGCCTCCCTCAATGAATGAATGAAATCAGAGGCACATGCCCCCTCCCCAGCATTTCCTAGCTCTCCTCCATTACGTTCCACCCCTCAGAAAGGGACTCCGCCTACCCCTTGACCTCAAGCCTACCCTCTGTCCCTCCCCTTCAGTACCTGGCTGACAGGGCCCCCAAGGTGGCTCCGGCAGCTTCTGGCCAGGCCTGGGGGGAGGAGCACCTGCTGGGTGTTTTCTGGCTCGCTCTCCCTCCCTCCCATCACTCCCCTCAGCCACCGCCATCCGTGTCAGCGCTCCGCGCAGCTGCGGCCCAGGCCCAGAGAAAAGGTGTATGTCACCCTGGCAACCCATCACCATGCAACAGGGTCTCCCGGGATACGGCCCGGCCCGGGATGCGCTGACGTCAGGGCCCAAGGCGCAAGCAAGCCCGCCCGCTGGCACCGCGCCGAGCAGAGCAGACCGGCGCGGGGGCGGTCTTGCAGCCCTGCCGGCCGGATAGCGCCTCCGCTCGCAGGGAAAGAGAGCCAGAAGCAGACTGGCGAGGCGGGGGTGGAGTACACAGAATCTCTTGGTGTGGATGCGGGTGGTGGGGGCCGCCCCCCTTCCCTCTACCAACACGAAGGGCCCAGCACCTCTGGCAAGTCCTGGCTGTCCACGGAGGAAGGGCGGGAGGACCGGCTCCAGCCTCGGAGGGTCCGAGCAGATCCCAAGGAAGATAGAGAGAGGCCCCGAGGAAGTTCGATCCACTCCACAGCCCACGAGGGGTCCGAGGCCACTGAGGAGTGGGGGAAAGGCTGTTCAGTTTGGCTCCCATTTCTGCCAAGATTCCCCCACCTCCTAGACTATAAGCAACCACCTGGTGCTCTCCACAAGCCTGAAAGCCCCTGTTCCACAGCCCTGACCTTCAGACCCCTGGGGCCATTTTGTGGCAGCCATTGGCCACTGTCCTCCTCAAGATATATTCTGCCACCAAAACCCTAAGTATGAAACCTAAACTTTGAAAAATTCTGAATCTTCTCGGGTTTCTCAGCCTACCTATTCCTCTTGGAAAGCACACCACATTCTTCCACCACCATCACCACCCTCTCCCCACCACCACCTTAGACCTTTTGCAGGCTTGCTGCCTTCCTTCTCTTGGTTCTTTCCTCTTGCCAGCCTCAGCTTGTACGCAGTTCTTTACTCTTTTCTGACAAATCTGTGATTTTTTCCACCTTTCACCCCAGTCCCCTAAAGCTTTTTTCTGATGCCTTGTCTGGTCCTATTTCAGCCTGGTTCCCAGTATCTAAGCCAGAGTAATTTTCCTCTTGCCACCAGAGCACCCTACCCCTCAGCTTCCCATCACCTCCCAAATCACATCTCTGTCCCTGATCTCACCTCTGCGACTTGTCTGACAAGTCCATCGTCCTCCAGGCCCTTCACGCTGCCACAGAAACATTTTGCCCAGCACAGAAATCATAGGCATGCTGGCTGTGTTGATGCAGAGAACCAAAAGCCCAGAACCGCTCCAGGCTCAGCTCCCAGTTCTATTCCTATTTTGGCTCCGGATGTGGAGCCAGTCCCCTCCCCACTTGGAACCTGTGCCTAGTCACATAAGGAGAACACTTCTGCCTCATGGCTTTGAGGAGGTGGGAGCTGAGGCCCATCCCTTAGACAGTGCCAAGAGGCAATGTACATCACAACTGACCTTTAGCTGGAGCAGCCGTCTCTGTCCCTGAGCCTCAGCCAGCTGGTGGTCCCCAGAAATGCTACCAACCAAAAGGAAGACACAAGGTTACAGGCCATTCCTGGCCCCCAGCTGGTACCTAATCAGGGCTCTTCAGACCAGTCATTAGGTCAGCCAAGACTTCCTGAATGCCAAGCTTTAGCAGGGCCAGAGGGATCAGAGCAGCCTGCTGCTTCTCAGCTTTCAAAAATCATGAGATTAATTTAAGACTACAAATCCCAGAATTCCTCATGGGAGCCTAAGTAAAGCACAAATCTCAGCTAGTCTTAGCTCAAAAGAATCTCAAGTACCAACTACACTAATGCCTGTGTGACTGACAGCCTGCCCTGAAGACCCAGAACCCATTCCAAACCCAGCCCTCAACGTCACAAGTTCCCACTGGACTTAGGCTTGGAGAAATCCATGACAGTGGAGTAAAGTAGGCTGACCCACCTCAGACATCTAAGGCCAGGCCCCAGTGTGCACCACCATCCATGGGAACTAAGGCCCAAGTAAGGGTCAGCAATTGTGGGAAGGATGCCCTGAGGGCCTCCCTTTGGGCTCCTGTTTCCCTCCACAGGGTACGGTGATTTTTGTTTTTGTTAGGAGTGGGAGAAGGTAACTAAAACAGTTGTACAAGGTGAGAAGTGACCAAGTGCTCACAGGTGCCCCAAATGGGGCTGCGGGTTCCCTTCATCAACCAGGATACTCTAAAGGGGATGGTAAATTTAGTCAAAAACTCTGTAGTAGTAGGGTGCTTGGCCAGCGTTCGCAGGCTACCTCCTGAAGGGGGTTGGGACACAGCTAGGAGAAGCAAGTTACCAGCACAGGGCCACTCCCAGGACAGTGAGAGAAAAGGTGTAAGCTGAAGGGGGTGATTGTGAGTGGGGCAGTCGCCACGGGCTGAAGAGGGTTGCCCACCCCTCCCTAGGCTGTGCGCCTCCTGCCACCCTCAGCGGTGGGAATGCAGGCAGAAAGACCACGAGTCCACCCTGCAAAGCCCAGAGGCAGGCAGGCAGGCAGGCAGGCAGGCAAGCAGGCCTTGGGAGCGAGCCCGAGTCGGTTTAGCCCCCTCCCCGCTCCGGCCTGCTCCTTTCTCTTGCCGGGCCCGCCTCCCCAGTGCAGGCTCCTCCCTCTTCCAACACCGGCCCCCTCCTCAAGGCCCCCACCCCCCCGCGGGCCGCGCTCAGAGCAGCCGCAGCCCGACTCCCCAACCAGGGCCCGGCCTCCGCCTCTTACCCTGACCTGCCGGGCTCCGAGAGCCGATACAGCCCATGGCCGGGCACCCAGGCACGCTAGCCTGCGCTCGGGGCCTGGGCCATCGCCTTGCAGAGGGTAGGGCCGCGGCCGCCACCGGGAGGGGGTGGGAGCCGCGCGTCCACCACCGCTCCCGGGAGAGGGAACCGGGCCGGTGACGTAAGCGTGGGGGTGTGGCCACTCGCGTCACCACCCAAAGAAGGGTGGGGCGAAGCCGACGTCACGGCCACGCAGGGGCAGCCTGGAGCCGAGTCCAGCGAAAATGCTCGTCCTCTGCTCCCAAAGCTGACAGCGGAGAGACCCAAAGAGACGGGGGTACCAATGGGACAAAGCAAGGACAAAGACTCACTGGGTCTCGGGGTGTGGGGATGCACGGAAGACCTCGGTGCATCTGGCCCCCTTATTTCAGATGAGAGATATCGAAGCCATAGAGGGCTTCAGCTATAAACAGCCTGAAATCCAGGGCCTTCACACGCAGGCGTCTGCGTCACATTCCGGTAGGACACAGACCAGCAGGTGTGTTCCATGAAGCCCCCCCCCCCCAGTTATGTCTCCAATCTCCCCTCCTTATTATCAACAGGGAACCCCACCATGTCCACCTTGAAGGCCCAACCCCCTAGGAAAGCGACTCCCCAGCCCCGCAATCATGGACAGGGGAAGAGGCAAGAGGGGTGCCAAGTTACCACCGGGAAGTGCTACAGTGCCAGCTCTGGAAAGGAGGCAGCCCACCTATCCAGACTCCGTCTCCAGAGGGAGCAGGCCATAAAGCAGAGAGGCAGTGAGCTTAATTGAATTCATGTTTAATAATTACAGGCACCGTGCCCCCCCTTCCCCCTGCCCAGGCAGCAGCAGGGGTGGTGCAGGGGCTGGGGCATATGCCCCCAGCAGCGAGGACGGCAGTCCCAAGAGTGATTTTCAGAAAATAAAAAAAAGACCCCAGGGGCAGGCAGTGGTGCCCCCCCCAAGACACACCAAATTTCAAGACTTTATATATAATATATCTCTGTGCCCCAGGGGGAGAAGGACACCTGGCAGCATCCTGGAGGGGGGCCCCAGGCAGCCCCAAGCCATCCTGCCTCTTCAGCCACTTTATTAGCTCAGACACATCGCACTACAGGCACCCACTGCCACCGCCGCTGCTGCCGCCCCCCTGCAGTCCGGGCGGCTGGCTTGGCCATCGAGTGTCCATGGGGCTCCAAGTCCCCGGCCCCACCCACCCTCAGTTGTGGTCAGACTCCTCCTCCTCTGCCTCACGAAGCCATTTGAAGAAAGCTGTGACAGATTTAAGGGCCACGCCCTTGCCCTGCTGCTCAGCGGGGTCCTTGCTACTCTCCCAGCTATAGAAGGCATCCTCCTTCACCACATCCTCGTCATACAGCGCATCAAAGAACATCCGAAGCAGGTCTGCAAGCAGGCAGGATAACAGTTAGAGACATACTCCTCCCACCCCCATCCCACCTCCCCAGGGATCCCTCCCCTAAGCTCCACCGTTGAAACAGTCCTGACCCACCGTGTTCAAATGTGTCTGATCATTCCAGAGCGACTAGGTCTCTGACAGGATGCTAATCTCATAATCTAAGAGACTGGTGTGGAAGAATGAGTCACTTGGCCAACACTTAAAACACCTACCCAGCCTCACCCCAGCAGCTTCAAACTTCTCCACTCAAGTTATATATAAATGGAGAAAATTATGCAGAATTTGTACTCCTGAATTTGGGGAATCACAGAAGTCTGAGATGTATCTCTCACAAAATTCAAGGGTATAAACTGGAACTTCATTCACTGGCCCCCATTACAGATCCTGACAAACCTTTTTTCTTTTCAAGACATGCCACCCAAAATGTGCTGCTGTGGTATACCTGACAAATTCTTGATCTCAACCTCCTCTTACTTTTCACACATCTTCTGAATACACACACCCTTCTCTGGCCCTGATACTTCCACACAAGCTATATAGCCTTTGCCAGGAACATCCTTTCTCTTGTCACATTTTAATCACCTTCCTAGTGCAATTCATTTGGCTCAATTCAAGCACCCTCTGCTTTGACCCCCTTTCTCCCGCACCCCTAGCTACTCGTAAGCCTTCCGAAGCACTTGTCCTATAGTCCCTGAACATAATCCATCCCATTCCTCACACTGCACTGGCAGTCTTTCCAAAGCAAACATTACATTCCTTAAAGCAAAGGAAGGCTGTGTAGTGAATACATTTCTTCTCAGTAAAAGAATAGATCTAGGTCCAGGCCTGGGTGAAACGCAGACTGAGCTGCCTAAAACAAGCTGTAAGCCAGAATGTTCCTCAGGGCACACACACTCTCAAATCCACAACCACTGCCTGTGGACAGCTTCCCACCCCCATCGCACAGCAATAGCAGCAAAGGTTGTTCTCCAAATCCCATGCACACCCACCCTGGGGACCCTATACAATCAAATATCCTTTCTGCCCTGTATTTTCAAGCCCAACTTTCTCTCGTTTAAACACAAAAACATCTTCCTTTACAACCACTATCTCTTTACAGCCGAACAAAAGTGGTTTTTGGGTTTTGTTTTGTTTTTTTGCCTTTTGACAAGAGATTGATTGAATTCAAAGATTTTGTCTACACTTGTTTTCGTTTCTTTTATTCCTGGTTCCGTCAAATATTATTCTGTCCTTTCCAATCCAGATTCTTCCCCTTGTTCCCCCAAATACTGTTTCTGCCAGGGTGGCTTCCATGTTTTCACACCCCAGAAGCCCTAATTTTCAGGCCTGCTCCTGTGGAACTCTCAAACAGCATCAAGTATTACTGACCACTTCCCTTTCCTAAAATTACTCTGCCTGTTGTTCAAAGGGTTCTGTCCTTTGGTCCCTCCCTGTAGGACCTCTACCTCCCTAAGGTTCCATCCAGTGGGCAATCCTATACCCTCCTGTGACTTACACGTATGTTAGTTGCCCTGTGCCAGCAACTCAAGAGACTGGCCTCCAGCCCTGACCTCTTCCTCTCTCCAAATGAATTCAGATACCCAGCCGTCTGCCTGAGATCTGTGATTACCCGCACGCAGGGGACCAAAAACTCAGCATGAGCAAACTCAACTTGATCTGGTGTTCCCTACTGCCAGGTGAATGGCACCCTAACATCTCACCTGCTAAAACCATCCTGGGAGTCATATATGACTTCCAATTTCTCATCACCCCCCCACACCCAGCTACTTATGTCTTGAATCTACCCACTTGTCTCCCATCTCCATTGCCACCAGTGAGGTTCAGCCACTACCAATATGCTCATGATCTGCTGATCCTGCCACATTCACACTCACCCTACTCCAAACCACTATTTCCACTAATGGCCAAGTATGATCTAAAAACTAAGAGAATGTGTAAAATCCTTACTTAAAATCCCACAAAGGCCTTTCCCTGTCCTTCGGCTAAAGCCTAAAACTCATCCCATGGCTTACACAGCCCTGCATATCCTGCCCACGTCCATCTCTCCACCCATCTTGCTGCACATGACTGGCTGCTGTGCTCTCCCACGCTGGCCTTTCAGCAGTTCTTTTACCTTGTGTCCTCTTTTCTACCGCAGGGCCTTCTTTTACATACACAGTTCTTTCCTGTCAACTCTCCCCCTCCCATTTGTCATTCAGCCCCCATTTGTCGATTCCCACTCATTCTCTCTGACTAGGTATACTCCCCCAGAGAGCATCCTGCAGGACCCATCTTCCAACATCATCTGAACCCATGCCAACATGGGAATTATGTTTGACCTAATCACTGCCAATATCCCAATGTCCTGGCACATACCTATTTGCTGAATACATAACCTCGGGCATGTTAACCTAAGCCTCAGTTTCCCAATAGGGAAAAGGGGGCAACATCATCTACCCTAAACAATAGTTGTGAGAATTGAGGCAAAGAAAAGTATCCCAGCCCTGTGCCAGGCAGAGAGAATACACGATACTTGGGAAATATTACCATTTATCACCTCTGCATTCCAGGCATCTAACAGCTGGCTAGGCACAAAATAGATAATCTTGAAGCCCAGATCTAACTCCTTCCACTTGTAGGTAAGGAAACAAGTGTTGCAGGGGAAAAACTGAACCATCGGGGTATTCTGCTCTCCAATGACCACTCACTTTTCTTGGCTTGAGACCATTTCCACGACTGCCCCCTACTGTCTGGTAGCTTCTCCAACCCACCCCCACCCATGTGGTCTGGCTCTTACTGGGAGGCTGTTCTAAGGTCACTACAAGGGCCTGGAGGGCATAAAGCGCCTGCAACTCCTTCTGCTCATCACACAGGTATTTCTGTAGCAGTTTCGCTCGCGCTTTCAGCACCGCAACGTCCACTCGGAGAGGAGTCTCAACTACAGGGAGGAAGACAGGGTCTAAGTGGAATAATGCACCATCAACCTGGTTCAGAACCAGACGCAAAAACCAAAACCTCCCTCCCTCCACGTGTCTGTTGGGCCCACCCTTGCCCCACTAACTCCCCGGTGCCTCTTACAGATAATTGCAGAATAGCAGACAGTTGTCATGAGGGCTCGAACTAATGTGTTGGATGCTACCTGCTGCTCACTCAGGTTGGACTGTGCAGGAGAAAGAGAAACAAATGGCCCGTAAGTTCTGAATTGTGCCTGAATTCTTGCTGCCCCCACCCACACGTCAAGAGCCACATCTCCTTTACCGTCTCCCCCAATATCCATGAGAAATATACCTCTATCCAGTCAAACACCCGCTGGTTACTGCTGTTCTCCTTCAGCAGCTTCTCCAGCTGCCTGCTCAGCTCCTCGGAGGAGAGCAGCCTCTGGCCAGGGGATTCTGACTCCTCTCCCAAAGTGTACTCCAACTTCTGCAAGCAAAAAGGCCCACAGTTAAGAGGTAAGTACCTCATGTGAGATGAGGGAAGAGGGAAGAGGCCAGCCCCAAATGCTAGAGTTAACCTAATTCCAGCCACAAACCTGTGCAGTGATGAATGCACCGACATCCTGGCCTTCAGGAAGAAATTCCTTCCAGCTGAGTCCAGCCTCTCGCCACAGCATCCCCACCTTTTTGGGACCCTGAAAAACATAAGACCAACTTAGCAACTCTTTATCTCCAAGACTCTTAGCAGCTCCACAAATGTCATCTAATAAATACATACTAAAAACCCACTAAATGCCTGCTAGCAGCTCAGGATGCTATAGAGGTACTGAATAGGAACAGTCCGTCCATGCCTATGGTCTAGTACCACAGACATCAGTCAAACAACCACCCGCAGTCACAAGAACTCATCCGCCACAGTGCTCAGATCTAGGGGGGATGGCCTGAGAGCCTCTAGGAAAGTGTCAATTAGCTGTCATGAGATTCTCAAAGAATTACTGGACCACAAAAGGTAAACAACCAAATCCATATATCTCATCCAAGCCTTCCACACTCATCTACATTTCTTTTTTTTATAAATAGCTTAGTTTTCATTATTTCAATAAATGCTTATGGGGGAAACAATTTCTAACAAGTATGCTTATTTGAGTCCCAAGTCCCAGAAAATTTTAGAAGCATACATAACCCCTAACCACCCCCAATGCAAATCAGAAATCTTCACGTAAGCAGCAGCCTGAGTCCATTTTCCGTAAGGGGCAAGAGATGACAAATGCATCACTGTTTCACAGTAACAGATATTCACAGTGATGACATCAACCCATAACAAAATCACCATAGTTCACGGATTTCAAAAACGCTCATTTTAACACCACTAAAACCTTAAGTTGTCACACAGTTCACACATCATCACATTTAAAAAATATGATCGTAAGTCTTTTCTTTCTTAGCAGTGCGTAAATAAAGTGTACTATGATCTATGGTACCTTAGAGTCAATTAAATAAATAAGTAGTTCAACATGCTTTTTCTTTTAAACAGAAATTATCCTGCTACATATTTCTACCTAAAAGAATTAACATGATGCTGAAAGAACAATTCTTTTCAATTCAAAGTCTCATTCCTCTAAGTTCTAGATAATTCTTTCAAAACTATGCATCACTAGGTACCATACCCAACTTGCCTTTCCCATTTCACCTTTCCACTTCGCTAGTCAAAATTAACCTTCACAAAGCAGCTTTGGTTCCCTTCCAGGAAGGCTTTCTGTCATGAACCTACCAAACAGACACCCCCACCCTCAACCTCACAGTCCTTAAGGCACTCCATTTCAACTACTTATTTCACACTTTACTTCACACTGTTGTTTTTATTAAGCTGTCATTTCTTACTTTTTTCTCTTCCAACTTGTTTCCCAACTGTTTTATTCACTGCTGTGTTTCCATTGCATAGTATGTGGTAAATGTTTTAAAAGAGGCTAACTGAATGAATGAATCAATCAACCAGGGGCTTAGGGCCTTAGGTTCCCATTCTCCAGCCTTGGCCAGAACCCAGGACAGGAGCTGGCCTAAGGGAAAAGTGCCAGCCTCGGCATTTCCTCTCCCAAGTACCAACACAGCACTACCATCACCATTAACCCCACCCCACCAAAAGGACCATGAAACTTATTCAGGGTTACCACCAACAGCCAAAACTGCATGGTGGGAAGAGAAGCCCTCAACACATGACCCTTAAAAGACTCCCACTCACCATGCTTTTGCACAGGAGCCCCAGGATCTCTAGCAACAGGGAAGCAGCCTTGCCCAGGGGTCTCAGAGGTTTTGTAATCTCCCTACAAAAGAAAAGTCCAGTGTTGATAGCCTCCCACATCTTCTCAACACACTATCACACCCCTCCCTAGACCCACGGGTCTAAACTGCTAGAGCTCTCTTCCCTCTCCACCCCTACTCTTCTTCCTGTCTTAATCTCCCCTGAATTCCACCAAAGGGGGGCTTACCTGAACAGCTCCCCCATGGGCACCCCACCATCCTGCAGAATGGGCGTTACCAGTTCTGCTAGGTAGAGCCACACGTGAGGGATGTCAATTTCCATGTCTTCAGCCAATTCCAGGATTTCATACAGCCTGCAAAGAGAATTCAAAGTCAGGTCAACCTACGAAAGACACCCCACCTAGGAAAGACATACTCCCACCCTCCTTCTGGGGCAACAACGGCATGGCTAAAGGATCAACTGTGGAGCCCCTCAGGAACATTTCCTAAATATGGGACAATTATCTCAAGCTAAGCCTCCTTGTCCTTAGGTGGCTCACCCCATCCCTGCCACAAATAATGCTGACCAGGATGGCAGAGGAGCCTACACCCTTATCCAAGGTTCCACAGGTCCTAGAAAGGAGGGGAATTAGTGGGTATGTAAAAGGAGGAGGCCCACAGAAGTTGATCATACCCTTGGTAGTACTGAGCAGTGGAGAGGTGCCCAGCACAGAGCAGCTGGTGCAGCAGCCGCCCCATATGCTCACGGGCAATGGCGCTCCGCTCTAGTGTGGACTCGATGCCGTGCCGCACAAAGATGAAGAGCAGCGAGGGCGAGGCCAACTCCTGCACGCACTGCACTGCCTCCTGCAGGGGCGCAGGGCACAGGACGGGAGAGCAGTTACTGTCTGGCCCAGACCCTACACCCATGCCTGTCAGCACAGGCCCCTTGCCACCCACTACCAGCGCTCAGACCGCTCCCACTGCCTACCTTCATGTCATTGAGATGGAGGTATTCTTCAATGATGGCCCTGGATTTCTTCTCCAGCTCCTCTTCAGAAAGCGCTGCCTTTGGGGGGCTCACAGGAGGCAGGGCAGCTTCTCGCTTCACTGAGCAGAGAAAAATAGATCAGAGATTCTTCACTTCCAGTCCTCCTAGCACACAGGATCCGGAGCCCTGAAGACAGTCTGGGGACTGGCTAATCCCAAACCAGCCCATACCCTTCCCTACCCTCCCCGTCCCAGACCCTTACCAGCATCCCGCCCACGGTCCCGATCCTCTGTAAGGCTTGCTGCCTTGCGCAGTCCCTCAGGCTGGGAGGGCCGCTCTCTACTCCGCTCCTCCACTTCCTTGCTGAAGCTCCGCTTGGTGGCAGGTGTCCGTGCACGATCAAGCCGGTCCCCACGGTCACCTCCCCGTTCACTCCGCTCTAGGCGGTCTCCTCGGTCCCCAGCTTTCTCACCTCGTTCTCGGCTTAAGCTACTCCTGGAAAAAAGACAGGCACGTTATCTCTCACCTGAACTGCCCAGGTACCCTCTCAGTCAACTATCCGACATGCTGAGCAATTGTCAGGCCTTGTCCTTGGCATCAGGAATATGCCCCAGTCTCAGCCAGCTCTGAGCATTACAGGTGTGAGAATTCCTATGGCAACAGCCAAAACCCACTCAGTACTCTCAGTGTGAGGAACAAAGACACCAAGGAAACCTCACCTCTGTACCACACGTCTGTTATCTGTGCTTTCTGTAGGAACTGCTTGTTGAAGGGCTGAGAAGCGATTCAAGGTACTAGTAGCTGGACGAGCAGCTTCTGATGCTGGGGAGGCAGAAAACCCAAATAAAGTCTTTATTTTCTTACATTCTATTTCCTACTGGCCAGTTTAGGACACTTGATCCCAGTCCCGACACTAAAGTTGCTCACTCCCTAGTACCAAGTACACACTGCCAATATTATCTAACTATTCTATACTGAGAGCCTTCTGTACAGACAAGGCTCTGCCCTCAAGAGCACTGATTAATAACCACTCAGCTCCTTACAGTGGCCTCCATACCTGCGTCAGAGGGCTTGGCTCCTGAGCCTCCACTGCTGCCCTTGCCCCAGCTCAATCGCCCTCCAGGTGCAAAAAGCTGGTTGTTAGAATCAATGGAGCCAGGCTGAGGAAGGAAAGGGAGCGGAGGAGAGTCATGGGTCTGACCTAGCCAAAGCCCCAGCCATCCCCCACCACACACAGCTGCAAGTGGCCTAAACTGGGGGCCTGGCACACTTTTCCTGTAAAGGGCTAGATATTTTAAGCTTTGCAGGCCACACAGTTTCAACTACTCAACTCTGCCGCTGCAGCACAAAAGCAATCACAGACAATGATTAGAGGAATTAGTGAGGTTATATTTCCATAAAATTATAGACACTGAAATTAAAATTTTATATAATTTGTCAGTATCATTCACTTTTTGATCTTGTTCAACCATTAAAAAATGCAGAAACTTTCATCCTTAGCTTGTGGGCTGTACAGAAGCAAGGAATGGCTGGATTTGGTTTGCATGTCAGTGTCTGACCACCGGTCCAGACCAATGCGAATACATTCCCCTAGCGTTGGCAGTCCTGTCTAGAAATCTAACCAGTTTGTCTTAAGGGAGAAAATTCAGCTGTCATCTTCCCAACCTCAGAAAGTGAGGAGACTAAGATCCAAACCTGTGCTTAAGGCCTGTATGACCCCTTTATTCTCCTATTACCCTCTCCAAAGAACACACCCCTACCTTTGTGATCTTGGTAAGTCGTGAGGTGTCAATAGGGCGGCTGCCCTTGCTGATGGGGACTGTGTTCCAGCCACCATCATCCACAAGTGGAAGGCCACGGCCTGGGACAAAAAGGAAAGCACACTGGAATAATGAGTAAGTCCCAGCAACCCTGTTCCCCTGGGCTGCCCTCAGTCTCCTTTCCTCAGATCCTCAGTTCCATCATGGGGTCTCAGTGGCCCAGACACGTGGCACTAACAAGAAGTCATCAATGGAAAGCATAACCCCTCACACTGTCCATCCTCAGTCCCAGCTTCAAACTCACTGATGGGTGGGCCTGGAGGGCCACCCCGACGCTTGTCGCTGCCCTTGGCCATTAGCTGCTGCACTTTTATGTGCTCCCGATGCTCCTCCATCTCAGCCTCCTTGTGGATCTGGTCAATTGTCTTGGGACCCTGGTCCCCTCGGCGTGGCACCCAATTGCTCTGTGGGGACAGGCCAGTCACAAGATAATTACATCAGAGAAGGCCAAACAGCGTCAGGATCTGGTGGCTATGGGGTCAGAGGCAGCAGACAAACAGTGCAAACGAGAGGACGCATACCCGTCGCAGATCCAGTACATCTTGCAGCATAAAGCGGATCCGGGATGAAGTCTTCTTTTCCTTAATGATTTTTTCCATCTGGTTGAAATACTGATCCATTCGGGGCTAGCAAAAAGCAAAGGGATCAGGTCAGGAACTTCTAAGACCTCACCTCTCAGCTATAGGCCCTGCCCCTCCACAGGCCTCAGCTCCACCACTGTGCCTCAGTGACTTACACACAACAGCTGCAGAGGGTGCTTGTCAGTGGACAGCATACGACATGTGCTCTCCCATATCCCTCTCCCATATCCCAGGACCCCTACCTTGGCCTTTTCAAAGTCCAGGTCTTTGCCAATGGTGGTGAGCAGACGGCAAAGGCATTCGAGGGACTCTTCATCATGGTTCTTAAGTAGTTTAACCACACAGTCGTGCATTATCGCCTCCGTTAACATCTTCAGTTTGAACAACTCCCCGATGAACTTTATGTTCCCTAAAGAGCGCCGCCGGGCAATGTCTCGAGCCTCTTCTAGCTCTTCCTTCAGGCGTCCCCGTTCCTCTGCCTGCCGGTCATGGGACAGGGATCACATCAAAAAGAAACCCAGCCACTCGGCTAAAACCGTTCTCTCCTCCACTAGCTAGATTTCTAAACCTAGCAGCAAGAACTCATGTCCTAAGGCAGAGAAACCCCTCAAACACCACTATCCCCACCCCAACTTCTGCAGCTGAGTAACATCTGGGTGGGCAGTGGAATTGGGGGATTTTCTCTCACCGTAGCAGCTTCATCCATCTCTTTTTGCTTCTTCTCAAAAACCTCATCATCATCTTTGTCCTTTTCAAACTCCTTCTGACATCGATTCAACAACAGTTTCCGGAAGTTCACAGTCACTGTTGGCTTTTCTGTAGTGGGCACTTTCAGCTGTATGTCAAAGAGAATGTCACATTCAGACCAGTCCAGGGCAGAGAGAACCCTCCAAGAGTCTCCAACTACCTGACCCAGGAAGACCTCTGGCCCTGGCTCTGCCTCCTTCTGGCTGCCACCAACAGCACAGGCTGGAGGAGAACCAAGAAGCTGGACTCAGAGTCTTAAGAAAAGAAGTGAGAAGCTAGACCACTTAGAAAACAGTGGAAACTAACCGCCATGAGGCAGCGGCACATGTTGGCATAGGCCACAGAGAAGTTGGGCTCTGAAATGGCCTTCTCGAAGATAAGGTCAATGACCCCTTTGAGGCGTTCCTCAGTGTCGATGGCCAGCTGTGTCACTTGCTTCATCAGCTGCTGGAACATCTGGGGTGTCAGCTTATTCAAGATGGAGCGCACCCTGCGGAACAGGTCCTGGGAGGAGAGGGGACAGAGAAGACACAGGATCCAGTGAAGTTCTCAGAAGAACAGGGGCCACTGGGAGGGATGGAGAGGTTAGTGGGGACTTAGATAGAAACTAGTGATGAGAATGGACAGAGGCAAAGAAGGTAAGGCTGGCTCGGAGGGCAGACCTCGGGAAAGACATGGAGACCAAAGCACAACTTGCAGGTACCTGGGTTTTGCTACCATCAGCATCCTCTTCCCCTCGGTCCTTATCAGCTGCCGTCCGCTTGCTGCTGGGTTTCCAGGCCTTCTCAGCTTTGTTCAGCTTTATATCTTCAGTCATTGACACTGTGGCAATAATCTTGCGTGGTTCCTTTCGGGGCCCCTGCTGAGAGCGCCGGGGTCCCAGACCAGCCTGCTAAGCAAGAAATGGGGAGAAGACACAGAACTAGTTAGCACAACCTGTGACACCACTACCACACACTCCAGGGCAGGCTTCTCCCCACCCCATAATGACATACAGGGAGTCACCACCCCCACTCCCTTTGCCAGTCCCACTCACCGGCCCTCGGGGCAGCTCCCCACCTGGCCCACCCCTTGGGGGCCCACGGTTGCTAAGGGCTGGTCGGCCAAGGTTGGCAAAGGACGGAGTGAAGTCTGGGCCACAATTTATGCCTTGAAGTCTAGTAGGATCCAGTGACCGCAATGGTGTCTTATTGGCCTGTGAAAAGGATAGGGAAGGTTATCAGAAACAGGCTAGGGCTACTGACCACTCTTTCAGGACCTCAGTCTCCTCCTCAAGCCAGCCAACCAGCCCAAACTCCCCCTTTCCCTCAAGCCTACCAACCTTATCCAACACCACGTCACTGATATGGGGCAATCCCTCTGGCTTCTGCATACTGGCAAATATGAACTGAAAGCCAAGCAGGAACTCACGGTCATAACGCTTTTTCTCCTCAAGGTTTAGAGGCTTCCACTGATCTGCAAGGAAAACAGGATGAAGCAATCACACTGTTCTCTCCTGAGGCCCTGACAAGAACACCTAGCCCTTTTCAACCCCTCCTACAGCATACCTGACTTATATTCATACTTCTGTTCCCCGGGCTGAATGTTCTCAGCATTTTGAATCTTGTCTTCCTTTGAGTCCCAGGTCTCATCTGCCTCCTCAGGCCGTGGGGGCACACTGGTGCCCTCAGGCTCGGGGCTGGAATTACTGCCTACAGGAGGCTGATTTTCCACTTCTGGTACTCCTGGGTTCACCTGTAACCATTGGACATTCTGTTTTGGTTGCAGTGTGACCACTTCCATACTCAAACCTTGCCCTTCTCCCTCTGCTACTTTCTGCTCCCTTACCTCCTTGAAAGCATCCAGAAGGTCTCCTACAGTCTCCTTCTTATTGAGCTCCTTAATCTTCCGTCTCCTCTTTGGCACAGATACTGCCACTATTTAGGGGATTAAAAAAAAAAAAAAGGAGTGGGAAGAATTTAAGGAATACCCCTAACCCCTGGGAAAAATAAAAAGTAGCCACTGTACAGTAATTCCTTTTTAAGTCTCTAGATTTAAAATCCTTTAATTTAAATTCCTTAAAAGCCCTTAGGTTCCATTACAGGGCTTCTCTGACCCAGGCACAAAGGCACAAATGGGACATCACCAATGAAGAACAAGAACCCCACCCTCCAACCTGCCCCACCTCAACCATCCAGCCACACCTTACCTTGGGTGGCTGCCGCCGCCTCCAAATTCTGGGACTGGTGAGCTGGAAGAGGGGTGCTCTCTGGGGGGAGTGGTTCCTCTCCACCCTTCTCACTCTCAGGTTCTCCTGCTTCTCCTTCTTCTTCCTCTTCTTCCTCTTCCTCCACATCCTCCTCCTGAGCAGGGGAAGCAGCTGGGGGAGCCACAGCTGGAGTGGCAGCTAGGACAGTAGGGGGAGCCACTGATGCTGTAACCTCCTTGGTCTGATCCTCTGGCTCACTGACCGGGCTTAAGTCCACAGCTGGTGGCGAGGGGGCTCCATTGAGCAGTTCCTCGGGTTGGGCAGTTGGAGCAACAGGCATGGGGGATTCAGAAGGACAAACTGAGGGAGGGAGAGGGGCAAGCTCCGGGCTTGACTCCACCTCTGGTTCCAAATCTTCAGATGGGACCGTGCCATTAGGCTCAGGAAGAATTTCCACCTTGTGAGATGCCAGGGGGGTGGCAACCTGGAGAGGACTGGAAGGGAACTCAGATTCTGAAACTTGTTTGCTAAGCGTCACTTCTACTTCCAGTATGGGTTCAGCAAGGGGAGCAGGTTCTGGAGAGAGGCAGTATGGCTCCCCAGGTTCACAGGGCATGGGGGTTGTTGATTCTTCTACAGACATCTGTATCATCCCCGTTGTCATAGTGTCCCCAGGAATAGACCCCAGGACTGCAACATTAGGCTCAGACCCCGGTTCCAAGATTGGGGGTGGTGATGGGGTCGGAGAAGGTGATGAAGGCTGGGATTCTGAAGGGCTGTGCTCTGGGCCAGGCAGCCCTGGCCGGTCCCCAATGATTGCTCCCTGCGACCGGTCATCTGCACCACAGGAAGAACGAGTAATTAAAGGCAAGTCTTTCACTGCTGTTGTTCCTCCTCCCAGTCAAAGCATTCCCAGCCTAACACCTCCTGCTCTGCCACAATCTTCTCCCACCTAGGTCTTTTCCATTCTCATCTAAAATCCAATCCACCCTCACTCAAAAATCCCATTACCCAAAACCTAAGTCAGCCTTCTCTGGCACCCGGTTCAAGTTGCTCCACTTCCTTGGCATTCTAAATTGTTTCACCCCTTTCCCCATTAAAAGCTCTGCCCCATCTGCTTACTTACCTGGCCGGACAATGACAGCAACCTGGGGTGTCTCCCCATTAGCCTGAGGCTCCAGACCGCCTCCCGTCTGCAGGACACAAAGGGTTACCAAGTTTGCCCTGAAGAGTCCCACAACCCTTCTTTACTAGAGTCATTTCTACTTTAGCTCTGCCTAGAAATCCAGGAAAGCAGGGAAATAAATCCCTCAGTTGAAGAAAAGATCAAGGAACCTGGGGAGTCCAGGACAGAAAAGCCATCTCAGCCAGGGCATCACTCAAACAACAGACAGTACCTGGGGAGGAGTGGGTGTGGAGGTGGTGCGGGCCCCAGACATGATCTCCTCTGTGATATCCTTCCCTCCTTGATTTGGATCTCGAATTCGGATCTGGGAAAAGAAAGCTATGGGATGAGTGGGAAGCAGGAGGAGCCCACCTCTCCACCCTGCCCCACTCCTAAGACTCCAGGCCAACCCCCCCACCCGCCACCAGGAAGCAGGTGGGTGAGTGCCAGAAACCCCATGAGTTCTACTGTCAACCCATCCAGCTGCTCTTGTAGTCCCTGCCCTGGCCCCCATCCCTAAGACACCCCTGACCTCACAGAGCAGCCCCGGGCATCACAATGCCCCTCCCTCCCTTAACCCTGCCCCACCAGCAGTCCCCGAGGCAGTGGCTGCACACCCTGGGGACAAGGACCCCCCTCTAGCACCCATCCAGCTTACTTGTGGCTTGTCTGCCTGATCTCTGGGGGCAGGGCCCAGATCCAGAGGGTGGAGCCAGGGTGACTCAGCGGCTTCCCCAGCCCTGGCACCCTATTCTGGGCACCACGCCCAGGGCTTGAGGATTGAGCAGAGGCGGAGGCCTCAAGAGCTTCCAGGACTGGGGGGGGATGGGGGGGTGGGGCCGCAGAAAACAAACCATTTCCAAGGCTAGCCACCAGAAACCCAAAACCAAACTTAGATCTTTCAGACCCCAGAACCAAGGTCTCTCAGGAATTTCCCCACCAGCTACCTCAATCTTCCCGTGAGCTGCTCCTACACTGAAATCTTAGTTACCTTAAAGAACCTGAGCACTTCACAGATCCCCATTCTCTGCCTACTCTCACCTGAAGATCTCCCTCAACTTCCTGCTCCCTGACCCACAATGTGCTTGACCTTGATTCTCCCTTTCCAAGATATCCTAGAGCCCCTTTCTGCTACTCACCGTCTTCCGCTCCCTCTTGGGAGCAATCTGGGGTGGCTGGTTCATCAAAACCGGGGCGGGGGCCACACCAGTGGGAAATTGCTGCACACCCTGGGCTGGGTAGTAGGCGCCAGCTTGAGGGGAGAAGAGGGTGGGACACAGAAAGGAAGGACAGTGGCAGTGTCAGGGCCCAACCACATACAAATGCCTGTTTGAACCCCACCCACCACCCAAGAACCTCTCATCACCCACAGGTGGCCCTGTGCCCTGCCCCACCTCCCTCCCCAAGGGAACTAGGTGTCTATCAAAGCTGGGGAACCAGTCTGAACTGCGTTTACAAGAATTCCTGACACTGACACACACACACCCCTTGTAGGCAGGCACTCCTTCCCCACCACACACTAGCTACCAGGACTACGTCTGTTCTTCTTCTACCCCATAAGGTATGGTGTTTGCACCCCACCCCCAGCAACACATACACAAATACTCTGAGAGAGCAACTACTTAACCTGAAACAGAATCAGGTCTTTGGCTGGGAATGATAAAAACAGATTTGCCAACCCTGTTCCATTCAACCTGAGTCCGGTTCCAGTCTCCAGCCCTTTGCTAAAGGGGCAAGGAAACAAAAAGTAACATTATGAACCGGGCCCAGGATGAGGAAAACTTCCTTAAAGCAATGGTCTCCAAAATGGGATACATTCTTTAATCTCATCCATAATCTCTACTTGTTTGTTTTTGACAAGCAACATGAGTGTTATTTGTTTAAATTGTGCATACATATAAACAAACAAAAGCATACATGTATTACAGGTACATACTCAAAATTTTTCCTGATGATCAAAAAATTTTGGAAACCACTGCCATAAAGAACAGACTAATCCTTTCCTAGAACATAAATGAAAAACAGCTACAAAAACCTCCCAAATCCATGTTACATCGGTTCCCCCCAACCATGGAATGAGAGTCACAGGAAATATTTATTAACAGGCCCTCAAACTGGTGCCTAATCTATATCCCTTGACACGGGGAGGACTCCAACTCTCAGCAATGGTATAAAATCCCCTTCCCACCAACCCCCCAGTACCAGTTACATATTAAGCACCAATCCCTACTATCTCTTAACTTTATCATTTTTAGACCAAGAGACAAGCCTGGGAAAGGTCTTAGGAATTAGTAAGCAAGTTTAAATGCTCCCTGGGACACAGTCTCACCTGACTCCCTCCCCTGCTTACCGTAGGTCCCAAACTCTGTAGGGCTTGCACCTGGATAGAAGCTTGGGGCTCCCGGCTGCACAGGATACTGCTGTGTCGGGACAACATATGTAGAACGTCCCTGGTGGAGGGGAAGGGGGAGAAGGAGGGGAAAGGAGTTGAGGGAGCTATGAATACCACAGACTACAAAGAGAACGTAAGGCAAGACAAGACAAGCCAACTCTGGGTAATGACCAGAAGGAAGTCCCACCTCTCAAGAAGAGATGGGACTAGAGGGTCAGGGTTGGGGAGGTAAGGATAGGGATACAAGGTTCTGTAGCTTCCAGCCTCACCTGTCCAGGGATGTAGTAGGCCCCCTGGGAGGCTGGGTAGGAGATCTGGGAAGGGATCATCATTACTTGGGATCCAGCAGGGTAGACATGGGCAGCAGGACCAGGGCGGGCAGGGGCTGCACTCTGCACTCGGGAGGCTGCACTGCTCGGGGGCTGGGCCCGGCTAGGGTAGAAGTGCTGTCAGGAGGGAGGAAGGCAGTTGGCATTGGGAAGGGGAGAAAGTGGACAGCAAACTGGCCATTGCAGTACGTCTGTAGTCTGGAGAGAAGTACCAGGGGCTTCGGAGCATGGGGACCAACACTTCCAAGACCCACTTGACCAACTGATGGTTAAGTGGCCTCTTGTACTCACATGTGCCCTCCAAATTCAGGTACACACTTCGCACTCTATATTTACTCCCTCCCTACCATGCATACTCACATCACCTCCACCAGGCTATCCGTCTGCAGAGATTTCCTAACATCCAGACGCATCATGCCTAAGTAAAGCCTCTTTCAGCAACATACTCCCCAGCATGCATTACTCCATCCTAAGGTACTGAGAAGCTAACCACTAACATGCAACAGTCTCCCAGTTCCCAGGTACACATTCTGCAAGATTTACCCCTAACATGCATTGATCAGCTTCAGACTGAGGACCTGGATCGCAAACAAATCCCCACCCTGAGGACCCCCAGTCCCTGTGTCTAGTCCTTGACTAGGGTGGATGATAGGGTGAGACCAGGAGAGAGTCCACGATTAGCAAAGGGGTATTACCTGCAGAGACCTGAATCCTCCCTGAGAGCACATGGGGACAGGAAAGAAGAGAATTATCCCCAAGGTGATGGGGGGGGGGGGGAATGAAGGAAGCAGGACAAGAATCCTCTCCCACTTAGTGAGGAAAAATTTAGAGAACAGAGAAAGGCAAGAACCAACTGGAGGGTATCCTGCCATAGTCCAAAGAGAAAGAAGGGATGGGAATGGAGCAATGGCAACCTCCCAGTAAGAGGAACTAGGAAGCAGGAGTTGGCAGTGGGGCCCAAAGCACTGCTCCCAATTCTCAAGGCACCAGGACCCCTAGTAATGCCATCCCCACAAACTACGTACTCCCCAAGGGACCATCCACTGTAAATAATCAATAGTGCAAAGTGCAGAGCTGCATGAAAGAACACATAGCAACTGTCAGGACACTGGGTAGGTACAGGGCCTTCATAGTTTCCATCCTAGGCCCAAACTGGCCTAAGCTTTACATGGCTCCCACCCAGGCCCCTTACTCCCCTCCCCACAGCCCCTCACCTGGCGGGGCTGAGAAGGCGTGTTCATTTGTGTCGCTTGAGGCGTACTGAACACCACCGGTGCTGTCTGCCCCGGGGGAAACGCTGGCTGAAGGGGGGGAGACCAGAATTCAGCAAGAGGGGAAACCCGGGTGGGGCAGAAACTCAAGCTGGTGAACTAAGGGGAGCAGATCCGTGGCAAGAGCCTCTACAGTCCACATGTACCCTCCCCATGACAGCCCCTGGGAACAGCCCAGGGGCCTTGTCTCAATTTGGCAGCAGGAAGCTGCACTTTGCCCTGACACAGAAAGGGGTGGGAAAATCCAGAGGCTGAAACCTGTTCCTGACCCAGCTGCCTGGTCTCCCCCACTCCCACCCCAGTCTCTCCTAATTCCTCCCTAATTACCTGTGGGAGTCCAGGGGATGGGGCAGGTGGGGGGCCTGTGGGCTGTGGAGCTTTGTTCATTTCATTTGGTGCCACATCAGGGTCCCCCCAGCACCTGTTGGGAAAGAGTGGAGCTCGGAAAGGGGAAGGGACCCAAGCTTAAGGCAAATGGAATGGGGGAGGGGTTGAAGCAAAGGCTAGGTCCCACACCGAGCCCCGGAGGTGCCAAGGAGGTGAAGGAGCAGAAGAGATCCAACTTATGTCCCCACCAACACCTTGTCAAACCCGCATCACCTCCAACCACCCCCCTGATCTGCTGAAACAGACCCTCACTCACCCCCTCGGTTAAGAATAAATCCACGGTGCGGCCTACAGGTTCTGGGCATCCGAGGGCCTGGGGTTGGGAGGTGAGGGGTATCAACCTGGCTCCGCGGGGCCCAAGACCAACCAGACCGGAAATTCCAGGTCTCGCTGGCACCAGGCTCCCGGATCACAAACGGAGCTAGTAGCTTCGGCCGTGGTGTCCCCACCCCCCACCCGGGGACACCGGGTTCGGGGCCTGGCCCAGGGGCACACAAGGCACGCCTGCCGCGGATGGCTGCGGGGGCACCCGCGCGAGGCCAGAGGCCAGGCCTGCCGCCGCCCAGCAGTGGAGGCCAGGAAAGGCAGCAGTTGGGCCGTAAGAGGCCAGGCGGGCGGCAGCCGAAGAGGACCCGCTTTGAAACAAGTGAGGGTCGGCCCGGAGGGCGGGCGGGGCCGGGGGCTCCTCCCTGCCCGCCGCCGCCGTCTCCCTCCCCTGCGCCCTCCCTGCGCAGCGCCGGCCAGTGCCAAAGAACAACGTGTCACTTCCCGGCGGCCGGGCCGCAAAGGGGGGAGGGGGCGACAGGCCAGGAGCCGCGGTGCCTGCGCCCGCGGAGCCTCCTCGGGTCGGGCCGAGGTGGCACTTAGCGGCCGGGGAACCCGGCGCCCTCCCAGCCCGCGGGCACC
The DNA here is from genome assembly GCF_009834535.1 of Camelus ferus. Classification (NCBI taxonomy): domain Eukaryota; kingdom Metazoa; phylum Chordata; class Mammalia; order Artiodactyla; family Camelidae; genus Camelus; species Camelus ferus. The sequence goes on from NC_045696.1 coordinate 71,043,183, forward strand.
GCATATTCCGGCCCCGCGCTCCTCCACCCCCACCCAGCAGCCAGGCTGGGCCAGGCCGGGCACACGTGGGCCGGGGATCGGGCCCTGGCGGGCCGGGGCCCGGGCTAGGGCCGCGGGGCCAGGGCGCCGGGGCGGCGGCGCAGGGTACCCGGTCCCGGCCCGGATGGCGGCGGATGCGGGGGGAGGGGGTGGGGGGGCCGGGTCGGGCCCGGACATGGCGGCTTTACCTTCAGTCTCCTTCAGTCCGCGCGGCCGAGCCCCACGCAGCCGCACAGACGTAGTCCACAACCATTTCCGGCTCCCCGCACGGATCCCGCTCGGCGGCCACCGCTTCTCCGCAGGCGCAGCCGGCGCCCCCACGTGACCGGCGCAGAGGGCGGAGCCGCGCCGGGCGCTGCGGAGCACATGGGATTTGCCCCGCCTCGTCATGTGACAGCCAGTGCCCGCCCCCGTGTCCCCTCCCGAACTTTGGAACTCTCAGACCGACACTCCTCAGCGTCTCTGTTCCGCGGTTCTTTATTTCATTCATACTTTGAGCAAGCATTTATTGAGTGCATACTGCGTGCCAGGCGAAGTCCTGGCTCGGGGCTGAAAATACTGAAATTAAAGACTCAGTGCTGCTTAAGTAAATAATGGTACGAATACGGAAAGAAATACAAATTAGGCAGCCTTTGAAAATAATGTAGATTAGAACATTGAGAGACCTATTAAACTGAATGCTATGCTAAAAGGATGGAAACATTCTAACTAGGGAATTAGTAGATTTGTCTTTTTATAAAGATCAGCCACTCCCAGGGAGGAACTGAAGTCAATCATGGAAAGTTCACTAGTGAGGGAAGAAGTAATTCCAAAACCCCTCCCTGCCCGGTAGCCAGAAGATTTTGTACGCCTGAAGGGACATACTAGAAGTCAAATGTCAGAGTCTCAGAGTCAGCCTGGATTTTACTTCAAACTCCGCTATTTATTCTTTGGCGATGTACCCACTACCTGCCTACTTAGAACATGTTGTAAAATGGGAAGATTTGAAACTAGGCGGTCTGGCTCAAGTCTGAGCTTTTACCCACACGCTTTCACTCTATTGGATTGTGGGGATTAAAGGAGTTAATTCTTGTGAAAGTGCTTAAAACAGTGCCTAAGTACCTAGTAAAGGCTGTTTTCTTTCTCCTTCCTGCCCCTCCCTTTCTCTCTCTTTGTATATATACACATATAATCTCAGAAGGAAACATTTTCTCAGCACCAATGATGAATATATATATGACCTTTGTGATCTCATTAAATACTCACAATTTCCTGCGAAATGAATTGTATTATTATTCCCACTGTATATGAGTAATTGAAGCTCCAAAGAAAGAGCAAAGTAGGCACATAGAGAAACCCTAATGAGAATGAAAATGCAGGTCTAGAGTGTTCTCTGTGACACTCTTCATTTGAGTTCAGTGTCTTAATCATGTATAGCTGGCTCCCTTCTCTACTCTTCTTATTTATCTTTCTCCCTAAGTAAACTAATAAGTGAAAATCAGTTACTGCCTACAGACCGATTCAACCTACAGAAATCACTCTCAAACTCCAGAACAAGGTACTGCCTAAAAGCCATCTTCACCTAATCACTCTACAGATATCTGAAATTGTGTATGCCCAGATAGAAATAAAATTTGTCATCTCTTCTTACTTGATAGAGTCCTCCTTTTGCCTCCAAACGTGTTATTGCTCATGTATTCTTTTTCAATGAATAGTGCCCAACCAGAAAATCTGGTATTCATCCTACATTCCTTCCCATCCACATGTTACATCTCATCAGACATCAGATCCTATTGGTATTTGGATCAAAATCAAGTCCTGTTGATTTTGTCTTTAAAAAAACTCTGCCCTTTCCTTCTGCCCTTTCCCATCTCTCCATTTCTACTGCCCTATTTCAGGCATTCATTTCCCTTGCCTGGTCTCCAGGCCTCTGTGGTGAGCTTTCTCACCCAGATAGCTAGCTGGTCATGTCACTTTCCTATTCTCATTCATTGGCCCGAATTGAGAGATATTATCAATTTCTTAGTGCAACAAAGCTCTTCCAAATCTGATCTAACTTGATCTGAGCCTGTCTCTGTCTCCCACCACATTTTCCCCTACGTCTATATGCTTAGCAAAACCAAATTACCCATGGTTTCTGAAAACAAATAGCTTGTCTGCCTTCTTGCTTTGGCTACTCCTTCAGCTGTATCCTACCCTCTTTTCCTCTGGATAAACTCATCTTCCTCCGAGAATCAGTTTCCTAAAATAATCTCCCCTCACTTAACCAGGTGCTTAGGCCCTATTTCAATGATCCCAGCATATCTTGTTCACACTCCAGAACTGATCACAATTTAATACAATTGTTTTCTTTCCCATTATGTAAGTTTTGTGAGAATAGGATTTGTTTATTCAATATTTACACACCACAAACTAGAATAATGTCCAGTGCAGAATAAGTAAGTCTCCGTTGATATTTGTTGCTAAATGACTTAATGTGAAAGTTAAGAGCCACTGTGAAAATTTTACTCTAAAGTACAATCAGTGACTCGGAGAGAGAATTATCCTTTTATTTGTCTTTTTTCAGTTTACAATACTAATTTTTTTCATGTTTTACAACTTTATTTAGATATGTTACAGACAAACTATACATACTTAAAATGTACAATTTGATGAGTTTTGACAGATACATCACTACCATTAATACAATCAAGATGCTGACCAATTCCATCACTCTCAAAAGTTTTCTTCCTTTGTAATCATCTTTCTCTTCACTCCTGTCCACAGATAACCACTGATCTGCTGTTCTGTCACTAGAATTGAATATAAATGAAAATTTGTATTTATGAACTAATAGAATATGGACTCTCTTTTTTAATCTGGATTCTTTCATGCAGAATAATAAATCTGAGATTCATTCATGTTGTTACTTGTGTCACTTGTTTCTTTTTATTGTTGAGGAATGTTCAGTTGCATGGAAATCACATTCTAATTTCTTATTTTAACATCACCATTAGAAATCAGGTGAGGTACACAACATTATAAATCAATTATACTTCAATTAAAAAATAATATAAAATAAAAGCTTAACTCTCCCAAAAAAAATCAGGTCAAGCAATTACTATATCCCCACTGTAGAGATAATAGAGGCTCATCAGACACACTGATTTGCTGAAGACTATAGCAGTTCCCATTAAAAGGGCTTTACAGGTCTTCTGACGCCCAAGTCCAGCACTCTACCTTTTATACAGGTTTCATACAGGCTGCCAAGTGAGAGCGGAGAAGATAATGCAGACCCTCAATCCAAAGTTGTTGCATCTCCAGCTAGCCCAGAGCTTGGACTACAACAGGGTCCACTTCACAAGTCTCCAAGGCTACAGAGACATTAATGTAGTGAATAAAGCATAGCTTTGGAGTCAGGGACTTAGATTCCAATCCTGGCTCTACTACTTAGTATGTGACCTTGAATAAGTTACTGAACCTCTCACCAAAACACAGGGATAATACTTATCTCTCCAAGTTGTTGTGAGATCTCATTATTACGTAGAACAATTATTCTTTCAACATTTATTGATGGCTTAAGTACCGGTCACTGTTCAGTGGTTAAACCCACAGTAAGTGTAGGATCAATGCTAGCAGTGATCTGAGAGAGACACATGTTCTCCTCTGCTGCATCCACAGGGGTCCAGCCCCCTCACCCCCGACAGCAGTGTAGCTATGCTTGTAGCAGCCCCACCAGGAAGAAGCACCACAGATCGAGTGATTACATTCCAGGAAGAAGCCCACATCTTTCCCATTGCCCTACTAAGAGGAAGGTCAGGGTCAAGCTTCTTTCAAGGACAGCCCAGAGGTAGATATTAACATGAATGAATCTCTCAAATAGCAGCTTCCCCAAAAGGACAAGAGGGTCATCCCTTTCATTCAGCAGCACAGAAGTCCGGTTGGAGTGGGACTGGAGGGGAGGGGTATAGGTGAGTGGTAGAGTAAGTGCTTAGCATGCATGACGTTCTGAGTTCAATCTCCAGTAACTCCATTAAAAAATAAGTAAGTAAATAAATAAATAAACCTAATCTCCCTCCTTCCCCCACCAAACGACAACAACAAAAAAAGAAAGAGTGAGGCTAACTCTGCTGCCTCTTAAGAGCAAGGATCCTTAGTCCAAAGTCAGGGAATGACAGGCTTGAGGTGGGTGTGCATTGGTGGGTGGGAATAGGCAGTATATGGGATCCACAAGCCCTAGAAAGTTGTTTCTAAGAGTTTTTGTAAAAATTTGTGTATACACCTCCTAGAAAGAACCATTACATATATCAGCTTCTCAAAGGTTCATGTCCCTAAAGAGGAACCACTGTTTCAAGATGATTACGAAGGTGGGAGAAAGGAAAGGGTCTTAGTTTTTCCCATTCAGGGCAGCCTCCCTGCTAGCCCAAGCTCAGAGTTGCTACAAACAATACCCTCTCACATCCACTCCCTACCCCAGTCTGGCCTCCAGCCACAATACCCCAGAAAACAGACACAGAGAGATCTCAGGGATAAAGGTCTTTATTCAACAAAGTTATCTCAGTCAGTAACAAAAGAACAGGAGGTAACAATTCCCCCAAAGGTCTGGAACAGTGTCCACCCCTGGCAACAGGAAGCACAGCCCACTGACATATCAGCTACAGCTCAGAGCCTGTGGTGGCCATTTAGAGGTCATAGTTGGGGTTCTTCCGAAGGATAACAAAACCTTCCAGAATGGGGGTGACAGGAAGAAACTCCTCAGTGGCCAATTCTGCCCGCTCCCCGTGAGCCAACAACACTGGGGTTGTGTGTGTCTGGAACCCTGTGATGGTCTTCGGCTTGCCGGCCTGGCCCACCACATCCACTGCCTGTTGGGTGAGAAAGCTGAGATGAAGGAACTCTGGATAGGAGTGCAGCAGCAACCCAGTGCCCATACCAGTTGCAAAGAAGCAGGGATATATGCATTCTGTAAGCTCTAGAATACAGCCTGAGCCCTCCCATGTTCAACCCCTCACCTGGCCCACACGGACAGACACTGGCAATGGCCGCAGCTCCTCATCGAATGTGACCAGCATTCGGGGCTGCATGGCAGCCACCAGTCCATACAATACATAGTGTGACTTGCCTAGGATGACTGAAGGAAGAATACAGGACAAATGTAGTTAGAGGCATCAGGGCAGACCTGGCCTAAACCCTGGGACCCACTCCAGCCCTTGCTCTTTAACCCCTCAATAACACTGCTGAACCCACAACCTTCCCTACTACGAACAGGAGATGCAACCACCTTACTCTGCCTACAGCCTGCAGACTTGATCACTTTTCCCCAGTCACTGAGGGGCAGAAACTGGGCTCAGTTTTGCATCCTCAAAAGAAAATCTCTTTGGGCCAGATCAAAAGTGTAGGAGATGAAAGTCTTATGAGGCTCAAAGAACCTTAGGAACCCAGAGTGGTACAGAGTTAACTCAGAGTCTTGCTCCTAAGTTCCCAAGGTGTCCCTGGTAGGGGTGGAGAAAGGGCACCATGTGCCACCATAGAAAATTCCTGACAGCAACTCACTGTTGCGGACATCCAGGAAAGAGACAAGCACAGTGAGCAGCCCAGCCACAGCCACTTGACTCATAAGCTGCCGGTCACTGTGGTAGGGGCAGAGGGTGAGCGTGCCCTTCCCTAAATGTGTTAGGCCCTGAAAAAAAAGAGAGAAGTGGAGATGGGGAGTCACACCTGAGGAAAACTCACATAACCTGGCCACAAAGAAACCCCACAACTTGCTCACATTCTCCCTTCCAGGCCGAATGCAAGGTCCCCTTCACATAGCGTTGGGTCTCCCTTTCATCACAGACACCTCCCTTGGCACACTTGCTCTAAGGAGAAGAGTTCTATTCTTTACCTGCGCCAAGCGCACCATGAAGAGGTTGTTGGGGTCCTTAGCATGATACTGGGCTAACTGGCGCAGCATTGCAGCCAGACGGGCATTATTGGTACCTGGAAATGTTAAGCATAATTACAGAGACTTGAAAAAAGGGCCTCAACCTTTCCCCCAAGGTGCTTATGATCTCTTTCTGATTGGTACTCACCACTGCCCACCATGCCCATGGCAAAGATGGAATTATAGGAAACTTCTGGATCAGCATCATGAGAGAATTTGCTTAGGGTATCCAGGATGTTGAGTCGTGGATTTGAAACAGAGATTAAAGCCAGTGCTAAAGGCACAGCCCTTCGGAGTGTAGGCTCCCCGTATCTCAGCTGGTGATAAAAGAAAGTAACAAGGAAACTACAGAAAGCAGCAAAAACAAGCTTGGTTTTAGGAACTGACTGACAGGTAAAAGGGGCCTTAACCAATTTTTGTAGAAAGAGCACAGCAAAAAGACCATTTCTCCACTGAGAAAACTCAACAGAGAAGTCTCCTGGGCATCAAAGGAGGACCTGAGAGGAACTTCAGGTATCAAAGCCAATATAATTCCAATCTTCTCCTACTTACCAGGTGGCCAAAGGTTCGTAGTGCCATCTCTGCACCAATCTCCTCCCCCATAGCAATAAGGGCGATCCCCAGCACAGCCACTCCCTGCAAGTGAAGAGGCAGCAGAACCCAATGAGCTCAGGGAACTAAAAACTCACCCTTGACTCAAACCCCATCTAAGAAAAGAAAAAAAAAAAAAAAGCCGTCCTGTGAGGCACACCCTGATCCCCCATTTTTGAACCCAGTCTCATGCTATACACAGCGATACCCAGAGGGGCTCAAAAATGAGCGCAAACCCACGCTTATCTTTTCTCAGAGCCTCATGTGGACTGTGCCCAACTGCCCACAGAACCTGATGTGCTCCCATGTCAGCAGGGGCTTCCTTCTTGTCCTTGTCCTTCTTTTCCTTCTTGTCTTTGTCCTCCTCCTTTTCCTTGGAGTCAAAGTGTTCACTGCAAATGTGGAGCAGCTGCTGCACCTTCAGCACATTCCCAGAACCTGTGGCAGAGTGTAATGGCAAGGAAGGGTAGAAATGAGAAGACACCAAGGAAAAGCTTACTCTAGGAACAGAAGCTAAAGAACTGAAGGCAGATCAAAATGACTGAGAAAGGAGAAACTGTCTGAAAAAAGGTCCAAAAGTGAAGAGTCACCAGAGAAGAACAAAGACAGACCTGCATAGGCACACACATCCACCAGCGTGTTGGCAAAACTGCGGAACGGCTCTGACACAACCTCCAGTGCAGCCAGGATGGCTTCGATGGCCTCTCCCTTCCCTACAGGAGAGATTCAAGGGGTCAGAGGACACATAGTCCCTTCCAGCACAGCCTGACACATAAACCCTCCTTGTTGTACCCAGTTACTATCAGCCTTTTTCCCAGAGACACCTCCTCACCCAGGTGGTTGAGGCCCAGTCCAAGAGGAAGCCAACGGGCATAAGTGTCCTTGAGCTCAGTCTCTGACTTCTCCATGATGGTCTGAAGGATAGTGGAAGTGACATCGCCATTGCAGGATCCCACTGCTATCATTCCACATGCTAAAGCTGTCACACCTGCCACCTAGAAACAGGAAAAGCATTTACACATGCAAAGTTATTAAAACAGTTGTTTACCTATCTTGATTCAAAATAGCCAATTTCATAGTTCACTGAAACCACATAAGGTAATAATCCCTTTCTGGTGGTAGATCAGAATAACAACAGCAGCAACCACTCACTGAATACTTACTGCACATCAGCCACTACGCCAAACGCTTTGTGTACTATTAACATTTAATCCTCACAACGCCATGAAGCAGGTCCTGCTATTATTCCTCTTTTATTGATGAAAAAAATGATACCTGAAGAGATTCAGTTACATGTCCAAGATCACACTGCTTGTAAGCAAAGGTGGCAGAATCTGAACTGAGGTTTTTTTGACTAAAATCTTTGCTTTTAGCCACAATACTATATCTAACAATCACTAAAATGATTCTGCACAAGTAAGAAAATTCAAAGTTGTCTAATGACTAAAACAGTGAGTGAGAATTACCCATCCCAAGCTAGGTTAAGTTACTCCCCACTCTATTCTGGTACTTCTTCATGGATACCAAGGGCTGGAACTCAACACCAAAATGTTAACTCTTTATCCTCAATATCACCTGAAGTCAATTCCAGGCAATTTTACTGAAATGATACACCTTCCCCTCACACACATACACTTTTTTCCCACTATTTATCACAGAGACTGGTAGGACTAAGAGCACCTTCCCTATCTCCCCTAAATAACCAAGAGCCTCTACTCACCTCCATGCTGGACTTGGAATCTCCCATCACAGGTAGTAGCAGTGTTAGAACATCTTCACGATTGGAACCAGCATAGGCCAAGCCAAGCCTGCAAAAGCCAGGGAGAGGCAGGTCCCCGACACACATCCAAGGATAACACAAGGAAGAAACAAAATAAGGCTTGGTCATTGCAACAGTCACCAAGAGCCAAAACTCAACAGGCACAGTGGTAGTCTTTGGCAATACAAAGGTGAAGGGCCCAATTCTGTTTTCACAGAGCTTACAGTCTGAGCACCACCAGGAGAAGCAAGAAGCCTTACCCAAAGATGGAACCAAGTCTCATAGTATTGCTGTTGTGGAGGACGTAGTCTGAGAGCAGTGCCAAAGCAGGGTCACACTCATTCCGGACCCCAGAGTTCACGATGCCACAGGCCAGGAGGGCTCCTGACTGCAAAATGCAAACAGATTCTTCACTCAGGGTACTCTACATTCCTCACCACAAAGGATGCAACATGGGCCTCATTACAGCACTGCCTTACTGGAGTTTAAAACCAGGTAGACCTTACCAGTGAAAGGGAAGCCCTGAGGGCCCTAGAACATTGGCAAGGTACAGGGGAGACTGGTTGTCCACGTTAGTGGATTGTGCTCAAACCCACCTTGATATAATCCTCAGAAGAGTACAGGTACTTGTCAATCTGGGTAAGGCCACCATCCACATCCCACAGTAGAATCATGCCAAGGGATGCAGCTGCACTCAACATCCCTAAACCGAGAAAAAATCTTTCAGTCTTAAAATGGCCCTGCCCTGAGAAAACTGTTATAAAGAGCTCTCCAAAGACCAGCCCTGGGGATCCCTTGTCAGGTTAACATATGAACATAGGAGGACAACACAAGTGACCAAAGCTACACCAACATAAAGTAGGAACAGAATTATACCATGGTCCTTGTTCTTGTAAAGCCATTTGTTGCCATCATCAGTCAGGAGCTTGTCCTGGCCAAATGCTGCATTCACAAAGCCGTTCACAAAAGAGGAGGCCAGGTTCATTCGGGCAGAGTCCACTTGAGAGCCACTGCCCCCAAACCCTGCAAAGGCGAGAAATGAAGAAAGAAAGCTTTAGAGTAGGACAAGAAAGGAACACGACATGGCAGCTTGTCTCTGATTCTGAGGTGGCCCCCTAGGATCTTCTATCTATGCCCCCAACAGTGACCTAGAGAAAAGGTATGTAGGAATTCTGAGTTCTATAGGACAAGCATGTTGGGCCAAGCCATCACTCTCAGTACAAGGGACATAATTACCAATCCTCCAATCCCCACACACATGGGGATGGCTACTCACTGTTGTTCTCTAGATGGGTTTTATAGATGTCATCAGGTACCTTGGGCTCCATGATGTCCAGCTGAAGAGAAGTCAGAGGGTCACAACTGCTCCCCCAGTCCTCCCCTAGCTGTCCCTTCTGTTATCCCATTGAATGACAATTCTAACCAAGGAGAGTCTAGTCAGAGGCACAGTCAGGGAGGTGAAATGCCAAGCAGAATCACAAGCAAAAACCTTGATGGAAAAGGGCAATGAATCTCTCACCTCCCGAGCTAATGCCAAGAAGTTGCTGTTGAGCTGTACATTGGACATGATCTCTGTCAGGTCTTCATACTCCTCCACATCTTCACTCAGCTCTAAAAACACCCCATGCCGGCCTAGCATGAATGCCATTTGCTTCTGTACAACCCTGTGGGAGAGAGTCATCACATCTGCTCAACCCTCATCCACTAAGGGCACAGAAAAACACTTCAAGCCCTAACCACAAACTACAAGTCCCAGCACTTCATGCAAATGTCCCATCCATGAGCTTATCTCTCCCCCTGCCAACTTCTTCCTTTACATACACATCCTTGCAGGAGGTAAAAATATCTTCTACCAGCTCCATGTCATTGAGCATCAGTGCCAATCTTAGAGCTTCAGGGAAGCGACTGAACTTTCGGAACACACCCAAGGCACAACGCAGCAAGGCGGAGTTCTCAGGCTCGGGTACATAATTCACACAACTACAAAGGTAAAAGTAATAAAGGAATCAGAAAGTCCCAGACATTCATTTATCCCATTTAATTCACTGACCCAAAACAAATATACTGAATGCCTACTATATACTAGGCATTATGCTAGTTCTTGGGACTACTAAGGAGACATGCTTCTGTCCTCAAGAAGCTCACAGATGTCAACAAGTTAACTACAGCTTGATTGCTACCTTCAAAGCAGATGCTCTTGGAGAATAATGGAGGCACAACTGAGAAAGAAGTGCTGGAGAGGGTAGGCCTGCCACCAATCCCTACCTTGCTCACTCACCTGGTGAGATAGAGGCAGACCTTGGCATATGCATTCTCATCAATGTCTTTTTCCAGCATATCCACCTGCTCAATTTCCATGAGTAGGTCGCAGGCCTCGTGCTCTGCATTGTGGGCCATGTTGTAGGGGACAATCTCCTTCACCAGGGTCAACAGTGGCTCCCGCTGCGTCTTCTCTGCATCATCCAGCTCCTGCCACTCCTTAGCCACTTCTCCTGCCAGATGCCTATGGACAGGCCCAAACCATTAGGGGAGCACAGATTCATGGGAAGCACTTCCCTGTGGATCAAGGAATTCAGTGTCTGGGAAACTCAATGCACTGGTACTTCAAGAAAGAACTCAGAACTATACCTCAGAACTCCCTTCAGACTCCCAAAAAGAAAAGGTCTTACCTGACAGTACTCATGACCCCATGATGCCAATTCCTCCTGGGAGCCCACTAGACGATATTTGAGGCACTCACGCTCCCCACTCATGGTCATGGCCAAAACTGAGATAATGTCAGCAGCAAAACGCTATAAAGAAACAAATCCTTTGAAGTCAAATCTAGGGTAAAACTAATGTTACATTATGGAATCAACAGCACTGTCACTATCCCCAAAATTAAATGTTAATTACATTACCAGCCTTGATACTAAAAATTTAAACATGTTATCTCAACTAAGCCTCATAATAACCCTAAGGTTAGTTTGGCTGTCTCCCTTTTGAACCAACATGGCTGAAGGGTGGTAACAAGGGGAGAGTGAAGAAAGATGGAGACTGAATTTTATTCCAATTGCAATAATAAAACTATTACAAGGTTTTAAGGAGAAAAGACTCATACACTAGAAAGATCACTATGGCTGCTGTATGAAAAACTGTGTAGGAGGTCACGGACAAAAGGAAGAGTCAGTTAGGAGGCTGCTGCAGTAGTTCAGATGAGAATTAGAAATTTCCTGGATTAGGATTGTATCAATAGGCAGAAAAGTTACTGAACTGGGGCTATATTTCAGAGATGAAACAAATGAAAGTACATGGTGTATAAAGTACAGACAGAAATTAAGGTTAAAAGTAAGTTAATAATAAATAGGCCATGATAATGGTATCTCAAGGTGCAACATAAATGACAGAAATACTGTTTTTTCTGAAGACAATCTTCCTGTCAGTTCTTATGTGAGCATTTTGACTATGATGAGCTCTGTTCAACTAGCTCAGATCTCAGATCCACCAGTCTTCCTGTGACTCACCATGTGCCCCATGGTCTAGATGAAAAGGAATTACTAAACTAGGCCTCCACCAGCTTTGGAAATAGTTTTACCTTATTCTCTCCAGGGGCCATGTTCTCATAGATTTCCTTCAGTTTGCCATAGTGTGGACGCAGAAATTTGAGAGGCTTGGGCACTGAAGTCATGGAAGTTGTGGAAGAACGAATCTGCCTCCGCAGTTCCTCCAAGGCTGGTCGGTATAGGGACGTGTCCTTTTCCTGATCAGGAGACATTAGGGCTCAGACAAAAGGAGTCTCATCCCTTAAGTCATAATAGAGGTATTTAACAACTCCTCTAGGAAAGTTAACTGTGCCTTATTGATCTATGATTGCCCAACTCCCTGCACACTGCCTGCCACAAAAACAAATGACTCCACTTAAAGAGTTCAAGAACTGCTTCTCCTACAAGAGAAAACTACAAAATCTTTCAAATATCTTTTGTTACTCCCCGACCCTGACGATAACATTGTCATAACACAGACCCTAAAATACAGTTCATCTCTCCCTATACCTCAGAGTTGTTGCACCAAGTTGAAATAATTCAAAGAAGGAAAGATCCACATATGCACCTGCTCATGATAACATTGTGACTCACCCCGAGTCGTTCCACGAGCATCTCCAGTTCATCCTGAAGTTGTTTGTCCTCCTCAGACTGGAGATTGGGGGAAGAAGCTCATCAAGAGAAGGAATCCCAAACACATCCTCCTCCCATTCACCCTAGGGCAGGTGGAGAGTAAGCCTGCCTCCTTAGAAGGGACCAAGTGCACAAAGGAAGAGAGCGGGAATGGGAAACCCTGATGGGAAGGCAGCCTGGCTTCTGGGTCAGGCTCTGCTTGGACGCCGTTCTAAAAAACGGGGTGACAATGACCCGCCCGGGCCCACCTCACGAGGCAGTAGAGAGGACTGGTAGAAGCGGCGGAGGTGACAGCGCGGAATGGAGGATGAGGGACAGAGAGGCGGGGTGCCGGGAGCCCCGAGGGCCGCCCCATCCGCCCTCTCCGGGGCGCCGTGGGGCGGTTGGGAGTCGGGCCCGGGGCCTGAGGAGCCGTCGTGACTCAGCCTGCGGCCTCCTCCGCCGGTTCCTGGGGCCGCGCCTCACCAGCTCCTGCTCTTTGTCCTTGTCCCCGGCATCCCGCCGCTCCTTGCCGCTCGGCTTCTCGTCCCCGCCACCGGGGGACGTCGCTGGGGGCTGCTGGGTCTGCAGAGGTGCCTTGTCCCGGTTGCCCTCCTCCATCTCCGCCGCCACTGCCGACCGGCTGCGCGCGCACCGGCTGCGCGCGCACCGCCCGCACCGCCCCGTTTCCCAGATGGCCTCGCGCGCGTCGCCCACGGCGCCCCTCTTTCTCGAGAGCCCGCCTGCGACCGGAAACGCCGCGGAGACTCGCCCACCCCCGCGGCCTGGGACTCCCAGCCCTCGGATCCCGCCCTCCGAAGTCGTCTGAAAACTACAATTCCCAGCCTCCCGCGCGCCATAGGCGCCGCCCCGGCTCGGACCTGGAGTTTCCTGAACGCGGTCTGGGATTCAGGTGCGCCCGCGGCTGTAGATACTGAGCCGGCTGCGAGCCGAGACCGCCAGTAGGTTTCCACATAGCAGTGTGAATACTACCCACAGTGACACCCCAGTTGGCTGTGTGGTGGGACAAACGGACGAAATTCTTGAAATCCAGAACGCTTGATTGCCGTCTGTTTGAAGTCTATGTAATCTGTCTAGCCCCACACCACTGTGGAATATTAACCTCATAACATTCCCCAGCCAGATGAGTGCTCTAATATTACCATGAGGATGTGGATACCACCTTAAATCCACGTGCGGAGCCAGTGGATCTAATGCGAAGATCTGGAGTTAAAAATGGAACAAGATAAGGTTTTGTCCTCAGTCTGTCTTTTGTCTTCCTCTCCCCTTTATGACTTAGAAGAAATGTAACCGACACTGTTTATGTCAGAACTGATTTTAAAGTGTATATATTGTTCACACAACCTTTTGAGTTTGGTAGGATTGTGTCCATTTTACAAAGGAAGTCGTATAGTAAGTAGTAAAATCAGGATATGAATCTTGACCTTTCAGTCTCTGAAGCTCTTGACTGTTTCAGACAAACCTCAAAGTTCTTCAGTTTGGGCTATGCGTATGTGTGTCCAGAAGGTGAGAAAACAGGAAGAAACTCTTCTCCCCTTCATATGATGAGAACACTCACCATTTGGCCTGGAGTCTTATTTAATGGGTTCTGAGGCAATAAAGAATGCAGAAAGTGTTGGGGGGGGGAATAAATCCTGGCATAGCACAGATAGCACTGAATGAATGTTGGCTAAATATTTATAGAGATATAGATGTAAAGGTCTGATGTCCATTTTAAAACGTGTTGCTCTTTTCCACTCTGTGCTTGGATTCCGAGGATGACCTTTCATTTCCATCACCAATAGAAATTGGGCGGTCCATACCTGTTCTGCCTATTCTGTCTCTGGCTTTGTCACACTTTCTTCAGTCATCTGTAGATGTATTTCTTCTAAATCTCTTTTTCCATGACTTCCTTCTGTCAGATCTCAGATTTTGTCTCAGTCATATCCCAACCAGTACCTTAGAAGAGATGAGGTGATGTGGCATAAAGCACAGGCTATTTACAGGCAGTGACTCCAGATGAAAAGTATCAAATATTTGTTGTACTATGTTTCAACTTTTTTGTAGGTTTAAAATGTTTCAAAATAGAAGTTGGGGTGGGTGGGAGAACATAAACTTTAGAGAGGACAGATCTGGTGTTTAAAACCAAATTCTGCCCTTCACCAGCTGTGATACTTGGGCAAGCTTCCTAACCTCTCTCAGCTTGGTTTCTTCTGTGAACTGTGGGTAGTAAAGTATCTCCCTCCTAAGTTTTTATGACAATGAAAATAAGACAATGTATAATAAGTGCCAAGCTAGTTGCTTGGCAACTGGAGAGGAAGCAGTTGTCATTTTCCAGCTACCTCAAATCTGCAGGGCTGTCTGTCCCTTGCTTGCCACCTCCAAGCACTCAAGACCCAAGCCTCTCTGGCCAAATGCAAATGTCTGGCAAGTATATTCAAGGCCTCACAATAACATTGATATCCTGCCTCAAGCTTCACTTCAGTCAAATTGCTCTCCCAGAAGCACTCCTTCCTACCATTTGGCCAAATCCCCAGCCTTGTAGTCAAATTGCTCTCCGATCAGGGGGTAGCCCATCACCTGTCCCTTCCTACCACCTTCCTTCAAATTGCATCCACAAACCAGCTGTGCTTCCCCCAAATTCATGGCCTGAGCTGTAGAGCTGCACATCTGCTGGATGGCTCTACTCATCTGAGACTCTTTCAACCCAAAACATCACTTTTGTAACACCAGAAATGCTCCAGGCAGGATACAGCATTGCACTATTTCCACTGAGTTGCTACATTCTTTGTGTGATATTTTTCCAAATCAGATTGCACTGTGGCCCTTCATACTGCTAATTCCAGGAATGAAAGCAGATGTTACAATACCTTCTTTTTCATACCTACTGTTACAACTTCCCTTCTCCAGACTCTTACCTCTCCTTATGCCCCCTTTCATCTACCCACTTCTGATCAGCCTAAACATTTCACCATCTCTGAACATATCCTGCCCCTTCGAGCTGATAAACCTTTTCACATTGCTATTCCTTCTGTATGGAATACCCTTCCCTGTTTTCATCTAGCAAATTCTCCCATCCTCTGTACTCCAGCTCAGTACCACCTGTGCAGGAACCCTTTCCTCTTCTATCCTTCAAGTTACTCATTTCTTCCCTGTGCTTCTACCGTGCTTGGTACATACCTCTCCCTCCCACTTCTCTGAGCTCTTAGAGGACAGGTGCGTCTTACTCATCTTTGGGCCCCTAGCACCCAATCTAATGCTTGGCTTGTGGTAAGCCTTAACAGATATTTGTTGGATAAATGAATGAGTGAAAGGCTTTGCATTTATCTTCAGAACATCTTTGTGTGCAATGGCCCACTCAGGGCTCTCTTTGCAGCCCAGAGTTCAGCATTGGGAAACTGTCAGGTGTCTCCATTTGTGAGTCATGATAGATCTACTGAAACTGTGCTTATCTTATGGGAAACTCTCTTCCAACTTGACATTTCCAGAGTACTTCCAAGTGTGAAACCATACTGTGTGGCACATGTTACCTTACTAATAACTGCTCTCATGTGTCCACCCAGGAGCACCATCTTTTATTCCCCTTTCTGCCCTAACACACTAAAGCATATCACAGAGAGAGTAGGATATAGCTCAAGTAGTAGAGTGCATGCTTAGCATGTATGAGGTTCTGGGTTCAATCCCCAGTACCTCCTCTAAGAATAAACAAGTAAATAAATCTAATTACCTATCCCCACCAAAAAAAAAAAAAGTAAAGCATATCACAGATGCATACTTATCAGCATACTTATCAGCTTGGCAGGCCACTAAGGGTGAAGGTTATATCTGTCACCTGATGTTCACCTTACCTTGCCTCTGGAACCAAGCACCTGCAGAGTGCTCAACAAACAGTGCTACCTGGCTTAATTTCAGCTCAAAATGTGCTTAGGTTTTCTGCAGCTGCCTGGCTGCCACATGTACCTGGCCCAGGTGGCCCAGGTGACCCAGGTGAGCTGGGTGGCATAGAAATGCACCTGCTGGTGATGGCCTCACTTGGAAGCACAATGAAATTGCCCAGAAGACACATATATATGCTTAAGTCAAAACTCTGTCATGACTTAGAAGACTAAATGGTGGTGATTAAAAGCATCTGAGTTCCAAATTTGACTTTAATGTAATCTGTCTTAGCTGACACTGGAAGTTGTGTCATCTTTTTCCTTAGTTTCTTCAGTTGTAAAATAGATACAATGATAAGGCCCTCCTTACAAATTGTTACAGGAATTTAATGAGATGATGTTCTTAAAGTGCTTAAGCACAGGGTTGAGCAAAAAAGGGACTTGGTAAATGAGGGTTGCTTATCATCATCAAAATCACCATCATCATCATCATTTGACACTTTGACCTTTTGCAAAAATGGGGTTTTAATGTCACAGTGGCCAGCTAGTCAGTATCCTAAGATGGCCTCTGAAGTCAGGTGTCAGGGGAAGGGCAAGACTTTATGATGCCAAGCCTCTCTCCTCTATCATTACACTGACATTATAAAGCTCATTCTCTGGGCAACACTCAAACTTCACAAGCCATTTCTTAATATTTATTTGGGTTCCAGAACTTGCTTAGCCTTTGAAGTCACTTCTTAAATTAAAGTTGATCTCGTCCTCAGAGATCATCTCATCCAACGCACTTATTTTACAGACTGCTAAGGTTACTGAGATCTGAGGAGGGAATAAGCCGTGCCTGGTGTCACACAGTTAGGGGCTGGCAGAGTTGCAGCCAGAACCTTGTTTCCAGACGTGACTGCCCTCCTCTCTCCAATACATTTTGCTGTCCCTCCTAGACTTGTGCTCTCAGAGCAGAGACTCAAGCCATGCTTCCCCTTGGTCTTGGAGTTCCCAAGGCCACTTTGCTCTGAGTAGCCAGCAATTTCCTTCCCTTGGTGAGCAGCCGCACTTCCAAGTAACTTGATAGAGACCCACATAGAGCTCTTTATGGGGACAGTCTGATGCTGGGGCAGGATTCAGACTGTGGGATATATGCTGGTACCATCACCCAGGGACCAGTGACCAGGGACCCCAGCAGCAATCACTTCCAGAGCTTCCCTCTTACCCTTCCAAACGAAATACAACCACTCCTACTTACACCTTGGGGAACACTGTTTTTAAGAGAATTGAGATTGAGATCTTTTCCACTGTTTTTCTCTGGTTCTCATTTTACAGATAAGGAAACTGAGGCATTAAGAGGTTAGGGAACAGGCTCAAGCTCTTACAGGTATCAGAGCTTCAATTTCAATCCAGGTCTCTGACTACAGAGAAGTGATTAGGGTGAGATCTGTAAAATGGAAACTGGAGCACTTATAAAATATGTTGCTGTGAGGGTCAGATGAGCTCACGAAGGTGAAAGTGCCAACAGAAGAAGGGTCACCAGAGGGAAGGAACCATCTTATTCATCTTGCATCACCAGTGCCTGGCACATTATTGGTAATCCATACACTTTAAAAAATCATCTATGAATGTATAAATAAATAAACGAATGAGTGACTAAAGAAATGAGCCGCCTAGCAGAGGTGCCTGGAACACAAGAGGTATTCACTAGATGCTCCTTCTCCCTCCCTCTTTCTGGAGGGCGGCAGCTGTACCTGGAATCTCTGTGCCTGGCACTTGGTAGGCCTCAATGAGCGTGTGTAGGTGGGAATGAGTGGGTCTCAGGAGCACTAGCCTTAGAGGACATGAAGAAACGCATGTCCCCTCAGCCACAAGGAGAGGGTGGTGCTCTGAGCTCCAGAGAGTGAAGTGTTATCTTACCAGGTCTTCCCTCCACTGCAGGGTAAGGACCACCCATCTTCCAAGCCAACCCTGGCCAAGCAGTTACCCAGACTCAGTGTCAGGCCCAGCTGCACGCACCAGTGGAGGGCTGTGGTAAATGCTTCCAGCTGTAGGACAGCTGGCGATGGGGACATGGGCTACCAGTAAGCAGAGCATGTACTCCACCCAGGCAGACTCAACTTCATTCTATTCCTACATCCTGCCTCTCTTTCTGTCTTCTTGGGGCTTCAAATTTCAGACCCCAGTGTCTGGTAAGCGAGTAAGTGAGTGTCTAGAAGAGTACCTGGCATACAGTAGGTGCTCAGTAAATATTGGTAGAATGAGTAAATGAAAACAGGACCAAAGGAAGAGACAGGCTGACTGATGCATGTCTATTTATTGGCACAGGGTCCTACAGGGCCAGGGTCACTCCCTCCCCACCCTGTTTCCTGTAAAAATAAACTCTATCCTTCCCTCTCCCTGCTCTATCTGCTTTTCTGCTTGGTCCAGGGAGAATCAGTCACCCCCCCCAAGACTTGTACCCCAGGACACAGGAACTAGCATCCCCTACACATGTACACTTCTCTGAGCCCAGGGGACCCGGGAGGCAGCAGGGAGGCTCATAAAGGCCCTCAGGCTTCCACTAAGAGCTGAGCACAGCTGGTCTATCAGCGAGGGATGGCAGCAGTATTAGGAGCAGCAGCACGAGGAACATGGGGTGGGGGCAGCCCCTGAGGGCAGGACTGAAAGGAGCTCAGTCTATTCTGGAGAGAGCACTGAATGAGCCTCGGGGCACACCAGCCAGGCCCTGCGTGGTCAGAGGGCGGCAGGCATAGCAGGCCCCATGGTCACCCAAGCCCAGTGAGCTTGGGACCAGAAGAGGTGGACTCCTTCCTGTGGGAGCCGGTGCCCCCCCACCCCATCCCAGCCTCCTCCAGGCAGGGTGACACGGAAGAATGTCACAGTGAATGGTGGGGGCTCTGCTGGAGGCAGGGGCACCCCCAAAACAGAGGCACGATGTGGTGGTCAAAAAGGGACCAGGACTCATGTCATCTGTGGTATAGAGGGGCCAGACCCAGCCTAGCTGGCATTTGCCTTCTCCAAACCCCAGAGCAAACAGCCTTGCCGGGTGAGCTGCCCCAGGCCCTGGCAACAGCGGGCCATTTCTCCCCTGACCCAGGTCTACCACACCTCACACAGCTGCCCTGAGTTCATGGGGGAGCCGACAGGGCAGCCGAAGTGCCGTAGGAAGTCACGGGAGTTGGAGAGAGTGCCCAGCACGCGGAAGCGGGCAGGGCTGTGGGGGTCGGTCACCAGCCCCTCGTGAGAGCTCTCGGGTGTACGGACCGAACACCACACCTGCAGGCCAGGACAGACATGGGGACATGTGGTGTCTAGTTCGGGCAGGGCCACAGACTCAGCTGCAGCAGAGCCATCCCTGGGACACCCACTACCATGTCCCAGCCCCTCAGCTCTGGAGGCCTCAGGGACACAGGACAGGGCTTAGCCAGCCCCAACACCTTGCTATCAGCACCAAGGCAGAGGAATGTGCCCTCCTCCCAAATTCCTTGAAGGCCTTTCAAAGGTACCCTGGATACTGGGTTGCCCAGGATGGATGTGTCTGAGGGGAAGAAGCCCAGCCTGCAGAGGATGCCTGCTGTAGTGCGAAGTACCTGGAGGAGACCCTGCTGAGTCTGCCACTTACTTTATTCCTGGGTAGCTCTGGACGAGCCACTCTGTCCCCGAGCTTCCTCCTCCACAGCCACCTCACAGGAGCATCATAAGGATCAATCCTTCTCCCTCCTCCCCCCTCAGGCAGGGCACCCTGCCCTCTGACATCTGCAAAAGCCTCCTGAAGCCTTCTCCCTCCTCGGGCCCCATTGAGAGGCTCTGACCACGAGGCCTTCCCAGACCACCTTCCACACTCCAACTTCAGTTCCATTTCCCAGTCCCTTTTCTGCATGCCCCAGACTTCTAATGACATGCCCAGGAGCAAGCAGGAGAAGGGCAGATCCCTGGCCTCCCAGGAGGGCAATACCTGGGCAAATCCCACAAAGAAGAGCTGGTGGTTGGTGAGACCCACTGCTGGCAGCTGCTGCTCCTCCCCATGCTTTCTCAGCCATGCTTTGTAAGCCTGGATTCGGGAACAGGGGTGTCAAGTCCATCGGGGCCTGCCCCCTACCTCCACGCAGAGCCCTGCCCCCCAAGGGTGGGTAAGCCTCAGCCCCTGGAGGGTCACTCACGTTGTAGGCAGCCTTAAGCCCCCCGTTGTCAGCAATGTTCTCCCCCAGGGTCTGGCGGCCGTTGAGCTTCTCCCCGTTGACCTGGTACTGGCTGTACTGCTCCTCCATGCAGGCCGTGTGATTCCGGAAGGCTGCCAGTGATTCATTCTGCCACCATGGCCGCAGGTTCCCTTCCTTGTCATACTCTCGCCCTGAGGAGAACTAACCTTTGCATCCCACTGAGACCAGAGCTCAACCCTTGGGGGCATGAGTCCCTCCTCCCTTCCCATGAGCCTAAGGCCACAGACCCCCAGATCCCTGGGGCCTGCTCCCAACATCCCACGGTTTTGCAGGAGCCACTGGGAATTCTAGGCTGGAGGAGACAACTGCATGGACCTCTACCTTGGTCATCAAAGGCATGTGTCAACTCATGGCCCATCACCACACCGATGCCACCAAAGTTCAGGGCCCTGGTAGGGGAGGAATGCGAGTGAGGACATGGTGGAGGGATGTCTAGATCCCACCTTCAGCCCAGCTCATCCACAGGCCCAGGCCGCAGCACCCAGTGCCTCCTGCCTCAGACACACTTGGGGTGGTTGCGGGCATAGAAGGGAGCCTGCAGGATGCCAGCAGGGAAGACGATTTCATTCTTGGTTGGAAGGTAGTAGGCATTCACTGTCTGGGGGGTCATGCTCCACCTGTGAGAGGTAGAAAGTGAGGGAAAGCCTGAGTCTTCTGATGCCCCTCCCAGCCCAGCAGCCCCAATCTACATCCTGCAAGAACCTTGGCCTTGTTTGGGATCAGTCTTGCCACTACCCCTCCCCCAGCCTTGGAAACCTCCCTCACTTCTCCTGCTGCCCCAAGTGTCTGTGTCCCCTTTTCTTACTGGTCCCGGCTAGGGGGCTTGCGGAGCTGGTCAGCCATCACCTTAGCAGAGAAGTTGTACAAATTTAACATGTTCTGGAAGAAGGAATCTTCAGAGACTTCATACTATGGGAGTGGTGAGAAGCAGAAAGCAAGTGAGATAACACTTTGGAGAAGTCAACAGTCCCAGTTTGGCTACTAATTAGCACCTTTCTGAGCCTTAGTTTCTTCAGCTATTAAAGAGGAGTGACAATCTAATAAATAATAATTGCCAGTATTGAAAGGGCACTTGTATTGCAGCTGCTTTATTTTTTTATATATGGTCTACTTTTATTCTCACAACAACCTGATTAGATAGGTGCTAATAGGACTCCACTTTACAGATGAAGAAACTGAGTCCCAGAGAGGTTATATAACCAAGGTCACAGTTTAGGTAGAAACAGGATTTGACCCAGGTTTGACTGCAAATCCCTGCTTGTGAACATTGCATTCTACTACTGTCCGGCCTGCAGCCTGGCACACAGCCAGCACTTAAGCAATGCCAGTTGCCTGCACTTGCCTCTGAAAGGAAACCAACAAGCACATCCTTGCCTCCCAGTGCTTGAGTCCTGATTACTGAGCCCTGTGCCCCCACCAGGGCTGAGGTTCAGTACTGGTAAGCAGGGGTACTCACCCCATCATAAACATCATCCAGCTCTTTGGGATCCAGGATGAAGTCCGGGAAACCAATCATGTCATAGATGGCATCTGCCTAAAGAGACCAGGTTAAGGGTTTCCCTCCCCAGGCCCCCCCCCCAAACTGTATTCTCCATCCTCACCTCAAGATGGCGCCCCAACTCTGGCCACCACTCACTTTCTCCTTGGCTGCCTGGCGGGTCTTCTCATCCATCCAAACCAGGTGTCCCAGGGCCTCCTCAAAGGCAGTCCGGATCTCGCTGATCATCCCCTCTGCCTGGGAGTGAGGGGGCACAAGTCTTCCTCCCACTAGCATTAATGCATCCTTTCTCCCCATCCACCCTAGGGTCCCACCCCGTTCTTCCATGGGAGTATGTGGGAGTACCCAGACTCTTGAAAGGCTGAGCATCTGGGGAGGATGAGAAGGAAACTTGATTTGTGAAGGTACTGGGGCTGTGGTGGCTTTTTTTCTAATTAATCAAAACACTGACAATAAGTTAAGTGAATTAACATTGTAACAATATAGTATGTTGATTTTTATCTGATTATAAAAGGAAAGCATTAATAAAAGAAAATTTGGAAAATTAAGAGTTGAAGAAAATAAACCACTTAAAATCCTATCCCTCAGAGATAACTCCTTTTAACATTTTTATCATCCACTTCTAGTATCCTTCTCTGCTGAGATAATCATATATAATACGAAATTATTTGTGCAACATATATATATTTTGTAACCTACTTTTTTTTCACTTAACAATCATCAGTTTTAAGGCTGCCCCATAATTCATCCTAACCACAATGTTTTTCCAGTCCCCTGTTTTATTTTCCCCTATTGTAAACAATACTACCATTTATATCCTTGTTGGTAATACTTTAAGCCCATACGTTATTATCTCCAAATGAATAAATATTATTTTTCTAATTATATAGGTAATATAAACTCATTGTAGAAAACTTGGAAAATATAGAAAACTTTAAAGGAAAAAAAATCCCTCATAATAATCCTAACCATCCAAAGGAATCACTGTTAATTTGTTGATAAATTTCTGTCCAGTTCTTTTCCCTGTATTAACATGCAAATATAAACAGTGAATCTTAACTAAAAGAAGGGGTGGGGTTTGAAAGGCCTTGAAGGACCCCTTGAAGACTCACAATTTCCTTGCTCTGCCGGTCGAATGTGGCCTTCACAAAGAGGGAGCCCAGAGCGAAGCCGAGGGCGTCATCCGTGTTGGAGATGCAGGTCTGCCACCTCGGCGTGCAGGACTGTAAGGGGTAAAGAGCCAGGCCTCCCAGAGATGGCTCTGCCCTCTAGTCTGAGGGCCTTTCTTTGTGTCTGGGGCCAGCCCCTCTCAGCTCTGCACCGTGAAGGCCTGGGTCTGGGGTGCCATCTCTCCCTCGGGCTCCAGGGAAAACAAAGGGCAGTATCACAGAGCAGTGAAACCTCAAGAGGAACATGGGTGCTGCCCACTCAATTCACAGCCCTCTCCTCCTCTTATGTTTATAGAGGCCCACCGGGGTCCAGACATTTCTTTGCTCAGATGCACATCTCAGTCTTACATCCAGTCAGTCCCCAACACCAGAAAACAGAGTCACCAACTTCCTCCATCTCCCTATCCCTACATTCAATCTATCACCAGATTCTCCTACCTCTGCTTCTTAATCTCTCCTCCATCTACCCTACTGTCACTTCTCTGCTCTATAACACTATCATCTCTCGCCTGAAGACTGCAGTGACCCCCTAACCAGACACTCTGACTCCATTCTCATGCCCTTTCCCCTGTCCCTCCCTCTGTCTTCTATTTAGCTGCAGAAAGATGATCTAATACATAAATCTTACCAGGTTACTCTCCTGTTTAAAACCATCCCAGGTTCCCTATCCCTGAAAGGATCAAGGCCAGGCTCCTAACCACAGCATTCAAGGATTGAATGCCCCACTCATGGATTGCCCCAGGCCCACTTCAACCACCCTCAGCCTCTTGGCTGCCCTGTCCTCAAACTCATACCAGAACACATGCAAACCCACCATGCTCCTTCTAGCCTCTGGGAATCTGCACATCCTGTTCCTTCGGCCTGGAACACCTTCTCCCTGGCTTCCTTGGTAAACTCATTCTTCAAATGTCACCTCCTCAGAGAAGCTTTTCTAATGACCCCCCACATGCCAGGTAAAATGTGCTGTCCCCACCTCTGTCCTATAGCATGAAGAAGGTCTTTTATTCAATGTGAGCACTTATCACCCCAAAATATAATGTTTGTGTACATGTCCACTTCCCCCACTTAACAGGGCATCTTGAAACTAAGAACTGCACTTACTCATCTTCTTCTTCACCATCATCATCAAAGCTGAGTGCCTACACATACCATGCATGGGGTAGGTGCTTCACTTACATGAACTCAGTCCTCACCACAACCCTGCAAGAAATTCTTGTTTCACAGGCCAGGAAATGGGAAGTCAGAAAGGCTGGCGATACACTCAAGGTCCCATAGGCCAAAAAATGGATGAGATGGGATTGGAACCCAAGTGAGCTTGATTCCTAATCCCGTGCCCCATGCTACATCATGAGGCAAATAGTGTCTGAAACACAGTAGGTGTGAGGCATCAGTTTGACTGAATTGGAAAGTGGGAGCAGAATCAGAAAGCCCACCTTCTTGGTGCCATAGAGGATCTCTAGCAGCTTCTCTTGTGCAGACTCAAAGCGGCGGTCCAGGCTTGAAGTTGTCTTCTGCACCAGGTTCCAGATCAGGTAATTGTTCAGGACACTGGCATGCAGGTAGCCAGAACATAAGGAAAAGGCAGGTGAGGTACCATTTCCACTCCAAACCAGCTCCACTAACGTGCAGACAGCAGGAGTTCTGAGAGGCATATGTGGGAGCTGTCCCAAAATCCCTCTCTCTCACCCTGGGACCACACACCTGCCTGAAGAAGTCAGGTTGGAGCAAGGTGTGGAAACAGAGATCACAGGTGGGCCCCCGAAGCCCTGGCCTAGGGCAACAGCCTACAGACTTTCTGTTTTGATATTTGGAAGGCCCGGGGCCTTGTCAAATGCTGCTCTGTGTGGGCTGTGCCAGTCCCCTATGCCCAGCCCCCGCCTGGGACCTGCACCGAGGCCTGAGCCCTACCCCCGACACCTTGGGTTCCCCACCTTGGCTCTGTGCGATTGATGAGCTCTGACACCTGCTGCAAATAATCTGTCCCATACACCACCACGGGCTCAGAATCACCCAGCTCCAGCGGTGACAGCAAGAAAGACAGGAACTCCAGCCAGTCCATGGAGGGCGCCAGGGCCTGTGAGCAAAAAATCTCAAGCCTGCTTGCCTGCTTGGCTTCCAACAGACCCCTCCTCCACTGATGTGCTGGAGCTGGGAGCCCTTTCCATTGCCATGGCAACAGCTACTAGCTGCTTGGTGGCCCCCTTCTATAATAAATTCGTTCTCAGGCTTATGTGCTTCTCAACCTGGGAACTCAAATCACTTATTATACCACTGGAAGGAAAGCCACTGTGTATGGTGTGATAGCTGGGATGCAGACATTCAAATATTTTCTAAACAGTTGATACTCCCTTGCTTCCATCCAGGGTCCCTACATACCTGGCCTCTCCTCCAGAACCTCCCTCACCCCATTTCTCCATAATCCAGCGACTAAGAGGTTGATGCCTGGCACAGTAAGGATCCTTGAGGAGATTTCTCTTCTGATTGTTTTATCAACATCTTATACAAGCTGTCATAGATTTAACATAATCCCTCTATGTGTCCCCATGCAACATGAAAGGGACCAAGGGATGGCCTAGTGGGAGGTGTCCTAAAATGGACACCATTTTTCCTTCCAGGATAGCAACAGTGCAGCTGGGAAGCTCAGAAAAAGCAAGGAAATGAGGAAAGAACTGGCTGCCTCCAGAAGATGGCATGAAGGGAAGCCGGGCAGCCTGTGCCAGGGGCTGGCCCCTCCCAGCTGGCTCTATTCCCTGCCCGCCCCACCTGCAGCTCCATGATGCTCATCTTGTGGTAGATCTTCTCCTCATCCCGCCGCTGGTCCTGGGGCACTGTGATGTTGGCCAGTTGTATCTCCAGCTCCAGCACCTGCCGCATCTGCTCCCGCGTAGAGGCTGGCTGTCCGCCCAGCAGCATACCCAGCTCCTCCATGTAGTCCAAGTAGGCGGTGAGCACCTGTCAAGGATCCGAGTCATCCTCACAGCCCAGAAACAAGTCCTGCCCAAGGCTGAGAGGACTGTTCTGGCTAGCACCTCTGCTCACCATCTCTTCTGGGGACCTTCCCCACCGAAGTTTTCTTGGATGCCCCTCATCATTTCTATCATACTGTTTATCACCACCTACTAGGATCTTGTTTATTTGTTTATGCACTTGTTCATTATCTGTTTCCCCAAAGAAAAGGTAAGTTCCAGGAAAGCACTGTTCCGAGTCACAGCGGCTCATTCACCACTATATCCCAAGGGCCTGGAACACTGCCTACTGTAGAACAGGAACCCTATAAATATTTGTCCAGTGAATGGACCTGCTTCCCATACTGCTCTGCCTTCCCAGTTCCTAAAGCTATTCTATTTTCCCAGCCCTTCAGTGACCACATGCCGTCACTTAACAGCTGAGTAGACCCCATGGGGAATTTGGTCTACAGTGGCTTCAATTTCCTTCCACCTCTCATCCTGCCAGGCCTCAAAACTTGCTGCCTTCCCCTCTGGTCTCCAAGGAGAAGAAAAGCACAGAAAAGTAATATGTAGTGACCACATGTATACACACGTATCAAATTCTCTGCTGGGGCTTTACATATAATGTCTCTCTCCTCCCACCCCCACCTTGCCTCACAGCAACTCCATAAAGTGGGTATTAGTTCAGTTCCATTTTACAGATAAGGAAACAAGCTTGGCAAGGTTCCACGATTTGACTTATACCACAAACCAGCAGATGGGAGAATCCAGGGCCACAGGCCAAGCACTACCTGGGCCCAGAACAAACTCATGTCGCCTCACTCCCTGCTGGCACTAGAGTGGCATGGGAGCCGGGGCTGTTTACTCTGTTCTCCACTGAGGTCTCTGGCTTGAGCACAGCATCTGGCACATAGTAGGTGCTCAATAAATATGTGTCGACTGATGGATGAAAACCTGTGAACAGACCCTCATCTCTGCTTGGCACCAACTCCCTGTGGCCCCTTCCCTGTGACCACTCCTCACTCGCCCTGAAGCCCTGCCCTGGGCTCCTTTCATTGCTAAAGGGCTTCTCCTCTTCCACTCTACTGAGAAGTTTCAGATCCTTTAATATCCATTATCTGCACTTCAAAATCTCTCCTTTCACCCACCTCCCCTCCTCCTTGCTGCTAATGTGAGAGAAAGAGGTTTGAGTGTCAATTTCAGTCACCCTAGCTCCTAAGGATGGTTGGTTCAACAAATGATCCTGCCTCCCATCCCTCAACTCACTTACCCCTTTCTCTCCCTCCCTCCCTCCCTTCAGCTTAAGATTTACTTTTGAGACTTTCCTGAACCCTGCTTTGCTCCTCAGTTTTTATCCCAGCTGAACCTTTCACCCTGCAGCTTCCCTTAGATGCTGGCACAGGAGATTTCCTGCCCAGGACAGCCAGCGGCACACTGAGGGCCCAATCAAGGCTTCTCCTGCCCTTTCCTGAGGGCCGAACCATGTGGTTCTCTCCTGAATTCTCAAAATTCTCTCCTCCTCTGTCTCAGGTGATTACAAAACCACACATCTGTTCACACCACTCCCCACTTTTGAGTTTTCCTTTCCATCTCTTTTGGGATAAATGCTAAACTTGACCCACAGTGTTTATGTATAATGTGACACTGCATACCTATCCACAAAGACTTGGGCCCACTCTTCCCGGTCTGTCAATGAGTCACACCCCCTTCCCACCTCAGAGCCTTGGCATAAGCTGTTCCCTTTGTCTAGAACCCTCTCCCTTCCCCACAGCCCACCTTCACCCTAGGACCAGGCTGGCTCCCTGCTGCCGCACTCTCAGAATGCCACGCTTCTCCTCTACTGACAGTTCCAACAACCGCACACAGGAGAGCTGTGCACTGAGCCATTTCATGCCGTCTCCCCCACTGTGTGGCAATGTTCACCACATGCAAGGGGAGGGTCTGGCTGAGGGATGTTCAGTAGGTGTTTGGGAGCGAATGGGAGAGAGACAAACGCCACTTCTGGTTGTCCTTCTCCACAGGTGTCCCTCTTCCTCTCTCTGCCCTTGAAATCCAAGGATCTCCTTCTTCCCCTTCTCCAGTCTTGCCCTTTCTCTCACTTCTCCCAAACCTTTGTCTAAGTTTTCAAGGAGATGTCCCTCAAGCCTTTCGTTCCCTCCCGGCCATGCTGTCTCCCGGACTCCACACAGCTTTCACAGCTGCCTACGGACCTCTCCACAGAGATGGTGTCCAGGTCCCTCACACTCACACATCTGAAATGAGCAGCTCCCACTCCCTGAGTGTCTGCCACATGCAGAAGCATAAACTTGTATCCTCTCCCTGCCCCCCAAGCACCACAGTGGGTAGATGCCACGATCTCCATTTTTCAGAGGAAGAAACAGCTTCAAAGAGCTCAATTAGCTTGTACCAAGTTGCAGAGCTGGGGCTAAAATCAAGGTCTGATTCCAAAGTCTGCCCTTTTCCTATGATATCATACTGTCCCCTCTTTCCCAATGTGCTCTAACCTGGTTCTCCATCCAGGCACCCCTGATTCTCTAAGGATCCCTCCATCCCACCAACACTCAGGTGCACAGCCTCGACTGTCTTTACTTCTTCCTCTTTCTAATCTTCTCTTCTAACATCCAGTCACCAACAGTTCATGATTCAGACTTGATTCTGTCTCCTGCATCCTCCCCTTCCTGACATTCCCTCTGCCACTTCCCCTATTTGGGTCCTCACAGACACAGAGCCTGGAGTGCTGCAGAGACTCAACTGATCTCCAGGCTGCCTCTTTTGCATCTACTTTTCACATCCAGCCAAACTGCCTTCCCAGAGCACTGCTTACTAGGTCACCCACCCTCTGCTCCGGAGCAGGCAATGGTTCTCTGAGGCCTACCCAGTACACTCAGTGTGGCATTGCAGGTCCCCTTCATAACTGGTCCATATCCACCTTTCCAGCCTCTCATCTGCTTTGAGCTCTACATTTTGCCAAACTGGACCTCTTTCCGTGGTCCAAATACACCTTAGCTTTTCCTTCTTCAACACTTTTGTTTAAACTCTGAGCACGCCCTCACCCACATCCTATATGTTCTACAGGACCCAGCTCAAATGCAGTCTCCTTAGGAAAACTTCTCTGGCTTTCTGAGCCTCTCCTGAGCCCTAGGGGCCCCCTTTGAGCCTTGTTCTCAGCTATCTAAGTCCACGAACCCATCTGTACTGAAAGCTTCTTGTGACAGTGGCTCTGAAATGTACATCTCACAGTAGGCGCCTATAAAATGTTTTCCTGGGAGAGTAAGAGAAAAGAAGGAAGGAAAGAAGGGAAGAGGAAGACAGAAAGGAAGGAAGGATGGAAGAACGCAGGGAGGGGAGAATGAAGAGACAAAAAGAAGGAAGGGTAGTTGGAAGGAAGGGTAGCCGGCTTACTAGGCAACAGGATAGGCTCCCCTTCCCAACTCTGACCCTGGGCAAAGGAAAAGGTAAACAGGAATCATCCCAGCTCAACAGGGGGTCAGGGTGGGTATTCTGAGAATGCTCCTTACTTTCTCATTGGCGGTCCTGTTTAGGTAGTAATCTCGAGAGGGTAGAAAGAGCCCAGACTGGTCCACCTACAATAGCAAGGTAAGGTGTGAGCCCTCCCCCTGCCCAGAACCTGCATTCTTGTGCAAGAGTGGGTCACTCCAGCCAGCCCATCACAGGGGAGGGGAGTCGGATCTCAGCAAACAGTCCTAAGTCCCATCTCACTCTTCCGCAGCCTGGTACCTGGATAACGTTGCTGTTGGAACTCTTAGAGTCGGCACTGATGTAGACAGTGAAGAAGGGAGTGGCCCTGTAGGTCCCTGCTACTGCCTTCAGCACTTCCATGAAGTTGTCCCGGTCCCAGGGCCCCGTAATATTCCAACCACCGATCTGAGTAGAGACCACAGCAGCATCTATGGCAAGGAATCCCCAAAACTTTCTGGGGCCACATCCTCTCCCAAGGCTTATCCTGCTCACTCCCCTCCCAGTCCACCCAGGGGCCCTACCTTGTCAATGAGGTCTCGAAGAGGCTGGGCTCCCAGCTCCTCGATGCGCTCCACCTGTAGGCAGGAGAGGTAGAAGCGCTGCGTCTTCCGCTCAGCTTCGCTGCTGGAGTTGAAGGTGGTGTTTTCTGTGGGGTAGAACACAGGTCTGGGTGGAAACTATGCTAACTGCTGAGAGGGGTCCTGGGCCCTTGCTTGGTCCCTCTCCTTGCCATCTCAAGGGGCAGTCCTCCTAATGTAGACCCAGGAAGACTGCAACAGCAAAGTATGGCTTCTTCTCCCCTGTCCAGGAACACCCTCAAAGATCTCTAAGCGCTAAGGACTCTCTAGTGCCTACCACACCTCAATAGTGCTCCAGAGTGCAGAGAGTAGTCCCGTCATTATCCTCAGAAGTCTGCCCCCTCAAACACATCTCCATCCCTCAGAAACCCCCTGTTCTCTGCATCTCCTCCACCAGGAGTGCTAGCAGTTATCCACTTACTCATTCACTCATGGACATTTACTGAGTACCTACTAAGTGCAGGCCCTGTGCTGTGCACAAAGCATGTACTTGGCACAACATCTCCCTAACAGGACCACTCACCAAGCAGGTGCTTCAGTATGGCCTGGTTCTGGTCCCAGAGGCTGTTGAAGGTGTTCCAGCGAGAACGCCCATCAGGCAGAGGATTTCTTCGAATCCAGCCTCCGCAGGAAAACTGGTAAAAGTCCTCACAGGGTCTCACCCCACGGTCCAGGGACTCCAGGATTTTTCCAGCCACTCGAATGCAGGCCTCTGTGAGGCAAGTGCTATGGGATGGGTCTGTAGCAGAGGACATGGTGTGGGAAGGGAACTATCAGTCAGTCTGGGAGAGGCAAACGCTTTGGAAGGGGCCATGACAGCAGGAAGGATGGAAGGAGAGAGGACAGCTAGGGTAAGGCTGGCCCCAACCAGAGAGAATCTTGGCAGCCCCTTCAGCCTCCAGAGTCCACACAGCTAGTAGGGCTGGTGACCTGAGAGAGCCCACCTACCTCTGTGGTACTGGACCCCCAAGGCCACGAAGCAGCCCACAAGCAGTGCAGCCAGCAGTAGAGAGACACCAGCCAAGACCAGCTCCAGCTGAGTGTGCGAGCCCAAGAGGTGACCTGTCCTCTTCCGGAATCCCACCTGGGGAACACAGGAGGACCACGAGCTAGCAAGCTGCATGTGGCTGATCCAATCACAGAAGTCCTCCCAGAGGGTGAAGGCACAGGCAGTTTCCAGAGCGGAGCAGAGACGCTAATGGGGTTAACTTGGGGCACAGGGGTAATGAGGCAGGCTGAGTAGAGCCCCAAGACCGTTTTGTGCAACGTCATGGCTTAGAATCGCCTCACCATAGTCCTAGCGCAGAGGCCAGAGATGGAGCAGAGGTGGGGGCAGGTGACCCTCCAGGGCAACCTAGAGCTCCTGGGTATGCCAGGCGTCATGCCAGGGCGGGGGCCTGGTGAGTCAGGGAGAACCCCCTTGCCCACCTCCACGGCGTCCGGGGAGGCCCCGCCCTCTACGGGGGTCTCGGGCGCGTCTTCATCCCGCAGCGTGGCGCGTTTGTACTCCACCATCTGCCAGACAGTCGGGGGCGCCAACCCAGGTCAGGCAGAGAGGGCTGCGTGCCCACAGCTCTGCCCCGGCGCCCCTCGCCCGGCCGGGTCCCTCCTGCCTGCAGTGAGGGCCCTTTCCCTCAGGCCGGCTGGGCTCTCCGGCCCGGGTCCCTCCGACCCCCGCCCCTGCAGTTCGCAGCCCCTTCTCCGCGAGCTGGAGCCCCTGCCCGACGCCGTTGGCCCCTCTGCCTCCCCCTGCTCCCCGGTCCTCTTCTCTGGATCCCAGGGCCCCCACTCACGTTGCCGCCTCCACCCAGCTCCTGCAGCGCAACGCTCATGGTGGAGTCGCGGCCGGCAGCACCTTAGGGTTCCCGGCGGCTGGCCCTTGCCCAGGCCGCGGCCTCGGCCCCCAGCCCGGCCCCGCCGCCGCCCGCCATCACAGCCGTGGCCGCCGCAGCCCCTCGCTCGGCGGCCGCCGCCGCCGCCGCCGCCGCCCCCGCCTGCCCGCGCCCCCCTCCCCCCGCGGCGCCGTGCCCGGGGTGGGGGGACGTGGGGGAGGGGAGGAGCGCGCCTCCGCGCCCCGCCAGCCGCCTGGCGCCCAGACCTCGCTCCGGGTGCCCGCGGCCCGCCCCGCAGGGCTGCGCCCAACCGGCTGCCCCTAGCCCGGAGCGAGCCGCTCTCTAGAAACGCCAGAGATCCCCTATGCGTTGGTCAGCACCCCTATCCCAGCAAAACCCTCTTACAAGCTACCCATAATTTACATTCTTTTGACCCCCTGCAGGCCCAAACCCTGCAGATATTTCTTGACCCAATTCCCCAAACTGCGGGCTCTCCCCATCCCCTTTAAACACCTTTAAGAAATGATGCTCTCATGAGGAACATCTCTAGTTGTCCACGAGGACCCTCTTCAACCAGCACACACAGAGCGGCATGCAGGAGGTAACCCACATGCAGGGTGTCAGCACATCTAGACAGGGAGCACATAGACCCAAAGTTCACAGGCAGGCACTCAGCCAACCCATGGTAAACACACACACACACACACACACACACACACACACAAGACACTAACAGAATGCATACAGGGCATACTCACACACAAGGTATACACGCACAAGGCGTCCAGAGTCAACACACGAAATGCACTGAGGTTCTGGACACACACACACAACAGGCATACAACACACACACACAAAGTGCTCAGGCAGCACGCACACACAGCCCACACTCTGACTCTACCCTTATATGTTGCTTCAAGACTGCACTTTTACTCTCCAAGATAATTGTTGTCATCAGATCATCTCACAAAGGGAGGGTTACAGATGGTGACAAATCGGCAGGGAAAAAAACAGCTATGCACAGATATTTAAAGAAAAGACGTGCTAACACTTCTAACTTGAGGAAAGCAAACTACTTTATTTGGGAGGTTTACAAGAAAAAAAAATCACCAAGCAATATTTAACTGCAAGGCAATAGTGTGGCATCTATGTGTCTGCCATCTGCCTTCCATATTGT
The DNA here is from genome assembly GCF_009834535.1 of Camelus ferus. Taxonomy (NCBI): domain Eukaryota; kingdom Metazoa; phylum Chordata; class Mammalia; order Artiodactyla; family Camelidae; genus Camelus; species Camelus ferus. The sequence goes on from NC_045696.1 coordinate 71,076,348, forward strand.
CATTCCTTAATCAGGCCTGGTGGTGTTGCAGTATGCTTCACTAAAGAGTGCCTAGTGTTTCTTTTACTACAATTTTTTAAAAAGTGCCTCATCCTCCTCCCTCCTCTTTAAAAAGAGTACATGGATTTGACCTGAGAAGGCTTAGAATGGTGGCAAATGCATCCTGTATTTCTTGACTCTCACCTCTGTTCTCAGACATCTTTCTGCAGTTGGTTTTAACATGGAATGCTTTTGTGGCTGAGAAAGGGTAGATGATGAATGGATCAGGCTGAGAAATGTCGGATTGCTTTCTCTGGCATTTTCTACCCCCAAATGGCATGTTCTCAAACAGGAGACAGTATGATGTCATAATTAAGATGAAAGATGCTGGATTCAGTCTCAACTTCCTCACTTGTAAGGTAGGAATAAGAATGGTACCTATTTCAAAGGACAGTTGTGAGAATTAATGAAACAATACTTGTAAAATGCTCAGGACAGTGTCTGGCACATAGTGGGCATTGTATCTGCTATTATTATTGTTGGTTTTGTTGGTATTGTTATTAAAATCCTATAGGTAGAAATGAGAATTACAAGGCTGGAGGAAACCTGTTCTATTTCCCATATCATAGAGTAGGTGGATGGGAGCTAAGTTGGTCAGGAATTATCTGATCAAGGAGCTTTCACATCCAGCCTCACTGTGGTCTGTAGCAGCATGGCCTTGGGATAGTCACTCTGATGACAATGTGGCATCATAGCACTCACCTCTTTGCTCTCTCCCCACCAAGCCTGGATGAAGGGAAACATGGCAGCAGGGTCAGTCTGGCCTCATGGGAAATTCCACTACAATGTGGCCATATGAGTGGAAGCAAAGTTACTTTATAAGGACTTCCCAGTAATAGGCCCATTAGAAATAGTCCCATGGCTGCTTCAAGGCCATGCTGGAAGTAGCACGCTTATACAGCCCTTTACCAGATGAAAGCCAGTGTTCTAGTGGCTTTACATTGATGTACTCATTTACTCTCATGAAGCCATTTTACAGATGAGGAAACTGAGGCATAGAGAGGCTGCTCTGCCACAGCTAGCAAATGGCAGAGCTGGAATTCAAACCCAGGCATTCTGACTCCTTTCTGGAGAGCAGTTTAGCCATATGAATCAGAAGAGGATATACTTCTTCCCAACATTATCAGCTACTCTTCTGCCACATCTTCTCTGGTAGAGTGAGGAGAAGCACATAGACTTCAAGCCAAACAGACCTGGACTCAAATATGGGCTCAATTCTTTATCAGGTGTATAATCTTTATTAAGTTACTTAAAAGCTCTGACCCTTCATTTTTCTCCATCTGTAGAATGGGAACACTTATTCCTATCTCAGAGAGTTGCTGTGAGAATTAAATGCAGCCACATAAGAAGGAATCTGTTACCTACTTTTATAGTGTTTCCAGTTTCACTAGGTTTCACCTAAATGGACATTTCTTTTCCATGCCTCTTTCATGACCCAAATCATTTATTAGGCTCACAACTATTCCTGACTACATGTTAGGTACTCTATGTAAAAGATACCTGGAGGTTGCTGTATTCTATAATACTATATTTCTTTCCTCTGTGTCTATAACCTTTGACTCTGTTTTATTCTCTCATTTTATTATTTTTTCCTATTTATTCCTTATTTTCCTATAAGAATAATCCCCCCCCCTTTTTTTTTTTTTTGGTCTTTTCCCCTCTGAATTGTGAACTGAGAGGGAATAGACAATGCTTTATGTATTAATTTACAAGGACAGTATGGTCATGAAGATAACAACAAACATTAATGTCCAGTGTTGACAAAGATGGGGAATATGTGTGCTTTCATATATTGCTGGTGGCTTATTAACTGATAGAATCTTTTTGGCAATATGAATCAAAATGTATGTGCAGATATTCTTTGACCCAGAAAGTCTAATGCTAGGAAATTGTTCCATAACATAATCATTATCTATAGCATGTTTGTATCAAGTAGCTTTGGCTGCATAACAAACCTTCCTGAACTTCATGGATTAAAATAGCAAACATTTATTATTTTTCATTTTGAGTAGGTTGATGGGGTGGGGTCAGGGTCAACTGAGCAGGAGCTGAATGGCTTCTTTACATGTTTGGGCCTCAGCTGGGATGACTGAGCCCTGTGTGTATGTGATTTCTCCTTCCCCAGTAGGCTAGCCCAGGCTTCTTCATATGATGGTCTCAGGATTCCCAGCAATGAAAAATGGGGCAAGCCACAGTACATAGACACATTTCAAGCCTCTGCTTGCATTATATTTGCTAATGTCCCTATTGAGCAAAGCAAGTCAGATGGCCAAGTCCAAATTCAGGGATGGAGAAACAGATTTTACTTCTTGATTGGAGGAACTACAAAATATTTGGGCCATTTTTCTCTTATGACATTTTTTTCATCACAGCATTGTCTATAATAACAACAAGAACAAATAAAAAAAATTGAAAGTGGGTATTCAATGGCCAAGAGTAGACGACTTGTTAAACAAATCAAGCATCCATACAATGGGATATAATGCAACATTTACAAGTGATGGAAAAGAGTTAATACTACTAGGAAATGTTCTCCATATAGAGTTAAGTAGGAAAGAAAAAGAATCACAAAATCTCACATTTGTGAAGCAAAAAAGTATAAAAGCATAGGTTACAAAAAAAAGAGAGAGAGAGATTGGAAGGACATGCAACAAAATGTTAATATGAATATATCTAATGAAGAAGTTACTTATAACTTCTTTATGCTTTCCTGTATAATAGCTAACAATTCCATTGTCTAGCACTTCCCTAAGCACTTCCTGAGTTTTAACTTATTTAATCCTCACAATGACCCCATAAGATAGATTCTACCAATATCATTTTCCTGTTTTACAGATGAGGAAACTAAGAAACAGGGAAGCTTAATAACATACCCAAAGTCATACATCAAGTAGAAGGCAGATCCTTGACTTGAATCTAAACTCCATGCTCCTAACTACTAATCCCCTTTCTAAGTCAACAGATTTGTCTGGGGCTAGAGGGTGATGTTTGGTAAATGGACTATGTCATTGGATTGAAACCTTTTTTAAAAAATCACTAAAATCACTATTTACAATAGCCAGGACATGGAAACAACCTAAATGTCCATCAACAGATGACTGGATAAAGAAGATGTGGTATATTTATACAATGGAATACTACTCAGCCATAAAAACCAACAACATAACACCATTTGCAGCAACATGGATGTCCCTGGAGAATGTCATTCTAAGTGAAGTAAGCCAGAAAGAGAAAGAAAAATACCATATGAGATCGCTCATATGTGGAATCTAAAAAAACAAGAACATAAATACAGAACAGAAACAGACTCATAGACATAGAATACAAACTTGTGGTTGCCAAAGGGGAGGGCGGTGGGAAGGGATAGACTGGGAGTTCAAAAAGTGTAGATACTGACAGGCATATGTAGAATAGATAAACAAGATTATAATGTATAGCACAGGGAAATATATACAAGATCTTGTGGTAGCTCACAGAGAAAAAAATGTGACAATGAATGTATGTATGTTCATGTATAACTGAAAAATTGTTCTCTACACTGGAATTTGATACATTGTAAAATGACTATAACTCAATAAAAAAGTTTTTAAAAATTGCTAAAATCTTTCTATTGCCAAAGTAATATACCCAGAAGTATATAGAACAAAAGATGAAATTCATCCTACTAGGATCCCAGTACCATCCTCAGAGATAACCATTAATAGCAGTTTGGTAGGTATCCTTCTGCTCTTTCTTTTACGTGCATTTACATCCCTAAATACACTGTGTGTGTGTGTGTGTGTGTAGGTATATATGCATATGTGTATACTTTTCTCAAACATATGAAATCATACTCTTCACTTGTTATTTGGTGACATTTTGGCACGCCTTATAAAGATCTTACTATGTCAGTCCACACAGATCTACTTCATTCTTTTTTTGTAATGTATCAGCCTCTGCTAAACAGAAGAGTCCCAGAAATACCCGCATGGTATGAGCTTCCTTTGAGTGGACAGGGTGGGAGCAAAAGGCCCCCAGAGAATTTAAGGAAGGAGAAATATGGTCATGAGAGATGTAAAAAGATGACCCCAAAGTGCTTGTAACCAATGTGTTTGCTTCCTAGGACTGCTATAAACAAAGTACCACAAACTGGGTGGCTTAAAACAACAAAAACTTATTCTCTAACAGTTTTGGAGGCCAGAATTCCAAAATATAGGCTGGGCCATACTCCTTCAGAAGGCCCTAGGGAAGAATCCTTCCTTGCCTCTTCCATCTTCTTGTGGCTCCCAGCAATCCTAAGTGTTCCTTGGTCTGTAGCCACATCACTTCTACCTCTGCTTCCTCACAAGGCCTTCTCCTGTGTGTATGTCTTGTGCATCCTCTTCTTACAAAAACAGCAGTGATTGGATTTAGGGCCCATCCTAATCCAGTATGATCTCATCTTAATTTAACTAATTAACATCAGCAAAGATCCTGTTTCCAAATAAGGTCATACTCTGAGGTTCCAGGTGGACAGGAATTTTAGGGGGGAACCTGTTCAACCCACTACACAGGCCTACAATTTCCACTTGAATGAAAGGGCCATTAATACTCAGATGTCAAAAGGCATACTTTTCTCTTTAGAACATATGGCTATGTGTCAATTCCACTAGGTTTTGAGGGGCTTTCAAGAGAAATTCAAGGTATTCTCCCCAAAATCCCAACACACTTCTTTTCCTCTTAGCTGTGAAAATGAATTTTCGTCTCATGGGCAGGGATGCAGAACATCAGAATTTTAAGTAGAGGATTATAATTTTAAAAACTCTACCCATATTTTCACAACATAGTTGAAGCTTATGTATTACTGTGTCTTTACAATTCTGCACTTAGATCTTTTGCTTTAATCCTGATCCAGTGTGCACAGCAAGGACAGGAATAAGATTATTTAAGAAGTGAACCAAATGAATTCCAAGTTAAATTGTTCCTCCAGTCTCCTTCATTCTTGGGTGGAGAAAAGAGAATTGTTTCAATTCTGCACGTAGTGCTCTCTTCTTATTCTTGGCAAGAACCCTGATGGCCACTTTAACACGTTTGGTGAGGGGCAGCTCATTACCTCCCGAGACAACCTACTTCACCTCAGGACAAGTTCATTTACAGAACTGTCCTTACTGTAGGCTCTGTCATCTCTGGGCTTCACACTAAAACATGGGGGTTCAGAGAGGTATGCATATTATGCAAATGTACGAGGAAAAGATTGGAAGGATATATATGAAATGTTTTGTGTGAATTTCCTAAAATGTTACAAGTACAAATGAACTAATTAAAAAGAAACTGTAATTGTGGACTGTCAGCTCAAGGTCACGCAGAAAGTGGCAGAGCCTGGATTCGAACAAATCACTGGACAACCTCCCATAGAAATGGAATTTTCTGGACTCTCTCTTAGTGACCCTGGATTCCAGCCTTTCTTGTCTTTCCAGGTCTGGAGGCTCCTTTCACTGGCAGCTGGGCCTCCACCTCCAGCTTCTGCCCTCATCCCAGAGACTAGAATGCAACAGAGCAGGACTTGATAGGGATGGGTCCCTGGTCTGTAGTGTTGAGTGAGACTTGAAAAGAGGCATCCTCTCGCGTTCCCCATTCTGGTCCCTGAGAGCAGCCACCAGAGCATTCGTCATTTCGTGCCTGGGATTAACAACTGGGGAGTTTTGGAGCAAGGAGACCTAGCACCAGGCAGCCTCACCAGCTATGTAATTCAGAAGGAAGGAGGTAAAGCGCTTCAGGGACGGTGGGGAGCCCTCCACCTTGAATGTGGACTGAGCGCCCGGATGATTATTACCCTGAGCGCTGTCGTCAGTGTCGCCAAATATGAGGACCCCCACCCCGGTCCCCCAAGGCCAATGATTGCGCCAGAGCCCCTGCGCGCTAGCGAGCAAGTGACGAAGCCGCTGACAGCCGGAGCCGACGGGGGAGGAGGGTCGTCGGGGTGGGAAAGAGGGCGTGTTACCACCGGTGCAGCTAAAACTGTCACATGACCCTCCGCAACGAGGTGGTAGGGGGCGCCCTTTATCACTCCCCCTCTACCTCCTGACACACACCGGCGCACGCCGCGTCCTCAGGCGCTCCGGGCTTCCCCGCTTCACCTGCAGCCAGGGCGCCCCTCGCAACGCGGTCATTCATTTCTCTTACACCGCACGCGCAGCGCGGGCCTCGGGGACTGGGAGAACCGCAGGGCACCGTGGGCGCTTTGAGCTTGAGTTTCGGCTCCATTCTCTGTCTCTCCTAGGAGAGGTCTTGGTAACCGGGCTGACGCGCGGGTACCAGGCCTGACCCCCACCCCCGGCTTTGCAGCTGACGCCGAAACTCGGGCTCAAAGCGCCCGCCGCGCCCTGCGGTTCTCCCAGCCCCTGAGGCTCCTATGTGTCACCGTGGAACATAGAGCCAAGCATGGAGACAGACACAGAAGGGGAGAGACACTTAAGAGACAGCCGTAGAGAACGTGACACAGAGTTATGGGCCACCGAGACACAGATACGGACGGACACATAGAGATAGACTGACAAGTGGGTAGGTAGAGACAGAAACAGGACAGTCAGAGAAATAGACTCTAGAGGAACAGTTTAAGACCCGAAGAGCAACCCTACACAAGAGCCCGCCAATGGCAGGGACAACAGTCACTGAGCTATTCCCGCGTCCTGCGGGTTCCCGCAGACCTCCCGCGGTATCCGACCCTACCGCGCAGCGCTTCCAGTGTCCCCTCTTGCAATGTTGGCTCTGTTCCTGCCTTCTGGCCCTGACCCGCCCCTCAATTCCCAGTCCCCCCAGCTTGCCTCTCAGAGCCTCTGTGCCAGACTCTTCTGCCCCTAGGGTGCCAGGCTAGCTCCTGCCCTCCCCTAGTCCCGCTTCTCCCCGCTAGACCCTGCACGCGATGGCCCGTACCATTCGCCCTGCCGCGACTCCCGCCACTGTGCAGGACCCTCCCATTTCGCTCCTTTCCCTCCGCAGAGAACTGGGCGCGCTCCTGTCAGCACCCCCTCCCGCCCCGCCTCCCTCCCCTGGCCGGTGTCCGCCCCGCCTCCACCGCGCCCCGCCTGCCGCTCTCTGCGGCAGTCGGGCGCTCATCGTCATTCCGCTCTCGCCGCCGCCGCCACCCCCGCCCCCCGCCCCCCGCCCCCGCCCGGTCCCCGCCGCCGCCACCGCCGCCGCCGCCTGCCCAGCGGCCCGGGAGGCGGAGGCGCGAGGGAGGAGGCCCCGCTTGGCTCCGCAGCCCCGGATGCTGCATGACTTCATCCTTCCGCTGGCTCCCCTGCTGAGCTAGGGCCGGTCCGGCAGCTAGCCCGCCGCCCGCGCCCCGCCGCAGTCCCGCGCCCACCCCGCGCCCGCCATGTCCGAGATCCTGCCCTACAGTGAGGACAAGATGGGCCGCTTCGGCGCCGACTCCGAGGGCTCTGACCTCTCCTTCAGCTGCCGCCTACAGGACACCAACTCCTTCTTCGCGGGCAACCAAGCCAAGCGACCCCCCAAGCTGGGCCAGATTGGCCGAGCCAAGAGAGGTACGCGGCGGGGGCCCGGAGTCGTCACTTGACCCAGAAACCCTCCGCCGGGCGCCCCCCGGCTGCAGTTCCCCGCCAAGCGCCCGCAGCTCTTGCCGCAGACCAGCGCAGCCAGCCGCTCGCGGGCTGGGGCTTGAGGGGGGAGGGTCCCTGCTGCAGTGTTGTGTCCCCCTCTTCCCCTCTCCTGGGAACGCAGTGCCCCGGATTCGATGCTCACCACCTCTGGAAGTAGAGCCTTGGCACCCGGGCGAGGGGGAGGGGCTGGCCGGGGCATTTGGGGCTGCCTGAAACTGGGAACGTGGGGCGACAGGTCGCTTCTTCAGGATCAAACGCTGAGTCGGTGGATGCTACAGAAGAACCTTCGGGTGGGGAGGGATGTCCGATTGGAGAGTGGGCAGGAGGCCGGGGGTTCGGTTGTCCTGGCTGTTTGCATGGTGGGGGGTCTCTGATGGTGCCAGGATGGGAAGGGTTCAAGCCGCAAGAGGGTTAGATTGGGGAGAGGGCCGGAATAGATGGAGATTCTGTGTGAGGAGGGGGGTTCTGTTGAAGTGAGGGTAGACGGGGGGATCCCATAAGCAAACGCTTTCTGATCAGCTCAGATGGAGGAGAGCTCAGGCGGCGGGAGGATTTGGACTGGGAGATTGAACGGCTGGAGCCTTTGGAAGAGGGGCGTTCCTCCACAAAGAGAGGAGGGGATCTGTGGGAACTGGGGTCAGCAATGGGTTGAGTCGGCAGGAGAGTTTGGATGGCGAGGCCACTGTGCCATGGGGGTCCGAGGGCGTCGCTGGGCCACAGGCAGTAGCTGAGCTGGGCGCGAGGACCGGGGGCCTATTCTCGCCGCCGCCCCCCAAGGCCGCGCGGCTGACGCGCTTTCTCCCTGCGCAGTGGTGATCGAGGATGACCGGATAGACGACGTGCTGAAGGGGATGGGGGAGAAGCCGCCGTCCGGAGTGTAGACGCGCCGGCTCAGGCGGCGGGCTCCGGGCCCAGCCACGCGGCGGCCAGGACTGCGGGCCGGCGATGCGGCTGCCGGCGCCCCCCGCCCCGGCCCAAGCGCCCGCGGGCGGGGGCTGCAGGGCCGCGCCGCCTCCGGGTCGTAGTCGCTGCCGCCGCCGCCATGCACTCCGGAGCTGTCCGCTTCAGCACCACAGCGGCGGCGGTGGCGGCGGCGCGGACCGGCCCGGAGCCCGCCGCCGCGCTCATGCACTTTAGAACCTCGGGCCGCAGCCCCACCCCGCACACCGGAACGGACACAGAGACCCGCGGCCCTCAGCCCCCGGCCCGCCCCTTCCCGCACGGCTCCCCTGCCCCGCCCCTCTCCGGCAGGTCTGGTCTGCAGAGCCGCTGCCGGCCGGTGTCGGACCTCGCGCGGCCAGGGATGTTTGGCTGCGTACTTGCATGAGCTTCCCACCCACCTGAGCCCAGCCCTCCAGGCCGCTCCTCACACCACCCCTGTCTGGCGTGACCCCAGCCTCAGCCTCTTTCTAAGGGACTTCCTCAGCACATTTGTATTTTTATATCCGACTCTTTGTTTACTGATTCCCCTCATGGTTCGTGCCCTCCCCCTATGGTCTCGGCCTCTCTCTTCTGCGCCTGGCAGATAGGACGGTGTTGGTGTTGAGGCTGGGATGAGACAAGCCCCCAACATGGTAACCAACCCCATGGCCGGTCTGTCCATGCCTGACCCCAGGTGGCTCTCTGGCAGACCCCTCCCCTCAAGGTATCACCTTCCAAGGGCCCAGGTCTGATTTTACCTTGGACTCCTGCGTCCTGCCCCTGGAAAGCCAAATGGGGACTGCTCTGCATCTTTGGATGACACCTGTGGCCCTGGAGATGTTCTCAACCCAGGGGTGTCCTTTGTAAATGTTCCTCCATCCTCACTGTACCAGGAGTGTGTGAATAAACACAGACCTCCCTGTGTGTGTGTTTGGCCACTGCTTTGGTCTGCTCAGGAGTCAGGCCCAAATAACTCCAATTCCTTTTGGGGACGGGGCAGGTACTTGGGAATCTCAGGTGCATGTTAAAGGCAGAGAAGTGTTGTCAAGCAAACTCAGGCAGGCCAGCCTGGCCTAGGAACATCATTACAGTGTGACTTCCTTGGGTAAATAATACAACCTAAGCAGGATAGGTCACCAGAATTGTGGCTGGAACTGGGGTCAGAAGCATAAAACAATCTAGATTCAAAGTCTGTAGTCTCCTGTGGCTAAATCCAGGCTGGATGGGAGTCAGTAACAGGCTGCAGGGATGCAAGTTCCCAAGTCTGGCTGGCAGAAGAGTTGTGCTGAGCTTTGCCCCAGGGATGTATCACTGGTGGTTCAGTATGGTGGGGGAGGAAGTGGGGGAACCAAGGAGAGATCTGAGGAAGCCAGAAACCTGCGATTTGGGATCTAGTTTGACCTGGGCTGTATTTTTTTCATGTGGGGTTGCTTCCATCAGCTCTATCTTAGGAATGAGGCTCCTGGGATGTGAGCACCTTAGACCCAACCCTAAGCCCTGAGTCAGGAATTCCAAATACTTGAGCCCAGGACAGAAAGGCAGGGAGGGCTGGAGGACCATGCTTCTGGCCTCACAGTTGAATGGCACTGAGGAAGTCTTCATGATCTGAGTCCTGGAGGAAGCAGGGTGGAGTGGGAGGTTGAGGGGGTGAGAGGATCTGGGCCCCAAGGGCTAGCTGGGCCACACTGAGCTCTTTGCCCTTGTGCATGAGGTAGAAATGGAAGTGGAAACTGTTGCCATAGGTTGCATGCTTCAAGGACCAGCCATAACGGGCTTGGGCATAGTGTCTTGTCCGAAAGTGAGGGGCAGCAGAGGTCATTGAGATGAACCGGCCCCCATGGACCAGCACCCGGCTCACCTGCAAGGCAGATAGAGAAGCCACTGGTGAGGAGTCCATCTCCAGGTTCTCAAAGGTCAGTATTATTCCAGACGCCCTCCCACTGAAATCTCAGGTGCTACTCTACATCCAGTAGCTCAGGGCTTTGCATGGCAAAAGAATGAGGCTCCTCCACCCCTGGTGTTTCCATGGGGAAGGGCCATATTCTAGTCAGGTAGGAGCATGGGAGTGATGTCAAGTGCAGGGGGCACTACTTTCCTGTCAGCTGCTCACCCTCCCTGTCATGGGCTCCCACACCTCCCTATCTGGAACCTGGCTGCTACTTCATCTCTATGGCAATCCAGTAGTCAATCATCAGCCTCTGTGAACCTAGCCACTCCAGCCCCTATAATCTTGACCCAGATTAACCCTCCCCTTCCTTCAGGTAACCACAGTCCTGAGGGTGACCCACTACTTGCTCCAAACCATGTCTCCTTTTGGCTTCTGAGTTCTTCTAGTCTTCTGAAACCTCAACCCCTCATCTCCACCTCTTGATCTGCCCTCCTCCCTTGTTGTTCCCTCACCTCACTCAGCACCTGGTCCACAGTGTGGACACCTTCAGAAGACACAGTCCAGGGATCCTGTTCTCCAGTCAGCAGGGCATCCAGGGTGCCCTTCTCGAGCACCACGTCAAAGGAGCCACTGGGGAAGTCCAGTGCCCGCACGTCCATGGTCTCCCAGCGCAGCTTGGGCACGTGGGCATAGCGAGCCCGCATGGCGGCCACCACTACTGATGAGTAATCCACACTGGTCACGTCAGGGAAGCCCGCAAGGAAAAGCTCATAGCTCAGGGCACTGCTTCCGCAGCCTGGGGTGAGAAGGGGTGGGTGGCAAAAGGGCTACATTAGCTTTGGTTTTTACCTTCCCTATTATCCATCCACTCCTGGCCTGCTTTCTCTCAGCCCAAACCCTCTCATACTGAGGGAGAAGCAGCATGGTACAGAAAAGAGCATGAGCCTTGGTGTCATACAGACCTGGGCATATATCCTGGCTCTATCATTCCTAGCTGTGTGGACTAGGGCAAGTTGTTTGCATACTAGGAACTTGGATTTCCTAGTCAGAAAAATGAAGATAACAATACCAAGACTATGTGCAGGATATAATGCACTAAACTTAAAAACTAAAACAGCTAGAAAGTAGCTGAAGGAGCACTAAACTTAGGAGTTCAAAGATCTAGGTCCTGACATCCCTAGACATCCCTGACATACTGCCAAGAAAGGTCATTCAACTCTGACCCTCAGTTTCCTCAAATTTATAATGGGGATAATATTGGCATTGTTAGGACCACAATATTATTAATAGGATAATATTAGTATTATCCTAATCCCTAACTTCTCAGAGATTCTCTGACAATATCAGCCCTGGTAAGACTTCATGTTAGGGGTTATTTTCTTACTTTGGCTTCCAAGGCAGAACTAACAAGGGAAAACTAAGTGGGGACACCCAGTGGAGCTGGTTCCTTGTAATTCCTTTGTGTATGAATGAGCACTACATATTGGGTTCTACTGATGAATAGAGTCCCCAGCCTCAAGGAGCTCATGCTCTGGTGAGAGGTAGAGATGTGTAATCAAGCAGTTGCCACATAATGTGGAGTGTTTCAATAGGGACAGGCTGTGGGAACACATAGGATATAGTCCCTGTCCCCACCTTAGGTGTGTTGGCCAACAGGTTCAGGGGAACTGACAACCAATCAGTGTTGAAGAATCATAACACCCTGGTGAGAAGTGCCTAGAAAGCAGTCCCAAAGAGGTTGAAGTTAGAGGGGTGGATGTGGACCTATGGCCCAGTGGGCATGGATTCCTTCAAAGATCTGTTGGTCTCTTCCAGGCCCTCTTGTGGTCAGTATCAGCCTGAGAACAGGCCTGGTTGACAGCTCTTGGTGGCCTCAAATGGGGATCCCCAGCTCCTGGGATTAGATTGCCTTTAATCCCCATTTGCCTCTCTAAGAGGATCACAGGATCAGCTGTTGGTATAGCCCTAATCTAGCAAGTGAAGCTTGGTACCCGAACAGGGCACCCAGAGGCTGCGGGCTGGTCCTCTGCTGACCCCGAGGTTCCTCCTCAGGCCCTGGGGCTCAGGAAGAGTAATATCTCATCTTGGAAAACCCAAAGTGTGCTTCCCAACACTGCAATCACAACAGGCTCTGGGATAGGGGATAAGAGTGGCTGAACAGGAGACCATAACTCAGTTCAGGCTGAAATCCCACTGTGTTCTTTGACCCACAATGCCTTCACCACACAACACCTGACCTCACATGCCTGTAGAGCTCTGCCTAACTGTGGACAAACCCAAATTTCCTTCCTTTGTTCCCCTTGGTACAGGAAAGCTATCTTCCAAGACAACTTCATTAATGATGAACGGAAAATAGAACTTGACCACAGGGCAAGTTATGCCTACAAAACAGTGAATTCAGATCCTGCTGCCTCAGTGATTGGGGGCTAACAACTAAGATGGGGCTTGGAAAGGCTACTTCTTCCCTAGGTGGGGCCTTAGAAAAGCAGAACCCTGGAAAATTGAGCCCGATCCAAGAACCCAACATATGGGAGCCCAGGGCAATGAGGATACTCTCTCAACACCAAGAGACTGAGATGTAAGCCAGAATACCAACTCGATAATTTATAATAGGAAAACAACAGCCATCATGGGGTCTGGACAGTCAATCCTCTGGTCAGTCCCTTCTGTCTCTATAGGAAATACATAGTGAAGTCAAATTATAATCAGAAGATTATACAGAACATGGAGTCAAGTAAGGAGAGAGAACCAGAGAAGTATAATGACAGCAAGGTTGGGACAGCCACATACACTCATCTACCATGAGGAATCTAGCCCTAGGGACCAGAAACATAAGTCCTCAGGCAGGGCACTCTTTCTTGGAGCAGTCCTGTAGAAAGTGCCTCTCTGACTCCCATTTTCAATAATACTAATGATAGCTAACAGTCTTTGAACACTGGATCCTATGTTAAGTACTTTATAAAGATTATCTCAGTTCTTTTCACAGTAGCTCCATTCAGAAGATACTATTACAACAGCCATTACCATTTTCTAGTTGTAACAGAAACTGTATAGCCTGCAAAGCTTAAAATATTTACTATTTGGCCATTTTCAGAAAAAGTGTACTGATCTCTAACCTAGAGTAGGTCTCATAATACTAACCTCTAACCTCTAGGGGTTGTCATGAGGATTAAATAAGTTGGAAAAGGCCCACCACATTCCTTAGCATCTATGAGGAGTTCAATTTGTTCGTTTAGATGAAATGTAACATAGGATACTCCGCAAGCTGTGGACCCTGTTCTTAGATCTTGGGAATCCTGCTTGGAAAGTTTTTCTTTTTGATTTTTAGACGTTTTCTCTCCTCTGTCCAGAAAAGGATACCTCCTAGTCAAGCAGATTTTAAGAGAGTGTTACTCTGCCAGTCACCAGCATGAGAATCAGCCTGTGGGCTTGTTGAAAATACAGACCCCTCGGACCCACTTGAGACCATCCCTGGAATTAGAAACTCAGGGTGGGGTCTAGCTTTCCAGGTTATTCTGATGAACAGTAAAGCTTGAAAACTATAGATTTACAGTAAGTCTATAAGTAAATGCAATGGCTTAAAAGCACAGAATTCAAGAGTTTTTAACCTCTGGGGGAAAGAAGTTTAGGGGACCACACAGAAAACCTTGAATACTCAAGGATTTTTATTTTGTCAGGCATTTTTCTAGATATCTTTCATACTCACTCATATTAAAACCCCAATAAATAAGTATGTACTAATTTCCCCCCCAAAACTGAGAAAATGGAGGCAAAGAAACTTAAGTATTTTGTCAAGGATTCCACACCTAAGATTCCATGATTTTGCCCGTGATTCCACAAGTAAGATGACATGTGACAAGATTCCAACAGAATTCCCTGCCTCCAGGGTCCCAGTTCTTAAGGACTAGGTTATACTTCTAGTCCTAGGGATGTTCTATTTCTCAAACTGAGTAGAGAAGACATACATTCGAGTTATTATTTATACTTTACATATATACTATATTCTAACCTCATATATGTGAAATATTTCACTTAAATATACACGTGCTTTAAAAAATACCAAAATAAAAACTATAATTGGAAGGAAACCCATTGTGTAATCAAACTTCACTAGAGCCCCCAAGGTTGGCAGTGGGAGAGAACCCCAAGGAGAGGGGCAGCTGGACCTCTCAGAGCTCCACCTTACATCCCAGTACTTGTTCCTCTTGGGAAATCACTTCAATCTCCCCTCAGAGGGCGCTGTCCTCACCCTCACTGAACACGGGAAGGCAAGGGGGTGGAGGGAAGAGGGGAGGCATGAGACCAAGTTTCTGATAGAGCTGAGAGAATGAAGAGATAACTCTCTAGGTGACGATGGCTCCTAGTGCCCAGCGGCGCAGACAGAAAAGCGCTAGGCATTGCGCTTGAGGTGCCTGCACATGCCTTATCTAACTTGAGTTTGCAGCTCCATTTCTAGAAGTGAATCCGAGGCTCGGAACGAGTTCACAACTTGCCTAAGTCATACAGCCAACTAGCGCTGGGACTTGAATTAGGTCCTCTTAGCTCTCCAGTGCTTAAGTCAGCCTCCCCACGGTCCAGAACGGGGTCATGGGTCACCTCACTCAGATTCAGAGAGTCTTTCTCCCGGGGGTCCCCGGACTAAGAATCTCGTGGTTCCTGTTTACCTTGGCTAAATACTGCCATGATTCTGGAGGTACTGGATCTTGACTTCTGACTGAGGCGTCCTCTGAGAGGAGCAGGTAGAAGTGAGGGGCGGGGCCGGTACAGCCAGCTCTACCTGGGCTGGACTACCCCGGGACTACCCACCTAGCACAAGGATACGGTCTTCGGGCAGCAGCTCAGGCTCTAGGAGGTCACGGAAAGAGGAGAAGTCCCCGAACCACTCGTAGGGGGCAGAGTCGGCAGCGCACCGGTAGCGCTGGTCCCAGTACTGGACCTCGCGGTACCAGCAATTATTCTCTGGTAACTCAGGAAGGGGCGCCGAGAGGCCTGGAGAGGCCATGCTGGCAGTGCCGGACCTGCAGAGCGGCAGACTCCACCTCTGGGTGGGACTTGTCACCCATATGTAGCCAATCGGAATAGTGGCATGTAAGAGGCGTGGCCCCTGTGTCTCCACCCAGCACCCGCAGTTGCTCAACAGAAACACGTGGAACTTCCGTCCTCTGCTAAACGCGCTTGGAAGAATCCTCCGGGTGGGAAAACCATATCGTTCAGACTCTGAATCCTCCGGCTGCACTGCTCACAAACTTTTGAGAACTACACTCACGGTGTCAGACTCACTCGAGTTCGTCACTGTTCTCATATTTTCAGTTTGACTGGCTCCTTCCCTTTATAAGTCTGAAAGTTAATGAAAAATTAATTTCTTCCCAGTTTTGAGCACCCAGAAGGCTCTAAAGGGTGGCGGGAGTAGCGCGGACACAGGTCTTGCTTTCCGGGAAAGACTGGGATGAACACAGATTATTACCAACCACAGGCGAAGTGTTTTATGCTGGGCGAGGAAGGGGAGGAGAGACAGGGCGCCCCCAGGAATGTTACTTTTCTGGGCAAACGCTGGATCCATATTAGCGCTTGTGTGACCAGGGGTAAGTATGTACTGTGGAGTAAGACTATTCCTGCTCGTATGGAGCGTGCAGTCCATCAGGAGAGACAGATATAGAAGAAGTACATTTTAGTGGAGTAAATAAGCACTCTGCAACTCCAGTCAGCTCTCAGTCCTTTGGGACATGCGGCGCGGGGAGCGGAACCTAAGTGCCGAAGTGTCGGGATTCCCGGGGTAGCGGTCCCACACCGGCGGCGCACCGTCAAGATGGCGGCGGGCTTGAGGAAACGCGGCCGGCCGGGTCCCGCAATCCGGGCGGCGGGACTCTGCGGGCAATGGTTACGGCGCGCCTGGCAAGAGCGGGGCCTCCTGTTGCTGGAGCCGCGCTACACGCTGCTGGTGGCGGCCTGCCTCTGCCTGGCGGAGGTGGGCATCACCTTCTGGGTCATTCACAGGGTGGCATGTGAGTGCGCCGAGGGGGAGGGGAAAGAGGGAGGGGGACCGAACCCCCGACTCAAACTGGAACCCAGATTCGGAGCGCAAACTTAGACCCCTGATCCACTCAGTCATCAATTGCAGACCTGTATCTTTTAACCAAGTCCCAAGCCTGCTGTACAGAAAACCAAACCGGATTTTAATTCCTTCCAGAAAACCTGGGTTCGAGTTAATGTCCTGCTGCTCCTGCTGCTTGTGTCTGTGGCTTTGGACACGTCACTTCCCTTGTTTGGTCTCAGTCTTCTTATCTGTTCAATTCTACTCTCTCTAAGTCTCTTCTCAGCCATGGCACTTTGTGACGGTTGAGTCTGGCATTATTGGTGGCTCCTTTCCACGCTGAAAACATTGGGCTTAAGGCTTTCTTGATAAAGGCGGTTAATTCAATACATACTTATCGTGTGCTTATTATATGGTTAACACTATGCTAAGTGTCAAGGGTATAGTGGCGAAAAAGATAGACACATCTCCTGCTTAGGTGTGTGGGCCTGGACAAAGATCAGTTAGCAGAAAATTGCAGAGTATCATTATCATGATAGTAGTAAGACTATAAAGGGTGCTATAAAGAACACAGAAGGTCACTTAAGTCAATCTTGAGGAGTCAGAAAATGCTTCCTAGAGTTCCCCCTTGAAAGGTGAGAGCTAGTTAAGGAAAGAGAGAAGTGGGGAGGGGAAAGAATGCTCTAGGCAGAGAGAGCCCTGTATCAGAAAGCTCCGATCAAAAGAGAAAGTCTCGTTTCTTTGAGAAACTGAAATAATTTTTTAGAGCTGGAACATAGAAATCAAGTGAGGGTAGTAGTGAAAGATTGCAGAAATTGAGACTAGGTTATGAATGACTCTGTAAGCAGTGTTAAGGAGATAGTTAGCATGGTGGTTAAGAATTTGGGACCCCATGAGTTCCAGTCTCAACTCTGCCCTTCCTATCTCACCAATCTTGAGCTGGTCACTTAACCTCGTTAACTCATAATTTCCTTTTCTAAAGAAGAGAATAATAGAATTTTGTCTCTATCTTAAGAGCCCTGAGGAATTGAAGGGTTTTAAGCAGAGAAACTGATATTTCTATTATAGGAAGAGCTCTCTGGCTGCAGGGTGGAAAATATATTGTGGTAGGGTGAAAGTGGAAACTGGGAGCCTAATTAGGAAGTTGTTGCATCATTGAGGCTAGAGATTGTGTGAGGCCCAAATTAGAGTGTGTGATAGCAGAGAAGGATGAAATAGTAGAGATATTTAGAATGAAGAATAGGCAGGACTTGATGACTAGGGGTTGGAAATGAAAGAAAAGGACATAGATGTTTCCCAGGTTTGTGATCTGGGCTGCTGAAGGCTAATGGTGCCATTCATGGAACCCAGGAATGGAAGTAGATTTGGAGTTGAAGGTTTCAGTTCCATTACAGACATGTTTGAGTTTGAGATACCTGGATTCACCCGGAGAATGTCAGATAGGCAGTTAGGTAAGGGATTGTGATAGAAGTCCTGAGAATGAGCTAGAACTCTGTGCTTTGATGGGCTGGGGCAGATACATTTTGAACTTGGAAATAACCACACCATCCTGTCCTTTTCCAGATACAGAAATTGATTGGAAGGCCTACATGGCTGAGGTAGAGGGCGTCATCAACGGTACCTATGACTATACTCAGCTGCAGGGTGACACTGGACCTCTTGTGTGAGTGGGGATAGGAGGTTCAGCGAGGATGTGAGGGGCTGACCAGATGCCAGCCTGGATAGCTTGACCCAGACTCAAATTCCTTCTCTTTCAGATACCCAGCTGGCTTTGTGTACATCTTTATGGGGCTATACTATGCCACTGGCCGGGGCACTGACATCCGTATGGCCCAACACATCTTTGCTGTGCTCTACCTGGCCACCTTGCTGCTTGTCTTCTTGATTTACCACCAGACCTGCAAGGTGAGTCCTTGCTGCCAAGACCAGGGAGCTCCAAATGGGGAGGGCTAGGGAGTGGGGATGGCTGAAGGCTGGTGAGCTAACCGTATTCCCCACTGTGCCCATCTTTCAGGTACCTCCCTTCGTCTTTTTCTTCATGTGCTGTGCCTCATACCGTGTCCACTCCATCTTTGTGCTGCGGCTCTTCAATGACCCAGTGGCCATGGCGCTGCTCTTCCTCAGTATCAACCTACTGCTGGCCCAGCGCTGGGGCTGGGGCTGCTGCTGTTTCAGGTCAAACACCCCTCCTTTCTGGCCCCCTCTCTCACTTTATGTATTTCTATCACTTTCTCCCCAATTTTCTGTAACAGAGTAAGTAAGGGAGTGGGTCAGTTAGGGCCACACTAGGCAAGTCCAGGAGCTATAGAAAGTCTTCAGCCCCAGGCCCCAACACACACACACCCTCTTCCCATCCCATTCCTTCCAGACAGCATGTGTTGTTAGAGTTGGTCATTGCATTCTAAATACTCAGTATGTTTGCTCACTCAATCTGAATGTAGAGACAAAGTATCAGCTTCCTATTCCCAGCCTCCCTCTAGTCTGCCTTATCCTCCCTCCAGCAGTTCTTAGTGTGGGCCCCACCCTGGATCTTGCTGTCAGGGGAGTGGAAGAGTTGCTGTGGTAATGGTGGGGGGTTCATCTTTGGGTGGGGTGCATGGCCCTGGAGCTGATCTCCACCCTTCCTCTCCCCTACCCACCCCAGCCTGGCAGTCTCTGTGAAGATGAACGTGTTACTCTTCGCCCCTGGGTTATTATTCCTTCTACTCACGCAATTTGGTCTCCGTGGGGCCATCCCCAAGCTGGGCATCTGTGCTGTCCTTCAGGTATTCCCTCCTTACCCCTTCCCCTTTCTAATGAAGGGGAGGCCACTCTGTCTGGCCTCCTTTCATCCTTGAGACTTCTCAAAGTCAAGAGTCAGAGTTTTGGAATTGATTCTGGGCTGGGCAGCCACTGCCTCTGGGTTTTGGTTTCTTTAGCTATAAAACAAGGACATTGAACTAGATGGTCTCTGAGAGCCTTTCTGGCTCTGCTCATTTATGACTTGGTGAATCCAAACTTAAAGCACTGTTATTACCTGCTTCCTTGGCTTGTTTGGCCCAAGGCTCTGGCCTGGGGGTGGACTGGCTTTCCTGCTATTCGTAGTGGGAATTAGGGAAACTCTGAGACTTATACCCTGTTCCCACTTCTCCCGGTGATTGGCATGAGGCTAGGGGTGAGCCTGGACATCTCTACTGATATCACATCCATCCTCAGGTGGTGCTGGGACTACCCTTCCTCCTGGAGAACCCTGTTGGCTACGTATCCCGCTCTTTTGACTTTGGCCGCCAGTTTTTATTCCGCTGGACAGTGAACTGGCGCTTCCTCCCCGAGGCCTTCTTCCTGCATCGTGCCTTCCATCTGGCACTTTTGACCGCCCACCTCACCCTGCTGTTGCTTTTTGCCCTCTGTAGGTGGCACAGGTGAGAAAGGGGAGCAGTGCCATGGGCAGAGGTGAGGGAAGCAGTGAAGGGCCTTGGCTTTAGGGGCTCCTTAGGGGAGATGTTGAGCTCATGGGGTGTGCTTAGAGCTTGGCCCGTGATGGGGGCTTGATAAATGTCTCAATGGTTTCTCCCCAGGACAGGGGAAAGTATCCTGTCACTGCTGAAGGATCCCTCTAAAAGGAAGGTTCCACCCCAGCCCCTCACGCCCAATCATATCCTTTAAATCATGGGAAGGTAAGTTGCCCTCTGCAGGTACAGACGGGGTCCTAGTCAGCTAGCCCTGGATGGCTGGTGATCTGGGGGAGGGAAAAGGAGGTGTCAGTAATAGCTGCAGGGACAATTTATAGAGCTCCTGCTCTTTACCAAACACTATATTAAGCACATTTTACTCTTAATTCTAAATATTATTAGTTACCATGTAAGTGCTCACCCTCTGTCTGGTGCTGTCCTAAGAGATTTATATGCATTGTAACATTTAAAGCTCACAGATCCTGAGGTAGGGAGTTATTTTTATTATCCTCATTTTGCAGGTGGCAAAGTAAATGCTTTCTATAAGAGGTTAAGTAATATGCCAAAGTCATACAACTAGTAAGTTATGGGCTCACTAGGCCTTATGCCTGTAGGTATTACTGTCTCCACGTAATTGAGGAACAGGTCAAGAGAAGTTAAGAAAGTTGCCCAAAGGTATGCATCTAGGAACAGCAGAGCTGCGGGGCTATCTGACCCAAAAAAACTATTGCCCCTCTGCTTCGAATCCTCCCTACCCGTTCTGTACCTGCCCTTGGCCTTGACCACCGCCTACAGATTGTTTCTACCCTCTTCACCTCCAACTTCATTGGCATCTGCTTCAGCCGCTCCCTTCACTACCAGTTCTACGTCTGGTATTTCCACACACTGCCCTACCTCCTGTGGGCCACACCTGCACGCTGGCTCACACACCTGCTCAGGTACTGGCTGGGACAACCTGGGGGAGTGGGAAGGGCCAGGGAGCTCCTCATCCCAAGACTGTGACCAAGGAGGGGCAGAGGGTGAGCTGAAGGGCTGCAGGCCTAGAAACTGGACAAGACCTGGAGGTTATTTCTCATCTCCAGGTTGCTGGTGCTGGGACTCATTGAGCTCTCCTGGAACACGTACCCATCCACGTCCTGCAGCTCTGCTGCCCTGCATGTGTGCCATGCTGTCATCCTGCTGCAGCTCTGGCTGGGCCCCCAGCCTTTCCCCAAGACCACCCAGCACAGCAAGAAGGCCCAATGAGATCCACCTTTTCCCCTCCGGTCCATTCTCAGGACCCTGGATGGGGATGGACTCTGCCCTTCCCAATAAACCTTACAAAGTCCACTTCTGTACAGACCAAGCTGTGAGGGGCAGGCACGTTGCAGATAAAGAACTCATACAGTTCTAAGAGGCACTTTATTGCATAGGATTGTGGGACTGTGGCTCTCTCCCCTTCCACTGCACTGCACAGAGCTCAGAAGGGACATGGGATGGGAGAAGCGGGAGAGAGCACAGGCAGGCACTTTCTGTGGGGGCAAGAGGATTCTGTGAAGGGGATGAGAAGCAGTGGGGGCAGGCTGTCACCAGCCTACCCCTCCCCAGCACCGAGAAGCTGGCCCTGGGTGGCAGTGACTTGAGTCTGGTGGGGGTGCTAACCCAAGCAACAGGCGACCCTCACATGTTTGCTGGGCTGTAGCACAGCAGGTGCAGCTGCAGGTTCTGGTCCCAGTGGCGTAGCAGCAGGAAGAGACCCCGGGCTGCAGCCTTGAGGTTGGCCAGGTCAAGGCCGTCAGGCAGGTGCTGTGCCCGCAGCCAACAGTCCGCCTTAGCTGCTGCCAGTTCCCATTCGCCAAAGGCAGCGGCACAGCGGTGCTCCAGCCAGGCAAGCGCCACAGCTGTGGCCCAAGTCCGGCCACGCAGGTCCACACCACCAGGCCCTTCGGCCCCTTCCGAGGCCTCGGTGTCTGAGCCCCGCCCACTGTCTACCTGGCCTGGACCCTCGGAGCCTGAGCTGGGGGATGGGCTACAGGAGGCCGTGGCACTGTCGCCTTGGCCGACACCGTGTCCTAGAAGTGCCCAGGGAGAGGAGGCCGAAGTGGGGCTCAAGCTGGCGCGATGCGCTGCGAAGGGAGAGGCGCGGCACAGGCGCTCCCGTGAGATGCGCACCGCGGCGCAGAAGAGCGCGTCCAAGCGAAAGGACCCAGGCGCCTCCTGCAGCCGAACCTGAGGAGAGAGGAGGTGGGGGGAGAAACGAGCTGAGACAGTGCCCTGGCCCTGGCCACGCCACCCTCCACCTCCCGAGTCCTCACCAAGGGCAAGTAGTCGTGGGGGCTGCCTTCACTGTTGCTGTCATTGGCCTGGCTGCTGTTGGGGCTGCAGAGTCTATGGCTGCCTGGGCCTCTGGCCTTGCGACGCCCCAGGCTAAGCTGAGAGGGAGGCTGGGGGGACAGGTGATGAGGACTTCCGGGGGCCACTGCAGAGTCTCCCAAAGCAGAGTTGGAGTTGCCATTTTGATCCAGGTCCCAGCCACCTGCCAGAGAGCCTCCCTGAAGTTCTGCACTGGAACCATTCAGTGCCAGTGGTGGTCCCTAATCCCGGTTGCTCCCTACCATTTCCCCCAATTTGTGTTACCTTTAGAGTGGACAACTGTGGGCAGAGGAGCTGCATCTAGATGGCCCTGAGAGCCAGGAGAGGTGCCTGGGGGCTCGGCTGGCTCTGCGGGGACACACAAGACAGGGGTAAGATTTGTCTGGGGGGGTGGCCAGTGAGGTGAGAACTGGCACCCGGGAGGGACCATACCTGAGCTCCGCACCTGCAGGGCTGTGGGCAGGACTTCCCTGGTGGTGGCATCCACAGCTACAGGGCAGGTGAAGCAGGAGGGAGCAGAGCTGACCTTGCTTGTCTGAAGGGCTCGGAGCCAGGACCTCCGGGCATGGCCTATGAAACCAAAGAGCAGCATGCTGAACAGGAGGGGGTGCACTCCCACCACTCAGTCTCTACTAAGGGCTTCACAGGAAAAAACCTTATAATGCTCCCATAGCTTCTCCCTCTCTGCACTTTTGAACAGAGTGGAGTTCCTTCTCAGGGCCAGCTCAGAGTCCCCAGCTTTGATGATAAGTGGTTAGGCTGAATGCTCAACTCCCTCGTAGCAGGGCTAGGTCCCCTGGATATCCACAAATTCAACAAATTCAACACAACCCAGAGGAAGCATTGACTGGTACCTTTTCCATCCATTCATTTCAGCACTATCCAATAGACCTCTATCTGCAATGATGGAAATGTTCTATATCTGCATAATCCAATATGGTAGCCACGTCACATGTGACTATTAAGTCACTTGAAGTGTGGTGAGTGCAACTGAAGAACTAACATTTTAACTTTCATTTTTTAGAAGAATATTTTATTTTGCTTTTTTTCCTCTCGTTAACAAAGGCAGTGGGGATTGAACCCAGCACCTCGTGCATGTGGAGCATGCACTCTACCACTGATAAAACCTCAACCCCAAAACTTTACCTAATTTTAACAGTCTTCCTAAGTGACAGATTTTGTTTTGTGGGCCCTGTGAATCACTACAAGATGACATTCCCTCTCTGTTTGCTGCTAGGAAGCTTGCCAATTTTGGGGTCCCATGCCTGCAAGGGCACATAACCTCATGGTGTGCATCTTTAATATAACCTCATTCTCTGCTTCCTCTCATTTTTCCCTTTCTTGTCCCATTGTCTTGCTTAATCTTATTTTCCTTGTCAGTGTGGGTGAGCCACCTCAAATTATTAATGAGCAAGGTGAGATATAGGGAGTGATCACACAGACCCATGCCTCTGCCACTCTCTGCCCCATACAGGCTTCCTGATCCCTGACTGGGCCCACCAGCAACTCACCCTGGTCAGTCATGGTCTCGCCCCCTCCTCGGAGAGCCAGCTGCTCATTGTCCCGGACCACAGAAGCTGCTGTCAGTCGATGGAGTGCTTGATCCCATGCACTTTCTCTTTCAGGGGGTGATGGAAGCTGTGAGCCACCATCCACAGGCCCCCATAATGTCTCCAGCCCAACACCCACCTCCCAGCACATAGGCTGCTTCCCACACAGGCCCCGGATCACCACGTGGCAGCGTGGAGCCTGGGGAGGCAGTGGTACTGGGGGAGTGGCCAACTCCCCATTGTGAGGAACAGCTGTGAACAAGAACGGTGGTTCCATCAACATGTCCCAGTCCATGGGAGCCGGGGAGAGCAGGTTTCCTGGAGAGAGACAATGATAGGACCAGGGGCAGTGTGGTGCCCTGGTTACCACCTCCCCAAAGCCTCCTTGGTGTCAGAACCCAGCTAGCTCCCCATCCAACCTTTACCTGAGTCATCCAGGCCCTGTCCCAGCTGCTGCCCTGGCTCAGGGCCTGGCCCATCTGGTGCTACACCTAGAGATGGGTGTCGGGGATGGCCAGGGACTGGGTTGGCCCGGCCTGGGGGTGATGAGAGGCTTCGACCAGCCAGAGCTGCTCTGCATCGACGGCCCAGCACCTCAGCACTCAAGGCCCCAGTCTGCACGTAAAAAGTGGGGTTCACTGGTCCAGGAATACAGAGCTCCTGGCCATCAGACATACAGACACAAATGGTCACATTGCCCCTTTGTTTGAAGCTCCGAATGGCTGTTCATCACCCTTACGTTTCTCATGGCCCCTGGCCCCCTTCCCAGTGCCGTGTCACTCCATGCCCTATTTCTCACTTAAGGTTGTTGCTTGTCCTATTTTCATTCATGTCTTCTCCCTTTTTACCTGGCTAACTTCTTATTCTTCAAGAGGTGGCTCTTTACTTCCTGACTCTCTCAGACAGGGTTAGTCACCTTGATTCTGAATCCTAGTAATGCCATGTCCTGGGCTCATCAGTATATTGTACTGTATCATATAGATTTACCCATCTAGTTCTTCAGCTAGACTTACTAGTAACCACTGCATAATGTATGGCATACAGCAGATGGTCAATAAACATTTGCTGGATACATGGGAGATGGATGTGGATTGAATCTCACCTTGACTGGAGCCAGTGGGGGTGGAGGCAAGGGGCAGGAATGGGAGCCTGCAGGTTCTCCCCAGGCCAGGCTGCGGCAGCCCTGCTGAGAAGGGGGATCCAGGGGAGCACTGCCTTCTGGGGAGCCAGGGCCCTGGGAGACTGGGGACTCGCTGCTGCCTGTGGAGCCTGGGCCTGGCTCTGGGCTGGCAGAGCAGTGGGTGAGCACATACTGCTCCCGGATGTATGAGGACTGGAAGATGCGGCGCCATATGGCTGTTTCAGAGGAGGGGTTAGGTCCAGGGTCCGTAACTGGGTCTGTCAGAGCATCAGTACCTATTGCGAGGCAGGAGAATAGATCCTGGCTCTTGCCTCTCTCCCAGTGCCCACTCCTCCCCAACGCACATACACCCGGGCACTCACTCTGCTCTGAGTCCCCAGCAGCCCACAGGCTGGACAGCTCTGCTGACACAGTGCCTGTTCCCAGTGGCTCTGAGGTGCCAGTGGGCTCAGTTCCAGGGCTGGTGGCAGATGGTGCTTCTTCTGGGGATGGGAACACGGAACCGCCCAAGCTCTGCCAGCCAGGCTCTTGGCCCTGGAGAGGCATAGACATTGGGGGGAAAAAACTGACTATAGTTACATACTACCTCTTTCCAAACAGGATTTATGATGGCTCACTGCAAGAGGCAATAAAGTTAATAAACCAGAAATGAAAGCCCAATACTGAAGGAGAAGGATGCATACGTGCTGACCATAGGGTTACTAGAGCTGCTGTGGCTGAGCTACAGGTTTTGGCGAAAACCTTGCAGCAAATGCTGGCACTTTTCTGTATGGCTGTTGCTTTAGTGCCCAAGGGTAGCACATGACAGCTCAGTGGAAGACCTTATGATGGGGGCAGTCTGCAGTCACCTGGGGTTAGGGCAGTGTGGTCTCTGGGGAGGCTTTGTGGGTAGTAGTAGGAGAGTCTGGCAGAGAGAGGCACAGGGAATAGGAAATGGGTTTTGAAGAGATACAGGGGCTTCAGCCATCCCAGCCCTGGCCTACCCCAGGGGGGCGGGACCGGAAGCCATCCACCCTGAAGAGTGAGCAGTAACCGAGCAGCTGGTCCCCAGGGTAGAGTGCTGGGATCTCCCGAGGCGTCAGCAGTGCCTCCACCGTATCAGGAACAAACCAGTCTACAGAGACGTCGCTCAATGCGGGCTCCAGTGCCTTCCGCAGAGCCTGCACCAGCTGTGGGGTGTGACCAGAGGGAGGTCATGGGAGAGAAAGAGGCGTCACACAGTCAACAGAGCCATCTGCTGAACCTCTGGCTGAAGGGAGCAGGTGAGGCGGGGGCCTGGGGTGTGAACAAGCGAGGGGACTGAGCACTCAGTCCTCAGGGCTTGGTGCATCTCCTGGCCTAAGCCATGCCGTGTAGACGAGGCAAGGCTTTTCAAGGACATGGCTCAGTACCGAGACAAAACTGAGAACAAGATTTTTGAAGGAGTCAGAGGCCGTGGCCCCCACACCCTTGGCCTCCTGCAGCACCCCACAGCAGCACAGTGGGTTCTCCCCTGATTGGCCTCTCTAAGAAGAGGCGGGATTAGAGTGGAGGAGGAGTCCTGGTCAGGGTGCCAGGAGACCCCACAAACTGACCAGGTTCTGTTTCAGACTGAGTGCAACTTGGGAGGAGGACTTGAGTAATAGGGCACAACAGGACCCAGGTTCAAGCTCACCTTGGGCTGAAGCCTTTCCCCAGGCCTCAGGAAGTAGGCCTGGCCCCGGCTAAGAGCAGACAGGCCCTGGAGCAGCTGGCGGCAGGCAGGCCCCAGCCCAAAGGAGAAGCACCTGACGAGAGAAGGGGAGCAGCTGTGACCACCAGGAGCCTCTTTGGGGAGCAATCTCAGGAGCCTGGCTGTGCCCACCCCCTCCTTACCTGGCTGCCCCCCTGTGCCACCTCACGAGCTCCAGGGTTTGGTGGGTAACGGTGGCCAGGGGTGAAGCAGCGGTGAGCAGGAAGAGCTGCCGAGGGTGGGCCCTGTGCTGGGGCTGCCCCAGGGCCCAGTCCAGCACAGCCAGCACATCTGGAGGGCCGACCACAGCCTGCAGGGCCTCAATGCTCTCACAGATGAGCTGCACGGCATCCTGGAGGAAGAAAGCACAGGCTGGGCCACGCTGAGCTGAAACATCTCTGCTAGGCCCCCAGATCCCTGGGCCACACTCACATCACTGCAAGGCCGGCTCTCTGGGAAGAGGGGCTGCACTGACGTGCCAAACATGGCCAGGTTGATGAGTGTCTGGGGAGGGAGCGACTTCACAGCCAAAATGATGGCATCCTGGGGAGGGCCAGGAAGGGCAGGGTGAGGCAGGCCCCACTGGCACCAGGAGAGAACACGGGACCCAGATTGCCTGCCTTCTCCAGGCTGTGTGTAAATTGAGGGGCCGGATGAGGTAATCTGGGAGGAAGCCCCGTGTGTGTGAGTCTGTGTGTGAAAAATCTCTATGAGTGAGACCCTGGGGTGTGAGGGAGACTCCGAGTTCCTGTGAGAGATATTTGTGTATGTGACCCTGGAGGTGCTTGTGAATCCCTGGGTTTGGGGTTTGGGGTGACTGAATGTACCTCTATGTATGAAAGAGGCTCTTGGAATCTGGGAGAAATGCATGGATGTGTGAGTATGAGAAAGAGAGAGAAGGTGTGTATCTGTCTTCGAAGGCTGCCCCCAGCCCACCTCAGACCCACTGCCCCACCCAGCCCCAGGCCTGCCCATGCCGCGCCCCCACAGGCCTTGTGTGCCACGCTGCTGCCATCCACCAGGAAGAGGAGCTCCCGCGAGGCTGTGCCCAGGTGTCCAGGCTTGGAGCTCAGGTCCGGGCAGAAGCTCAGCACCAGCACGGGGTTCAGCAGGATGTCCTTGTGGAAGCGTCGCTGCAGGAACCACACCTGAGCACGGGACCCCGAGTCATCCTGGGCTGGGCTTAGTGCAACTGCGACCTGGGCTGGCAGCAGGACCTAGCCCCGGGGGTTTTCTCAGTCCAGTCCCCTCAGAGGGGCACCCTTTTGTATTCATCTGAATAAAGGCAAGGGCAGAGGCAAGTGGCTGTCCTCTGCCTTTGTCAGTCCTAGCCCCCATCCTCTGAGACACATCCCAGGGAGACTTGAAAGGGACCTCCTGTGACAATACCCATCAGCCCTCTGGGATGGTGGTGGCAGCTACTGAGAGGGCCCGCTGAGAGCAGAGACCCCCTATCCATCCCAGCATAAGACAGTTCACCTGCTTCTCCTGCACTAACGCAGCCAGCAGTGAGGCCAGGGGCCAGGCCAGGACCCCAGGCAGCCATACCTGCCGGTCCCCATCACTGTCCCTTCGCTGCAGCCTCTGGAAATCCCGGCGGGCCCTCACCTGGGCCTCGTATTCTGCTGAGCTCAGGCTGCCAGCCTCCAGCATCAGGTGTGGCTGGTGGGGCTCTGGAAAGGAGGGGACCCAGTTCTGTCAGGGAAGCCCTTGTCTCTAGACCCCAACTGCTCAGTCCCATTATCCTGAGAACCTTGCAGGTCCAGCCTCCCTGTACCACTGGGCTCATCCTCACACATTTGTCACACATTTGACTTGGGGCCCAGAAATCTATACTTGAAAAATGCTACCCAGCTGGTCCTGAAGCAGGTCAGAGCTGGCCCACTGTATGCCCTAAGTCTCTCACCACTGGGGTGCAGCAGGATCTCCAAGGCCCGGTCACAGTGGTGGCCCTCTGCCAGTGTGACACAGATGGTGGCTGCAGAGCTGGCATGAGGGGGTGCATCTGCCCGCAGAGCATGAGAGGGGCTCTCCAGGCCTGAGGGACATAGAGGTAAGGAGAGGTGATGATCACTCCACCCCAAGCCAGTACTAAGAGCACAAATATCACCTTCTCAGACAACAGTGGTGGGGGCCAGGACTGTGACGGATTCAGCCCAGCTCTGAGTCCAATGAATAGGGTGGACAAGGAGGGATTTGCCTGCCTTCATAGACTGGGAGATGTATTCCTGGCTGGTCAAAGAGTTATATAACAACCAGTTGCTGATTTCACATTGTCCTCCACCTCTTGCACAAGGAAACGTAACTTTATCACTTAGACCGGTCTCATTGTAAGCATTTCTCTTCTCATTGGTGAGTGGAGTGGAATATAAATAAATTACACTGACAATCCTAGGGGTGTGTGTATTGTGTAGAAATGGCCAGGGGATGATCCCATTGTGAGACTGGAAGTTCCTAAGGCTTAGGTCCCTGTCTTCCTTTTGTCCCATGTTCCTCTCATCCCTGAGCCTTGAGTTATTTCCCAGTCAGCTATGCTGGGAGGGACACCCACCTGCCAGCAGGCATGGCCCAGTCACCAGCATCTCAAAGGAGAAGGTGTATGGGGCAGGGCAGCGGGCAGGGCCTGAGAACACGTCCCGAGGGGCAGCTGGCTCCTCCCAGGCCGGCCCTTCCCCCTCGGGGCTGCCCACTCCGAAGCAGCTGGTGGGGCTGGAAAGGAACACCAGGAGGGTCACTGGGCCACCTCCCAGGCCCCTAGACCCTGTGGCTGATTGGCCTCAGCCCTTCCCTACCCTGCCCATCCCCCGGGGCACTCTGCCAAAGCCCCCTCACCCGCACTAGACCCAGAGTAGCCGAGGGAGGGACGAAGAGAATCACCATAGGCCCAACCTGTCGTCACAGAGCCCCGGAGGCCTGGGGGGCCCCGGCGGGCCTGGAGGGGCCAGAGGGGTGAGCACAGAGGGTAGAGCCACGTGCAGCACCCCGTCAGGCCTGGAGGGCAGCTCCCGGCTGCTGTGCAGGGTCACTGTCATGGTGCCGGCCGCGGCGATGAGGCCTGTGGGCAGCACCAGCGTGGACCGGGCCTGGGCCAGATCCAAGACAAGATGACCTATGATGAATGAGGAAGGGGGTCAGAGGGGGCTGGAAGCAGGGGAGATGGGGGAAGATAGGGGTGGGAGCAGGCACTGAGTCAGGGAAGCTTGGGCAAGGGGGACTCTATGAGGTTGGAGGGATGCTGGGCTAATGCACTGGTGATGCAGGATGGAGGCATGAAATGAATGATGGTAGAAAGAGAGGCAGGTTGATGGTAGAAAGATCTGGCTGTCATCAGGAAAGGCAGCAGTGACACTGCTACTATTGGAGGGCTGAGGAGGAAGAGGGGGCATGTCCACACCACCCCCGAGGTCCTGGGGTTCCCATACCCTCTGTCCCTCTTCCTTTACCTGCTCCAGTCCATTCAACCCTTGGGCATCATCTTCCTAAAGAACCCTCACTGACATCTCCCATAGCCTGGGGCCCACCCTGCTCACAGATCCCCTGCTCATGAATGGTCAGGGGCTCTCCACAGCCCACTAGGAGTGGCTCCAGAATTTTCTACCGAAGAGGGGTTCAGGAACAGTAATCTACTTAGAAGCTAGCTGGAAGACATTTGAATATCAAGCACACCATTTTACTTAGATTGCGGGTTTGTTTGGGGACTGGTGGAGTCCTGGGCACCATGTCACCACTGCTGCTAAAGGAAAAATGGCCAGGTGTAAACAGTAGCAGTCAAGGTCACCAGCCTACCTTTACAGCCCTCCTTCACCTCATTTCCCTGCAATAATAATTTATCCATTCTTTGGAAAATGCTTGCTGAATAAATGAAGGGAAGAAAAAAATGGAAGGAAAAAAGGAAGTTAAGAAGAAAGAAAGTGGCTTCCATCCCAGGCAGCTGGGGCTTGGGACAGAGCACAGTGCCAGGTTTTGAGACTCCGCTCTGTGACTTTTAATTCTGTCCTTTGGTAACTCTCTTGATTAGAGGAGCCTCAGTTTCTTCATTTATAAAATGGGGGTCATAATAACTAAATTTCAAAGACTGTGGTGAGGATGAATGAGATAATACACACAAAGCATCCAACACATAAGAGGCTGTTGCTGTTACTTTTGTCATCTATGAAAAGGGGAAGGAGGACAACACTTGCGTTACATACCTCTCTGGATTCAAATGACATGACACCAGTGACTGGGCTTTGTCAACTGTGAATCAGTATAAACACGAAGTATTTTATTACCATTACCCAGAATCACTTACTTCCAAACTTTTGCTTACATCATTGCCCCTGCCTGAAGTGTCTTTCCTATCCCCTCCACAGCAGTACAACCCACCCTGCCTTTCAGTCAAATGCTGGCTCCGTTTCCTTCTGGAATATTCCTCGGGCCTCAGCCCAGAGCTCACTCTAGCTTCTAACTACCTGCTGGGCTTATGCCAACTCTCAACACCACTGGATTCGGTCCCTCTTCTTACCCAGATGGTAAATCCCATGTGCAGGAATCAAATGAATGTATAAATAAATACATGAAGGAATGAAGTGCAAGCCACAAAACCTAGCAGAAGGGCGGGCTTCCATTCCCTCACCGAGCACGCACGGAGCCCCCTTGTGCCACATTCTGTGCAAGATGCTGGGGCTTGGAGATGACCAAAACCCTGTCCTAGGCTCAGGAGCTAAAGCTCCAGAGAGGGAGAGAGGCGTGTGGACTGCCCGCCGTGTCTGTCTACCTGGCTGCAAACCTCGGGTTGGGCCTGGCTCTCATTCCCCCTGGCGCATGTCAGGTGCCCAGTCCTCGACTGTCAAATAAAGGGATGAATTAATGAATGAAAAAAACAGTGGCTGGAGTGGGGACAGGGAGGGGCGGGATGCAGAGCGGGTGCAGGAACTAGAGTGTGGCTGGCTTTCAGGGAGGCGGGGCGGGGGCGCCCCGGACTCACCCTGCGCGCAGCGGCGGGGCGTTGAGGCCCCCAGCGCGGGACCCAGCGCGCGGCAGCAGGCGGCCTGCGAGCGGCGCCGGCTCTGCAGCTGGAAGGAGACGCGCCGTCCTGCCGCCTCTGCCTCGAAGCCCGAAACCACTTCGGCCTCGGCCAGCGGATACACGAACACGCCTGGTGAGGAATGGACACACAAGCGATGTCGGACCATGCCTGCCAGGCAGGCGGTCCCCACCACCCTGCGCCCCCGCCGAGGCCTCACCGTCCACTGGCTGCGGCTGCGGGTTGTGGTAGGTGAGCCGGGCCCTTAGGCTGAGACAGGGTCCGTTGGCGCAGGCCCGGACCCAGGAGTCCGTGAGGGGCAGCGGCGTCCAGCTGGAGGGGCAGTACAGGCCAGGCATGGTGCCCCTGGGGAAAGGGGTGCTCGATGAAGGCTGCGCAGGGTGAGTCTAGGGCGCCCCGCCCTCCTGAAAGCCGGCTGGGAGAATCTAACTCGGGCACTGGGACGCGGACAAGCAGGGGACGCCAGGCTGAGCCGGAGGCTCCGGTCCAGAGGACAGGTGGCGTAGGGAGGGAGGCAGGGCCGAGATGGAGAGATGGGCATCCTCAACCGTTACCTGGGAAGCCAGGGCGGAGCGCAGCTCCAGGCAGCGCGTGGACCCGGGGAGCGGAGGGTTAATATTTAACTGGCGCTCCGGGCGCCCAGCAGTCCCGCCGCCGGCTCCTCTAGGGGCGGAGGGGAGGAGGGTGTCACAGCTGTTCCATCACCCCTTCCTGGGCCTCACCGCCACCCCCATACCTGCCGGCCCCCCGGGGCTCCCCGCGGCTGCCAGCTGTTGGAAGTGGAGCGGGTGGAGAGATGGAAGATGCTCTAGGTTGGGAACAAGGCTTTAAAGGGCCAGCATCCTCCTGGGTGCCCCTAGCCCAGCAAGGGATAGCAGGGGAGGGGTGGAATGAGGAGCTGAAGGGCCGCAGTTTTCTCTCCGGCGCCTCAATTGTGAGGGGCGCTGAGAGGGACTGCAGGCGGCAGTGGAGGGGGTTGGGTTGGGAAGAACTAGATAGGACGCGAAAGGAGGAGGTCTTACGGGGGAAGCAACACCGGGAGAGGTGTAGAGGCAGGGGGATTCCGTGGGATTCGTCCAGGGCATCTCCCCACGCTGGCGGGACTGATTTGGGGGTGGGGTGCGGCAGCTAGTGCCGCGGACCCCACAGCTGAGCCGTCAAGGGATGCTGCAGGCTGGGTCTAGGGATCTTCCCCCTCCCAACCGTCAGCCCCAGCCTCACCGTCCCGTCCTCTGCGGAGTTCTGGGAGCCACGACGGGACCAGGGTGGATTGTGCCGCCTCTGGGACCAGGGCCACACTCAGTCTGGGCACCTGCTGGGCGCCCGCTCTGGACTCCGGCTGCGGAGGCTCTGAATCCGCGCAGGGGCGTCGGCCCTGCGGGTGCTGGTCCCGCCCCCGCTCGGAAGGCCGCCCCTCCAGCCCGCATCGGCCCCGCCTGCCGCTGCGGCGGGGCTGCTGCTCCCCGCCCACTTCGGGCGCGGTACCGCCTCCGCGGCAGCCCTGGCCGCTAGGGCCAGACCTGGCACCGCAGTGCAGGGACAGCGTCCCCGCCGCCGCACAGCCCCCTACCAGTGCCGGACGGAGGCCTCCAAGGCCCCACCCTTTCCGTCCTTCAGGAAATGAGGTGTCGGGCAAGTGCGGCAGAGGGGCTCAGTCTGCGCCCCCCACAGCACTGCAGCAACCCCAGGTATCCCAGTATCACCCTACCCTACCCCCACACTGGCTCAGCTTTTCATCACTGCAGTGACCCTCCCTCATCACTGCAGCGAAACCCAGGGCCTCACCACCGTAGGGCTCCCCTCCCCCAAGAAGCCCAACCCTTTCCTTTGCAAAGTTCTCTTTTGTCACTGCAGAAACCGCCCCCATCCCTGCAGGTATTTTCAGCTGGTGTGATCACTTTAGTGACCACTCACTCCAAGCAGGGCTCCCCATCACTGCAGCGATTCTCCCCCACCCCCAGTCACCCTTCCCACCACTGCAGCGCCATCTCCTCGCTTTTTCTGGGGGTAGGGAGTGTAGGCAAAATTGTCTTCTGAGGCTGTAACTTCCTGGTACCTTCGGTTGCCCACCACCTTGTAAGTGAGGCCTTACAGCCTGCAGAGCCTTCTGGTAGCTGCAAACTGTCCCCATCATAGCAGTGACCACCACCCTATCACTGCAGAACCTGAAGGAG
Organism: Camelus ferus; assembly: GCF_009834535.1. Classification (NCBI taxonomy): domain Eukaryota; kingdom Metazoa; phylum Chordata; class Mammalia; order Artiodactyla; family Camelidae; genus Camelus; species Camelus ferus. Next base: position 71,110,192 of record NC_045696.1, read on the forward strand.
AAACCATCCCTGCTTGTAAAGAGTTCCTTTGTTACTAGCTGAATTTTCATGCTCTTGATGGTGTTACGCTGCAAAAGATTAGAGAAGTCCATAAAATCTCTCCCAGGATCCCTGAGGGAGAGTCTGGGAGCCCTGGGGAAGGGGGTCACCTAGGCAAGCTTTCTTGCAGAGTTCACACTCAGATTCTGCGAAGAGAGCTTGAGGAGAGCTAGGAGTGGGGGCCAGCTTTCAAGCCAGACCCAGGGTTCTCATCCTTCCCTGTTCACTCTATCCTGATTCCAGTCACTGTCACCATACTGGCAACAGGGGGGTATCCCCTGGCTCTTTGAGCACCAGAACCCTCCACCCCAACCCTTTCCCTTGCCAAACCACTTAGCTTGGTGGTGATAGCTTGGGCTTTTACCAGGGAACTTCATGGTTGGAAATGCACAAGGATGATACAGGAGGCACAGCACCATCACGATGATCCAGGGCATGGGGGGCCCCAGCTGAGTCCCAGCCTTATTCTTTCCACACTCTCTGAGCCATGGTTCCATTGACCCCTCTCCTCCCTTCTTTGCTGAACCCTCCCCCAGCTTCATTCAGACTAAGTGTTCCTCTAACAGGTTTGGGGGAGAAACAGTAGATGGTGAGTGAGTGGATGGACCCTCCAGGTGCTCCAGTTCTTGAGACAGGACCAGCCCTGGCTCTGAGGGCTACATGGAAGTCCAGGCAGTGACCACCTCTCCATGGGTGTTTTGTGCTCTGTCTCTTCCACAAATGAACCAAGAGTTACATGTGGCCCTCAGGGAAAACACAAAGCTTCAGGGGGCAGTCATTAAGGGGACTCAAACACATGGAAATGAACAAAGAGGTCCCTGTATTGGGTCCTGAGGAGACCTTGATGTAAAACAGTGTCCCAGGAAAATGGTTGTTTGTCAATGACTAGACAACACATTGGTAGAAGCCAAGCTTTGGACGAGTCCTGAGATCCTGCTGAGAAGGCTGTCTCAGCTGAGGCAAGTGGCTGGACAGATAGGTCAGCAGCTCAGCCAGAGGTGTGAAGCATCCCGAAGGATGGGGCAGGGCCAAGCAGGCTGCGTGGCACTGGGGAGGAGGAGGTTCTGTGGAGGGGCTCTGAGGCCCAGCTCGGAGGAACTCGTGATGGGGCTGCAGCATGGCAGGCAGCTGAGAACAGGAAGGGACTGCACAGCCCCAGAGGGTCCCAGAACCAGGTTTCAGTAGATGGAGGAGATTCTAGGAAGGGCTAGGAATGGCCTGGAGCCTGGGTGCTCTGCTATGTGCCAGGCTAAGGGGAGAGGGTAGGTGATATAGAGCTACAGTCTTGAAAGGCTCACACTCTGCTGAAGAAGGCAAACACATGGCTACAGTAGACAAAGATGAGGGCTGCATTACAGGGGTGTCATGGGTAATATAAAAGCTTTTAACTGAGAGCTTTTAGGAGAGGCTTCTAACCTGGCAGTGGGGGTTGTGGGAGTGCCATTTAAGCAGAGTTCTAAATAGGAGTTATGCAGTCATAAGGAAGGTGCTTCAAGCAGAAGGATCAGCTCATCAAAAAATGAAAGAGCCAGAGGGAGTAAGGAAAGGATTAAGTAGGTGTGCATTTGTTTTTTTCTCTTTGTTAATATTTGTCAAGCACTTACTATAGGCCAGGCATTGTACTAAGCATGGATTATCCTTTTATGATTAAAACAGCCTGAGAGACAAGCAGTATTATTATCTTACAGGTGAGAAAACCGAAGCCAAGACAAGGTAAGTATCTTGCTCATGATAAGCTAGTAAAGTGGTAGAACCAGGATGTTGAACTCAGATGGTCTGGCCTCAGAACCCTTGGACCCTTGTTTTTAAACTACTACCATAGACAATACGATTTTCTTGATATTTATTTCCTGGTTTAGTTCTCTTCGATTTTGGCTAAATCTTTCTTTAATTAAAAGTTGAGATATAATTGACATATAACGATGTATTAGTTTTAGGTGTACAACATGATGATTTAATAAATGTATATATTGCAAAATGATTACCGCAATAAGTTTAATTAACATCCACTTAGATTCCCTAAATCTCTTAATATATCTCCTTTTTTTAAATTTTATTTTTCACTTTTTATTTTGGGGGGAGGTAATTAGATTTATTTATTTATTTTAATGGAGGTAATGGGGATTGAACCCAGGACCTCGTGCATGTTAGGCATGCACTCTATCACTGAGCTATACCCTCCCACAATATACCTCCTTTTGAAAATTCCCATTGATCTTGGCTGACCTCAAAAAAAAAAAAAGGAACACGTGGAGGAAGGACAGGGAGACCTAGTACCAAGTCAGGGGGACAGAGGTAGGAGCTGGTGGGGCCCAGGCAGGGAACAGGGCAGGAGGGGTGGTTGAATCTATAGCCTACATTTTCCTTGTGAGCTGCTGAGAGCCTCTAGAGGTGACTCATTTCCACCACAGGCCCTGGCACACAGTAGGTGCACAATAAATGTTGGCTGACTCACAGTGATGATGTGAGAAAACTCACTGGCTCTGTTAGTGAAATTGACCCTATTTTCTAATTTCTGTGTAGAGCAGGCTGCTGGGCCACCAAGTTTCCTGTCCAGGATATCTGCTCACCTTGGCCATCACCAGCCTAACCTATAGGTTGCTTTTCCTCTTATCTGGCCCAGGAGGAAGGTTTGAACCTGCTTCCCAAATCAGGAGAACACTGCTCACATCAGGGCCATTTTTTTAGATTCCACAAGCAAGTGATATCATATGATTTCTCTGTCTGACTTACTTCACTTAGTATGATAATCTCTAAGTCCATCCATGTTGCTGCAAATGGCAATATTTCATTTTCATGGCTGAGTAATATTCCATTATATATATACCATTATATATATATTATTATAATATATATTATACCATTACATATATATTGTATATATACACACATACACACACATATACACAGCTTCTTTATCCATTCATTTGCTGATGAACACTTAAGTTTCCATGTGTTGGCAATTGTCAATAATGCTGCTATGAACCTTGTGGTGCATGTATCTTTTTGAATTAGTGTCTTTGTTTTTTTTCAGTTAATTAGGAGTAGAATTGCTGAATTGTAGGGTAGTTCTAATTTTTTGAGAAATTTTCATACTGTTTTTCATAGTGGCTGCACCAATTTATATTCCCACCAACAATATAGGAGGATTTCCTTTTCTCCACACCCTCCTGAGCATTTACTGTTTGTATACTTTTAAAAATTTGTATACTTTTTGATGATAGCCATTCTGACAGGTGTGAAATAATACCTCATTATGGTTTTGATTTGCATTTCTCTAATAATTAGCGATGTTGAACATTTTTTCGTGTGCCTATCGGCCATCTGTATGTCTTCTTTGAAAAAATGTCTATTTAGGTCTTTTGCCATTTTTTGAGTAGTTTGTTTTTTGTATTAAGTTGTATAAGCTCTTTATATATTTTGGGTATTAACCCCTCATCAGTCATACCATTTGGAAATATTTCCCCCCATTCTGTAGGTTGTCTTTTCATTCTGTTAATGGTTTCCTTTGCTGTGCAAAAGCTTTTAAAATTGATTAGATCTCATTTATTTATTTTTGCATATATTTCTTTTGCCTTGGGAGAGAAAGAAAGAATTTCTTTCTATTTTCTAAGAAAATATTACTACAGCTTATGTCAAAGAATGTTTTGCCTGTGTTCTCTTCTAGGAGTTTTATGGTGTTATGTTTTACATTTAGGTATTTAAACCATTTTGATTATGAGACTGTCTTTTTTGAGGGAGGGAATGGTAATTAGGTTTATTTATTTATTTTTAATAGCGGTACTTGGAATTGAACCCAGGACCTTGTGCATGTTAAGCATGTACTCTACCACTTGAGCTATACCCTCTCCCCTAAGCCATTTTGAATTTATTTTTGTATATGGTGTGAGGGAATGTTGTAATTTCACTGATTTACATGTAGCTGTCCAGCTTTCCCAAGAGAAAAGACAGAGACTGTCTTTTCCCCATTGTAGTTTTACCCCACAATCCAGCAATCATGCTTTTAGGTACTTGACCCAACTTATCTGAAAACTAATATCCACGTAAAAATCAACACAGAAGTGTTTCTAGTACCTTTATTCATAATTGCCAGAAACTGAAAACAACCAAGATGTCCTTCAATAGGTGAATGGATAAACAAACTGTGATACATCCATACAATGAAATACTACTCAACAATAAAAAGGAATGAGCTATCAAGCTCATACACAAAGACAGAGACAAATTTTAAATGCATATTACTAAGTGAAAGTCTGAAAAGGCTGCAGAGTGTAGGACTGCATTTACAGGCAAAACTATAGGGATAGTAAACAGATTAGTGGTTATCAGGGTTTGTTGTGGGGGAGGGTGCAGTGAGGATGGAATAGGTTAAATACAGAAGATTTGGGGGGCAGTGAAGCTATGTTGTATAATACTGTAGTGGTATATTACTATTAAATACTATACATTTTTCAAAACCCATAGAATTTTACAGTACAAAGAGTGAACATATGTAAACATATGTAAACTTCAAAAAATCATTTAGGAGGCTGGGAGATCCCAGGATGGAATAAAGAATGTGACAAAAGAAACCAACTATATTACAAATGTATGAAACAACCTCACTGAAGGAAGGAAGTAGGGGGAGTGGTGCTTACCTGTTACTTTGGAAATAAGTAGAGTCTGTAAGACTAAAGGTAAAGGAACTGTACATAAGCACCATACTCTGGTTGATAACGTTGTTTCCCAGTGGGACATGCATTAACAATTTGGAAACAACTATACATGTATACCGGTTATGAAAAATTAAGTGAATTAATGGTGGATGGTGGGAGTCAGGTTTTTGACTGTTGGAGTGGGTGGTTGCAGGCTAGCAAGGGGAGAAAGCTACAGTCATCCATGTGGTACTAAATTAGAGTTGGAGACATCATTATGAACGTGGTTAGCTTACTATAGATCCAGATGGCTACATATAGAAATAGTTATAAATATGTGTTCGTATACATAAACCCATAACTATTTGTATGTGATTTAATTATTACCTCAAAATACCAACAGAATCAACAAGCTGTTGTAGCTAGTGAGAGAATTCAGCAATGCAGCCAGATAGATCAATCTACAAAAATCAATCGGACATGTCTACACCACCTGTAGCCAAGTAGAAAATGCAATAAAAAAGACGCTTTCACAATGGTGAAAAAACTATAAAGTATCTAGGAATTTACTTAACCAACACTATATGAGACCTCTATGAAGAAAACTTTAAAGCTCAAAAGACACAGAAAATGATCCAAATAACTAGAAAGATATTCCATTGTCTTGTTAGTTAAAAAAAAAAACAATATTAATTGTTCCCCAGTTAATCTATACATTTAATGCAATCCCAATTAAAATCCATAAGGATTTTACGGAATGTAATAAACTTACTCCAGTATATATACAGAGAAATAAAGTTTCAAAATGAGCAAAGTCAATATATAAAAAGAAAAAGAAAGAGTGGGGCTTACCCAACCAGATAACAAGACATACTATAAGACTACAGTAATCAGAACAGTGTAGTACTGTTGCGAGAACAAATAGACCAATAAAGAACCTGACCCACCTGTGTGATATGATATAAAAGAGAACATAATATGCAATAAATGTGGCACCACCATCACTAAAGAAAGGATAGATTGTTTGGTAGATAATATTGGAAAAACTGGTTCATTATATGAAGAAAGGTGAAAACCATGTTCCTATACAACAATACATACAAGTAAATTCTAGAGGATTCAACCTAAGTAAGAAAAACAAAACTATACAGTTAACAGAAAAATAATGTAGAAAATCTGTGTTTACTTAGGAGTGGTGGGGAAGGACTTGAACATTTCAAAAAACAAACCATTGTTGCAAAACACTGATTATTTTGATTACATAAAAATTAAGTATTTCTTCTCCACAAGATACTCATTAATTACACAGGGGAAAATAGCAATTTAGAGCATAGAAACCTGGCAGACACCACCTTAACCAAGTAATCAAAGTTAACATCACCAGTAATGGGACAAATTGACATCACATGCCTCCTGATAAGATGTACTGAGAAGGCACAGCCTCACTTCTGTGATATGCCTGCCAAAAATGCACAGCCTGAATCTAATCATGAGGAAACACCAGACTAACCCAAATTGAGGGACATTCTCAAAATGAATGTCCTGTACTCTAACAAAATGTTAAGGTCATAAAAGATAAAAAGACGGACTGAAGAATTGCTCCAGATGAAAGGAGGCTAAAGAGACTGGAGAGCTAAATGCAATGTGTGATCCTGGATCAAATATATATTTTTTCTATTTATATAAGGGAAATTGCTGGTACAATTGGCAAAATGAGGATAAACTAGATTAGATAATATTACTGTATCAGTGTTTATTTTCTGACTTTGATAATTACACTGTGGCTATGTAAATAAAGTCCTTGTTTTTAGAAAACAACATATTGGGTACTTAGAAATAAAGGAACATTATGTCTACAACTTACTGTTAAACAGTTTAGGAAAAAATATATACACACACACAAATATACACAGAGGAGGATAAAACAAATTTAGCAAAACGTTAACATTTAGGAATCTGGCTGAAGGAAAAAGCACAATTCTTTGTAATATTCTGCAACATTTCTCCAAGCCTGAAATTATTCTAAAATAAAATGTTACAAAAATAAGGATTTCTGTTTAGTGAGACACTAAGGAGAGAGTTAATGGCTGCTACAGTGAAAGAAGTTGTTTCCCTACCTATAAATTTCTAGGTTTACATGTTCATATGCGTAAAGATAAAGTTCGGAAAGCTAGGTATGGAACTAGTAACAATAGTTACCTCTTTAGGGAAAAGGGAACTAGAATTAGGAGGGAGAGGGGATATTAACTATTTGAATGAATCACTGCATTCTTCAACTTGTTACAACACTCATGTGTTATTTTTACGTTAAAAATTTGTATTAAATTTGAAACAATCTCAAGCATACAGAAAATCTGAAGTACAGAACAAAGAACTCCCCGCCATGAACCATTTACAAGAAGCCAATTTATGTCCCATCACCCTTGATTTAATCTGTATTTGCTACAAACAAGGACATTCTCCTAGATGACCACAGTACAACTGCCAAAATCAGGATCAAAATCAGGAAATATTTTTTTTAGGAAATTAACACTGATACATCTCTGCCGTCTAATCCTGAAACTCCATTCCAGCTTCACCTGAAGTCCCAGTAATGCCCTTTATATTAATAATAATAAAAAAATCCATTTCAGATCATCTTGTAGTTTTTTTCTCCCTGGAGTCTCTTCTTCACTTTGGAACAGTTCCTCAGTCTTTTCTTAAATTTCATGACCTTGACATTTGAAAGAGTACAGAATATTTATTCTGTAGAATGTCCCTAAATTTGGGTTTGTCTCATGCTTCCTTATGACTAAATTCATGTTACATATCTTTGGCAGGAAAATCACAGAAATGATGCTGTGTTCTTCTGGTTGCATTCTATTGGGTGGCACAAGATTTTGATTTTACATTACTGATGATGTTTTATTTTATTACTTGATTAAGGTGGTGTCTGCTAGGCTTCTCTACTGCAAAGTCATTCCTTTTCCTTTTATAATGAATAAATGTTTTTTGTGGAAGTATTTTGAAAATATGTAAGTATCTCATTCCTCATCAAACTTTTCACTTATTCATGTATGGACTCATGGTTCCCTATTTTATTTAGGGGTTATAATATCTTACCATCATTATTTATATTGATTCTCAAACTGTCCCTAATTTGTCCAGTGGGAGCACTTCAAGCTGACTTTTCAGTACTCCTTTGCTTTCTAGGACAAGATTTCTAGGCTCATCTTGTATCTTTTCTCCCTCAGCCCTAGAATCAGCTCTTTCCCTACAGAACCCTGGTACCTTATAGTGAAGAATGGTGTTTAGAAGTCAGGATTTGGGTACTGGGTGTGTTTATTGCTACTAGAGTGGAAGTGTCAATTTTCCAAGGCCCTCTCAATAGTCAAAACTGAGACAGAGCTACATACACACTTAAATCTGTACTTATTTCTATTACCTATCTCTTTGCATTGAAAACCTAACGTTCACACCAATATCTCCAGTTTTAATCCAGCATCACAAGGTTTATTCATTTTCTCCTTTTCTATGTTTGTAATTTCCTCCTCCAACTATGAGAAACCTGGCTCTCCTTTTCTCTTCAATATGTTTATTTTTATGATTAACCTCCCTGTTGCCACTGCCCTTCTGCATTCAGATGCCTTTCTCATTCTACTCTGTCTACAGCACTCTGTGTTGGGTTGCTGTCCCCCTGCCCCTTCAGTGAATACCATCCTTACCCCAACCTTGCCCAGTACCCTGTCCTGGTGGTCGGTCCCCTCCTCAAGAGTGCCCTTCTTGCCCTGCTTGGGCTCTGAATCTCCACACCAGGCTGCACTTCCATCCCCGTTGCTGCAGGTACATCATCATCATCCTGTTGGGTCTCTGATACCTGCAGCAAGCCATACACATGCGTGGATGTCCTCACTTCACTCAGGCTCTGACACCTTACACTGCGCAACCTTCATACACAGATGCTCCCTTCGCCCTGTTCAGGTCCTGACATCCTGCTCTGGGTTACTGAGGTAGCCCCCACCCTATTATGGACAACTACTTTGCTCTACCCCATCTAAAGACTTCAGGACTGAATTGTTCAGGAAGGAAAGAAGAAGACTTTAATTTTTAAAAATTCAAGAGCACTGTTAGGGCAATGAAACTACTCTGTGTGTTGCTGTCTATAATGGTGGTTACATGCCATCATACATTTGTCCATACCCATAGAATGTACACCACCACGAGTGAACCCTAATGTAAACTATGGACTTTGGGTGGTAATTATGTGTCAATATACATTCATCAATTGTAAGCCCCCCTCTAGTGGAGGATACTGACAATTGGGGAGACTACATATGTGTAGGGGCAGGAGTATATGGGAAATCTGTGTACCTTCTCAATTTTGCTGTGAACCGAAAACTGCTCTAAAAAATAGTCTTTTAAAAAGTTAAGAATTTTACTTCTTGCAAGGAAATGCATCTCTATGATGTGATGTGTTGATTTACATAGCATAATCACAATCACTGAAAAATGTCTGTATGAGTAGCTTGACATTTTGCACTACTAATTCTATAAGAAAACCTTCTATAAACTGCAAAGAAAATGAAGGGAAACCAAAAACTGAAACTTACCCTGTCATAAATACTAAAACTATCACAAAATAGTAGCCAAACATTACATTCCTCCTGATGGGAGTACTGACACTAATAAGTACTATCCTGGGGTGGAGACGGGGAGTGGTGAGTTGCAGGAAGAGAGGAGCAGGATTCACAGTGCAGACAAATTATGAGGGTGTAGATGAAATATGATTAACCTGAACCATGAAGGATAATTGTTGAAGCTAGGTAATGTACACATAGGGAGGGGTTCATTATTCTATTTCTCTACTCTTGTACATGTTTGCAATTTTCCATAATAGTTTAAAATATATACTGTAAAATAAAAGTGAATATACAGCATCAGTAAAAAATTCAAGATCAACAGGCTCCCTGACTTCAGACTACACTACAAGGCTATAGTAGTCAAAACAGCATGGTACTGGCATAAAAACAGACACACAGACTAATGGAACAGGATAGAAAGTCCAGAAATAAACACACACTTACAGACAATTCATCTATGAAAAAGGAGGCAAGAATATATGATGGAGAAATGACAGTCTCTTCTGTCAGCTACATGTAAAATTGGACAGCTATATGTAAAAGAATGAAATTAGAATATACTCTAACACCATATACAAAAAAATAAACTCAAAGTGGATATAAGACCTAAATGTAAGACTGGATACTATAAAACTCCTAAAGGAAAACATAGTCAGAACACTCTTTGACATAAACTGCAGCAATATTTTTTTTGATTCATCTCCTAGAGTAATGGAAATAAAAAAAAAAAAACAAATGGGAACTAATTAAAAAAACTTAAAAGCTTTTGCACAGCAAAGGAAATCATAAACAAAACAAAAAGACAACCTACAGAATGGGAGAAAATATTTGCAAATGATGTGATCAACAAGGGATGGATTTCTAGAACATACAAGTAGCTCACACAGCTCAATATCAAACAAACAAACCAAACAACCCAATTAAAAAATGGGCAAAAGATCTAAACAGAGAATAGACATTTCTCCAAAGAAGACATTCAGATGGCCAACAGGCACATAAAAAGATGCTCAACATCACTATCATTTGAGAAATACAAATCAAAGCTACAATGAGATAATCACCTCATACTGGTCAGAATGGCCATCATCAAAAAGTCTACAAATACTAAATGCTGGAGAGGGTGTGGAGAAAAAGGAACCCTGCTACACTATTGGTGGGAATGTAGTTTTGTGCAGCCATTATGGAAAACAGTATGGAGATTCCTTAAAGAACTGAAAATAGACTTACTCTAAGATCCAGCAATCCCACTCCTGGGCATATATCCGGAGGAAACTCTAATTCAAAGAGATATATGCACCTCAATGTTCCTAGCAGCACTATTTACAATAGCCAAGACATGGAAGCAACCTAAATGTCCATTGACAGGTGACTGGATAAAGAAGTTGTGGTATATATACATATAATGGAATACTACTAGGCCATAAAAAGAGTAAAATAATGCCATTTGTAGCAACATGGATGGACTTGGAGACTGTCATACTAAGTGAAGTAAGTCAGGCAGAGAAAGAAAAACACCATATGATACTACTTACATGTAGACCCTAAAAAAAAGACTCAAATGAACTTATTTTCAAAACAGAAACAGACTCACAGACATAGAAAACAAACTTATAGTTGCCAGGGGGGAAAAGAGGTGGGGGAGAGATCAATTGGGTGTTTGGGATTTGTAGATACTAACTACTACATATAAAACAGATAAACAACAAGGTCCTGCTGTATAGCACATGGAACTATATTCAATGCCTTGTAATGGCCTATAACGAAAAATAATATGAAAAGGAATATGTATTTATTTATTGTGTAAATGAGTCACTATGCTGTATGTCAGAAATTAACACAACATTGTAAATTGACTATACTTCAATTTTTAAAAAGTGGTGTATACTAAAGGACTAATATTTAATAAAATGATAATTTTTACCATTTCAAAAAAAAAGTATATGGGAGGATATGGGGTGGGGGAAACCCAAAACTGATTAGTACCACATTATGTCTTTGATTAAATTTTAGTGGTAAAATCATTATTTAACAACTTATATTTGTTTCATAGATAAAGTCTTTCAAAACACGGTGGTATGCACTGGGTGGGCTGGCAGGCTGCTCAGACATGGCCCCCAAGGGCCCCGTGTCTGCTTAAGTCACCCCAGCATAGCTCCTCAACAGCTTAGATTTCGAACATCAGCATGGCCGGGTGTCTCTCTGTGCTTCAGTGGGCAAGCTGGAGCTTTGGGCCCAACCTGACCTCAGAAACTCATAAGCTGGGCAGACCTAAGCAAGTTTAGTTTAGTTTTGTCTTTTTTAAAAGATTTATGGGTCTCCATTTTCTCGTTTGTAAAATAAGGACTTTTCATACCTCATCAGATTGTCATGAGGATTAAATGAGTTAATTCATGTACAGTGCTTAGAATAATGCTTGGAACATAGTACCCAGTAAATTATTATTCTTGGATCAAGCCAAGGGATTCTGTCTTACACTGCTGAAACTTAGAAGAGACTGATGTATAAACCAGATGTCAGTTTATTAATTTATCACTAGAAATATAGCCAACAGGGGGCCTGAAAATCCATCTTTACTGGTCAGTACATTCTTTTTGGGTGAGAAAGGCCACACAAACCAAGTCACAAGCCAAAGAAACCAGATGGGGTGGAATGGAGTCAGGGAGTTAGTGGATGGAACTGAGGGGCCAGTGGTGTCAAGCTCTGATGGACTAAGGCACTCAGTGCTGCTGAAGGGCAAGACCTTCTAAAGGGACAAGTCACAAGACAGAGTCAGCCATCTCTCAGGCTGGTCTGGGGACCCAATGACCAATGCTTGGTCTCTCACACCCTCCCCCCTGCATTGCAGGATTCTGGCCTTCTTGATTTGAACCACATTTAGTGTGCTCTTCCAGTAACTTGTGTTCTTCTCTAGCTAAAGGTACCCTTTAAAGAACTCTGCTGGGTCTTAAATGTACCAACCCTGAGACACACATTCACCAGCAAACCACAACCTCTTGAATGACTTCTACATCTCGCCACTGTTTGCTGGTTCTTATTAGTTTTACAATAAGACAACTCTACTTCCAAGTTCTGGGCATGCCATACCTATGTTCTTACTGCAGAGTTCATGCGGGAGGAAGAATAAGAAATCTGTGGTGGTGAGAAGGTTCAGTATGACTATGCTCAAAGGCCTCTAGCAGTCAAGAAAAACCTAGACTCCTACACTGATGGAGAGTCACTAGCTAGGAACAAAGTATTGAATGATGGAACAGACTCAGTATAAAATATTCATAAAGAACTAGAGGAGATAAGTATGTCTGTGTATAGAAGAATTCAAAGAAAATATCGCTGCAGTGGGAAAAGAATCCAAGAAGGGGTCCCTTCTAGGCCCTAGGAACAAAAGAGGAGGTGTGGGTACCTGTCTATTTAGTTGAGGCACCAGGACTAAACTTTCAGCCGCAAGGCATTGTAAGCAATGTCTCACTAAAAATCAGTAAAGCAGTGAAGGGCACAACAAATACTAATAATCATAATGGCTAACAATTATGGAACTACTAGGAACCATAAGAGTTTTGCTTGTATTATCTGATTTAATATTCACCATTACCTTACCATTGGTCTATAACGATGATTATTCTTCACATTTTACAGATAAGGAAACCGAGGCACTGAGAGGCTTAATTTGCTGAGATCACACAGCTATTAGATAATAGAATCCAGACTCAAATACAGTTCTGATTCCAGAGCTAGCTCCCTAATTTAAAAGTTTAAAACAGGTTATAGTCAGTCCCCCTCATTCTGGGTTCAACATACTTTCTTAAAAGGACGGGAGGGCACATGACCCTGGGTATGCTCACCCGTATGTGTGACAGGAGTCACCCATTGTATGAACAGCTATGGAACAAAGTTGAGAACAGTCTAAATGGAAAGAAGTAAGAAGGCTGGGGACCCAGACACCTTGGTTCTTGCCCCATATCTGCATGCACAGAGCTATCTGAACCTAAGCAAGACACTTAACATCTTTCAGCTTCAAGCTTCTGTTTTACTAAATGGGAATAACTCAGCAGGAGCCACATATCACAAGATTATTGAGAAGACCAAAAAAGAACATTTGTGAAAGCATTCCTCAGTGTTAAGAATGCAGTAGCATGGGTTGACAAATATTTATTCTAATTTAGGGTTTCAAAGTTCTCTCCACATACAGTACAGCAGAAATCACTTCCAAACCACCCGTTTATTTAACATAAAGAAAAGGGAAACCTAGAATTACTGACAGGGCACAATCTATACATGTTATTAGAATGGGCTTAAATTGCATGGTGATTTCTGCCTCACCCCATGCAACTCAGCAGGTGCCAGGCAGAGTCTCATGCTGTTTTCCTGCATTTGTGCTTGCAGATACCCAGCCCAGCAGATGAGGGCTGTGGGGTGCACTCCTCGGGCCATCATCTTGATGATGGCCTGGAGTGTGTGTGTGTGTGCAGGTGCCAGTCTGTCTCCAGAGTAGGCTCCCAGCTGCTCTCCCACCACTCCTTCCATGAAATGACACCCTTGGATCCATGGCACTTCACAGTTTACAAAAAAATGTAGTCAGTTTACACAGGACCTTGTCTCATTTAATCCCTCCTGCTAACCAAGAAGGGGGCAAGACAAATTTATGTCATGCCCATTTTATGCATAAGGATAATTTACTCAGGAGAGGTTGATTTGCCTAAAACACAGTCCAGTGGCAGAACTGGGCTAATCCCAGTGCGTGACTCTTCCACTGTACCACGTTTTTAATTGTTTAATGAACAGCTATTCACTGAGCATCTAGTATGTGCCAGCCACTGTGCCAGGTACTTCTACTCATCAGCTTGCTCTCCTGAGAGAAGCTTGTTCAAATCCTTCACCTCCCACCCTCCATCCCATGTAATAGATGAGTTTTAAGTGATGGGATTAACCAACCCTCACTATTCAGCACATGGCACTAGGGGCTGAGCAGTAGACAGTGTGACCAGAGCTGTGCTCTAGAGCCAGACTGTCCTAAATCCCTCCATGCCAACTCCATTTACTTGTCTATAAAGTGGGGATAGTAACCGGGCCAGTTCGTAGGGTTGTGAGGATTGACGTGGTGCAGGTGAAGCATTTTCTACAGTGCCTGCTACGTAACAAGAGCCCAATAACTATCAACTGTCATTATTCCCTTAACATTGTCTTGAAAGAAAACAAGGCGACGTTTAAAAACAAATGAAAACTGGCCCCTTTAATCTGTCTTATGTCCCAAAGCTTTCAAGACTTTGGCCCAGAAAAAGGGGTCCTCCCTCCTTTAGGCAGAGCTCACATGCCCTTGCTGAGCCTGCACCCCATCCTCCAAAGTCTCACCTCCACCTCCGCCGTTCTGACCCCATGTCCTCAGAGCTGGATTTTGGTCATGGCCCCCTTGTTTCCTGGCCTCTGCACTCTCCTCCAATGTTACTCTCTACTTTTTCTCAAATAATTCCCCCCAAATATTCACTTCTCAAGCTCTTTTACCGAGCACCTCTTTCTGTGCTAGGCACGGTAGTGGCTGCTGTGATGACCTCTCAGGAATGGACTTGCTGCCTGAGCCGTTGAGAGTGCAGACGGCAGCAGCAGGTCCTCAGCGGTCAGCCCATTAGGGCTAACTGCCCCAACTGAAGAAAACTTCCTCTCCCAAGGTCACAGCTCCTTCTGGTGGCAGCCAGCATCCAAAGACTGATCATCTCAGCAGAAAAAAGGCCTGACCCATTGCCTCAACTAAGAACAACTCTGCCAGCCTCAGAAGGTGGGGCTGCCTGAGGCTTTTGTTGGGCCTGCACTGCTGCTCAACTTTCCCTTCTCTCAACTGCTAGGCCCTGATGTTGGTCCCAGGAGCACCCCATAATAAATAGCCTGCATGCTGATGATCTCTTCAAGCTACTTCCCAGAGAACCCAACCTGCAACATGGGCAAAGGATACAAAGATGAGCAAGCCAGGGTCTGGCTTTCAAGGGTATCAAGGCCAAGTGGGAACTACAACCTTAATAATGGCAAGCAGCTTACAGTGAGGGACACACAAAGTGCAGTGAAGCCCACTTGGAGGGGGGTGACACTGAGAGGAGTCTGTCACTCCAGGTTTAGCCAGATTTTGGACCAACTGTTAACCTGCTATGATTTCCCACAGATTCCGCCATCTAGGCTGCATGCTTGGGCTGGTACAGAGCAACGGGGCTCTGAGGCTGTTTGGTTTGCATCTTTGGGTGGACCAGACCTGGCCTGGGGAGTGGCTCTTCGTAGGATATAGTGTTCTAAATGACAAACTAGGCCAGGCCATGGTCAATGAGGGTAAACAGCACCTTCTCTTCTTCTCAGCTAAAATTTGCCTGGAAACCAGGGAGAACTTAGCTAATGTTAGTTTATGTCCAACGAATTTCAAGACAGTTAATTTCACACTGAAATAAACAATTGACTGGCATCTCTGAGCACCCTGTAGATTGTTATTGGTAAGACCCATGATCTCACTGCACGCCTGCACTCTGCCCCCCAGAGGACCAGCCAGGTTGCCTGAAAAGGCATTGGGGAGTGTGGTAAGGCCAGCAGAAGCAGGGAGGCCAGGATTTCAATGAGTTCACACAATGAGGCCTTTCAACCTGGCCAGCTCCTGACTGGCTTTAAGGCCTGACTTTGGCAAGGTAGCTCCAGCTCAGCAGCTGGAAGGACCAGCTTTCCAATGGTTGGGGCTGGACAGGCTCTCCCTAGTCATGTCAGATTCCTCTCTGCTCTTCACCCTGTGCTTTCTGGAATGGAGCTGGCTGACACTGCCATTTCTACCCCTCAAGACAACCATCTTCTGCCAGTTCTCCTTCTCTAACCCCCCAAAGCTCACCTTACACACTTATTATAGGGTCTTTCTTAGCTGCTGCAATTCATTCATCCCAACTTTTACAGGGTGGCAGCATAGGCCTGTATTGTCACATGTACAGGCCCTTATTGAATGAAATCATAAAACTGGAAGCCATCTAGTGTGGCCTCCTACCTGAAGAGCCCTTCTCTAGTGGGCAGCAGGGCTGGACAGTCCCAGAGGCCAGGACGTCACTCTCAGAAGGTAACCTGAACTATTAAGAAAGTTCTTCCTTCCTTTCAGCCAAACTGGCCTACCACTGGAGTCACTCAAGAGAAAATTTACTTTTTCCAAACGATGTTCTCCAAATCACAGAGTGGTCACACAAGAATCGCTTTGAGTGCTTATGTATTATGCCGAGGAGGTGTTCAGAAAGGTCAATTTGTTGTGGTTACCCAGCTAATGTTGGTGACCCCTTTCACTACCAGTAATAGAGCTGGCATTTGATCGCAGATCCAACTCCAGGGCTCTTCATACACAAAGTCACCTCCAAAGAAGCAGATTCTATGTCACAGAACCCTTCAGCTGCACTTCCAGGGACCCTAAAGATTGGGAGAACTCATATAGGGACCACAAGCTGGTGAAGGGTGAGAGGGCCTGAGAATGTGGCAAACAGGCAGGCCCACACCCTACACCAGGTGGCTTCGACTATCTGAGGTTGGAAGAGAGTGGCAGGGCTGAGAAAAGGCTCTCAGAGCTGTGAGGGTGCACGTGGCCACAGATGTGCCTGTAAGAATGCCTCCTCTGGACTCCTGAGGGAGGCTGAGGAGGCAGGAAGATTAATGACCCTGCTGCTGGCTTCAGAGTCCATCAGTCCAGAGCCTTCCCAGCATTATTCTGCTTTACCCCCAACACAGGTTATGTCCTCCCCAGCTGTATCCATAGTACCACAGTGCCCTGTTAAGACTCCTTGCTTGAGTTCTGCGATGACAGTTCTCCATGAAGCCAACAAGTTCCTTCTGTTGATGCTGGTTTCTCCAATGCCATTAAGAGAAAAACAACCTCTCTACTTTAGTGTCTTCTATACAACAATTACATACAGCAGCCGAGTATCCAAAAAATAATATTTATAAATCTTACTACTTCTGTTAAACAGCTCCTCTGCTTTTAAATATTGTTTAGTTTGAAACAAAAGTGTTCTCTTTCTTCACCTTAGACCTCATTCTCAAGTCCCTACTTTCCAGGCTCCTCCCACATGGTTAAAGTAAAAATAAAGAACATGAAACCACCCAAGCAAAATGGAGACAAACACTGTTTCTCAGTTTCTCTTTAGCCTTGAAGGGTCCACACCAGAGAAACAGAGTGAGCCTGGGCCGGGGAGAACAGCACTGCAGTGATGTAATACACTGCCCTTTATTTCACCAGCTCCAACCACTATAAGGCCAAGCCCCTGTGGCTTTAATGACATCTCTGCCCAGGGGCAA
Source organism: Camelus ferus (assembly GCF_009834535.1). Classification (NCBI taxonomy): domain Eukaryota; kingdom Metazoa; phylum Chordata; class Mammalia; order Artiodactyla; family Camelidae; genus Camelus; species Camelus ferus. Next base: position 71,127,767 of record NC_045696.1, read on the forward strand.
GGCTGATGCTGCTATGGCCTCCTCAGTATGACTGACAAAGTGTCACAGGAAAATGCCAAATCAGGGAGTCCACACTCCTTAACAGTGGGCAAACACTGAAGCCCTGTCAGGGAGCAGCACAGTTGAGGCAAGGAAGATGCACGGAGATTTAATTTACACAGCAGCCACTCAGGACCCAGTTGCAGCTGGGGCAGTGGCAAGGATCTAAAATCCCAGAGGGCACCCCCTACTCCTTTTCCCTTGGAAGACCAGTCCTCAAAAACCCTTAGATAGGGCTCCCTGGGTTGCACAGAGGATGCTCCAGTCAAAAGGAGAGTCTGGGAATAAGGCTGTCCCCAAAGTTGGGGGAAGTCTATGGCCCAGAGATGGTTGCCTATGTGATGTCCCAGGGGTCTGAGAGACCAGTCCATGTCCTGGGCACAGTCCTCAGCCTGGTGGCCCTAGAGGAAGCCCTCATGGCGGAACTGTTCCTGGAGAAGGGCGCGGTACTGATCAAATCCCCCCTCGACCCGGGTGACTCCACCTCCTTCGCACACCCACAACTCCCGGCACACCATCCGGATGAAGCGCTCGTCATGGGATACCAGAATCACACCACCCTGAAAGACAGAAGACCAGGGTGCACTCAGAGGAGCCCAAAGGGGTGCTGAGGCCTGGGGAAGAGTGGGCAATGTGAAGGCACACTCACCCTGAAATTGTTGAGAGCACGGCCCAGAGCTTCAATTGTCTCCATATCCAGGTGGTTTGTGGGTTCATCCAGAATGTAGAAGTTGGGGCTGGAAGGCAGAACCCAGGAAGGTTGGCAGTTAAGAGTGTTGGGAGAAAATAAACTCCGATATGAAGGCAAGACAATCATTTCTATCAGGTAAGAGCGGGAAAGGGGAGGGCAAAGCTCTAGAAAATGACGCCTCACCAGGGCATGGTCATCTGAGCAAAGGCCACTCGGCTCTTCTGGCCCCCAGACAAGCTGGCAACAGGGCGCACAGCCAGTTCTCCAGAGATGCCATACCGGCCCAGCTGGTGACGGTACTCCTCCTCAGGCCGTCCTGGAACAGGCCCCACCCCACCATGTGGGTTCTTGGCCCAAACTCACTCCCTTCACCTTCCCCTCAGTCCCAACCCAATGCCCTACGCCTAGACTTGGTGGACTGTTGAGCAACCAAAGGTAGGCCTAACTGTAGGCATTCAGGCCGGGCCCCCTTTCCTCAACTCAAATCCATAACGCACCAGGGAACTTGCGTGCCAGCAGTTCCACAGCACTGACATTCAGGTCCAGCTGCTCCACGTGGTGCTGGCTGAAATAGCCAATCTTCAGATTCCTGCAGGCAGAAGTGAAGGCGGAGAGAGGGGAGAGAAGGCAATGACCATAAAGGAGTGCAGTTACAGCATATGATTGGTTGGAGAATGGAGGTGTGGGCCCCACCTGTGAGCATGTCTGATCCCCCGAACAGGAGCTAGGTCCCCCAGAAGCAGCTTCAGCATGGTAGACTTCCCAGCTCCATTCTCCCCAACCTGTAAGAAGAAACACAAGAAGGTAGACAGCATATGTGTGCAGGATACAGAAGGGAAGGAGATGAGAATGAATCCCGGTAGTCCCAGTAACTCCAACAACTAAAAAAAAATTTTTAAGGAACTGTAGAGAAAAATGAAGGAAGTAGTAAAGATGTAAAGGGTGTCAATATCCAAGTATCCACTAAGTACAGAGGAATTAACTCTTCCAATAACCAAGTGAGGTAGACATTATCTCCATTTTAAGGATGAGGAAGTAACCAAGCTAGGAAATAGTTAGAATCTGAAGTCTGACCCTGAAGCCCATATTCTCCCCTCTACATTCCATGGTTCCAGAGCTGAGACCAATAAGACAAAGTACTGTTCTGAGTATTCACAAAATACCACATGGCAGGCTCTTCATCTATGCTGCAGAGCAGCCCTGTGAGGCTGCAGGAGGGGGCTAGTATAAACACAGCAAAGTCCTTGGCCCGGGCACTGACTCCTGCTCCTTGGGACCTCCTCCCTTTGTAGCCCCAGAATCTGGGCCAATCCACATCATGTATTGGGGTGGGAGAGTCCAGTCCCAGCTCATGGAACAGAGAAACAGCAACCATACCACACAGATGCGGGATTCAAGATCAGCAGAGATGGAGAGACGGCTGAAGATGACGTGCTTAGGATCATAGTAGAAATCCACCTCATCTAGTTGCAGAATTGGTGGTGAGAATTTCTCAAACCCATCAGGGAACCTGCAGGTGGGGATGGGGAGCATGAGGGTGGCCAGAAACAAGAGCTTCCCCACCTGCCCCTCTGGCCCAGCACTCACTTCATCACTACCTCCAACTCCTTGTCCACGGGTTTCAGCTCCGGTCTGAGGAGAGAGGGGAAGACTAGATATATGACTTTAAAAAGTAACTGTTCTTGTCACACAAGTAATATATATGCTACAAAAATAGGATTATCCTTTTTGTAGTTTTTTGTCCTCTCAATTAATATACTCTGATATGTGTTTCAAGGTCACAAAATCCTATGCTTTATGATTTTATGTTCCCCTACCACTAGCACATCTAGAAATGTTTCAAGATTAAACCTCCAGGGGGAGGGATATAGCTCAGTGGTGGAGTGCATGTTTAGCATGCACAAGATCCTGGGTTCAATCCAGTACTTCCATTAAAAATAAATAAGTAAATAAAAGATTAATAAGCCTCCGATGCTCTCCTGGGTATATAGCTGAAAACTGAAGACACTAATTCAAAAGGATACAAGCACCCCCAAAAAACCCGAACAAACAAAAAAGGATACAAGCACCCCAATGTTCACAGCAGCCTTATTTACAATAGCTAAGACATGGAAGCAACCTAAGTGTCCACATCAGATGAATGCGTAAAGATACGGTGTATATATATGTGTGTGCGCGCGTGCACGTGTGTGTGTGTGTGCAGGCGATGGATAAACTGGAATTCTCATACATTGCTGGTAGGAATGTAAAACAGTGCAGCTGCTTTAAAAAAGTTTGAAGTTCCTCAAAAATTTAAACGTAGAATTACCATGTAACCTAGCAATTTCACTCCGAGGTATGTACCCAAGAGAATAGAAAACGTATGTCCATACAAAAACTTATACACAAATGTTCACAACATTATTCAAAAGAGCCAAAAAGGGGAAACAATCCAAATGTCCACCAACTGATGAATCGATAAACAAATGTGGAATATCCATACAATGGAATATTATCTGGTCATTAGAGGAATGAAGTACTAATTCATGCTACAACATGGATGAACCTCAAAAACATGGTGCTAAGCAAAAGAAACCAGACACATTTATGATTCCATTATATGAAATACCTAGAATAAGCAAATATATAGAGACAGAAAGAAGTCTGGTGGTTGCCTAGGCCTAGGGGCAAGATTAACTCTCCAAGAGCAGTATAGAATACTCTGCTTTCCTGCAGGGGATGAAGCTAAGGTTGGTTTCTAGAAAGGGGAGACCTAGAATGGCAGGGCAAGGAGTGGCCTGCAAAATGAGGGAAGAAATTAAAAGAAGAGGAGTTAGGGCCTTGTCAAGGACACGGTACTCACAGCTTCTCCAGCATCTTGAGCTTACTCTGCACTTGAGAGGCTCTGTTTGCGTTGTAGCGAAACCGGTCAATGAAGACCTACAAGTGGATGAGTTCAGGCATAGTCAGGCTCCCTCACCCCACAACTCTAACACCCATGGAAAGGGGTGGGCCCCTAGCCCTGCCTTTTCCCACACCTGGATATGCTGGCGATACTGCTGCTGGGCCTCATATTCACGCTGCTGATTGAGCAGCCGCTCCTGCTTGCTCTTGATGAAGGTCTCAAAGTCTCCACGGTAACCATCTAGCCGCTGGCTATGCAGGTGGATAATGTCTGTGGCTATGGCATTCAGGAAGTTGCGGTCATGGGAGACAACCAGGATGGTAGAGGGCCATGTCTGGGGGGGGGGGTGTCACAGGATGGCAGGCCCAGTTTGGGAGGGCAGTCAGCTCCCAAACCCTAGCAGCCTCGGAAGCAGGCCTTCCCCAGACCTACTCCAGCACCTGGAGACACTCACCTGCAGGTAGTTCTCCAGCCACAGGATGGCCCTTACATCCAGCATGTTTGTGGGTTCTGGAAAAGTGGTGAGGACACATTGGGATTGAAGGACTAGAGAACTAGAAATTTGGATGATGCCACCCTTCTGCACCCTGCACCCCAAAGTCAGGGTGCCCCCATTTAGAACTCACCATCTAACAACAGCAGATCTGGCCTATGGAAAAGAAGAATGCACAGCCTGAGGTTCTGGGTTAGCCACTTGTTGCCACCTCCCAGGAGCCAAGTCCATCCTTCACAGTAGCCATACACAGTCCCAGAAGACTCACCTAGCAAACAGAGCCCGGGCCAGGGCCAGTCTCATCCTCCAGCCACCTGAAAACTCCCTAAGAGAGACAGAACCACATCAGGGCAAGTGTTCATGAGAACAGGGGGGGCAGAACCAACAGTGTTCAGAGTCAAGAATGGTAAGAGCCACTCACCGGGTGGGCTGCTGCTGCATTTTAGGGGTAAAGCCAAGCCCAGCAAGAATGACTGATGCCCTAGGAATGAAGAAATTGAGGAACCTGGTTGGAACAGGTAACAGAAGGGAGAGAGGAAATCTAAAGGAAGGAAGGGGGATTTTAAATACCTGGCAGGGGCTTTGTCAGCTTCAATCTCTTCCAGTTTGGCATAGATTTCTGCGAGCTGTGCAGCTTCTGAGCCCTCAGCCCTAGAATGAGGGGACAGCAATCAGCCTGAGTGGGGGCAGTCTACAAGTTTATCCTGTACCCCAGGATGGCTGGAAAGTAGGCCACTGGCTGCCCTGTTGCCAGGACAGGAACAGAGTAGAGGAAGGACTTGCTCATAGCAGTGAGCACAACGGGTACTGTGGCAGGAACAAGGGATTTACAGCCCCACAGCACCAAGTTCTAAGATGCGCTGCTTAATAGGCTGGGCATACGAACTGTGAATTGTGCCAGCATGGCAGTCACTCTGTGAAGCACAGCTGCAGCTGGTCATTCCCTCGCCCGGAGCCCTCACCTGCCGGCAGCAACCTGGGCACTGAGCTCCCGCTCCTGCCGTAGGAGATCTTCTCGCACGGTGTCACTCTCCAGCACACTCTGTAGGGCAGGGGTGTCATCTCCAGCAACCTCCTGCTCTACATGCAGGAGGGAAATGTGGGCTGGAACCCGCAGGCTCCGGGTGGCCAGCATCTTCAGCAGCGTTGTCTTTCCCAGCCCATTCCGACCCACCAGCCCATAGCGGCGGCCCCATGCCAGGTTCACATCTGCTCCAGCCAGCAGTACCCTGCAGGGGTAGTAGGAAAAAGACAAAGGATGATCTAGAGATATGTGCACAGCAAGTTTAACAACAGAAATCTATTCTTAGTCCCATTCCATCTCTCCAAATTCTCCTTTATTTGGAAAAAGAAAAACATTACTCCACCCCATTGCCACTCCCTCACCTATCGCCAAAAGACACATCAAAGTTCTCAATTCGAACATCGTAGGATTTGTTCTTGCCAGATGATTCCAATCGACTCTCCTTTCTGCTGCCTGCCTGGCTGGCTGATGCCTCTTCCAAGACTCTTTTAAAGGGAGAAATGAATGGCTTTAGCACTCCCAACCACCCTTCCATCCCAGTAGAGACCTCTCTGCTCTCTTCTCAGCCCTTCTCACTAAACTCACAGAGGGTTGCTGGTCTTGAGTGTGTCCTTCTCTGTGCGCTTCTCCTGCTTTGCTTTCAGTCGAGCCTCAGCCTTCTCTAGCTTCTTTGCATCCACTGTCTAAAGATCCAAACATAACCATTTCACCCTAGGGTGTTGGCTCAGAGACTCAGGGAAAGACAATTAGAAATTCCCCAGAAAGATACTCCGGTATTTAGAGACAGTCAACTCCCACCCTCACCATAGACACAGCCCCCTCCCTTTCTTTCTCCTCCCCCTCCTCACCGAGGACTGTTCTCTCTTTAGCAGTCCTGGAAGTTTGGTGCCATAGTCTGTAAGCGATAAGAAAAGCAGTCACCTTCTCCCTGAGGGAAGGGAAACTAACACTCTGAGTGGCTAATATGAAACCAGACTGAGACACATTTAAAGGAAAGCCCTACAAATCCTGTAGATAGGTTATCATCCTCCCAACACTTCAAAACAAAACAAAAACCCAACTCACAGATTAAGGATACAAAGGCTGAAGCAGATAAGCAACTTTTACAAGATCATGTAGCTGATTAGTAAGTCACAAAATTGGGGATAGAACCGAAGTCTGTTCAGCTCCAAGGCCCATATGCTTCCTACCATACCCAAGAGCTTGGAGAACTCTCCAATCCTAATCTCTTTATTAATGGACTCATTTACCCTCAGTAAAAACATCAACTAGCTCCTATAATCATGTCCTGTGGGAAAGAAGTACCAAGAGTCCTGAGCTCCAGGGGGCAGGTGGCTAACGGGTGCAGGCTGAGGAAATGACAGAGGGCAGCTCTCTCTCACCGTAGTTCTCTGTTATCTTTGACAACTGGATGGGGGCGTCTAGTAGCATCTGGCTGTTTCTCTGGCTCTGTGGCTCAGTCCTTGAGAGTAGGGATAGAAAGCAAAGAGTTAGGAGTTGAAGGAAAAGCTCTATGGTCATCAGATCTTCCCCTCACGCCTTGTCTCCTGACCGTCCGCCCTCGCATCGCCCCCACGAATCCCCCTGCCCTGACACGTACAGGCGTAGAGTGTTGTACATGCGCTGGCACACGGCCCTGATGGCCGCGTCATCTTTGCTGTCTCCGGACACCTCTTGCAACAATTCCCCCACAGCTTCCACCAGGTCATCCACAGACTCGAAGTCGGCGCTGCCGCTATGCAAGACGCCTAGGCCAGGCATGGCAAGACGAGGAAGATACCGGGTAGGGTGGACATACAAGCAGTTTTAGTCTCCGAACCGCGGCCCCAAGAGGGGCCCCAAACATAACCAGCCCTCGGGACAAGAGGTCACGCAGAGGAGAGGCCTAGCAGCGGTCCCCAGCACTGCCCTCCCTTAGTCCTTCCCTCTCGACTTCCACTTTGGCATCCCCAGCGCGTTGATTCGGTTCGGCTCACCAGTAACGTAGTCGAAGACCTGTACATCAATTTCGGGGAACTCGCTCCGCAGGATTTCAGCACAAGTCGCCATGTTCCAGTCCGGCTCCCGTCGGCGCAGTCGCCGTGAGACCTCGGGCAAGGCCCGCCCCCTGGTCCCCGAAAGCTCGCTCTTCCTTCCAAAGCGCATGCGTAGTAGTGACGTAAGAAAGGCGCGGAGCGCGCAGAGCCCGGTGGGCAGGGTGAACCGAGTTGGAGGAACCGCACGCTAGCGCCGCTCAGCGTCTTCGCCGGGCCGCACTCTCTGCGCTTGCGCAAGCCTTTCCACTGGAAAATTAGCCACATGTGCGGTTCTCGCTGCCTTCTGGGAGGTGGCTATCCTGAAGGCGGCGAGGGTGGGGTGCAGGGGAGCTCGCGGTTTATCAGGGCGCGAGACAGTGACGGCCCGCCGTGTGGAAACCTTCCGAGAAGGGCGGTTGATAAAATACACTAGCCTCGCTAAGATTCTGTATGCTCCTTTGAGGCACGTCAGCCGGTGCGCGCCCAGCCGAATCCATTTTGGAGCCCGCCTAGGGCTTTGCTGACTCACGCTCGTCCCTGAGCTCTCGGAAGCCCCTGGTGCAGTTCTGTGCGGCCATGGGTCTTGTTCCGGTTTCTTAGGGCCGGCGGGCTGCTATTTCGGTCGGGTGGCCACCTCGCCCGCGACCTGCACTCTATCTTTTCATACTTGACAGCTCAGCGAACCTAAGTGAATTACGCCCTTTGGTCCCTCCACCATCCCGGGGCGCGACCTCACTGACCGCCACAGGGCAAGAAAACCAGATCGACAAGGTCTGTGTAAATTCTTTAGTATTTATTCCCGGCTTACACCCGAAGACTTCACACCCTAAATCTCAGTGACTAAAAGGCTATTGCCTTATTCACTGACTTCCCCAAGTAGAAGTTAGAATTTTCCCAAAATGATGCTACTGTTTCACATTAACGTGAATATTCTTCCAGCCAGGCTTTAAAATTGTCACCAAAAAATCACATCATTATCCATTCATCCTTCTGTCATTGTGAAGAATCAATCCTGATATTTGAAACGACGTTTCAAAAGCTATTAAGCCTCTCACTCTAATAACCATTTTATAGGAAACAGAGGGAAAGAGAAATTCTGACCAGGAAACAACAGAAGAATCTGGTTTCTTCAACAACTCTACAAGAGCTGAGGGAGAACCTGTGGTTTTTAAGATTTAAGAAGAATTCACTAACTATAATGGACCTTATTTGGATCCAGATGTTAAGTTGTGAAAAATTGTATAAGACACTTGGATTAAGCATGAACACAGATTGGATGTAGTATTAAGGAACTGACCATGAGTTGATATAACTGAAGCTGTTGAACAACCATGATAGGACATGGGGGTTCATTATATACTTTCTACCTGCTTATGTTTTAAATTTTCTCTAATAGATTTTTTAGGTTTAAAGAGGCTGAGATCAAGCAAGGGAAAAGAGGCACCTAAGCAGAATATGGAACACTCCCCTCAGGGGTCCACTCACCACACAATTCTTTACAGAGGGGGAGGTATAAAAGGGAGGAATTTTCTAAGAGGCCTGGGGGGGGGGGTGTCAAATCTTTGCTTTTACAACCCACACACTGAAGTCGGGAAGCCCGAGTAACTGGGAAGAGGATGGAATTAAGAGGCGAGTTTCTAAGGATGGCTGGAAAGACCAAAGGTAAACCTTGCTTAATCTATGTTAATTGGAAAAATACCTGCCTAAAGCTGAGGATTATTTTTGGGAAAGAATCTCTTCCCTCAGGGGACTGGGGCTAGGTGGGGCTGCTTGCCCTTGAGGCTATTTTCTCAGAGGAGACAGGAGATCTGGGGCTAACACCTGCCAGGATAAGGGCCTGGGTGGCCCCAAGGGACCTAATAATAGAGATGAGACAAAGGAAGCAAGTTTAGAATAGAAAATTCTACTCAAGGCAGGTGGTGTGAGACAAGGGAGGAGCAGTCCCACCAGATCTCCAACCCACACAGCCCCCACATTGACACTTAGCCAGCAACTCCATTCTACAGAGTTTATTGGGTTTATAACTGGACGAAGTCACACGTGTACAAAACGAAGCTCACACTATCCCAAAGCAGAGTAGGAACTGAGGGCTGGGGATCCATTACTGGCCTTTGGGGGAGCTCCGAGGTGAGGGGCAGCCAACCCTCCCACTCCAGAGAGATGTGGCCACAGGGGAGGGGAGGAGAGGAGCCCAAATGGCTTTGGTCACAGAACTCAGAGCCTGGTATTGGGCCAGGGCAGGCAGATGGATGGAGGGACAGGAGCCTCAGAAACCGCCCTGCCCAGGGAGCCCAGGGAGCCCAGGGACTGCTCCACCAGTCCCGCTCACAATGTGGTTGGTCCAGACCTAGACTCAGGGGCTGGTGCAAAGGGAAGGCAGCAAAGCAAGAGGGAAGAGACATTGACGTGTGGTGGCCAAGGGCACCCAGACCTGTGGAAGAGGGTAGGTGGGGAGGCCTAATGGCAGCTAGCAGCGGGTCTCATAAATGCCGCTGCGGCCAATGTAGCGCACCCATTTGATGACATCATGGTCGCTGTAGTTCAGCTTCGGTTCAAACACCTTCAAGTAGCGCACCTTGAGGCCAGAAGGCGCGAATGGCACCTGAGTAAGGGATAGCTCCAGTTAGGAATGTGGCCTTCCTCTCACAGCCACTCAGGAAAGTTCCAAAGCCCTGCTGCCCTACCTCATCTCTCACGTTTGAATGACTGGGGCCCTGAAAAAAGCTGGGGGGGAGTTGGGGTAGTGAGAGGTCCTCTGAGAGGTTACTAAAGAAAGCATATCCAAAAGTAACTAGCAATCACTTGGGCTTGCAGTCAGGCCCTGCATGTGAAAACTTGAATCAATTCCTTCAATCAGCAGGTGGCAGCAACCAAAGACCTGCCTTAGAACATACTTATCGTACTCAGTATTATGGACTTAAACAGTAAGGTGGAGAAAATTACATGTCTAACATGCACAAAGCAAAGTCAGCCCATTTTCCTGTCTGTAAGTAAGGTTTGTGTCTCATCTGGCATGCAAGCAATCTAAATTTTTCTCAACAACTGTTTTATGACAAGCCAAAAGAAGTCAAAGATTTTTGTCAGTGTGAATAGCAATTTCTTGTAGGAGGCCTGAGTGGGGTAGAAATGGATCTGCGAACTGAAGTCACTTCTCTAGGCCTCAGTTTCCTCATCTGCAAGGTGATAAGATGCAGAGGTTGATTTGAATGTTCTCTAAAGGCTTTCCTAGCACACCCTGCTGTGACTCTACGCCCCTTCTATGCCATACCTCAAAGTTCATGGAAATGGGGGGTCGAGCCCATTTCTTCTTGTCGTTGGTGGGCAGAAGCTCAATCTCAGCACTGATCTGTGATTCCTTCATGCCTGCCATGCGCTTGATCCTGGGAACACAAGGACAATGGGCAGCAAATGCCTCTGGTAGCTTGGAAGAACTTCAAGGTGGGTTGCTCCTTGGTAGGGGAGGCGCAGGGAAGAGAACCAAGGAGCCAGGACAAGGAAATGTGGTGAGGACTCTGATAACTCTTGCTATGAAACGTTGGGTCTGTTATTCCTTCAGCACTGTGGGTTGTGGTCCCTGCTTAGATACATGGCCATTCTATCCCTTGCTCGCTGTCTACAGAGATATTACAAGGGCAAATGGAGAAATGTTAAAGAATCTTGATAAATGCATGCATGCACCCTCGTGCCAGCATGTGCACACTCACACGCAGGTGTAAGGGATGACAACACAAGCAGAGGCTCTTGGAGAACCCTCACAACACACCCTTCACCCCCACCCTCCTCCACATATACACACAGAGGAGTAAATGTGAAACTTAAGAAGGGTACACCAAGGCATCTTGAGCCCTGCTGTGGCCTCATGGGGGAGACTCACTTCCACACGATGGCATTCTCGCTGGCCTTGTACTTGGCCTTCCCCTTCATGCAGATCACCTGCACCCCGCTGGTGTTCAGTGGGGTTGGGATCCTCACCTAGAAGTGACAGACCTGTCAGGGAGCTCTGTCAAGACCTGACATCAGCTGCCTTTATTCCTGGAGACAAGTGCTTCCTCCTCCCCAAGTCCCTTATCCTCACCTCAATCTTCTGAGCCAGTAGTGAGGGCTTGAAGTTGGACTTAATGACCACCTTGACCTCCAGCTTGGTGCGTCCCACTTCCCGCACTAGTGGGATCACTCGGAAAGGAAGGATGATGTCCTTGGTGGTGCGATACCTTTAGGGATGTGAAACCTTTAGGACAGCAGAGCCTGTCCTTCTCCCTCTCCCCACTCTCTGCCAACAGCATCCCCTGCTCCTCACACCCCAATGGCACCTCATGAGCTCAAATTCTCCATCTGGTGGGATGAAGCTGATGCTGCGTTCAGAGTCAAACTTGCTGAGTCGCACACACTGGTGGAAGGTGCAGTCATCAATGGCAATGGATTGCTTCCCGCTGCAAGCAGGGGCAAATGAGCACCTCATTGGTACAGGAGAGTGGCAGGAGAGAGTCGGGCTGGGAGACTTCCCTACCCCCAAAGGCTGCCAGAGCCTAGACGAGGCTTGCACTGTAGTCTATGCAAAGGTGCCAGAATGCAGCTTTCTGACTTGGGGGTCCTTGCCCCAGAGTTATGAATGAGTGGGAGCTTTGCAAGCTCATCATCTCTTGAGAGCTCTGCTGCTTGGAGCCAAGAGATTTCAGGCACACTGGGCAGAGGCCACCAATATGTTCAGAAAAGCCTTGGTCCTAAAGACCAAACAAAGGGGCTTACTCTCTGAGTAGGATGAGGACAATCCCCTCCTCTCTCTTAAACATAGATTTTGAGAGCAACCAGCCAAGCACACCCTTGGGAAGAGGGAGTTTGCATTACTGCAGTAATGAAGTCCAGAAGGAACTTGTGATTCACCAGGCTCTGTTCAGCCCTCCAAGGTCCACCCTCTCCCACCAGTTCCCCCTGCCTCAAGCACCTCTTGCTTGTTTCATCAGCTGTGCCTTTGCCCTGCTTCTCAATGACAATCTTGTCATTCATCCCAAATTTGCACTCGGGCATGCCACTCAGGTAGCTCTTCATCACCACCCGGCCTGACACATGGGCGCTCAGCACCTGCCCTGGTGATGGACAGATAGACAGGAATGGCTGAGTCAGGACCAAGAACTGCCCTGGCCCCCCTTCAGCTTCATCATGAGAGGGCCCTCACCCTGTGGGGACATGAGGAGGTTCACACTCTCCAGCACATCCAGGAAGAGTTCGTTCCGGCGATACTTGATACCCTCCCGCCGCCAGCCAATCTGCCCGGTCACCTGGCTGGTGATCTGGGACTGCTCTTCTTTTGTCTACATGGGGCACAGAGACAAACAGCAAGGCCTCACTCCTCTCTCCTTCAATCTTCTTGTCTCTATCCCCACTCCATTCTCATCCCCCACTTCAAGTCCCCACCTGTGACCCATCTTCCCACACAAGTCCCACTGGGCAGGGCCTGGAGAAAACTGAGCAAAGCTGCAAGGGCGGAAGCTAAGGGAACAGCTTACCTGATGCTGGAGAACACAGGGCCAATATGGTGCCCACGGGAAGCAGCAGAGGAGCGCAGACGGGAAGAGGCAGGCAGAAAAGAAGGAGAAGGCTATGAGGCCTGTATCCTGGAAGAGGGCCCAAGTACTCTCCTCCTGAGAAATACCAGGCCTCCAGAGCAGCCCACGCCCCCCTCCCCCTGCCAAGTGCAGAAGGAAACTGCTTGAGCTATATTCCCAGTAACAGAGATGCTGAGTTGGCAAGCTCCAGGGGTGGGAGAGGGCCACACAGAGCAAAATAAGCCTGCACTCATGGCAGAAGGCTCAGGCCAGCACTTCCTGTCAGGGACAGGCTCATGAGTCAGCTCAAACAAGGCTTGTGGGCCAGCTGGGATGAAGGGAGATTGGGCTCCACCCTGACTATGGCCTGGACAATTCAAGTACCTGGCTCTTGATGCCCTGCTGGGTGATGAAGGTTTTCAGCGCGCCTGTCTCTGAGTTCTGTGGGTAGCCAAAGTCTAGGATCTCTGCAAAAGGAAGGGAGCCATTAGCCCCTAGAAAAAGTTCAAGGCTCCTTTATTCCAATCTCTCCCCTGGCCTGGACATTTCTGGCCAGCATAGCTCCAGAAGAAATTGTAGCATCATCTGCAGCAAAATTTTCTAGCTCTGAGACATTCACTCTAGGATTTTCTTTCATAAGAAAACAATTAAAATGTCATATTTTTTTCAAATAGAGAAAATCAGTAGAAGAGTCACATGGCCAGTGAGTAAGAGGTCAAGAAGCGCCGAGCCCCTAGAAGACAGAGAGATGTTGGGAAAGTGGAAGGGCTCTGCTCACTTAAATCATACCCTACAGAGGAACAGAGATAACAATGCATCCCAAGGGCCCTGTGGTATCTCACTGTCCTCCAGGCTCTGAGGCAGCTTCTGACATGGAAAGCTGGGAGGACAGTGTACCAAGGTCCAAACCATAAAAGTAAGAGGATGAAATGTGCTTAACTGCAGGAGGCCCAGCCACCAAATCCCAGAATCAGGTTCCCAGCCCCTTGAAAGACATTCTGGTCTTCCCCCACCTCCACTTGCTAGCCTATTTCTGTATTCATTTCAGAGCAGCATTTACATCCGGATTTGGAGTGTCCTTGGGGCTCAAAAGACCAGACAATCAGGAAACAAAGTTCAGAGGGCACTGGAGCCTCAGACCTGCTCCCACCTCCAGGCCAGGCCCTATCAGATTCATCCCCACCCTAGACCCACTGCCCTGCCAGCCTCACCATCCAGCAGCTCATATATGAGCACAAAGTTGTTCTTGATGTTCTCTTCGCTGATCTTGCCAAAGTAGGCAGCCATTACGTCACACATCTTATAGAGGAATTCGAAGACCATGGCAGCATTGACATTCTGCTTGGTGACAGCTGCCAGCCAGATGTTGGACCGCTTAACATGGAAGAAACTGGTGCGAGCGATGTTGGTGACAGGGCTGCGCACCTGCTGCCGGGCGTGGATAACATTGACCCGAAAGGCGTCCACTGCATTCCTCCTGAGAGAAAAGGGTACACAAAGGCTGCTAAGTACCCAGGCACAACTCACTCCGTGGGGCTCAACCACAGCTACAAATAGCCACCCACCCCTTTCTGCTGAAGTTTGACACACACTCTAAAGCCAATGCCTAAACTGCTGGAGTGGCTCCCTGCGATTCTTGAGTGGGGGCATGGGAGGAGGGCCAGAGCTAGGCTGATGTCTGAAGGCCAGAAGGGACAGGAAGTCAAGTGGCAATGACAGAAGGGCAGATGTAACCTTAATAAAGTGAGGTCCATCAAGTTGAGGGAGGTACATTCCTGACTCCCAGGCCTGGCCCATTTCCCAACTGCCATCTCTATACCGTCTCTGTAAGCTCCAGGCCCAGATGAGAAAGAGACACTACTTCTCCAGTCTTCCCACAAGTGATCCCACCAGCGGAGAAGGCCAGCTCCCCCAAAAGTTAGACAATGCCAGCATGACTCCAGAGAAGGCTCTAATCTACTGAGGGAAAAGCACTGAGGGACCAGGGAGCTGGGCCACCCAGTCTTGTCCAGGATCCAATTCCAAGGCAAGTTCAGGGAATGAAAAAAGAATGAAGAAAACAATGATGGGGGGCAGGGCCCCCCACCCACCTGTGCCTGGGCGGCAACTTGACAGGCCGCTTACCTATTGCTATGGCAGCCAATGAGATGGGATGAGAGAATGACGCCAGCAAGAAGAGGAGAGTGACAGCAACGAGAGAGAGGATTAGACACACAACACACTGGGGGTGGGGGGCAGCACACACCAGGAGGTGGAAGCAGATGGGCCACAGGCAACGGGTGGAGAGCACAGCAAAACATGCAAGACGTATATGCTCTGGCCTTGGCTTAACCAGGCCCATCCAGGACAGGAGGGGTGTGTGGATGGGTGTAGCCAGCCAGGTTCATGCAAGCCAGCCAGATTCATGCAAGCCAGCCGTTGCCACAACTGTAGCTCATGCCCCACCACCAGCCAATGGACAAACAGCTGCAAAGTCCAGGCTAGCCCGTTAGCCAGTGAGCCAGGAGCCACTGCAGCAGGCCCATTCTCTGTCTATCCTAAGCAATCCAAGAAAAAAAAACAGGGCAGCATGAACCAAAGGAGCCTAATCTCATTATAGCTGCTGAGGCCAGGACAAGTCCCCTCCTTCAGGGAAGAACAGTGGCATGCAGGGTGGGGCAGAATGAGAAGTAAGGCTTCTTGTTAAGAAAGGTCTGAGGGACACAGGACAAGGAGCTGTTCCAGGTCTACTCTGATAGGCCAGAAAGGGG
The DNA here is from genome assembly GCF_009834535.1 of Camelus ferus. Taxonomy (NCBI): domain Eukaryota; kingdom Metazoa; phylum Chordata; class Mammalia; order Artiodactyla; family Camelidae; genus Camelus; species Camelus ferus. Next base: position 71,143,206 of record NC_045696.1, read on the forward strand.
AGCATGGCTTCCCTGCCCTTCCCTCACTGACCCGGAGAGTGCCTCAGAGGAACTGAAAACAGCTGAGTCAGCGGCCCCACTCCTCCTGAAAAAGGGAATGGGAGAGGGTTTGGCAGCCGGGAGAGGCTTTCAAGAGTCCATGGAAGGCTCTCACCATGAGCAAGGCTTTTGAGAGCAAGACTTAGGTGGATTAGTACCTCCAGCTTGACCACTAACTCCACTCACCTGAGACAGATCTCCCTTCTCCTCAAAGAAGGAATCAACCTGCCCAGGCAAAAGTGCTCATCTCCAGCAACCAGGTCTGTCACTAAGGGAAACAGGAGGCAGGAAGGGTAGGAGTTCCAAAGACTGTGGGGGTCCTGCCATTTCACAGGTCCCACTGAGCGGCCAGTACCCCAGACCTAATGGGAACTAGGATGGACTAGCTGAGCTTCCAGGATGCAGCGAGGGGTTGGCAGTCCAAATCAGCCTCTGGTGGAAAGAGATCTGGTCCTGCATGCTGGATAGGAAGGATGGGGGTGGGGGCACAGCCAGGGGACTCACCCGATGTCATCTCGGTAGACCCGGGAGATGAGCACCTCCCCCTTGTGATTATAGATGAATAAGCCTCCAATCATGGCGGCAGCTCAGTCTCCGCGGCCCATCGCTCCGAGAACAGACCTAGGACAGATGGGGGCAGGGTAAGGGAACGCTTCAGAACCCCAGCCAACGTCCCCTGTGGGGCTGTGCAGGTCACTCTGGCTGGGCTTGTTTCCTGATTCAACCCTCCAGCAAGTAGACCCTGCAGCCTTCCCAGGCATGCCCCTCCCCTTAGCCAGTCTCCAGTTCCTGTTTATCCCACGCTGGAAGGGAGAAAGGGAGAGGGACTTAGGCCGAGGATTCTAAGGCCATTTTGACCCTCCCTTTTCTGGGGCTGAGCCCAGAATAGCCCCCTCCCCCTTTCACAATGCTGAGCTCAGCAAGGCCCCTTCCTGTGCAGACTCTCACTCAGGCTCTAGCTGGTGAGTCACTATGAAGGCCTGCCTGTGGCTGCAGGAATGGCGGTAGGAATTACTCCAGTTGGTTCAGGCCTGGGGCCCCCAGGCAAAGCTTTAGAAGCACCCAGTCTCTCAGGCTCCACTACCCTTCTGAGAAGACTGCAGAGCTTGAACCTCCGGCTCTCTAATTCACAGAAGTCTAAACATTCCAGGAAAAGGGTGTGCAGGGTGTGAGGAGGAGAGAAGGGCCTTAGGCCTTGACATGGACGCATGAGTGTGGCTCCAACTTCTCCCAGGCAGTCAGATAAACAGGCAAAAGAATCAAGTAGAAAGGCCCCAGCCCTGACAGTCACTTCAATGACCCAGGCTACTTATCTGTTATTTTTGACCACCTTTTGAAAAGGAAAGCTCCCTCTAAGCTCCTAAGTTAAATAAAAATATAGGCTTTTTGGGGGGGTGGGCAGGGAGGTGTGCAGGTTCATAAAGTTAAGAGATCCTTCCAGCTGAAATTCTGTAACTCCAGACCCACAATATAATTCACTTCTGATCTGAGTGCTTATAAGTAAGAGGCAAAATGCCTGAATTATCCAAATTATTTGGGTCAAACTAATTTAGACTGTTTGTAAGGAGGAAAAGGGTTAATTTAGTTCTAGATTCCCTGGATTAGCCCTGGTGTTAATTTCAGAGAGCAGTTTAGCAGACTTTTCTAAACTAGAAAATAAAAGCTATTACCGTGGCTGTCAAGGTCTCCCAGACTGAGTGAGAGGTCTTTCAAAGTAGTGGACACATCCCATTCCTCAGTCCCAAAGAGACTGGGAGAGGAAGAGCAAAATGGAGGTAAAGAACCAAGTTCACAGGTATCAAGTCGCAGGCAGCGCAGGCAGCTCAGGCACCAGAGAAGCAGAGGTGGGGCCCAGGACAGGAATGAAATATTTAGTTAAGCGATAGACTGGCAGCAACACCCAGGCAGTATACTCAGATGAGCCCACAGCAGTAACAAGGCTGGTGGGGGAGCCTGGAGGAAAGAATTTCCAATATGGAAAAGGTCAAGGCTTTGAAGAGGAAAAATGGCAGGGAGAGATTGACAGTGGTGAATAAGGGCAAGCTGGGGAGACGGAGGCTGCTTTGGGGTTCGGGTGTAGAGGCATGAAGAGGTGGTGGGCTTCTCGCCCTGGGAAGGGAAGACATCATCGTGGGAAGGGAAGACATCATCGTGGGAAAAGATGGTTCCAAAGGGTGCGGGGACTGTCACCGTCTGAGGAAGAGCCTCGGGGTGTTACTCAACTGCAAGGGGGTGCCTCAGGGTGGGGAGCTTGTGACAGTCCAAGAAGGCGGCACATGGGGGTGTCACTGTCCTAGGGGATGGAGGAATTGTCCTTGTCCCGAGAGGAGGAGGCGCCGAGGGGTAGGGGGTTGTCACGATCCCAGGTAGTGGGGAGCCGCGCGGCGTCCCTGCTCTAGGAGGATTCCAGTAGGTCTTTCTCTCATGGGAGGCTCCGGGCGGGTCAGGCGGAGGGCACTGCTCCCCGCCCGTCCTGCAACCGCGCCCCGGGCGCCCCCGCCCCGCCGTCAGCTCCCTCCCGGATCTGAATGCTGAGGCCACTCCTGGGTGTGGGCAGCTTTTCGCGTAGAGCAGTGCAGGGGAGGGCAAAGCTGGGCAGCAGGGCAGGCCGTCCTCCCTCACCCTGTAAGGCCAGATCCCGAGCTCACCTGGTGTCCGCGGCCCTCTGCTCGGCCCGCCCGGCCACTCTCCGGATCCCAAGATGTCCGCCCGCCCCCTGCTCGCCTGCCCGCTGCCTCGGCTTTCACTGCAGTGCCGCGGCTCCGCCCCAGCCTGGGCTGCGCGTGCGCGTCCGCCTCCCGAGCGGACTACAAATCCCGTCAGGCCCTTCGGCTTTCTCGTTTACACTTTTAAGCTGCCTAGATTTAGCAAAACTACAACTACCGACGGCCTTTGAGAACTTTCGAAGGAATAGGTAGTAGTGCCTCGTGGGGTGGTAGGAGTGGCTTTATCCAGCCCTTCCCGAAATGTACAACCCAGAATATGCTGTTCCACTCATTTCATCTTACCGATTGAGCATTCTGGGAATTGTAGTCTCTGAAATCCCTCCTGTTCCTCTTTCAGTGTTTCTGAGAGCCTCAGAGGATTAGTGCCATTTGTTGAAGCCCATCTGTTAAGCTTTGGATTGTTGTAGGGCTTCGGAGTCCGAGGACTGGTTGTCCTCACTTTACACACAAGTACGACTTGGCAGTGGAAGTGTTTGTGCTGAATTTTCTGCTTTGTAACACCACCTCTGAGTCTCCCAAGTTTTTGCATTATATATTTGTTCCAGACATGAAAGTTTTTCTAGAGATCAAGACCTAAGGTAGGGGGCAGGGAGTGAGGAAGCAAATATTTAGAAGAAACTAGCTAAAGCTTTTCAAGAATATGTCTGTTTTAACTCAGTATACCTATGTGAATATGAGCTCCTCAAGGCCAGGACCTGTGCACCTTCTAGTGACAGGCATATATGTTGCTTAGAAAACTGTTGGGAAGTTGAATTTAACTGGACATGGGATTTGAAGTCCTTCTCTGATGACAGAGTTAAACTTCACATCCAAGCTGAGGAGACAGAGCCAACTCTGGTACATGAAAGGCCTGCCTGGCTCTTGCAGGACCTAAAGAAAATCTGTTGCCTCTTCCCTTTCTGTAGGGAGAGTACCCTGCTGCCTTCTCTAGGCAGGGCTGAGCCCACCATGGAAGAAGAGGGGAAGAAAGGGCAAATCTACTTGCAAACCTTACTGTCCCTAGCACCCTCCTGCTAGAAGCCAGAATATGGCAGGATGAAGATCTGGCTTCCCTCAAATTGTGGTTACATCCTTAAGCTATTAAGTGATTGAATGCAGGCACTTCTAATCCTTGAAGCAGCACTCAAGGTTTCACTCCCACCTTTCCAAAAGCTTTGTCCTCAATACACACCCTAAACCCCTATTAATTTAGAGTAAACAATAATAATGATGATGGTAATAATAATAATAATAGCTACCATTTATTGAGCACCTATTCTACTGTGTGCCAGGCACTGTGCTAGGCACTTTTCGTACAATATCTAATTTTAATCCTCACAACAACCCTGTGAGGTAGGTATTATTATCGTCATTTTGACATATGAGGAAACTGAGGCTCAGAGAGGTTAAATAACTCTCCTATCACGCAACCAAAAGTATAGCTGGGATTCAAACCCATAACAACCTGACTCCAAATCCCATGCTCCTGTGAACTAGAGTAGAGGCAGAGGGGAGAGGAAGGGCCAAACTTAAGAAAGACTGTTGGAGTGGAATGTATATGATATACTGACTAGTAAGATATGGGAAGGAATTTAAGCCCATGAATGTTTCTAGTTGGTGAGCCTATGCAGAGTGCGAAGGTAACCAGAATTGGAATGCAGGAGGAACATACCTGGTCGGGGAAATGAGTTGAGTCCATATGGACATGTCTATGGAGATGTCCAGTGGGTAAAAATACAGATCTAAAGATAGAGGGAAGTTAGGGCTGGAGATATATATTTGGGAATCACAGCATATATCAGTGGCAGTTGAAGACATCAGTGTGGGTGACACCATTTTGGGAGTAAAGAGAGAGGAAAGAGAAGTGGACCAAAGATAGAATACAGGGACCCTGAAGGCATGAGCAATAGTGGAGGAATCCTCAAGAGCAGTCAGATACGGCAGAATCAGAGGAGGAAGAGAAGTACAGGAGGCAGCCCTAAAGTGGTGGCTAGAGGAAACCATGGTCTGGGTTGGGAGCAAACCTAGAACTCCCAGAAGGTAAGCAAGATTGAGTTACACTTCTAACACAGACCTCATGCACCAAAAACCCCAGGGAATATTTGTTAAATCAATGAATGCCAAAATGCCCCTATCCTGCTTTGCCCCAAAGCCTGAAGCTTAAGACTTCATCTTACTCTTGACACTCCAGTCCTAAAAGTATGGAAATCTAGGTGAGCCAGAATTTACAGAAGAGGCTTATAGAGAAAGTCATGATCTGCTTAAAGGAGAGAATAAGATAAAAAACAAAACTTGGCATTCTGTCTGGAAGTCCCAGAAGTCCCCCTGCCCAACCTCACTCTGGGTTATCATGGTGATTGTGAAAATGGGGAAAGGTGTGTGGGGTGGGGGGCAGGATGAGAACAGTTGCCTGGGGAAATCCTGTGCTAAGCCCAACCTGAGACCCAGCTTATGGGCTTTATCCAGATAGGAAGACATGTGTGGAAGGTTTGAGGGCTATGAGGAAAGTGAGAGAAGTCAGGGGACCAGCCCCACAACCTCCTGGGAGACGACTGGGAGAGAGGGTCCAGCCCTCTGGTCAGGGACCAGCCCTTAGACTTAAGTGAACTTGCATAGGTGTGTGTGTAGTGTGTGTGTAGAAGACAGAGAGTCTGTGTGTTAGCTCTCTGGGGGGAAGGGGAAGAGAGTCTTTCACACATGGGTCAGAGGCTGGAGCACTCCCCAGAAGCCTAGTGACTCAACATGTGTTGATTGTGGGGTGTGGGGGCTGAATATCCTTGGGAAGTTCTGAGGGGCTGCTGAAGCAGGGCTCCTGGTCTCCTCGGAGGCTGGGCCTCCCCTCGCAGAGTGGGGGGCTCAGAGAAAGTCGAACAGCCCGAAATTCTTGGCTGCTCCAGGCCCAGGAAAAATTGGGGGAGGAAAAAAGAAAGAAAAGAAATGTTTCAGGCTCAGAAGTGAGATGAGCCTGCTGGTTAGTAGGTTAGGGGTCTGAAGGAACCAGCACACAAAGCAGGCATGGGAGGGGAGGGAGAGGTATGGGCATAGAGTAGAGAGGTTCTCTGGAATCCACTAGCAGCTCAGGCAACTGAAGGGGGTCCCCTCGGCTTCTGCTAAGGCCGAACACAGGCAAGGTTAATGTGGATGGTTACTGGAGGAGACTACACCTCTAGGGGTCAAGACTGAGGCAGCAAGCCAGGGACAGTTAGGAGTAGGGGCAGATGAAGCAAGTCTTTTGTGTGTCAGTATGAAAGGGGAAAAGTCAAGAGATGGCACACATGCCTGAGGCGATGGGGTTAATAGAGGGATGATGCAGATGATGCACCTGGAATGAATGGTGAAAAGGAACTGAGGGTGAGGGGAGGAGGGGAAAGCGGGGTTTAGGGGTCTGCAGGCACTCAAGGGCACTGATGGGGTCAATTCCTTAAGTATGTATATGTTGTAGGGAGAGGGAGATAGAAGGGAGAAGAGTAAGGATCAGCACCAGCAAGTCGGGTCGCTGGGACATGAAGGATCCTAGGAAGTCCTGCGCAGCGGTTAGTGGGCAGAGGGACAAGCTGGGGCCGGTGGCAGGTTAGGGGCTGCAGTGGGGATCAGTGAGTGCACCCCTCCCTGGCTGCACCCAGCGAGCAGTTAGCGCGCCTGGATTTAGTTCCGTTTATTTCCCTTTCAGGTACCAAAGTAAAAAAGACGGACGGAGAGAGGGACGCAGCCGGCCCAGGGCGGGGTGGGATGGAAGTGGGGGAGGGGCCCTGCTCACATCACATCCACAAAGAACTCACTGGGGTTTCCCATGGCCATGCGGAAGGACTGTCTGCTGGCGGTCAGTTCAGGGGGCACGGAGGCCAGGTCGCGGCCAGGAGGGGCTCCCGGGGGCCCCATGGCCGCGGGCGGTGGGGGCATCATCAGCATGGGGGGGCCGTAGAGAGGGGGCACTCCAGGGGGGCCATAGCTCGGATGCGTATGATGGCTGCGCAGGCTGCTGGCCAGCGAGTGGTGGCTGCGGTGGCTGTGCTCGCTGGCGGCAGGACCCGAGCGCTCGCTGGGTGCCCGCTCCCGCGGCCCCCGCAGACTGCTGCGGGTCGTGTGGTCCGACTCGCTGCCACTGCCGCCGGACTTCGAGTCCCCGGCCTTCGCGTCCTTCTCCTTCCGCCGGTCGCTGCCGCTGCGGTTGGAGCCACTGCTTCGGCTGCCTGTAGGGGACAGGCAGGGATGGGGTGGGGGACACTCAAGAGCTTGCAGAGAAGCATGGGTCTCGCCTGTGGCCCCCTCCACGGCCCCCGCTGCCTTACCTTCACTGTGCTGACTGCTGGCGCTGCCCCCGCCATAGCTGTACCCCAGCTCCGGGAAACCTGGGTGTGGGTTGTAGGGGTGCGGGGGAGGCGGGTACTGGTAAGGGAAAGCCATGGGCCAAGGGGCGGCCCCCGGATGCGGCAGAGGGGCCAGTGTGTCCTGATCAGAGGCACCGCTGGAGCCATCATGATCGTGGAGGGAGAGGTTGGCCATGTCTGTAGAGGGGAGGAGAGGGCGAACAAGCTGGGTCAGCAGAGATGTCCTCAGCCTAAGGTGGTTGAGAGCGTTTGGGAAGACAGCGACAGCAGTGACAGTGTCTTGCAGGAACGGGAGGAGGCCAGGCCAGAGACCTCTCACTCCATCAGACTCCCTCCCGCCACCTCTGGTAGGTGGCGGGAGGGAGTCCCTGAAGAGCCAGCCCCAAAGAAAATCATCCCCAGGAAGGCCCTGAGTCACCATTTCAGATGCTCAGGGCCAAATTCCAGTTCCCTGGAGGCCCACTACCAAGCTTTTGGCAGTTTCTCCTCCTTCCTCAGTGGACTGGAAGAAGGGTCAAAACTTGCATTTGGCAATTTTCTCCTCTGTTCACTTAGAGGGTAAAAGGGAGGGAGGGAATGTGGGAGGCTGAAATACCAGACAGACACCAGGTACTGCATACCTGCAATGCATCTTATGCAAACGTTACCACAACTCTATGACGAAAGTATTAGTCACATTTTTTCCAGATGAGGAAAGTGAAGTCCAGATAGGTTAAATGACCATCCCAAACTACAGCCAGAGCAGAAGTGAAGAGGTGCTTATTTTCTCTCTCCTTAACTTTCTAGATATCATTACTAAGGACTAGGGAGCAGTTTAGGGAAATTTAGGTGAAATTTTGCCCTCCCTACTCACTTGGGACTAAAAAAAAAAAAAACCATTAAAAGTCAGAATAAACATACAGCTTTTCAGAGCCTCCCCAAACAGAAGGCCCTTGGCCCAGATCAATTTTATGGTGCTGCTGGGGAGGGTGGGAGTGGGGTGGAAGGGTCCAGAAACAGAACAACTTAGATGCCTTCTCTGTGCTCTCCACCCCATTCCCAGCCAGGTCTGATTCTTCTCAGCACTTGAGTCACTGTATTAACATTACTTCTTTCATGACTCTCGCTCCCCCCCATAAATTGTGCATAGGTTCCCACCAGTGCTGGAACTACCTGGAAGAACTGCTCGGGACACCCCTTGCTCACACCCCATCTTACCAGGTCTCAAGGCTCTGAGACAGCTGTAATTGCTCTAGGAGCCAGCTGCCAGATACAGACTGAGCCCTTTGTTCTAAGGTCTTTAGGGAGCTGGCCCAAACTTACAGGGGAGAAGAGGCCAGGAGAGAGGACTGCAGCAGCCTATGGAGTCTACCAGCCAAACTATCAACCTGTCAAGGCCAGCAGCTAGCATGAGGGGTGGTATATGGGAAGCAGGGGCCTGCCTTGGTTCATGCCCAAAGAGCTGGTTACAGCTGCCAGGCTGTCGTCCCAAGGGGAGTGACTGTGTGCTTCTGGGGCTACCCAGGTCCCCAGCTCCTCCCTTTGAGCCTGCCATACTCCCAGCTGAGGAGACCTCAGGCAGTGAGAGGGAAAAGGTCCGTTCTGTCAGCATCTCCCTGAGCTGGGCCTCTGGTGGACTTGGTCCAAGGGTAGAATACCCAGAAGGCCCCTGGGATGGAACAATGTCTCTTGAGCAAAAGTCACAGCTATCCTGAGAAGCTTTAGGTACCCCTGAAGGTTTGGGGCCAGGGTCAACTTCTGCTAATAATGATAATAACTACATTAGATTGAGTCTAAGAAGCCACTGATTATAAGATACACTCCAATTTCAGAGATACTGAAATGTGAAAAAAAAATGTTCATCTTAGAATCAACTAAATGTATTATAAATGGGCAACATTTTTTAGAGCCCTTCCTATGGGCCAAAAATGGTGCTAAAAGCTTTATATACATTATCTTATATCATCTTCAAAACAGCTCTCTATGAGACAGGTTCTTACTAATACCTCCATCTTACAGATAGAGATAATGAGGCACTGAGAGGCTGTGTCACTTCCTCACATTCACACAGTAAGGGTGGAGCTAAAATTTGAACTAAAAACTGTCTAACTCCATACCCTATGTATCTATCACTACTGTATGCGGCCATGCCAAAGCTGCTGAGGCCCAGGGACCCCACCTTCCCTCAGGGACTTGTGCTCTGCAGAAATAGTCTTTCTAGTCCCTAGAACCTAATATGAAGCATTTTAAGAGTTAGCTTTTGGACTCTACCACTGGGCTGAGAGAAGGCTCCCTCATGCAGAGGTGGCTGTTGGGGCTGGGCTTCAGCTCCTGAGCACTGTTGTCCTGTCTGTTTTGAGGACTCACCTTCCCAAGGGCTGTCCACAGGCTCGGGAGAAGGGGGTTCTCTGCAGACCTCTCCTACTTAATTAACCCTCACTGGCTTTGTACTCTCTCAGGATCAAGTCCAAACTCCTTGGTACAGCTTACAAAGTCCTCTACAACCTGGCCTTGACAGCTTCTCCAGCTTCATCCCAAGGTTCAACCCACCCTCAGGGGTCCTCAGACCCCTGTGGACTTGGGGCCTCAGGCCAGCCCCAGGTCCTGCCTTGGTGGAACCCACTTGGTGCTGGGAGGGTGAACAGGGGCCAAAGCTAGGAACTCTGGCCTTGCTGAGACAATGTTTCTGCAGCATCACACACCTAGGGCAGCCCCAGACAGTGGGAGACAAAACGGCTCTGGAGCCAGAAAGTCCTAGATCCAAAGCCCAGCTCCTCTGCCTCTAGTGCAAAACCTGGGGTGGACTACTTCTACAAGTCTCAGTTTCCTCATCTGAAAATAAGCATAGTAATCCATCTCCCCAAGGGTTGTGGGGGACGTCGTGAGGATTCAGTGAGAGAGTGAGATGATGCTTTAGAAACCATCAGCATGGTGCCAGGCACAGAGCAGGCACTCAGAAAAATGCCAGCCCCAAGGCGGGGGGGGGAGGGGGGGCACGCCAGGTGAAGAGGCCGGACTGGGCTCTGCTTCTACCACAGAACTCTCAGGTCTTGAGGTTCCCCTAGCTCTGCTGCCCCCCATCTGGGTTCCCTAGAGTCCACTGCCACATCCCTAGGTACCTCCCCACTCCCAGCCAGGAGAAAGGGCAAGGTGGGAGAGGAACGCACTGCCACAGAGGTCGCCAAAGATGTAGTAGCACTGCTCGGAGAAGGTGATCTTGTTGACAGTGTGGCGGATGAAACCGGCTTTCAGCAGGTTGCTGGCATACTTGCGGGCCTCTCGCCGGTCAGTGAAGCCTTCGACGTTGTGGTACAGCCAGTCCACCACATCTGAGCCTGAGAGCAAGGCCACCACTTTATTGGAAGGCCCAGATGACTTGGGCTCAACTGGCCTCACAGAAACTATGAGGCTGGTTCCAGCTCAAAGGAGTGGCCCAAGGGAGTTCTTTGACCTCTGGCCTGCCCTGCCCCACCACTCTCCACCCCATCCTTCATCCCACCATGGGATCCTCTCACCGATGAAAGCGTTGGGGATAGTAATCTTGAGCCACATGCGGTCACGGACCTCCAGCCCGGATTCAGGGGAGGCCATGGCTTTTACAATGGCGGCCATGTCACTGTGGATGGACAGGTGGAAGTCATCTAGGCCTGGGGGTAGGAGGCAGAATGGGGCTATGGAGTAAGGTACACAGGAGTTTACATTCCAGCTCTACCACCTAATAATAGGGACCAATGTTGGACAAATTACCAACTTCTTGGACACTCAGTTTCCCCTTCTATAAAAATAGGAACTTTAATATCAATTTTACAAGGACATCTGAAGAGAGAATTAAATAATGTAAATGAAGGTACTTAGCACAGTGTATAATGCGTCCTATGATAATAAAAAGGCAGTCATTTATTGAATGCTTACTTTATGCCACACACTGTGATTGATGCTTTACTTGTCATCTCTCATTAAACCCCCAGGAACCTGGTAAAGTGCATATCATTAGTCCCATTTTACAAGGGGAAACAGGCTCACTGGGTGCTCAGTACACGTTCATAAGCAAACTCTTTTTAGTGAGGGTTGGTGTCCACTGAGGGAAGCTGCAGAGTGAGGTAGCTGGAATGAACTGAGTCCCCTCTCCAGCCCCTCTGACGCTCAACCAAGAGTCTCCACGTGGGCCTTCATCAGTCCCTCCCAGCTGGCGCTGTCTCTGGGCCCAGGGGACAGGGTTGGACACTCACGCTCTGTGTCAGGGATGGAGCTGGTGATGGAGGAGCTGGTGGAGGTGATGGTGCTCAGGGAAGGGCTCATGCCGTAGGCAGGGAAGGTGCCGGTCATGGCTGCAGTATGGGAGACCCAGGCTGCGGGGTCAATGGGCCGGATGGGCTCACCTGCAGGGAGGATGAGGAGTCAGGGGCTGCCCACCCTGCCCACTGCTGGGCCCAACAGGATAGGTGTGAGGGTTCAGGGTAACACAGAGGAAGGAGAGACAGGGCTCATGTATGTCAAGCATCAGCTTTAGGGCAAGTGCCCCATCCACTTACTCCTGGGTAATGTGAAGCAACCACGTGGACTTGGGTCCCAGCACTTGGCTACAGTCAAGGTGATGGGCCTGAAAGCAAGGGTGTCTCTAGTGAGGGCAGGATGTGTGGAGGCCAAACCAAGCCCCTTGCCTAATAGCCAGGAATGCCTGCCCCCTCCTCCCCAGTGCCCCATGCCAGCCATACCCTGGTTTGTGCACAATCTCCCGCAGTACCCGGACCGCGTCATCATTACTCATGTTCTCAAAGTTGATCTCATTTACCTGGGAAAGAGGACCAGAGATGAGATGAGCAGTGGTGTAGGGGAGGTGGGTAGGGAGGCTGAGCTTGGTGGGCCAGGAGGTCTTCCCCTACTAAGAATCAGGGTACAGAGGGCATGGACCCCATCCCTGTCCACACCACCACCCACGGTGGGCAATGGTACCTGTAGGAGCATATCTCCTGGCTCGATGCGTCCATCAGCAGCCACGGCCCCACCCTTCATGATAGAGCCAATGTAGATGCCTCCGTCACCACGCTCGTTGCTTTGGCCCACAATGGAGATGCCCAAGAAGTTATACTTTTCTACAGGTAGTAATAAGACCTTGAGAGGGGAGCAAGGTTCCTACCCAAATTCCAAGCCCCTCATTAGAAAAGTGTAGAAAGGGACAAAAATTAACAGTTATTAAACCCAAATCAGGCACTGTATTTGGCATGCTCAAATATGCCTTCATTTAATCCTTATTGGCTGTGAGGTAGGGACTCATGCCCAGTTTACAGAGCAGGCAACTGAGGTTCAGAGAATTGAAGTGGCAGAGCCAAGATTAAAACTCAGATTTAAATTCCAAAGTTGGGACTCTTTTCACTATATCCAGCTATCTCCTAAAGAAGAGCACCTAGGGCAGAAATCAGACAACAAGAATGCAATGGCTGAAAAATGGGCGTGGGAGGAGGAATCACTTCATCTAGGAAGCCTTCCTGGATGTCATTCTCTGCTTCCACAGTTCTCTGTGCTTCTCTCTCATAGCCCTGATCATGAGATACTGAAATGACTGGTTTATATACCAGTTTATGCTTATGAAAGACAGCTCCTTGAGGGCAGGGGACATATCCTGTGCCTCTCAGTGTCTGGCATGTTGCAGGTGCTCAAGAGTGATGTTTCACCAGACTCACCCATGTTGAGAGTGACTGTGATGATGTTGAGTGACATGGTGGAGTCCGTGATGCTGCTGAAGGACGAGGACTGGAAGAAACAGAGGCCCTGAGCAGCAGGCAAGGGTGGCAGGACCTTGCTGCTCCCACCTAGCTCCTCATCGAGGTGAGCCCTCAGCACCACCTCCCCTCTAAGGTTCCAAACCATGACCCAAGGGGAGGGATCTAAGGAGGCACAAACCCTGGCCCTGCCTGGGCAGGAGGGCTTGGTCTCCCCACCCCCCCCAGCATCTCAGCCCCGTACCCGCTCAATCCTCGAAACCTTCTGCTTCCGCCGCCGCCGCTTGTGTCTTCTCATCAGGCGTGAGGCGCTGCTCTGCTCTGTGGAGCTGCTGAACCTGTGGGGCCCACAGTCGTTCCCCACCAGGCTGGCCCAGCCCTGCCCCGTAAGAGGCACCACAGGGCCCAGGTCCTCACCACAAAGCCTACATCCCACCCAGGGGCCCAGCGTCCTCAGGGTTCAGAGCTCCTCCAGGGTCACGCCCCACAGTACCCATGAAACCAAAGCCCCACCTGCTGGTGGAGTCATCCTCATCCGAATCAAAGAAGCTGGTGGTCTCCAACTCGCTGCTCATAAGGGTGGATGAGCTATCATAACCCCCTGGCTCTCGCCGCCGCTCCCCCTTTGCAGTTCCATTTAGCCGGGTTGCTGCAGGGGATGGAGGCAGCTGGGTTCACAGTGCCCCATGCAGGAGGGAAGGGAGGAGAGGGACAGGCCAGGGGCTGCACTGGGGCCAGGCATATCCAGAGCTCAGGGAGTAGGGCAAAGGGGTGTGTAGCTGAGTGGAAGCTCTGGGGAGGTAATTGGTGGGGAAGGTGTCTGTTCAGGGAAGACGCACTGTGCTCGGGGCCATCCCTCCGGCGTGGCCGCTCCCGCTGGGCAGACACCAGGGAGTCGGTCTCTGTGTCATTGTCCAGGTTCTCCTGGCTGCCCCCACCAGCATGAGGGCTGCAGGGAAGAGATGTCTTCGTGGGGGAGGGGGCAGGCTGGGGGCTCCCTCCCCCAGCCCTGAGCTGAGCTGACGCAGCCCTCTCCCATGGGCCCTCCCCACCCCCATGTCACACTCACTGGAAGGATGGGGGCCGGGAGTCCCCAATGCCTCCCGTGCGCTCCATGGGTGGTGGCAGTTCTGATGGGTTGTCAGCACAGAAGGGAGCTGGCTCTGGGTGCGAGCCCTCAGCCGACACCAGCTGATGGGGACAAAATGCATGGGTAGAAGAGTGCAGGGGCCCCAGGGAAAAGGGGATAGGCTTCCAGCAGGACACGAAGACTTGGGGAGAATGAAGCAGGGCACATGGAGGGAGAAGAGACAGGACTGTGCAAGGTCAGCTAAGATGAAGAACGGACCCACTGGTGGGCTGATGGGGAGGCCATGAGGCATGGGCTGGGGAAGTTGGATGGAGGCAGAGAACAAGGGTCAGAGGTCCATGGTAGAAGTCAACAGGTAATAGAAGGGAACCTACGACAAAGTGCTTCAAAGGACATAGGAGACTTTTTGTCTCCAATGTGTTTCTGTCTTTCCCTTTCCCCATTTCCCACAACTCCTCCCCCTCTCTTCACCAAGGCTACAGACTCTAGGGTGAGAGACAGTTCATTTAGAAAACTCAAGGAAGATTCAAATACTGAAGCAAAAGACCACAGTTTCAGCAATGCCTTTCCTCCATCCAGGCCACTGCAGGAACTCAGGTGGAGGGAGGGCTGAGGGGGGCTCCTTACCCAGGACACCACCCGGCCATTGAAGCAGGGAAGCTTGGCGTTGTCATCCGAGATCTCCTCCTTCACCACTCTGTAGGGAAAGGGGGATGTCAGAGTGAGCTTTCTGGGGTGGAAATGGAGGCATCCTCACAACCCCAACTTCTCAGGGGTTCCTCCACCCTAAACTAGGAACCAAACCACCAGCACCAGCCTGTTCAAATGGGAGCAGGGGTGGGGTGACCCAGGGATGGCTCTTTGTCACCACCAGGAAGACACTAGCCCTGCCCAAGCCACTGCCTTCCTGGGGCATCAGTCATCTCAGTCAACTGCCTCTCAGTCATCAGGTGATTGCAAATCACACCTGACAAATCACTGTCCCCCATGAGTGCAGTTACCCTCTAGAATCTTGAGAGAGCTGCATCCATCTCCAATGTGGCTCTCCTAGGCTGGATTTTATCTTTCCCTCTGTCCCTAAAGTAGGAAAAACCATACCCTTATTACTATCCTCCCCTTTTCAGTTGGGAATCCTGACATTCTTCTTGGAGGTGTGGATGAGAAATTTAAAGAAATTAGGAAAGAGAAGGGGAGAAGGCATTTACTGAACATCCTTCATTGCCATTATGACACTAAGTAACAACTGCTCTCATTTATTGAGCACAGATTATGGCCACGAACTAAGTTAAGTTAAGCACTTTATTTCTATTATTTCATTTAATACACGCAGAAATGCAATGAAATAGATACAGATGGGGAAACTGAAGGCTCAGTAGGTTCAGAAATTCCCCTATAGTCACATTGTTAATAAGTGAAAAGGCTAGAATTTGAATCCTGGTCACCCTGACTCCAAAGCCTGTATTCTTACCTATTTATACTATCTTATCTCCCTAGAGTTAGAATGCATAATCGTCACATCAGCCTCATTGTATAGGCAAATATGATCCTGATTTTATGAATAAGGAAACTGAAAAACATTTTGTCACTTGTCCAAGGTCACAGAGCTAGATGTCAGAGCTGGAATTCAACCCCAAGCTAGTTTGACTCCAAACCCTATATTCTCTCCACGGTATTTCACATTCTATTCTGTACAGTGACAGAGGCAATGTGGGTCTGTGTGGATGGTGGGGGTGCAGGAGGAAGTAATGTGGAGCATGGGGGTGATAGGATGTAGTCTGAGGCATGGAGTTTGGCCTAGGGCATGCAGTGAGGCAACATATCAGACCACAACTATAGCTTGGGGCCAGGAGAGGGAATAGAAAAGTTTGAGGCCCCTCAGACTGCATCAAACACCCTAGGAGCACAAAGCTGGAAAGCCGTGATCAGGGGCAGGAGGAAGACACATGCCTGGAGTTATGAGCAGAGAGGAAAGACAGCAAGGAAGGAGGGTGGGAAGGCCAGTTCCTCCCTTGTTCTTGGAGCTGCTCCTGCCCAGAGCTGGGAATGTGCTTGCCTTCTTGTGATGCTCGCATTCTTGGACTCATAGCCAAATTCGAAGGCCAAGCCTGTCCTCCTCCCTCTCATCCATCTCTGGCTCCTCTGGTTTCCAGCCCCCCCAGCGACCCCACGAAAGCAGCTCAAATCATCCTATTCAGGCCCACCATGGCAGAAAGCCTGGAGACAGAACAGGCTGGAAAGAAGGGAAACAGAGATAACTCAGACCCACCAGCCAGTCTGACCACAGGCTACCTCAAGCTTATAGCCCCCATGGGAACTGAGGCTCAAATTAAAAGGGGGTATGTGGGCCACATGGCAGGGACTGTGACCTGCTTTGGAGAGGGTCTCCCTGTGGTGGGAAACTGCCGCTGACTCCCCACCACCCAATCCCCCGGCAGGCCCCACCACACAGCTCGATGCTACAGATGTTTCCCCTATTTCTGGGGGTCACCGACAGGTCGCCAAGGCTCTGCTGACTCACAATGATCAGCTGATCTTCGGCAGCCTTGGGGGACCTCAGACAGGCCTCCTCCTCCCACCATGGAGCTGAATGGCTCAGGGTTCCACAGCACTTATACACTCACACACACACACACACAAACACACACACCCCAAGTGGAATCAGACAAATCTGGGTTTAAATTCCAATTCTGCCACTTATTAGCCCTCCTATTTTAGAGAAGTTTCTTAACTCTTTGTCTCAGCTTGGTAAAGTGGGATTTGTAAATGGCTGGCATGGTCCAGGCATACAATAAAAGCTAGTTACTAACTTTGTCAATTTTTTTTTTTTTGCAGGATCCGTACTCTAACTAGGTGTAAGTTTCTAAGTGCAGGGATGAAATAAATCTGCTTATTACTCATTGTTTATTCAATTAAAAAGCTTTTGTCGAGAGCTAAGTGGGCTTTAAGTTTTGTGTTTGCCACTGCATGGACCTCAAGAAGCATCAGACCTGGAGTCTGCCTTGTCCTTGGAGATTACTGTCCAGTGCATGGTTCATGTGAGTATACTGCAAGTGGGAAGTGCTCAGAGCTGTAACAGCAGCAGATGTGTTCACTGGACTGACATCTGCTGAGTATTAGTGTCAGGTCATGGCTAGGAGCTGAGTACGTATGAAGATAAATAGGAATAAGTGTCATAACTTTAAAAGTCCAACCCAGAGCAAAGGAGAATTTGGACCTGGGGAAGACAAGGGAAGAGAACTGCTCCAGGTAGAAGGCCCAGAGGCAGGCCAGTGGTGATATGGAGCGGGGAAGCAACATGGGAAGTCGGGTTAGTGGCCCGACTTCCCATATTGTTCCTGCCACAGCTCAAGGCCTCTTTAACAGTGGTACCTTGATCTTCCATCCATCATCTCCTCAGTGTTGAAAATGTTTACTCTTCCGCCATTTCCCAAATACTGTAAGAAGCTTGGGCCTACCATGAGCTTGACAAATACTTCTGGAGACCAGATGGGAGTTAGGAGTCCTCAGGCCTTATACACCAGAGGGTGAGCTTGGAGAGCCTGAGGAGACAGCAGCCTCTCTCCTCTGACCCCCTTTCTCATCTGTCAGCAAGGGTCGCTGGCCTCTGCCTGACTCACCTCTCATGGGGCTACTGGCAGCCCTATCACCTTTACAGTTTGCCAAGGCTCAACATTTCTCTTTGAGAGGATGTATCTGTTAAATGATGATGATAGTAATCCCTACAATTATGTGATTAAGGCCTTAGATTTTGGAGCCAGCTTCCTAATGTTGAATCAAGATCTGCTACTTCTTAGTTGTGTGACTCTGGGTAAGTTACTTAAGTTTTCTGTGCTCTAGTTTCCTCATCCAGAAACTGGGGATATTACTACCTATTCCATAGGGTTATTAAGAGGATTGAATGAGTAAAAGATTTGAAAATCATTTAGATCAGTGTCAGCACACAGTAAGCACCATAAAAAGAGTCTGATAAATAAATGAAATATATATATATATATTCCTCAGCAATTAGTCCTCTGTGACAAGATAGCCCTACCAGGTCTTCTGCTCATTAATTTCTCTGAGGATAAAAACATAATCTCCTTCACTTCATTTTTATCATTCTTCTCAACCCTGCTAGAATGGCATACTCTAATATTTTGCAAAGGGTGGTTCAAGTACCACTAATGAATGCAAGATGGCTTCAGGTGTATCTGAATGAATGTTTAATTCAAAAGTTAAATATTTATTTTTAACATTATTTTAGAAAGAAATATAAATAGAAAATCAGACCTGTGGTTTCATATTATTGATTGGGTCAAACTAAGAAAGAGTGCGTGGAGTGACAGTGGATTTACAGAACAGTACTAAGTAAACAGTGAGTGGATGTAGTAGGGGCCCTCTATGACTGCAGTTAGGCCTGGTTTGACAGCAAGCCTGGGGAGAGTGGGAGGCAGCCCACAGAGGTCTAGGCTTAGAAGGTGGGGGCTAGGTCCCATGGGCTCTGGGATGGGTCGGGGTGGAGACACAAGTCTAGCCTAGTCCCTCAAGGCACCTGGCCCCAGCACACTATTCCATACCCCGAGGCAGTATCTTGGTCTCTTCTAACTCCTTTCTTCTCTTACCAGGCCAAGGCATCTGCCCTCCTTGCTCCCACCCCTTGCAGATAGATCCCTCTTCAGAAGCTTCCAATCAGGGGTGTCCATCTGTAGACTGTAGCCAGACAATCATTACAACACCAGGAGTACCCCACCCCAAGGCGGGAACAACAACAGAAACAAGAATAGGTTAGAAGCAGCATAGCACTTCCCACTGTACAAAGCACTTTCACACATACGATCTCATGGCTCATCAAACCCTGAGTTCCAGGGGGAAAGCTGACAGCAAAACATGCCAGGCAGAAGAGAGAGAAGGTGCTAGCTTCCCAGAGCTGGGAGGGCCGCGGTCCTTGGTGAGAAGCCAGGCTGATGAACACTGGGGAGTAGAATGTCTCCCCTCACTCAGCTCTGGGCCTCAGCTCCAAAGAGCAGTGTAGGCCTCAGGCTACCGCTAGAGAGGCGGCCTTTAGGCCTGGAGGGCCTGGGGAAGGCCTTCCCCACAGGCCTCCAGGCCCAGTGCCCAGTTAGTGTGGAGCAGGCTAGTGTGGGGGCCTCCCCCTTCCCCCAGTCCCCTGGGATTTGGGGGGTGGTGAGGGGATTGGCTAGGCTCCCCCTCCCAGGCCAGCTGCTACAGAACCTTCCGGCTCCAACATTCCATCCCCTCTTAAAGGGGAAGTCACTTTTCCAAACTCCGCCTGTCCAAAGCCCTGCAGCTGGGTGGAGGAGAAGACCCCGCCAGGGAGGGGAAGATGAACACTAAAAGACCCTTCCTGGCCCTCCCATCCAGGCTCGGAGGCTCTTTCCAAGGTCTCCCCCTTGGACACCATCTGGAGGAAAGAGGCCCCAATTCTGTGATGAAATCAGCACCTGGGCTAGTGGGGACTCCTTCTTAAGAGGTGCGGCGCTCTGCTCCCTGACAACATCCTTAACACCCCGCAGGGGAGAGGGGAGACAGCAAAATAAACATCAGACCTGCAGGCCTGAGCACCCCCACCGCCGATCAGTTCAAAGACCCACAGCATAGCCCTTAGATGCACGATACTCCAAATATGGCTCTGAGTTGTGGAGCTGAAAAGATGGAGAAGGTGAAGGCCGAGTGCCAAACACCCCAAGTCTCTGCTAGAAAGGTGGCTCCGTTGGCAGGAGGAGGGCTGGGGACCGCGCTCGGGAGTCGGCTGGAGGCGGGGGGGGGGGGGTGTCTGTGTGGGCAGCTGGTCTCTGAGGACGTGAGCGGGCTGAAGGGACTGGAACTGGCTGCTCTTAGGGAGTTGGACCATCCCCTAAACTAGGGTGCCAAGGTCCCTCACAAGAAGGCAAAGGAGAGTCCCTAGAGGGGCTGGAACTATAGCCTCGGAAAAAACCAACAGGGGCCAAATGGCTGAGTCGCCCCTAGAATCCAACGTAGGGCTAGAAACCAGTATAGTAAGGGGAGTCCGAACCGGCTGAGTGGGCCCCTATAAGTCGGAGGGGCCGGGGTCCCCCGGAGGCGAGGCGGGGCCATCCTCACCCGAAATCGTCGTCCATAGACTTGAAGAAGAACTTATAGCTGGGTCGCTGCAGAACGCCCTTAAAGTCCGCCAAGGTGACGCGCTCCGCGGGCAGGGGCAGCTTCACCAGGTACGGCGTCTCCTGCCCGTCCAGGTGGTAGATGATCTTCGTCTCGCCCATGGCTCCGGCCTCGGGCCCGGCGGCCCGCGCGCTGCCTGCTCGGGCGGCCGGGCCGGGCCTCTCGGGCGGCGGCGGCGGCAGCGGCGGCGGCGCTCGGCGCGGCCCAGCGGCTCAGCCCAGCTCCGCGGCCAGCCGCGGCGCCAGCTCCCTTGTTCTTCGGCCGCTCCCGGGTCCCAGCGCCGCCTGCCGCCGTCGCGGCCACCGCTTCCGCTCCCCACTCTCCGGGCTCTACTGGCGACGGCGACTCTTCCGGTGGCCACGGCCCTCCCGGCTCTAGGCTGCGGCCGGGTCCCCTCCCCTCCCCTCCCCCGACCCCGGAGCGGCCCCGCCCCTCCCCGGCGCGGCCCCGCCCCCGGCCGCCGCTGAGCTGCGCTGGCCTAGCGGCAGATGGCCTGGCCCTCGCCTGGACCCCGTGGACACTCCGCCCACCGGCCTGGCGGTGCTCCGGTCCTGCGCTCCGGCCCCAGGCCCTCGGGGACCGTGGCGGCGGTCGCCTAGGCCCTTAGAGATGGAAGGGCAGATCTCTCCAGGATGGCTGCGTTCCCGAATTCTTCAAGGTTCTTGCTCTAGACCCAAGGGGGATGGCTGCTTCTCTGCCGCTGGGGAGGGTTGTAATGCAGGGGTCGCTTTGCTCCCAGAAAAGGGGGAGGACACTGTTCTGACCACGCAGCGCTGTTGGAAAGTGACGGTTGGAAAGTGACCTCTACATGGCTTTTTAGGGTCTGTTGAGGAGCATTAACTGCTGTCATCGAGTCTACCAAACTGAACTCCCTGAGGACAGAACAAGATCGAGATCTGAGTCCTCGTAACCTCAGTACTTAGGTGCAAAGTAGTGGTTCAATAAATGGATTGAATGCAGAATGAGTACAAGAATGAAGATACATGTGTGACTGGAACATGAAGTCTCAAACCAGAACTAGTTATAATGGGTTCCTGACAAATCTCCTCACCCCTCAGCTTTTAATTCGTTTAATAAATATTGAGTGCCTGTTATGTGCAAGGTATACTGCAAGAGATACAGCAAAACAAGACAGGTAAGGCTGCTCTCAGGACCTTTACGCATCTGGAAAGAGGAACACAGAGCTTGTAAATAACTAACTTCAGAGTGACAAATGCTATGAAAAAGATAAAATGGAGTGATGTGATAGGAAAGAGGAATAGTATTCAAAAAAGGCCTCTTCCATTTGAACTAAGACCTAGAACTAACAAGGAAGCAGCTATAAGAAGGTCTGGTCTAGGGAAAGAGCATTCCAGGCAGAGGGCACAGCCAAGCATAAAGGCTCAAGACAAGAATAAACTTGCCCAATTTGAGGAACAAAAAGAAGGCCATTGTGACTACAGGGATAGTGGGAGATGAGGCTTGGAAAGTAAACTGAGACCAGATTGCATAGGTCCTTTCAGGCCACAGTAACAAGTGTGGGATCCTCCCAATCCGTTTTGTATACTGTTGTCAAATTAGCTTTTGAAGACTAAGGACCTCTTTCAGACACCTCTTCCAATCAAAACCCTCTCCACATCTCCCAATGCCCTTCCAATAGCTATAGCATGATATTCAAAGCCCTCCATAATTTAACCTCTACCTACCTTTACAGCATTTTTATCATTACATCCTGGCTTAAGTTTAGACTTAGTCAATTCAACCCATTTGCTAGCCTCTGCACACACCTGGTATATTTTCACTCATATCCCTTTAAATTTTTATCAAACTGTTATGTGTGCTTAGTCAAATAGCATTAAGAAAGATGTTTAACAGTAGTCCTCTATCGCATTTTCATCCCCACTCCAGTGTGTGTGTATTTTTTAGCTCATACTATTTTTTTTCCCTGAGGAGGGGGTGGGGGAAAGTAGTCTGAATTGCGTTATAATGCCCCCATGTAGGGTACCTCAACTCTGCCATTGAACTCACTTCGTAGGCCACGAGTCTGTTCCAAGCACAGGTTAAGCGGTCATCTGCTAGGACCCTCCCCAAGGGCGGGTACACGGCATCTCCTGTCCCCTCTGCCCTAGCCCCAGAGGTTCCTGCTCTGGGAACTTACCTTACATAAGCTCAGGGAGGGCCCTGTTGGGGCCGCTTTTGGCCCTAGTCTCAGACTTTCACAAGGGACGTGGGGTTGAGTTACTAAATGCACCCAGCTCGTGGCCCCACGGATGTTTCCTTCCACCCTGTAGCTCCTATTTCTTAATTTATGCATTCTGGACATTGTTTATTTATTTCCAATTTTGATTGATGGATTTATCTTTCTCCCATCTCCCCCTAACCTATTAAATTTACAAAATCACGCTTTTTGGTTAAAATAATACAGTACTTAGTATTGATATTTTGATTATGAATAAATGCTTCCTTTACAACTTTTTCTCCAGCATTCATCACTGCCTTGCTTTTTCATTTGCTTTTGTTTTTTATATAGTGTACTTATCATTAAGACTTTCCACATAATCTAAGTTTTCTCAGTACATGTTTTACTCATTCAGTCCAATGTACTAGATAATCCAACCGTTTTCTATCCTGGAGCCTTCCATTCCATTGTTCTGGTCTGTGCTGCTGACTATCTCAGCCTGTGAACAGATGTCATCCTGGGACTTCTCTACATCATTCTCAGAATTCCCTTTACCTCTCCTCTGTGTTGGATCGGTTTCCTGGATACTTTACTCCTTTGCTTTAGTAAAGCACATCCCCTGGTAGTGTCCCTTGAAAGCATGGGAAATCAAAATCTGAGGGGGAACTTGAAAAGATGAAAGTATGATTCTGAGTTGAAAGTAATTTTCCTTCAGAATTTTGAAGGAATCACTCCATTGTCTTCTAACTTCCAGTGTTGCTGTCAAGTGGTCAGTGTTATCTCTTTACTTTTTCTAAGCATTTGTACACAACTTATTTTAAACTCATTGGAAGTCTTTAGGAAGTTATCTTTATCCCTGGAGGTTCTGAAATTTCTTGGTGATATGCCTCATTTACTGTGCTTATTTACTGTGCTAGGTGTTTGGTGAGCCCTTCCCATCTGGAAATTCAACATTTTCTTGACTTATTTAATAACATCATGACTGTTTTTCCTGTTCTTTCTGCAACTCCTGTCAGATGTTGGACCTTCTGGATTGATCCTTTTTTCCCCTCATCATCCATTTCCTTTTTAAAAATCATTTCACCTTTTTGCAAGATTTTCTTAACATTATTTCCAACCTCTCCCCTAACCAATTGTATAGGTAAAATACTCACAATCCAAAATTCAGTAAGTACCTAAGGATGGATATACAGTCTCCCTCCTATTTGGCTCTGTAGTCCTCTAGTTCTCAGTAGGAAAAAAATGTTTACTTAATTTCTAAGAGCTCTTGTTCTCCAACTCCTCCTTTTTATAGCATTTTATTCAGACACAGTATCTTCCCTGAGTTTTGAGAATTAGAGCCCACCCTCCGCCCCAGGTTTTCAAGAAGCTCCCTGCTTTGTCAGTTTCCTTGGTTTTAATTTTCTGTTCATTTTGGTCCCTGCCTTTCATGTTGGAAGTTTCAAGTGTCTAGTGGCCCTTAACAGTCTGTTTATATTTAAGAGTGAGATACCAAAAAAAGCTGATAGGAAGCTCTGTCCATGTACAAGGCTTATTACCTATAGTCTTCACTGTAGGGTGATCAGTGGGGGAAAGTTGGGCTTTTTTTTTTTTAAAGGAAACAAAAACTTAAGTATTTGTAGGCCTTTTTTCTTCAATTAGTTTGTTTCTGCCAGGGGGACCAGCTGGTGTGTGCTGATATTCAGAGCTTTACCACTCATATACTTTCACTTCATCTTTCCTTTTCAATCTAGTTTCTCACTCCCATCCCCACAATGTCTATTTAGTCTGGAGGTCCTAATAGTTTACATCTTCCCTGAGGATCTGAAATTTCATGGTGCTATTTTACTCACTACGCTGGGCACTAACAAGCTGTCAGTCTAGAAACTCATGACTTTTTGGTTTAGAAACCTTCATAAGTATTTCTTTGAGAATTTCCTCTCCACCATTTCTCCAGAGACTAAACTCAGCTGGATTGGATAAAGTGGGTACCTGGGGGGCTCTTTCTCATACAGACCTTCATCTGATTTCCCTCTATCCCACCCCTGGTTCGCAGCTCCAATCCTTACGCACTTCTATTGAGCCTTTTCCAGGTTCAGAAGGGCACACTGGCTTGCTTCTTGTTAATAACCACCTCAGCAGGTAGAGCCCATCTCATTCTGCTCTGCTAAGTCAACATTCACCCTTAATTTTTTCCCCCTAAATGTTCATGTTTCTCATTCATTATTGTCACTTATTGTTTTCCTTATCATTGAGTGACATGCCTTTTTTGAAGAATTCCTTTGCTGGCATTCGAACAGGGTTTTGGAAGGAGTAAAAAGTCCATGTGTTTAACCTGCCATATTTAAAAGGACACCCTTTGCTTTGCTTTTAATGTTCCCTTCTACCCTTTCTATTTTTTTAGGCCACTCAAGTGTTACACTCCTGTAAGCCTTCCCCAATCACCCCAACTAGAAGGAATATCTTCCTCCTAAAAAGTTCTATAAGCCACTTCTGATCTCTGCCACTCATTAGGTATAAATTAGAGGTATTCTATAATTATTTGTATTTAACTGTGCCTGTTAGGTCCATGCCATAACCTTCATATGCTCTCTAGGCAGTAGGTCAACTGACAAGGAGAAACTGAGATTTACTGAATGAGAAAAGTAAATTAAGCTAAATCTTGGCCAGCTCATTTTTTCCTCTTTAGAAATACTGAGTAATGCCCCTTCACACCCCTGAGTACAGTTCAGTGTCCTCTTCCTCAGCTTACTCCTTTCCACCTAACTGAAATGAAGAAAGGCAACCGTTTTCTCTGTGATGTCCAGAAGGGCCACTTGTACCAGAGACATCTGCCACAGTTGAAGTGTTAACACAGTAAGGGTTATTATAGGAAGGTAAGAACAAGCTCAAAAAGATAAGATAGAAGGGCATGTCTCATGGTTGAGGTTAAAAGAGACAATATAGGAAGATGACAAACCGTAGCTCTACAGTCCAATAACAAATCCTTGCTGCTATCAATTACCAATTACGGGACCTCTGTGAACTTCAGGCTCCTCACCTGAAAATGGGGTAAGACTTACTTCACAGGGCTGATGTGAAGGTTAATTACAGTAACACATGAAAAGTATTTAGCAAAATGCCTGTCATACAGCAAACACTCTTAATATTAGGGGAAAGCTTATTTCGCACGATCTTCCTCTGTTCTTAGGATAACCATTGCTGGCTTGGGGTTGTATTTGCCTCTGCAAAAAATTTCCCTTCACTGTATGTTGAAGCAAAAAAATTCTGGATTGTGAGGCTCAAGTTCTTAGCTTTACCCTCCAAGAGTCATAAGACCTTGAACAAATTTCCTTGTTTTTAAGATGAAAAGTAGCCCAGCTTTCCTGACAGTAGTACCGGATCAACTGGACAAAGCACTGGACAAAGCACGTGAAAGACTGGCAGGTGTTAATGGGCCTTACATATGCTCAGCATTATCACCTCCTGAGAGTTTGGACTAGGACTCTCTTATGTAAATAGGTTCAGGCACACCACTCCAGGACTTCAAATTGGTCCAGAAAGGCTAGAAAACCTACCAGTACCATGAACCTTGGCGATGGTCAATTAGCGAGGCACCACAGTACCACCTAGTGGCCACAACACCCCTCTTCTTCCTCTCCACCAGGTGTTAAGGAAAGGCTACCTTGTCAAAGAGGTTTCAGAAGTCTGTGGTCATCTACTTCAAGGGCTGATCAGTCAGAGTTGGAGAGAAACCAAGTATACCTCTCTCTGTTTTTTAATATCAACAAATACAGGCATCAGAGAGGGCCAGCTGCTCTCCGCTGTTTCCTGTGGGGAAACCAGAGCACAGAGCTGTTCCTCTGGCCTTCCTCTAACTGCAGGGCCTGCCTAGCTCCTCCTTAGACAGAGCTGTTACCCAGCCCAACTTCCCTCATCCCAACTCCCCAGTATGGATGGCAGGCACATGGTTGCTGGCGGTGGGAAGAATACTGTAGTTCCAGCCTCTGCTCCTTTAAGTCTCAGCTCATGGTGGCACTCATCCCTCTGCAACTGGCCTCTCACTTGCCCTGGCCCAGAAACCAGGAGGGCAATCAACCACACCCACAGGAGCAAGCAGTGTAACTTCAGTCATCTTCAGATGACTCTTCTTCTGCCTCTTTTAGCCACTGGATGAACCTCTGCAGCTGTAAGGAAGCATAGTGGAGAGCTGAGGGAGGGGCACATAACCCTCCCCTGTTCTCCTCAGCAGACAAACAGCTCTAACAACCAGAGTCCCAGGGACCAGCCACCCTGGAGTCTAGGGCCAGGAGCCAGGGAACCAGACAACCACTGCAGTGAGAGGAGGGCAGCTTGACTCACCTGCTGGTTTTTGCGCAACTGCCGGCCCTTGTCAGTTATGTCCCTTTGGCTGAACCAGCTCAGGATTGTTTCCTCAGCCAGGATCTCCAGCTGGTAAAAAGCCATCAGTACCTGCAAAAGGCCAGCAGAGATCTCAGGAGCCTTGCTGGGCCCAGCAAGATAGAATGGATAATAGAGGAAGAGGAGACAAGATCTTAGCCCCTCTTTCTACCAAGCCTTCAGCCCTCTTCTACACACCGAGCAGCCTCCTCCAAAATGGACAAGAATAAGTACCACTCTGATACTGGGACAGGTCTAACTTCTGGAACTATTGCTGGGTAGTGCTTTGCGCATTCTGAGGGCAACCTCCAAACAGCTGCCTTCCTAGCCTGGCTCCAAGCTGTACTATACCAGCAATAAGCACAACACTAGGGGTGGATGATGCAGTTAACCAAACTCCACACGGATTCACGTCAGCCTGTTCTGTGTCTCCATGGAGGTCACCAAGGTCTGTTCCAAAGCAAATGCAGGACTATGAGGCTCGAACTGGTATTCACCTTGGCCGAGGAAGTAATAAGAGCTTCGTGCTCCAGGAAGAAGTCCTCTATGGCTGCCAATGCTTCCAAATGATCAGCTGCACGCTTCACGTAGTTCCTAAAAACAGGGCTCCAGGCCTTGAGCAGCTGTGGAAGGAAGGGGAAAACTGCAATGTATTCCTGAGCATGCACCTATACCTGGACAGCAAAGAAAACCAATATTGATAACCTGGGTCTTTCAAGACAAGAGAGAGATGATACAGATGATACAGGCTCTGTGGAATTATGTCAGAGGGACTTGCAAGTTGTTGGCAGTCAGGATTGGGGAAAAGGAGAAGACTTCCCAGGGAGGGTGAAGGGGTTCAGATGCTGCAGGCTGCCTCAAAATATCTGTTCCCATCCTAAAGGTTTATCTCATCCTGGGTCAAATCATTTCACTCAGAAACCATGACAGTCCAGGTCTATTCTGGGTATATCTTTGGGGTCTAGTATGGTCTCAATGCTGGGGTCTCAAAGGTCACTCAGTACTGAATCCAGTTTGACTCCCCTGGACCACCCAAACCAGCTCTAGAACCCAATCTGTGTCCAGAGGCAAGGAGAAAGGAACCACATGTAACATATATCCTACAATAGGACCCTCTACTTCTGATTTCCTTTAAAGTCAAGTCCAGCAAGGATGTGTATCTGTCTCCACCCAACCCCCTGTACCCAGCCCCAATCTTTGCTTACAGGAATCAGCAGGGCACAGTAGCGATTTGGGTCAAGTGGGGAATCCATTTGTTGCAGGGGGAACTCCAGGATCACGTGGCTCAGTACCTGCATCACCTCCTTTAGGCTTATGTTGTAGGCATACCTGTGGGGAGATTGGGGTGACACTAGGGCCTTCACTGGCCCTTTCAGCATACTGTAGGACTATGACTTTGGCAGGATACCTGGGGAGATGAAGTCAGATGGAACAGGGAAGGGGAGGGTTTTGGAAGGGGGAAGTCCGCTGAGCTAGAAACTAACGTTCTCCTTGCTCCACATGCTACTGGTTTTGTCCAGTTGGGGTGTTGAGGGAAAGAAAGGTTCCCACTTGGGCAAGTTAACAGGAGAGAAACTCTACCTGCCTGGGATTACCCCAAGGAGAAGAGAATAGGGAGGGGTGCTCTTACTTGAGAGAGTTGATCTCTAGGACTAGATTGTCACAGGAAATGTTCTCCTCCTTGCCCCGCTGAAGTGTTCCCAGGACTTCATTCTGGAACACTAAAATGAAAGCAAGAATAAGTTCATGGGCCAGTGATGCTTTAAGTCATCCAGTCCTGACTTTATATGAAATCAAACTGGATGTCTTCCTCTCTTGTCCAGACACTGCTCCCCTGGCCACTCACCTTTGATGTCATCCATCTGTGGGGAGCCTGCCCGGCTGTCTAGTTCCTCAGAATCCATACTATGCTCACTTTCAGTTTCACTCTCTTCTTCCATGTTGATTTTGAGTCCTGAGAATCCATAAGAGTGAGAAAAAAGAAAAATAAGGAAAGAGCCATTGACAGAGAGCAATGTATCTGCTCTGTCTTCATGAATAAAGTAATTAACCAGTAGTCTGATTCTGAAGTGGTCAATCTCCTTCAAGGTATTTTGACCTAGAAGGGCAGGAGTGGCAGGAATCAGGGCTAGCTCACCCCACAGATTCTGCCGTAGTTCCTCCTCTTCCTCCTTGTTCATGTCCGCAGCTTTCCAGAGGTAGCCCTGGCCTGCAACTCCAACTTCTGCTGGATTGTAACCTGGAAAAGGCACTGATCTTTAGCAAAGGCCCAGCAGAAGCACCAATCCCTTAGGAGGAAACACTCATTTTTTCTATGGGGCAGAGAGACACACAGATGCCCCACACCTGCTGAGCCTCACACCTTTCAGCTTCACTTTCTCCTTTTCTTGGTCAGTTCCAGAATCATCACTGAACTGACCATCATCCTCATCGTCCTCCGCATCTGGAGGGTGCAGAGAGATCACTGAGCCCTCAGGCAGCGTGATACTTGGGCCCACTACCACCTGGAGGAGACAAAAGGAGTGGGTGGCACAGATCCATTAGTGTGCTGGGGAAAAGTACAACCTGATAACGAGAGTGAGTTTAGTAGAAGTAGAAGACAAATGAAACCACTGGATTTGGACTCTCAATTCAGAGTGGACTGGATGGATGTAATGCCCTTTCTGGCTCAGCTTGGGGCCTGTGTGCAGTGTGGAGCAGGTCTTACCTGGGAAGTGAGGACACAGCGTGGCTTCAATATAACATTTTCTTTGACCTCAGCATTGTCACAGAGCAGAGACTGATGGATCTGTGCTGCAGCAGCCACACGAACGCCCTGCCACAGGAACGCCCGGTCCAGTACCACATTATCACCTGGCTCAGGACAGAAAGGAAGGATTCCTGGTCACTCAGGGCTCTGACTACAGCCCAGGGCCATTCATGGAGGATGGGGCTGACTGACACCAGCATCGCTACTACACAGAGCTCTACTACTCCATGCTCAATTAACCAGAAACACCTTCTCCTCCTTTAAGCTCAGGCCTGAGGCTAGAACACTGCTCAGCCTGACTACCCTCCACCATGTTTATAGCAATTACAGACTACATACCTTAACCTGAGAACCGTCAAAATTTCTGGGGACCCCTTGAACTCAAGAAACTAATTAGAATCACATTCATGTCTCAGAGTAGAACCAAATTATTCCACCCTTTCTTGTACATTTTAGAATTAGAATCTTATTGTTCTTTTAAAGAGGTAGTTCCATTAGAAGCATCACATTGTTACAACCACAGTGACTTACTAAGAGTAAAAAGAACACTAGAACTACAATCATAATACTCAGATTCAAGTCCCAGCACTGTCTCTTATTAGCTATGACCTTGGCTGAGAACCTCTTTCAGCCTTTTTACTTATCTATGAACTGTAGATAAATAATACCTACCTCACAAGGCTTCTGTGAGGATTAAATGAAATAATGCATGCAAAAGCCCCTTGTAAACTGCAATGCACTAAATAGATGTTATTATTGCATGTTAATTAACCACTTAGTTCTGAATGTGAAATACAGAGTACCCTGGAATGTGAAGAGTCATCCAATAACAGGCTCACAGGCCACAAATTAAAGTATCACTGTCTTTACATCCCTGTCTCCTCCTTTATTAAGGCAGGTACTCTAGTTCCTTATTCTTAGGGACCATCCCTCTGTATCCTTTTCTGGAGACCTGGGGCCCCCAGGTTCCTGCTCCTCTGATTGCCAGTTTGACTTCCCAACCTGTGCTCACCAATGTGACAGCCGGGGCCAATGACACTGTTGGTGATGGAGCAATTGCTGCCAATGACAGTGCCAGAGCCCAGGAGCACATTTTCCTCCAAGATGCTGCCATGGCCCAGGCTGACCTCAGGCCCCCGGTAGATGTTGTGCCGAGAGTGAGTGCAGCTTTGGGCTGCACTGTCAGTGAAGTTCATCTCTGGGGTGAGAGGGTAGACCCATCGGCGGATGACATCAGCACAGACAGCAGCATACATGTGTAGGTTAGAGACCCGGGCACCATATTCCTTAGTTGTCACGTGCATGTGGATCTGGTTTCCTAAGATCTGAATGGGATGAGAAAAGGGATGTCATACAAGTAAGCAGGAGAGGAAGAACATCTCCAGGTATAATGCTTTTCTAACCTTCTTAAGTTCCCCACTGCCTCTCAATGTCAGAGCCAAATGGCCTGAGACTTTGTGTACCACTTCCCTCTCCCCTCCAGCTCTTTTTTTCCCTCCTAAGGGTCAATAAAAAATAAAAGGGGACCAAAAGTTACCAGCATGAGATAAAATCATAGCCCTCTTCTAAAGAGGAATTGGGAGCCTTTTCTTACCTCCTCATTCACTAACAGGCCTCGCACAAAGTCATCTCGGGTTTGGTAGTCGAAGTTGTCTGTGAAGAGTTGAGCCACCTGTTGGGGGAAGTCAGAGGGGGCCAAGGTTAAGTGCTATTCTCTGGGAGCAAAGATAAGGCCCCCAGAGACCTATCAGACACTATGACAGCAGGACATGGGCTAGAATCCCAAAAAGGCTGCTAATGAAATATTGGGGTCAAGATGATTGTACCTACTTGCTGTAGAACAGATAAGAGTATGAGGGCGAAGAAATACACCCTGGCTTTCTAAGAGGGTGATCATACACCCTCAGAGTTCTACTCTTTGGATGTGCAGCCTTGGCCCTAAAGAGCTCACCTGAGGAGAGCAGATGCTGATATGACAATCCAGTAAATCATAGCGAATCTCCACTCCATCTCCACTGCCCCGGAATAAGCTCTGTGGGGAGAAGTTACAAGGACTTTAAGTTGTCTTTCCTGCTGAAGACTGTCACCTTCCCACTTCAAGGACCCCAGATACCTGCATACCAGGGGAAAAGAAAAACGTCGGAGGCCTTGAGTCTTCTGGAAATGGAGAACCCGGTTTGTGGCACTATCTACAGCCACTACCACGTTGTCCTCGGGGCAACGAGCTGGGTGGCTAGGGGATGACTCCTTGAAGATCATTGTCATCACAGATACATTTTTTTCTAGCTTCCGCCTCAACCTATAAAGGATAGGAGGGAGAGAGCTGCAATAAAGCAGTCTTAGGGCTCTGCTGGTCCCAAACCTTGTCTCTACCATTTCCCCATCCTGACCTGTGTTCTTCCAGGGCTCTGGTAATACTGATGTTTGAGATGACATCCCCATACACCAGAAGGAAGTCAGAGCGCACCAAGGCCTTGGCATCAACGTCACGGAGAACATCCCCCAGTGATCTATATAGCTCTGATGTAATTATTCGAACTACATTGAGGGATGTAGGGCGGCACCACTTGGATTTCCTAAAGGAAGAGGGGTGAGGGGGATGAGTAAATCAAGCATAAAGATCATGTAGAGCTTCCCTATTTCTCCCACATTTGCACTCCTTTGCTTTGGCTTTTTTTGGGTTCCTGCCAGCGTCCTTGACTTCAAAGAGATTTATGAACTGTAATGAATGGTTTCAGCATAGTCTGTTCTCAGTCTTGTTTTATGGGTTAGAGAAACATGGTTACTTCCTCTCCATACCCTGACCCCAAACATGGATTTGAACTAAAAATCCTGCTGAGACTTGGGTTACAAAGTATCTTGGGAATACACTTTTCATGTTACTCTTCTCCTTTCAAAGCTCATACTAAATTTAGGAACTGTCTGATGAAGATCATGCTAATATCCTAGACTCTATTTCCCAAACTTCCATAAACGCTGAGAGTCATTCTTTTTCAAAATGACTTCACCAAACATTTGTTAAGTGTTTACTATTTGCTTGGTACTAAGCTAGGCACTGGGACTACAAAGATGAGGAAGAGCTCAATATTTAGAAGCTCAGTGGAAAAATAAGGATGTTACTCTTGTTACTTGCATATTGGAGCCACTAAATAAAAAGGAAAACCCAGTGGGACCAAACTTTGCAAGTAAAATTCAGAAAAAAGCAAAATGTTTTTCTTTAATCTTTGTCACAGTGCCAGCTGCTCACCTAAGTGAAGAGAATGCCCTTAGATCTTATGATGGGATCCAAATGGACACTTTTCTCCCTCACAATTTCCCTTTATTTAGTTACATCCATCCTAAGGAAACTGGAAAAAAAAAAAAAAAAAGGTAAAACATGGAAAGAAAAGTTGCAGAGCCTTACAACAAATGGTCCTTGATTTGAGCAGCCTTCCAGCAACAAAAGACAAAGGTTTCCTGTACACCTGTGGCAGTCAGAAATTCCAGAGTGTAGTCAATTAGTGCCACATTGGCCAGGGGCAAGAGGACCTGGAGGGGAGGAGATGAAGAACAGTTTGAAGTCTTGAGTCCATGAGGGTACTCTGGGTACCATTCTTTCTCCCATTTCAGTTACAGTTTTCACTCGTCTCTCAGTGTTTTCACACACACAAATTTTACTTTATCTTTCCTATTTAAAAGTAATCCAGGCTCCTACCTTTAATGTTCATGGCATGCTCTAAACATCAGAGTCTAATCTGTTGCAGTTTGGATATAGTAAGCATGGAATCTACTTGCTTAGCATCAGACACAGAGCTACTACAAGTACAGCAGACTACCCCTGAGAAAAAAAGAACACTAGAAATCAATCAAATCTTCAGAAAGTTAAGTACCATAAAGCCTTTTTTCCTATAAAATTTCCTTCCTTGATCCCCTTCTAAGAGTCATCCCAATCACTTGTCCAAAATAAAGAGCCATTAGACTATTTTGGGGAGCAGGGAGTCAAAGAGGATTTTTCCTGAACCGAATACAAATCCCTTTCTTTTGAACTGGGGACTGCTGAATGACCCAGCAATCCCTAGGACTAGCTCAGTCCAATTCCCCAGTGTCTAGACAATACAGTGGATATTGGCAACCAGCCACTAAACCCGTTCTGTTCTCCTTTTGACAGATGGCACTAGCTGTCATTAAAACCTGGAAAGAAAAAAAGCACACTGTTCAAGATCCAAAACAGCTGTTACTATAGGATCAGACCAGTTTGCTCTTTTTTTAGGCACATGACCTCCCTTTTGGAGGCAATAGGAAATGACATTCCCTTTTACCTAAGGATCTCTTTCCTCTACAGAAAAACAGCGCAGCCTCCGCCTGGGGCACTGAATCACTGTGTGAAGGCTTCTCACAGGCACCGCTTCTACATTCGCCCTCTGCAGGAATCCTTAACCTGAGGTGGACAGCACTACGAGTTCCCAAATCTGCCACTCACTCACTGGGCCAGGCAGTCATCGGGGCTTTAGACGGTCTCTCCGCCTTCCTCCCAACCAGTTAAACCTGATTTCTGGGAAACGGAGTGCACACAAGTGCTTCCAGAGCCCGCTTCACTAGACAATCGAAAGGATAACTTGCTGAAGCCTCGCCACCTCTGGGCCCTCTGGCAGCTCTCGCGCGCGGCGCTCACCCGAGGCTGGTCCTTGGAGATGGGGAAGAAGCGGCGGTCGAAGCTGTCCGCCACCAGAACTGCTTGTAGGGGCGGCGGTGGTTCCTCCTCCGCCCCTCTGGCTGCCCCACCGCCGCCGCCTCCCGGTCCGCTGCCGCTGCGCTTGCTGGCGCGGGCGGCCACCGCAACAGGCGGCGCTACCACAGTAGCCGCCATCTTCTTCTCTCACGACCACCACTTCCGCACGGAAACTGACACCGCACGCGGTAGTGGACAAAAAGGCCCAGCACTCGAAACGCGAAAGACTAGCGAAGGGAGGGCGGGTGGAGCCGAGGAGAGAGGAGTGCGCATGCGTCTCCCCTGAGCGCCTCAGGTGTGAGCAGGAAGGAGCTGGGCGTGCTAACCCAGCAGCCTGGTTGATGGCCTGTCGAGGCGCCTGGGTGATGGCGTCCTATGGATTGCAGACTCCATCTGCAAGTATAGCCAGCCGTCATTTGTACGTGAGCAAGCTCAGACTCTTGTGGGATAAAGAGACTTGTGGTCTCTACGAAGCGGCGAGATCCTTTCTGGATATATAATCTTCCCCGCCTCAAGCACGTTAAACGTTGTGGTCCTCCGTCTTCATTCTCTTCACCTCGGCACCTTGGGGAGTCAGACATTCCTTTCCCTCAGGGCACTCGCAGTCTAGATAATAGAGAACGTGGAACAAGGAGAGTAGTAATTCTGCTGAATGCTGATTGTGGCCAGGAACGATACAAGCATTATCTCTTTTAATTAGTCACACATCTCTGCTGGAACGTCTTATTCATTCGTTCAATAGGCATTTCTTTAACTCTCACTGGGGTGAAGTTCACCCAGCTAGTAAGTGGAAGAACTGGTATTGGAACCCGATCTGTATGACGTCATAGCTCCACAACCTTTCTGCCAAGTTGTGTGTGGATAAGAATTTATACTATTTTATATCTTCGTTTATCCTTTTGGCCTATCAGCATTTATTGAAGCTCTACTTTGTGTCTTAATCCAGGGTGGAAATAGGGGTGGATCCAAGAACACTATAAAGTTGAGTAGGACTGGAGGTAAACCGCAAGCTTTCCAGGCAGAAGGGACTTGGAGAGCAAAGGGCTGAGTCTTGAGAGGCACAGCACCTTCTGGGGAAAGAGACAGAGCTTGCAGCGGGTTAGCCAGGTTTGTGAAAGTGAGCGACCATGCGGACTTTCCAGCAAGGCATTACACTCTTCTGCATGAGAACAGTCCGAATTCCACCATTTGCTGGGTCCCACAACGTTTCTGCAAAAGTTGTTCCCACCCATGGCCGCGTTGCATGTCGGGATTTGGAGTTGAAAAGGCTGGGGTTTGATGTTTCCACGTGGCGGTTGCAGCTTGACCCGTGGCACTCAGGCGCCCTCCTCTCGGGTCTGAGGAGTCTGTCATTTCTTCCCTCTACCAGAGCGAAAACCAAGTTTTAAAGAATTTTCGAAAATTTAGACTGGAGAAGGAAAAGAAGACAGCAACTCAGTAAAAGTTTTCAATTAAGTGAATGTACATTGTAGAAGATGATGTTGGACTGCCCTACAAATCCACAGGAAGAAAGAGAAAAGAGGGGTGAGTAAACAAGACTAGTAATTTGAGCGAGCACACACAAAAGGGGGTGGCTTGGGAGTGTGATGAGGATATAGAAAGTAGATCCAATTGTAAAAATTTTAAATGACTCCTGACAGCTGGGAAAGTGTGAGTGGTAAATCCACTAAGGTTTTGATGGATGGGTCTTAGGGAGAATCCTTCTAAACCTGCTGTTAATTTTTGTTTGTTTTGTTTCAAAATTTACTCAAACCAACAACAGCAACAAGGAAACAAAAATAGGCAAAGGATTTGAATAGACATTTCTCAAAAGAAGATACACAAATGACCAAAAAGCACAAGAAAGGTGCTTAGGGAAGTGCAGATCAAGAGTACAACGAAATATCACCTCACAGTCGTTACGATGGCTGCTATCAAAATAAACAGCAATAACAACAAAAAACCCCAAAACAAAGCAAGAAACAAAAAACAGAAAATAAACATTAGTGAGGATATGAAGAAATGGGAACCCTTGTGCCCTGTTGATGGGAATGTAAAATGGTACAGGTGCTGTGAAAAACAGTATGGTAGTTCTTCAAAAATGAAATATAGAATTACTATGTGATCCAGCAATTCTGCATCTGAATATTAACCCCCCAAAAGTGAAAGCAGGGGTCCAAACAGATAGGTATTCACCCATGTTCATAGCAGCATTATTCACCATAGTTAAAACATGTAAGCAACTCCAGTGTCCATTAACAGATGAATGGATAAGGAAAATATGATATATACATAATGGAATATAACTCAGCCTTAAAAAGCAAGGAAATTCTGACATATGCTACAACATGGATGAAATTTGAGGACATTATGCTAAGTGAAATAAGTCAGTCACAAGAAGACAAGTACTATAGAATTCCATTTACATGAGATATTTGGAGTAGTCAAAATCATGTAAACAGAATGATGGTTGCCAACGGCTGTGGGAAGGAGGAGAAAATGGAGAGTTATTGTTTAATGGATGTAGAGTTTCAGTTTCACAACATGAAGAGTTCTGTGGATGGATGGTAGTGATGGTAGCACAATAATGTGAAGGTACTTAAGGCCATTGAACTGTGCACTTAAAAATTGTTAAAATAGTAAATTTAATGTTATGTATACTTTACTACAGTGAAGAAAAACTGGGAAAAAAGTTTCTGGAAACCACAAATTAATAAACCACAAAAACCTCACAGGCACACAAACTATATAACACAGTAAAAATTCCTTCCCCTACTTCTCTCATTCCACCCTAGCACCCAGAGGTATAACCATTATTAATCATTTACTG
Organism: Camelus ferus; assembly: GCF_009834535.1. Lineage (NCBI taxonomy): Eukaryota > Metazoa > Chordata > Mammalia > Artiodactyla > Camelidae > Camelus > Camelus ferus. Next base: position 71,179,991 of record NC_045696.1, read on the forward strand.
GGTATTCTTTCTATTTCCCTGCTAACCTTATGTATATAGGTGTAGTGATATATGCCTAAACTCACATATACCATATTTATGTATTCAAACATATATTTATGCATTTGTATTCACATATACTCAAACACAGAATTGTGTTTAGAGACAAGATACTATATAATTATATGCTGGTTCCCCAGAGCCAGTGTGCCTGGATTCCATTCTAGGCTCTAGCTATTTAATCTTGGGCAGGTTACTCAATCTCTCTATGCCTGGATATCCTCATATTTGAAATGGGATAATAACACTGCTTACCTCATAGGGTTGTTGTGAGGATCGAATGAGATACTATATGAAAAACTCTTAGAACACTGATGCAGTGTCAATGCAATTTAAGTATTAGCTATTATTATGATGATGCATTTTTTGTCTGCAACTTAATTTTTATTCAATATATGGTGGAATGTTGATAAATCTAGCTATTTTCAATGATTCCATAACATTCTGTAGTAAGAACATACCATTATTTATCCAACTATTTCTTGACTGATAAACATTCAGATTTCTTTTTGCAGTTTTTGCTATTTCAAATATGCTGCAACAAGCACCCTCCCATTGATGTCTTTATAAATTTTCATTTATTTCTTAGAATTTGTTCTCTTTTTTTTTTACATTTATTTTTGTTTGTTTGTTTCATTTTGGGGAGGTAGGTAATTGAGTTTATTTATTTATTTATTTTTAATGGAGGCACTGGGGATTGAACCCAGGACCTCATGCATGCTAAGCACACACTCTACCACTGAGCTACACCCTCCCCTCTTCTTAGAATTTGTTCTTAAAGGAGAGTGACAGGTTCAAATTGAATTCAATTCCCATGGCAGGGGATATGCTGTTGTTGAACGCACTGGGAAGCTGGCTGATGCTTAATTGTTCATGGTGTTATATTTCTTAATGGCTATGCATGGAAAATGTGCCATTTTGCCCTGACAGTGGCAATGTGTGAGTGTGTGTTCCCCTACCGCCTTACAGAGTGTTTTCAACAGTTTGGACCTTCTGTCAATCTATAGGGGAACAAAGTGTCGTTTTAATTTGCATTTCTTTAGTTTGAGTGAAGTTGGACGTATTTTTATGTGTTAAAAGACTGCATGTATTTCTTAGGTTAACAGTCAGTTCTGGTTCTTTTTGCAAATTAATATATCTCCATTAAGGTTTTGAAATGAGTCTTGAATATCAATCAATTTAGAATGTAAGCTCTGTGAAAATTAGGCTTTCTGTTTTATTCACTGCTGTATCCCAGGTGTCTAGAGGAGTACCTAGCATATGGCACATGCTCAGAAAATATTTGCTGAATGAATGACTGGTTGCTGCTAGCCAGTAAGTGAGAGTCTCACCAACTTTAGACAAATAAGTAAAAGTAATTTCTGGCTCCTCTAAGCTGAGGCTTATGTTTTTTTGTTTTGTTTTTTAATTGTGGTGAAATACACATAACATAAAATCTACCATCTTAATCATTTTAAGTGTATGGTTCAGTGGTTTTAAGTACCTTCACATTGTTGTGCTACCATCACCACCATCCATCCATGGAACTCTTCTCATGTTGCAGAACAGAAGCTCTGTATCCATTAAACAGTAACTTTCCATTCTCTTCTCCTCTTGGCCTGGCAACCACCATCCTACTGTCTACATGATGTTCACTGCTCTAAGTACCTCATTTAAGTAGAATCATATAATATTTGTTCTTTTGTGACTAGTTTATTTCACTTAGTATAACATCCTCAAGTTTCATCCAGGTTGTAGCATGTCAGAATTTCCTTCCTTTTTAAGGCTGAATAATATTCCATTGTATGTATATACCACATTTTGCTTATCCATTCTTCTGTTAGCTGACACTTGGGTTGCTTCCATGTTTTAGCTGTTGTGAATAATGCTGCTATGGATATGAGTGTATAAATATCTAAGTCCCTGCTTTTACTTTTTGGGGGTTATATATCCAGAAATAGAATTGCTGGATCCCATGGTTTAATTTTTTGAAGAACCACTATTCTTCACTTTACATTGCCACCAACAGTGCACAAGGGTTCCAATCTCTCCATATCCTCACCAACACATGTTATTTTCTTTAAAAATTTTTAAATTTTATAATGTCCATCTTAATAGGTGTGAAGTGGTATCTCTTGTGGTTTTCATTTGCATTTATCTGATGACTAGTAATGTTGAACATCTTTACATGTGCTTATTGACTATTTGTATATCTTCTTTTGAGAAATGTCTATTCAAGTCATTTGCCCTTTTTAAAACTAGTTTTGTTGTTGTTGTTGAATTGTAGGAGTTCTTCATATATTCTGAATATCAATCCCTTATCAGATACATGGTTTGCAAATATTTTCCCCAATTCTGTAGGTTGTTTTTTACTCTTTTGGTAGTACCCTTTGATGTACCAATGTTTTAAATTTTGATGAAGTCCAATTTGTCTATTGTTTCTTTTGTTGCCTGTACTTTTGGTGCTGTATCCAAGAAATCATTGCCAAATCCAGTGTCATAAGGCTTTCCCTCTGTTTTCCACTAACTTTTAAATGGCACTTTTTCCCTTTCCTACAGGTTCTACCTGTAAAGATGTCAAAATAATGATGTGATATGTCCCCTTCAGGGCACCCTTGATACATGTACAAGAACTGGCCTTTTCTAGGCATTGCTAAATAGTCAGGGCTCTGGTTTTGTATGCATCAAACTGATGGATTGGAGCACTTTGAGCGTAAATCATAGGGCCTTTTGTGCTTCTCAGCTTAGTGATCAGAGCCAATTATTCACTACCATGAGTGTTTTATTTTTTTAGTCACTTTTAGGTCTGGAGTTATTGTTCTAAAAGTTGAAGATTTTTAATATGCTATTGGATAGCTGAAGTTTTTACTGTTCATGTCCTAGCTTGCTAGAAAATGATGGAAGAAATAAAGTTCTGAGTTCTCCTCTGTTCTCTGTTTCTTCTTCCTCCCCCTGGAGTCCTCGCTATCACCTCCAGAGGTGATACTTAGTCTCCAGAGGTATGACAATCCTCTTTGTTTTCCAGGCTGAGAGTTGAGGGAAAAAGTCCTTTAAACTTTTTCCATAGCTCAGTTGAAACAGGTTGGGATTACTCAAAAGAACCTTCACTTAAAAACTTAGGGGACTAGAAGAAGGGTGGAAAAAAAGAAAAAAAAAAAAGCGACTGGCATACATAAAACACTACTTTGGCTAGATGCTGATGAATACTGGAGGGTGGCTTATGGAGTTAGGCAACACTACCCCCTAGAGGTCTTTGCTGGGCAGCAACCTGCTTCCCATTTGTCAGACTTTTCAGGCTGGATGGAGAGCCAATAGGGTTCCTAGATAGCATTGCCAAGAGAAAAAAAAAAGGTATGGTCAAGCAAGCCAGTCTGAACATCAGTCTTGAGTCCAGATGAGCAGAAATTGTAGGAAAAGTGTGTCAACCTAGAATTGTCTAGTTAGAGAAATTATCTTTCAAGAAGAAGAAATAAATACAGTTTCAGATCAACAAAAATGGAGACAATTGATCATGAAAAAATCTTGACTAAAGAACTTCTAATGTTACACTGTCTAGTGCGGCAGCCAATAGCCATATATAACTATTAAAATAAAAATTATATAAAATTTAAAATTAATTTATGCAATCACATTTGCCACATTTCAAGTGCTCAGCAGTCACGTGTGGCTAGTGACTAGCATATTGGACAGTGCAGATACAGAAAGTTCCCACCATTTTGGACAGCAGATTGAACAGTACTGTTAAAAAATATTTCTCAAGCAGAAGGAGAAAATTCCAGAACAAAAGTCTTAGCTGCAAGGTGGAAGATCTAGTAAAGAAAATTGTAAATCTGTGGGTAAATCTAAACAAATATTGCTATAAAATAATATTAATGTCTAAACTTGCGGGGGTGTCAAAAAAGAAAGTGCAAATTACTTGTACATGTAAGTCAGGAAGGAGGTGATCAGAGTTAAAACATTCTAAGACCTTTTTAATTATTCATATGAAAACTGGACCAAGAAATAAAATTGAGTAGCATACTGTTTACAAGTGAAATATTTAAGACATAAGACTCAGAAAAGTTGAAAGTAAAAAGATGGCAAATGTTGTCCAAAATAAATCGGTTGGTAAGTTGTACTAGAAATTGAAGTGGGAATCTTATAATGATAGAACTTTAATTCATCAAGAAGATAAAATATTTCCAATTCTGTGCACCTAAAAATACAGTTTTAAAATGCATGAAGTAAAACTTTACAAAACTATAAGAAAAAAATGGACAAATCCACTGTCAGAGTAAGAGATTTATATTTCTCTCAGTATTTGGTAGATCAAGCAGATAAATGAACAGGATTCAGAAAACTTGACTATCACAATTAACCATGTTGATCTAATGAATTTATGTAGAACACTGCACTCAATAATTAGGTAATATGCCTTACTTCCAAATGCCTGTGGAATATTTGTGAACATTAACTATATATAAAGCAAATCTCAACAGATTACAGGGAATTGGTGTCTATAGACCCCTTGAATAGCTTGGTCCACAGAGCAGCAGCAGTAGCCCTTGAAAGCCTGTTGGAAATGTGGAAGCTCAGGCCCTGTTTCAGTCACCCTGAGTCAGAATCTGCATTTTGACAAGATCCCCAGGGGATTCACTAGCACATTAATGTTTGACATGCATTGACACAAAACATAATTTCTCACCCCCTGTGTAATTAAGTTAGAAATCAAAAAAGGAAAGATAATTACAAAAACTCCATATATTTGGAAATTAAAAACACACCTCTAAAATAGTTATGTATATGTATATATGTGTATATATACATACCTCTTAATATATATAATGTTGTTTATTCCATCTTTAGACAATACTTGGAGTACTTGTGTAAACACCAACTCCCCCAAGGGTTGGTTCCCTGGGTCCATAACCCCCAAATTGAGAATCACTGTCTTAAATTTTGTGACAATAATACTATTTTAATTTTAGGTAGTATTTTGAGAGCCAGTAATATGCTTTTTGCTTTATCTTTCTGAATATATGACATCATCATGGTTGGTTTGAGGCCTGCATCTGTTTGAGAAGAGATTAGGGTTTGTAACAGAAACGAGGCAAAGAGAAAGAAACAAATAGTGGAAAAAATTTTTATAATGAAAAAGTTAAACATGTACAAAAGTTGAGAAAATAGTATAATGAATCCTAGATATCCATCACCAGTGATCAATTTATAGACAATCTTATTTCATCTGTGCCCTTCAACATGCTTGAGGTCACTAAGGCTGCCAGCACCGAGAAACAATTCTAGAAGTTCGAGAGTGGACACCTGCCATTTCCCTAAACATGTAATTTACAAACTATATAGTTCACTCATTTAAGGTATAGAATTCAATGTTTTTAGTATATTTACAAAGATGTGCAACTATTACCCTAATCTAATTTTAATACATTTTCATCATCCCATAAAGAAAGCTTGTATCCATTATCAGGCACTCCCCATTCCTCCCAGCCCACCACTATCTCCTCCCCCGACTAGCTCTAGGCTGCTACCAATCTACTTTCTATCTATGAATGTGCCTATTGTGGACATTTCATTAAAATGATATGATACAGTGTAGTCCTTTGTGTCTTTCATTTACAGAAAGTTTTCAAAGTTCATCTATGTTGTGGCACGTATCAGTACTTCATTCTTTTTTATGACCAAAGTATAGTCCATCATATGTATAAACCACATTTTGCTTATTCATCATCAATGGAGGTTTTTTTTTCCATTTCTTGGTTATTAAGGATAATGCTGCTATGAACATTTGTGTAAAAGTCTTGTGGGGACATATGTTTTCATTTATCTTGGGCATATAACTTGGAGTAGAATTGTTGGGTCATATGGTGACTCTATGTTTAACATTTTGAGGAACTGTCAAATTATTTTCCAAAAAGGCTACACCATTTTACTTTCCCATCAGCAGCATATGAGGGTGCCAATTTCTCCATGTCCTCACATTTGTTATTATCTGTCTTTTTGATCAGAGCCCTCCTCATGAGTGTGATGTGGTGTCTCATTGTGGTTTTGATTTGCATTCTCCTAATGACTAAATGTTGAACATCTTTTCATGTGCTTATTGGTCACTGTTATTGTATCTTCTTTGGTGAAATGTCCATTCAAATTCTTTTCTCCTTTTAATTTTTTACTTATTTTATATATATATATACACACACACACACACACACAAATATATATATATATATATTTATTTATTGAAGTATAGTCAATTATAATGTGTCAATCGCTGGTGTACAGCATAATGTCCCAGTCATACATATACATACATATATTTGTTTTCATAAAAGGTTATTACAAGATATTGAATATAGTTCCCTGTGTTATACAGAATATATTTGCTTTTTATCTATTTTTATATGTAGTAGTTAATATTTGCAAATCTCAAACTCCCAAATGTATCCCTTCCAACCCTCTTTCCCCCTAGTAACCATAAGATTGCTTACTATGTCTGTGAGTTTGTTTCTGTTTTATAGATGAGTTCATTAGTGTCTTCTTTTTCTTTTTTTAGATTCCACATATAAGTGCTGTCATATGGGTTTTTTCATTTCTCTTTCTGGCTTACTTCACTTTGGATGATGATCTCCAGGTCCATCCATGTTGCTGCAAATGACATTATTTTATTTTTTATGGCGGTGTAGTATTCCATTGTATAAATATACCGTAACTTCTTTATCCAGTTCTCTGTTGATGGACATTTAGATTGTTTCCATGTCTTGGCTATTGTATATAGTGCTCTTTACTCATTTTTAAATTGGTTATTTATCTACTTATTGTTGAGTTGTAAGAGTTCTTTGTGTTTTCTGGATACAAGCCCTTTATCAGATATATGACCTTCAAATATTTTATTCCAGTCTGTTGGCTTCTGCACCTCCTTTTTTTTTTTTTTTTTGCTGAGTTTCATGGTTTTATTAACACAAATGCAATGTGCACAGGAGCTGTCTATTCATTTTCTTTGCTGCGCAGCATGGCATTAGGAATTGGTGACTCTGATGGCCAGCTGGGCTGCTCTTTCAACAATGGCTTTGCTGTTTTTGGAGAGACATTGTGAGCAATCTCAACACAGTAAGATTTGTTGCACATCAGCAGCACTTCTAGATCCTTGACCTTGTGCACCAGGAACTTCTGGAAGCCGCCAGGAAGCATGTGCCTTGTTATCTTGTTGCTCCCATAACTGATGTTGGGTGTCAAGATCTGGCCCTCGAATCTACTGTGCACCCTATTGTCAATGCCACTGGCTTTCTGCCAGTTCCACTTAATTTTGATGTATCAGTCTGACTGGTGCCAGATGAACCTCTTGGTCCTCTTTTTGATGATCCTGGGCTTCATGAGGGGTCTGAGGGCAGCCATGCTACCAAGTAGGAGATGACTGCCACTTCTGTAGGTAGTGCCAAGGGAGAGGTCCCCCCACCCCACTTTCTTGATGGCTCTGTTAAAGTAGAAAAGTTTTTAATTTTTATGAAGTCCAATTTATCTGTCTTGTCTTTTATCACTTGTGCTTTTTGTGTTATATCTAAGAAACCCAAGATCATGAAGCTTTACTCCTATATTTTCTTCTAAGTGTTTTAGCTCTTATATCTAGGTCTATGATCTACTTTGAGTTAATTTTTGTGTATTGTGTGAAGTAGCGATCCAAAGTTATTTTTTTGAATGTTGATATCTGGTTGTCCCATCACCATTTGCTGAAAAAAAAAAGATTCTTTTCTCTACTGAATTGTCTCAGTTCATTTGTAAAAATTGGTTATAAATGTTAGGGTTTATTTATGAACTCTCAATTCTATTTCACTGAGCTGCATGTTTATCCTTCTATTAGTACCATATTATCTTAATTATTGTAGTGTGTAGTAAGTTTTGAAATCAGAAAGTGTGAGTCCACCAACTGTGTTCTTCTCTTTCATAATTATTTTGGCTATTCTGAGTCTCTTGCATTTCCATGTAAATTTTATGATCAGCTTCTCAATTTCTGCAAAAAATACAGCTAGGATTTTGACATGGATTGTGCTGAATCTGTTGATCAATTTGGGAAATATTACCGACTTCACAATATTAAGTTTTTCCAAATCTTGAAAATATATCTTTTCATTTATTTAGATCCTCTTTAATTTTTCAACAATATTTTATAGTTTTCAAGGTACAATTCTTACACTTGTTTGGTTAAGTTAAATTTTATTTTTATTTAAATTTTATTTTCAGGTTGTTTATTGCTAACATATATACATACAATGATTTTTGTATATTGATCTTGTATCTTACAATATTGCTAAACTCATTTATTCTAATAGATTTTTTCTTTTTTTTTCTGTTTTATTAGGTAGAATTGTTACAATTTGACTGCACATACACAGTATATTGCATGCAAATACATATATACAATATACTACACTTTTTTTTTTTAGTTTACGTATATGTACTGATCATTGTTTCTAAGAACAGTTTAGAGCTTTAGTTTTTTAAACTTACATCGTTATCAAAGGAATAAAGCCAATCACAAAATAAGAATCAATAGAAGGTGGTAAGCCAATCATAAAGGACAGTCAAATGTGCTTACACATATTCAAGAAATAATCATTATTATTCTAATAGATTTTAAATGGATTACTTGGGATTTTCTATTTAAGATTCTATCATCTGCAAACACAGTTTTACTTCTTCCTTTCCAATCTGGATGCCTGTTATTTATTTTTCTTGCCAATTGCCCTGGCCATTGTTGAATAGAAGTGAAGAGAATGGACATCTTTGTCTTGTTCCCAATATTACGGGGAAATGATTCAGTGTTTTGCCATTTAGTGTGATGAAAGCTGTAGGTTTTTCATAGATGCCCTTTATCAGATTGAGGAAGTTCCTTCCTACTGTTAGTTTGTCAAGGGTTTTTATAGTGGAAGGTGTTGAATTTTTGTCGAATGCCTTGTCTGCACCTATTGAAATGATCATGTGGGCTTTGCCCTTTGTTCTATTAATACAGTGTTGTATTCATGGATTTTCTGATGTTAAATCAACTTTGTATTTTTGGGATAAATTCCACTTGTTTATGGTGTATAGTCCTCTTTATATGTTGCTGGATTCAGTTTGTTAGTATTTTGCTGAGGATTTTTGCTTCTATGTTCGTAAGGGATATTGATTTGTAGTTTACTTTTTTATAATGTCTTTGTCTGTCTTTAGTATCTGGGTAATAACACTGGCCTCATAGAATAAGTTGTGAAATATTCCCTTCACTTCTAATTTCTGGAAGAGATTGTGTAGAATTGATATTAATGTTTCTTTATATATTTGACAGAATTCACCAACAAAGCTTTCTTGGTCTATGGGAAGTTTTTTCAAGTTATTAAAATCAGTTTAGGTTTGTTTGATATTTTATCATGATTACATTGAAGTTATGCTCCTTAAATCTTTTATTTTTATAGATTCCTTCTCTCTATGTATATTTGCAGTTTGTGAAAAAACAACAAGTTTTGAATGAGGCAGCATTTAATGGCTCATATTCAAAATGTGGTTATGTAGCAAGATAATAGGTAGTTTGAGACTGAAAGGACTTTCCATATATCTTTATATCTCTCTTAGCATGTCAAGGACTAGGCCTAGTTGGTCAGATCAGGAGTTTTTCTCATTGGCTGGAGAAGGTATCTCTGCCATTTAGTCAAGAAACTGGAGTCAGAAAGGATGATGATATGGCATAGGGAAAAACCTAACCCCTGAGATCCTAGGGGTGTGTGGGCAAAATAATAGGTGAGACAGTGGCAAGAAGGGAGATGGTCAGATCTGTGCCTTTGTTTCTTCTCCCTGGGTCTCAACTGAGTGCTATGGACCAGTAGGAAGGAGAAAGCTTGCCTCTCTTTGGTCGATTATAAAGATCAGAATTTCATAGTTCTCTAAGGGGGTCCCAGAGGTAGAAGTCAGTGAACATGGGGAAGAGCTGCCTCTGATTGCTTGCTGCTGTGGTCGTTGGAAGACTCTCCTGGTTCGTGCGTGCGTACGTGTGTGCGTGCGTGTGTGTGTGTGTGTCTGTATAGTAAGTACACTGATGAGTTTAATTATTTGCAGTCCCTGCAGATGGAAGGGGATTGCTACTTGCTCCTAGACTGACCTGGGAATTGTGAAGTGCCCTCCATGTACTTCAGGTAAGAGTTGATGTTGTAGTCTTGAACTCAAAATCTGTAGGGCAGGCCAGAAGGACTGGAAACTCAGTCAGGGTTTATATGTTGTACTCTTTTTTTTTTTTTTTTTTAATTCTGCTGTACTGAGGTGTAATTGACAAAATGTTGCACTCTTGAAACAGAATTTCTTGTTCAGAAACATCAGTCTTTGCTCCTCCTTCAGCTGATTGAATGAGGCCCGCCCACATGGAGGGTAATTTACTTTCTTCAAAGTCTACTGATTGTAAATGTTAATCACATCTAAAAAAATACCTTCACAGCACATCTAGACTAGTGTTTGACCAGACACCTGGGCACCACAGATTAAACAAACTGATACATACAATTAACCATCTCAGTGACCAAGATGGATATTCAGGACAGAAGCTCCAACTGAACTAGAAAAGATAAAAAAGAAGAGAAGATAATGTTTAGGGCATGTGATCAGAACATTTAAAAGACTTTATGAAAGTAAAAAAAAAAATTTTTTAATTAAAGCACTCAGGAGATGAACTGAGAGTAGAGAATATCACTATTGAGAACTGAATTCGTTGTCTGAAAGATTGGTTATAAGACAAAGCCAAATTGTGTAAAGAAATGAAGGCATGAATAAAAAAGAGTTTGGAGGACAGATCCATGAGACTTAACTTGTGCATAGCAGAAATTCCAGAACAGAAAAAGAATAGATGGGAGAGAGTGTTACTTAAGTTCTAGAAAAAAAAATCCTGCAAGCAGAAGAAAGATATGAATATTCATATTGAAAAAGGTCACTGAAACATAGGCAGGATTAATGGAAACACACATTTAGATATATCCTAGTGAAATGTCTGAATTTCAGGGATAAATACAAATTCTTATGAGCATCCAGGTGGTCCTTTCAAGAGGGAAAGTATCAGAGTAGCCCTGGATTTCTCATCTAAGACATGGAAGCTTGGTATAGACAACTGAGGAGGAGGAGAAGGACCGATTCTAGACGTCTGTACCTAGCCAAGAAAGCTTATCCGCCAAAACAAAGACATTTCAGCCACACACAGAGTCAGAGCATATACCAGATGCACTGCTTCAGGAAAATACTTGAGAAGTGTACTGATCAGGAGACAATTAAAACATAACAAAACTTTCTAGATAGAAGAGGACAAAGAGTAGAGAAAACTGAGAGGAACTATGAATCTTACAACATATAGAGTTAAATCCATAGTATAAGTGGAAAATTAATAAAAAGCCAAGGTCCTTGAAAATAGAGTCATACCATAAGAAAAAAAATAATAGCCTGGTACTAAAAACTTTAAACTGTATTTGCAAAATCTAAAAGTTGAGATAAAAGCAGAGGAAGAATAAGGAAGTAAATTTAAAAAATTTTTATTTTTACTTTGCTGGAGTCAGGGGAGGAATGGGCAAATAAAACATCTTGGTGGGGGATCAGCATAATAATTTAGTTTTGATATGTTAATCAGATATATTGGTCTAAATATAACTGTTAGGAAGATGATCATGAACATAATTAAAAAGCATTACAGGATTTCAAATTTATAGGAGGAAAAAAAAGATGAACAAAAGTTAGACCAAGCAAGCAGAAGTAAGGAAACAGAAAATAGAGAAAACAACACCAAGTAATATAAATGGTGAACATAAAATGTATGGAAGGAATAAAACTGAGTATTTTTTCCTAAATATAAAGAAAGCTGAATTCATCTATCAAAAGGAGCATATTGTGGGGAGGGTATAGCTCAAGTGGTAGAGCTCATGCTTGGCATGCACGAGATCCTGGGTTCAATCCCCAGTACCTCTTCTAAGAATAAATAAAACAAACCTAATTACCTCCTCCACCAAAAACATTTTTTTAATTAAAAAAAGAAATATAAATCAATTAACTATTAAAAAAGGACATATTGAATTAAATAAAATTCAGCTTTATGTTGTTTATGTAAAATACACCTAAAACAAAGTGACAAGGAAAGATGGAAAATAAGTACCCTGAAAGATGCACAAGAAAATGAGGAACTAGCTGGCTGGAAACAAAGATAGAAGAGAGACATGTTTTACTCTATTGTACCTTTTAATATTTGTACCTTGTATGTGTAATACTTTTCCAGAATTAATCAAGAATTAATAAAATAAATATGCAAAAATATACCAGGCCAAAGCGAGTGGCAACATTATTATCATACAAATGGAAATCAAGTTCAAAACACACTGAACAGAATAGTGACATTATATAAGGATAATAACCATACACTTTTATGCATCATATAGGGTAGCAGTCAAATATATAAAAGAAAAACTGCAACTACTCAGAGAACCTGATTAAAATACTTTAAGCTTTAACAGATCAAGTAGACAAAAATAAGCTATGATACGGAGAATTTGAATAATCTAATCAATAAGCTCTATTTATTGATGTACATATAAATAGAGAATGTATACTTTTTAATGTTCTGGAACAGTTACAGAATCAATCATGTAAACAGCCAGAGAGAAACTTTGTAAATTCAAAAAGTTTTTGATTTAAAGATACCATGCTTGGTGGAGGTGTGGGTATAGCTCAGTGGTAGAGTGCATACTTAGCATGCACAAGGTCCTGGGTTCAATCCCCAGTACCTCCGTTAAGAACAAACAAACCAAACCAAAACAAAAAACCAAATAAAGACCATGCTCTCTGATGATAATCCAAGAAAATGGAAATTAAAAATGAAAAGATAACAAAGGGGACATAAAGACTGAAATTATGAACTGTCTAGGAAGTAATAAAGAGGAGACTACTTCATTCTAAAACCTGTAGGGTGCAGCTCAAACTGTGTCAGAGTAGAAGTTATAGAAAGCCTGAGAATATTTTGAGTATGCAACTTATAAAATAAGAAAAAGAATAAAATGAAATAAAATAAATTAGGAAAGTATTAAGATGAAATTAGTATAAGATAATGGAAAAGATAAATAAGAGGATATATTAGTAATAAATGTCTTAAAAATGCTTAAGAGAGTTAAAACTTCTCAGGCAGGACAGTTGTCACATTGGACTTGAAGGTGACATCAAAGCTTTATCACAAGCAGAAGGACGCACAGGTGATATTTTGAAACTATCAGTCTTGGATTGTTAAGTTTCTACCCCACAACATGACAAGAGAGCCAGAGATCTCTGCAAATGATTTATTGGGACAAGTTAGCAGACAGAGGAGGTAGGACTGCTTGCAGAAGAGAAAAGGGGGGCCTAGAACTGCACGGGAGGGCTAAGAGAAGCCAACAGAATGCAGGAACAAGAGGAAAATGTCTCAAATTGGCTTGAGACTGATCAGCGGGGCTGGACTGAGATGCTTGGAATGTAGCAGGAAACTTGGTAATCTTTGAGGCCATGACCGTAGGTATTCAAGGGTAAAGGCTGGCCCCTGGAGGCAAGAAGCAGCTTTGGGCTGGATGTGCAGAAGCAGACACACATCATGTTTAGGTGTTCCAGAGGACAATGACGGTGGTGATGGAGGTGGCCATGAAAAGCAGATAGAGGCGGAAGAGCAGGGTGTCCATCACGTGGCTGAACTGCACCCACAGGCTGACCAAGTGCTGCTTCTGAGCCTTGTCTTCCTGCTGGGCCCTCGTTGACCCAGGGCATCCATTTAACTCTGCCTCTTTCAGACCTGGCACCTTCCCCACTGACTCCACGGGCTCCTTCACACCTGCAGAGAGACAGAGACTTGACTGTAGGCTGTCAAGGTCAGCTGGGCAGTTGTGGGGGACAGGAAATGAAGAGGGAGCAGAGAGGTGGAGATGCTGGAAGAGAGGTATGGGCAGTGCTGAGTCCCCTCACCAGGCAGGTGGGCGGGGCTCAGGCCCAGGCCGGTGTTTCCCTTCTGGGGCGCAGCAGGGCAGCACTTCTTTGGGCTGGTGCAGCACAGAAGCAGGGAATGGAGCCAGTGAGGCATGGGTGGGGGCTGGGTGGTGGCCAGATGCAGCAGGTAGGTGATGAAGATGGTCTCCAGCAGGCTGACCACCATCAGCGACAGACACAGGGCAAAGTAGACACCTGGAGGGAAGGCAGGCCTGTATGAGGGCCAGAGACACCTCCCAGGACTTCTTTCCTCCCTCCAATTCCACCCTGGGATGCACAAAGCCTCTTTTCCTCAGTATATCTTCCTTCCCTGAACTAGTTCAGTCAGTCCTTCCCACTCTCCTCTTCTTAAAGGCTGGAGGGGCCATACTGATAAGGGGGGTGCCACTGATGGGGAGTAAGTCATTCATCATGAGCAGGAAGACATTGTAGCCCAGCAGAAGGGTAATCTTGAATGGGGCACGGTTCTCGCTTTCTGCCGGCAGGAAGAAGCTGAGGGCATCAATGGCAACCAGAAAGCCACTGGGTACCAGAAGGTTGATGACATAGAGTCTGGGACTGCGCCTGATGGCCACCTGGTGGGGAGAAAAGAGAGGGAAGTGAATTCGGGATTTGGAGGCTGCCTGGGATAGTAGTTTTTGTTTCTGTTTCTGCTTTCCTCACTGGTCTGATACACTCTGAATCTGGAGCTGTGCAGAATCAGCTTCATAATTTGGTGTAGAACCTGCCAAAGGAGAGTTAGATCAAAGCCATGAGTTTTAGGAAGGAGTGTGTGGCTGGGCAGCAAGGAGAGAGGGTTCTGGCCTTTGGCAGACATGATAAGACTGAGAAACCCTGAAATTTGGGAGATACCATTTGGTGGCGATTGTAGGCAAGTCTAGAAGCAAGGAAGAAAGGTGAAAGCAAGGGCCTCTGAGCTCACATAGAAGATGATCTGATCATACAGATTGGTGCCCATGGACAGCTTTGCAGTGGCCTTGCTGATACTCAGGAGCTCCCATTCTCCATGGGTCTGAATGATGTTCCGGGACGTGTCTGCTATTTCCCACACTTCCTTCTCCATGCCCAGCAACATGCTCTCCACTGAAAGGGAAATACCAGTCATTTTCCAAGGATACAGTCTCTTGTTGACTCAACTACACTCTCCTTTTCCATCCTTTCATTCAACAAATATTTTTGGGTGCCTACTGTATGCTGAGAGCTTTGCTAGGAGCTGGGGATAGAAATGCACAAGATAGACTTGGGTTCTGCCTTTATGGAAAATATTTAAGCATCCATAGAGCCTTAGTCTTTGCTGCCCTTGGCCACCATTTACTCATAGTTTCTTTACATTTTATTTTCTGTTGTTTTATTGGTTGCTCTCATTCACCCCCATCCCTGAGACTCTACTGCAACTCACCTGTATAGAGAAATGAGCTGAAGGTTAGGGTGCAGTTCTGCTGGTCAAAGGGGAAGTAGAAGATGTCCAGTTCACAGATGCTGGTCACCTTCATGGGTTTCTTGTACCTGATGCGACCTTCATTATTTATGTATGCCTTGAGGCCTTTTGGGGTCTTATCCACATCCATGCTGTAAGAGAGATGAAGTGGGAGGCAGGAGCAATGTTTTTTCATCTTATCTGTCTGTTCGTTTCTCAGCCACATAAAACCACTTATAAAGTGGCCCCAATGGTAGATTTTGAACTCTGCTGTTGCCAGGAGATGGCCCCCACCCCCAGCTCCCCCAGTCCTTAATACGTACAACTCAGTGATGAAAATGTCTGGGAGCCACAGGTTCTTGGTTGCCACACTGATCTTTGTGATACCCTCACATTCCTCTGGGTTCCATCTGATAAATGGGTTGTCCCAGACCTAGAGCCCACGTGGAGGAGAGGTGAGAGTCTGATGTGAATGGAGGTTATTTTTCTCTGCCTTTTTATTTTTCTTAAAAAAGAGAGGTTATAAAATATTTCAAGTACATAGAAAAGTATATAAAATAATATAACATCTGTCTACTACCCAACTTCGTAGAGTTAGTATTCTGATAAATATACTTTGGTTTTTTTCAAGAAGTAGGAATTACACAGAGAATTGAAGCTCCTTGTGTCCATTTCTTCATAAACTTTGATCCCTCTGCTTTCCCACTTTTGTGGGAAATTACTGGTTATCAGGGAAATACTCTCCTTTCTTTAGGAGGAATCAGATTCAGAGAGGCTGAGCTAGAATTTCTTTAGTGTGAAATAAGGAGGATAGTAGTGAGTATCAAATGAAATAAGGCATGTAAAAAGATTTTGTGGACTGTAATGCTGTCCACAAAAGTAGGTTATGTGTTAGTCTCTATCATGGTTCAGCTGTCTTCCAGACTCCATTTACCACTCTCTACTGCAAGGACGTCTTGAACAAGCCCTTGGTTTTTTTGAAGCCAAGAGACTTAGTGGTCTTCCTCTCCTTGGCAGGTGCCACACACTGTCCTTTCCAAGCTCTCCATTCCAAGGCTGGTAACGTTTTCTGGAAACTACTTTCAAGGATTTTCCAAGTCTGTGGTGTCGGGGTCAGGGTGGGAGGTGGAGAGGACCTGTCCAGCCTCTGGGCACTTACAGTGTCAGCAGCTGCAGTTTACAGAACCACAGGCAGAACAGAGGCACATTAAATAAAAATTTGTACTAGATCAGCACTTCTCAAACCTCACTTTGCATTCAAAACACCCGGGGATTGTATTGAAATGCAGATTCTGATGTAGGGTGGCTAACCCATCCTGGTTTGCCTGAAACTTTCTTGGATTTAGCAAAGTTCCATGGCCTGAGAATTCCTCAGTCTTGGGCATGCTGGGATGGTTGGTCATGCTAGGTGGGGTCCAAGATAGAGTGCTTTTCTAAGCTTCCAGGGGGTGCAATCAGCTGTCCATCTGGGAATCACACTTTGAGAGCAAGGTTAAATGGTCATTACTGTGCTTCCCCTCCTCTTCCTTCCTTCAACCAGGCTTTTCAAGTTGGAAGCTTAATTCATTTGCTTTTATTCCCCTTCTCATTTTCTAATTAACAAACTTAAGATAGAAATTATCTTTCTTTGGCTACATTCCATAGATTTTTATATGTAGTGCTCATCATTCTAATTTCAACTTAATTGTTTTATTTTCTCTTTTGTCCAACATATTTAGAAGTTTAATTTAAAATTTCTAAGGAATGTGGATTTGGGGGTGGGTGGGGACTATCTTCTTTATTTAGTTTCTATTTTCTTGCACTGTAGTCAGAGATTGTGGTCTAGGTACTTTTTGCTTTCTTGACTTTGTTGAGCTCTTCTTTGTGGCCAAAAGTATGGTCAGTTTGGGGGAATATTCCATTTGTTTCAGAAACGATTACACATGTTCACTGGTACAAAGTTTGATATGTTTATTAAATCAAGTTTTTAAAAAATCACTATATGTTTCTTCTTCTTCTACTTGATTTTTGAAAGTGGTTTATTGATGCCTTTCACCATGATTGTGGATTTTAAAATTTTTCCCTCATGTGTTTCAAAGCTATGTAGTTAAGTACATAAAGGGTCATAATTGTTATATCTTTGTTTAAAATTCGTTCGACTGTAAATGAAAGGAGAGAATAAATAGTGTTGGCCTTACCATTTCCAGCCACAGGAATGATGACAAGAGCTGTAACTGTTCATCCTGCCAAAAGAATTTCCTGTTTCCAGCATGTTGCTGGTAAGACGTCTGTCCATCCTGCCCACTCCCCAGTTTTGTTTGTCAGCCCTCGAGGTTTATAGAAGTGGTGCGGTGATCAAGACCAACATTATAGGTCAAGGACAAAATCTTGATCAGAACGGATGTGTTAGGCCATGGTCAGGAGAGTTTATGCAGGACTGAATTAGAGTAGTGCTTCTCAACCCTGGCTTTATCTTAGAATCACTTGAGGAACTTAAAAATACTGATGCATGGATTCCAGTCAGTTAGAACCTCTAGAAGTGGAGCCTGGACACTGGTATACAGCCAGGGTAGAGAGTCACTGGGTGAGAAGAAAAGAAATTCTCTTCCTTACGCTATTATACCTCATCCCGCTGAACTGGACAGAGCTTCTTTGAGATACCCATGGGGCAAATGCCATATAGCAATGATGGAGGAAGCTGTAGTATGGTAAGGGCTTTGGGGGTTGCCTTACTAGGGTCCAGGTAAAAATTAAGGACACTGAGGAGGGCTATAGGGGTCAGTACTCACCACATCTAGGACGGCAGACATAGTGAAGGAGATGTTGACTAGGGTGGGGATGCTGAAGTTGGTGGCTGGACGGAAGGCCTTCCTGTCAAACACTGAATCCAGAACAGTGGTGTACACCCCTTGCTGGCCAAATCTTGAGCAGTTGATGGTGAAAGCACTGCCTCTTCCTGTAGAGGACACAGGATGTATGAGAATTGGGAGAGAACTCCTGTGTTCCCTAAATGAGAGGGGTCCCAGGGCAGGAGCCTGGGGGTAGCCCATGATAGGAAGGATAACTAACATTTATTGAACACTGACAATGTGCCAGGTGTAGTCTAAGCCCTTTTAATGGATTATCTCATTTATGCCTCCCAAGCTCCTATCAGGTGGAAACAATTTTTATCCTCATCTAATAAATGAGTTAACTGAGGTGCAATAAGAGAAAGTAAATTCCCAAGATCGAGTAGATAATAAAAGGCAGAAACTGGACTTAATCTGAGCCCATGTTTGTCTGATGCTGCTGTCCCACACACCACCAGTGATGAGGTGGAGAATAGGGAAGGAGGATTACTGAGATCCACATGCTGGGTGCTTCCCACCAAGACCAGTGAGGGTGGGTTGGGCCAGAAAGCAAATGATAGAAGCTAATGTGGTAAGCTGAGTTAGGGCTCCAGCTGCCTTTCTCAAGTTTCTTTCTCCATGCAAAGCATGCCCAAATCTATATGCAAACTGAGCCCTGGGGCAGTGATAGCCATCAGATAGGATTACATTCCTGAGGTCCCAAAGAGAACACAACTACTTTACTTTAGCTGCTTCAACCTTCCCTCTCCCTATTTTACCATTCAACCCCATATCAGCTTTCTAGTTTGAGCTTTTGAGGTGTTGCCTTCCCCTTTCTTCTGACTAATAAAGATTCCAATTTTCTACTGGTGGAAATTCATTAGAGGAGTAACAGCCTGGAAGGAGAGAGATGGCTGATGACCTCTGTGCCAAGGACATCAAGGCTTTTTCATGCACAAAGTCATAGTACTCTCAGGCAAATCCTTGAATCATTCTGTCAGCAATGAATGTTCACTTGTCAGTCACTCTCTGTGAGTGAACAGAGGAGCATTTATAGTGTTTTGTATAGCCTAGACCAGTGGTGCTGGCCTCTAAAGCCACCTCTGGTTCAGTCCTCTCTGCATTTAATCCTCCCAAGCCCCTCTGAGTTAGAAACTATATTTTAAATCCCACCCCCTCACCTCCTCGCCATATCCAGAAGTCACGTGATAGCCTAAGGCGATGAGGTGACATTTATTGACACCTGTCAAATGCCACGTACTGTGTTGTCTCTGTCAGTGAATCCTCACAACCCTCCCAGGCAGGTCCTATTTTACAGGTGAGGAAATGAGCTCTGAGAAGTCAAGTAAGTTGCCCAAGGTTACACAACTAGCAAAGTGAGGAACCAAGATTCAAACCCAAATCTTTCTGTCTTTAAATCCCATCCCCCCCCCCCCACTATTCCATGTTAACTCCCTGGAAGAGAAGCACATTCCAGTTTTACTCTCACCTGCTGTTCTCTGGCATCTTATCTAACCTAGAGCCCTTGGAGCTAGTAGGTGAGTGGGAAAGTGATAGCTAAAAGTGGGCACTTCGCTGCAATGGGGTGGGTTTCATAGCTGTAGAGATAAAGTTATACCTGTGTGTAGAAAGATGAATGGACATGGAGCCTAAATGGAAGAGAAGACAGTTGTAGATGGTTCATGAAAGAAAAAGTAAAAGTGTTCTCATGTGGCACGTCACTGGGAGGGGATTTTCTATCTTTCAGAGAAGGAGAGTCGATTTGGGCATTATAGCAACATAGTTATGAAATAACTATGCCCATCTTAGATAAGCTCTAGGAGTTGGAAATTTGAAAGCAGTTCCTAGGTGTTCTGCAAGAGAGGGTCCTGGCTTCTTTCCATGTTGTTGCCCTTTCTTACCTGGAAGCAGAAGACTGAGAACAAGGAAAAAGGGGAATCTCTCCCTGTGGAACCAGCTTCCTTCCATCGTCTTTGTCTAAATTCTCCTCTGAGCATGAACTAGGACTCAAGAATCCCCAGATTAAAATAGCACAGGCCACACCTAGAATCTGACTTTGAATACTGACAGCATTGGCTGACCACTGACATTTGTGACCTTCCTGAAAGGAGAGTTCTGGTTGTCTTGTTCTTGCCCACGCTCGAGGTGCGGTTTGCTTGTAAGACTTTCTCAGATGTTTCACTGCAATGTGTTATGGTTGTGGATTAGTTGATGTTTATTATATTTGGATCTTGGTGTGATTTCTCAATCTGAAGATTCATCTCTTTAATTCTGGACCATTCTCAGTCATTACAAAATACTGTATTTCCTCTGTTCTTTCTCTTACTAGACATACGTGGGATCATTACCTTCTATGGTAACATGCCTCTTAACATCCTGTATTAGTTTCCTATTACTGTTGTAATAAGTCACAGACTTACTGGCTTAAACCTCCCCAAATTTATTATTTTATGGTTCTATAGGCCAGAAGTCTGAGATGGGCTAAAGTCAATATTTTGACAGGTCTGCATTCCTTCTGGAGGCTCGAGAAGCAAATCCATTTCCTTGTCTTTTCCAGGTTTTTGAGGCTGCTGGTATTCTCAGTGCATGGTTCCATTTCTCTGTCTTTCGAACCAGCAGCATTGGACCATCTCATTTTAATGCTCTTCTCTCCCCTCTTTCACTTATAAGAACCCTTGTGATTACACTGGTCTACCTAGATGATCCAGGCTAATCGCCTCATCTCAAGGTCAGTTGATAGCAACTTTAGTTCTATCTGCAGTCTTAATTCCCCCTTTTCCATTTAGACTAACGTATTCATAGGTTCTAGAGATTAGGATGTGGATCTCTTTGGGGGACCATTATTTTGCCTACCATACCTCTCCTATTTCCTACTGCTTTACCTATGTCTCTGGTGATTTCCTCAGATCTAGCTTCTAGGTAGCAAATTTTCTTGTCAATGGTGTTTAAACTACCATCTAATTTGTTTACTGAATTTTTAATTTCAGTGATGATAGCTTTCTTTCATTTGAGTCTTTCTTTCTACTGCTCTGTTCTTTCATCTTGGTTTTCAATCTTTCTTTAATCTTTCCTTATTTAGAACTGTTAAAAAAAAAACCAAAACAGAGGCCACAGTTTGAATATACCTGTAGACCAAACACTCATAGTCATGTAACCAAAATTCAAAACTGTCCTAACTTCTCTGAAATGTGACTTTGATCTTAAACAAAAGTTAATCTTTCTTCATGTCAGTGTGACATTACAGCTTCCTAGCTAATCAGCTATGAACACTGCAAGCTTATTCAGTGAAAAAGAATGTAAGTTTCTAGCAACCAATCACAATGGAAAATAATACCATTACCTATTCATGCTTTGTAAACCTAGTTGTAACTGCTGAGGGCTTAGCTTCCTAACCACTTTTGCTTGGAAGTCTCCTTATTCACAAAAAGTTTGTTTCTTGCCCAATAAAATAGTCACGTCAAGTAAAGATCTCTAATTTTCTTTTAATGGAACACATTTATTTTACAATTTCAGGTTGTTTTATTACATCTGGTTCTTGATATGCTAACTGTTTTGCTAACTTTGTCTCATTGTGGTATGTTTCCTCATGTGATTTGTAATGCTTGATTGTAAACTTATCTTCATTACGAGATTATTTCAGTGGGAGTTTCATGTGCCTTGGGTTGTGAAGTTTCCCTACAGAGAAAATTTTCATTTGCCTCTGTCATGGCCTTTGGGGTTTTGCCAGGTCTAGGCCATTTGTGTCTGTGTGTGTGTGTGTGTGTGTGTGTGTGTGTGAATTTTTAATAATCCTGCATCATATGATTAATGTAAATTCAGACTCCACACCAATATGTGAAACAAGTTTGATGTTTCAATTCCTTTCATATGACTTTTTCTCCCCACCTCTGGCCCCAAGTCTTTGGCTGCATTTTAGATTCTCAGTTTGGGGGAGTAGTGGATGGCATGTTGGAAAACCCAGAGCTGGTGTGTTAAGAATATGTAGATTATGACCTGCTGAATAAGGAGGCCCAAACCACTCACATTTCCTTTGCATCCAAGCTCCCACTTTAGAGAAATGAAAGCCCCTGGGGCCATTTTGATTGAAGTACTGGTTTCAATACACTCACACAAAGAAAGTAAGGTGACAAGGTTTACTACTTACAAATCCCAGAACAGGAGTTTCGATGAGCTGGGGGAAGGGCAGTCCTCTTTCCCAGGTCACCAGAGCAGGAGATAAGAGCAGGGTAGCAAGCATCTATTACTTATAAGATGGTTGGAGCAGAAGTCACTAATTTTTCATAGGCTCAACTCTGAGTGGTCATTTTAAGAGGTGCCTGAGTAAAAGCAAGGTGAGAATCCTAAGCTTGGGTCTTTATCTAAATGTCCAGAGTGGATGTGAGGAGGGTTGTCATACTGTAAGATGCTTAGGCAGCAACTCAAAATGACTATTTTCTCATCACAGATGGCCAGCTCAGACACATATCAGTCCGTAGTCTGGTTGCTAATGATGTCTGCAGATGTATGAAAAAAAATCTCTTTTTAGGAAAAAAAAAATGAGAATCTGTGTCTTTTGGTAACTTTGAGGTTATCAATTATAATCTTTCAGCCAATGTAGTTTTTTCCTATATATCTTTGATCAAATGGTCATCCAACCTTGTGTTGTTTAATATTAATACTTCCAGTGACACTGCTCATTACTTCTTAGATTATCCTATTTTATCTTTGAACAAAATCTCTGGTTATTTGAAGGTTTTCTTAAATCCAAATTTGCATTCTTGTAACTTATACCACTGGTATAATTTTTGCCTAGTAGAGAATAAAGAATTAGTTAATTCTATTTTCTGCATTGTGCCTTTCAACTATTTCGAGACAATTATGTGTAATGGAGAAATGTCTGAAAACATTAAACTTATGAAATTTTCAGTCCTCACTGTTCCTTCCCAATACAAATGTATGTATCTTCCTGTGGTCCCAAACGTCATTCCCTCTGTAACTCCTTCCGCTATTATAGACCTAGGGGAGGGCAAATACTACTCCCAGAAGAACATGACTTGTGGAAAATCTCTGCTGCGGTAGAACAGGGACTAAACCCTGCTCCGTCTGGCCTGATGGAATAAAGGAGAGAAGAGAAAAAGGGAGAGAAGCCCCCTCCCAATACACAGACACACACACACTTTGGTTCTCTGTGCTGAAATCTCAATGTGTGTGTGTGTGTGTGTGTGTGTGTGTGTGTGTGTGTGTGTATTGGGAGGGGGCTTGATAGGCTGAGAGAGAAGACAAAAGCAGAGGGGGCTGCTTGACTCATCTGGGATCCTGGAAAGGGACTGCCATTCCTTGTGGCCCCAAAATGACACATGAAAGCTGTTGGAATACAGAATGGTTAGGCAGAGAGAGCACCTGGGTTTCTGCTCTTGCACCTCCCTCTGTCCCTAGGAGGGCACCAGAAATTTCTCTGTGCCCTGCATGGAAGGTGGGAGAAGAGCTCACATGGAGCCAGAAATAGACAAAGGCCAGATGGAGGCCCTGGGTGAGGCCCAGAGGGGTCTGCAGTGGCAGTGATTGCTACGATGGATTCCCAGCTTCTAGGTAGGTAAGGCCATTTTCTGCCAGACCCAGGAATCTTAGCGTATCTTGTGGTCTTCGGGAAGAAAGGAATTCACCCAATGGGTACCACAGGTGAAATCTGTGGTGAGTTCTTGGTGCAACTACCTAGCCTCAAGTGGCTTTTAAGAGTCAAGTTTGAGTTTTTTGAAAACATACCATAAAGCACACTTAAGAAGGCCTGAATGGCAAATTACCACTCTTTTTGCACCAATGTAAATAAATAGTGAAGCAAATGTTATGAGACCAGTCTTATTTTGTGATCAAGAATAATTTTCCTTTGAGATTATTTTTGATCAAAAGGGAGGAGATTATAAAAAAAACTGCTTCAGTGAGAAACTATGCATTGTTTGGAGTAACTATTCCCAGTTATCTGATTCTAGCCCTGTTCATTGCCTTTAAATAATTCTGAAGCTCTTTTTAAATTACAGGTAACTGAGGAATATTATCAAAGACAAAAATCAAACAATTAAGAAGATTGATTTTATTCCAGCTACTGTAATAGGAAGATCATCCAGATCTGTGGATCAGAGTACCTCGGCAAGGTGGTTTCGCCTTAGACTTTTTATAGGGAGAAGTAGACAAATAATAGGTGGAATGATTTATAGCCGGGATTGTTTTTTAATCAAGGGACGTCTTAGTCAGTTGAATAGGAAACGTTTACTTCCGTGTCTAGCTAGTTTCAGGGGATAAACAGTGCTAATCTCAGTTAATCATTCATGTGACAAAGAGCTGGTGGTTGGAGGCTCTGTGCCTGGCCTTGTCGACTGGGCTCAGGCAAAAGGGGAAAAGTTTGTGTTTGGCCTTGTCACAGGTAAACAAAGGAGTTGTGAGAAAGAGTGGATAGTGAGTCTTCGCTAAGTCACATGGGGAAGGCTGGTTCATTGCAGTCAGCCATTTCCTGGAACACAAAAAGGTGGTGGTGGAGGGTTTCTGAAAGCAAAAGATTTGCAGGGGGGGGGAAAGCTTCTTAACCATTGTTGTTTTCTGGGAACACAGGGCCCAGGTAAAGTTCAACACTGTCAAAATTCAAACTCTGTCTCATCCTATAGAGCTCTGGTGGACTTCTCTCTGTCCTGTGGAAAAATTGCCTTTATTTGCAATTCAGTATCTTTTCTTCATGTAAATTTGAACCAGTTATAACATCTGCCTGGTTCTCTCATATTGTGTGAGTTCAATCAATTTTTTAAAAGATTTATTTTCTAAATTCTTATTGGGATTGATGTATTACATTGTGTAAGTTTCATGTGTACATGATATTTGTACTTCTATATACTCTACAGTGTGCTCACCACCAAAAGTTTAGTTTCCATCTGTCACTGTAGAGTTGATCTGTTTTACCCATTTTGCCCTCTCCCTCAACTCTTTCCCTTCTGGTAACTACTACTCTACTCTCTGTGTCTACATGCTTGTTTTTGTTTGGTTTGGTTTCTTCATTTATTTTGAGTTTTTGTTTATTAGTTTTTAATATTCCAGATATGAGTGAAATCATCCAGTATTTGTCTTTTTTTTTGTCTGAGTTATTTCACTAAGCATAATACCCTCAAAGTCTCTCCATATAGTCACAAATGGCAAGATTTCATCTTTTTATGGCTGAGTAGTATTCCATCATATATAAATACCACATTTTCTTTAGCCATTCATTTATTGATAGACACTTAGTTTGCTTCCATATGTTGGCTATTATAAATAGTGCCATGATAAATACAGATGTGCATATATCTTTTCGAATTAGTATTTTCATAGTCCTTGAATAAATACCCCAAAGTGGGATAGTTGGATCATATTGTAGTTCTAGTCTTAATTTTTTGAGGACTATCCATACTCTCTTCCATAGTGACTGCACCAATTTACATTCCCACCAAGAGTGTATAAGATTTTCCTCTTCTCCGCATCCTCTCCAACACTTTAATTTCTTGTCTTTTTGATAATAGCCAATTTTGTAGGCATGAGGTGATATCTCATTGTGGTTTTGATTTGTATTTCCCTAATAATTAGTGATGCTAAACATCTTTCCATGTGCCTATTAGCCATCTGTATGTCCTCTTCGAAAAAAATCTTTTTAGTTCCTCTGCCCAGTTTTAAACTGGGCTGTTTGTTTTTGTGTGTTGAGTTGTATGAGTTCTTTATATATTTTGGATATTAACCCCTTACTGGATATATGATATCCAAATATCTTTTCTCATTCAATAGGGTGTCTTTTTGTTTTATTGATGGCTTTCTTTGCCGTGCAGAATCTTTCTAGTTTGGTGTAGTTCAATTTGTTTATTTTTGCTTTTGTTTCCCTTGCCTGAGGAGACATCTAGAAAGACATTGCTAAGACTGATGTCAAAGAGCTTATTACCTAAGTTTTCTTCTAGGAGTTTTATGGTTTAAGGTCTTATATTCAAGTCTTTAATCTATTTTGGGTTAATTTTTGTGTGTAGTGTGAGATAGTGGTCTAGTTTCACTTTTTTGCATGTGACTGTCCAGTTTTCCCATCACTAGTTATTAAAGAGATTAGCCTTTCTCCATTGTATATTTTTTGCTCCTTGGTTGCAAATTAATTGTTCACATTTTTGGGGGTCTATTTCTGGGCTCTCAATTCTGTTCCATTGATCTATGTATCTGTTCTTCTGTAAGTTCCATGATGTTTTGATTACTACGGCTTTGCAGTATAGTTTGAAATCAGGAAATGTGAGACCTCTAGCTTTGTTCTTTTTTCTCACAGTTGCTTTGGCTATTTGGGGTCTCTTGTGGTTCCATATAAATTTTAGAATTATTTGTCCTACTTCTGTGAAAAATGTCCTTCTGATTTTAGATTGCTTTAGGTAATATGAACATTTTGACAATGTTAATCCTTCCAATCCATGAGCATGGAATATCTCTCCATTTCTTTGTGTGTTCTTTAATTTCTTTCAGCAATGTCTTACAGTTTTCAGTGTACAGGTCTTTCACCTCTTTGGTTAAAATGATTCATAGGTTATTTTATTCTTTTTGTTGCAGCTGTAAATGGAATTGTTTTCTTCATTTTTCTTTCTACTAGCTCATTATTAGTGTATAGAAATACAGCAAGTTTTTGTATATTAGTTTTGTATCCTACAAGTTTGCTGTATTTGTTTTTAATTTCTAATAATTTTTGATGGAGTCTTCAGGGTTTTCTAATATATATATAATCATTTCATCTGCAAATAGTGACAGTTTTACTTTTTCCTTTCCAATTCTGATACCTTTAATTTCTTTTTCTTGCCTAATTGCTCTGGCTAAGACTTTCAATACTGTGTTCAATAAGAGTGGCAAGAGTGGGCAACTCTTGTTCCTGATATTAGAAGGATAGCTTTCAATTTTTCACCATTAAATATAATATCAGCTGTGGATTTGTCATATTTGGCCTTTATTATGTTGGGGTATATTCCTTCTATACCCACTTTATTGAGAGTTTTTATCATAAATGGGTGTTTAATCTTGTCACATGCTTTTTCTGTGTTTATTGAGATGATAATATGGTTTTTACTTTCATTTTGTTAATGTAGTGTATCACGTTGATTAATTTGCAGATGTTGAACCATCCTTGCATCCCTGGAATAAATACTACTTGATCATGGTGTGTGATCCTTTTAATATATTTTATTTGGTTTACTAATATTTTGTTGAGGATTTTTGTGTCTACATTCATCAGCATTGGCCTATAATTTTCTTTTTTTGTGTGTTTTCTTTGTCTGGTTTTGGTGTCAGTGATGTTGACCTTGTAAAAGGAGTTAGGAAGCATTCCTTCCTCTTAAAATTTTTTTGGGGGGAAGAGTTTGGGAAGGCTAAGTATTAAATTTTTTAATGTTTGGTAGAATTCACCTGTGGAGCTGTCTGGTCCTGGTCTTTTGCTTTTTGAGAGCTTTTTGATTACTGTTTCAATCTCTGTACCTGTAATCAGTCTATTCATATTTTTTATTTCTTCATGATTCACTCTTGGAAGTTTTTATGATTCTAAGAATTTGTCCATCTCTTCTAGGTTGTCCAATTTGTTGGCATATAGAAGTTCATAATATTCTTATAATCCTGTGTATTTCTGTGGTACCTGTTGTTATTTCCTTTCTTTCGTTTCTGATTTTATTTATCAGAGCCTTCTCTCTTTTTTTCTTAATGAGTCTAGCAAAAGGTTTGTCAATTTTGTTCATCTTTTCAAAGAATCAGCTCTTTCATTGATATTTTCTATTGTCTTTTATAACTCTATTTCATTTATTTCTGCTCTGATCTTTATTATTTTCTTCATGCTACTAACTTTGGGATTCATTTGTTATTATTTTTCATGTTCCTGTAAGTGTAAGGTTAAATTGTATATTTGAGAGTTTTCTTGCTTCTTGAGGTAGACTTTTATTGCAATAAACATCCGTCTTAGTACTGCTTTTGCTGTATTTCATAGATTTTTGGTGTGTTGAATTTTCATTTTCATTTGTCTTCTGGTAATTTTTGATTCCTCCTTTGATTTCTTTGTTGACTCAGTAGTTGTTCAGCAGCATGTTGTTCAATCTCCACATATTCTAATGTTTCATTTAAGGCCATTATTTCCTTGTTGACTTTCTGTCTGGATGACTTATCCATTGATGTAAGAGGGGTGGTAAAAGTTCTTTACTGTTATTGTGTTGCTGTCAATTTCTTCCTTTATGTGTTAATAATTGTTTTATATATTTTGATGTTCCTATGTTATGTGCATATATATTAATCGCTGTTATGCCTTCTTGATGAATTATCCCCTTTATCATTTTATATTGTCCATAATTGTCTCTTGTTACCTTTTTTGGCTTGAAGTCTATTTTGTCTGATGTGAGTACAGCTACACTCATTTTCTTTTGGCTGCTATTTGCTTGGAGTATCATCTTCCATCCCTTCACTTTTAGCCTATGTTTGTCTTTAGAGCCGAGATGAGTCTCCTGGAGGCAGTATATAGTTGGATCTTGTTTTTCAATCCATCCAGCCACTATGTGTCTTATGATTGGTGAATTCAATCCATTTACATCTAGGGTGATTATTGATAAGTGAATACTTACTACTGCCATTTAATCTTTTGTTTTCTGGTTGCTCTATATCTCCATTGTTTCTTTTCCCTTGTATTTATCTCTGCCATTTTGGTTTGGTGGTTTTCTACGATATTTCTCTCAATTTCCTCTTTTTAAAAAATGTGTCTTAACTCCATTTTTATGTTTTGTGGTTACTTTGAGGTTTGTATAAAGTGTATCATAGATAAGATAGTTATTTTCTGCTGATAGCATCTTATCTTCATTTGCCTATACAGCTTCCATCTTTTTACTCTTCCCCTTCTATTTTTTTGTTCTCTCAAATTATCCCTTTTCATGTTATTAGTTTGTTATCAAATTGAAATAGCTGTAGTTATTTTTATGCTTTTATCCCCCTTTTAACCTTTATGCTGTAACAAAGTGTTTAAAAACCTATTCTGGATAAAGAGTTACAGTTTTCTAATTCTGTCTATTTATCACCTTGCTCAAACTTCTATATTCTTTTGCTTTTTTTATTTATGGTAGAAGAGCTCCTTTCAACATCTTTTTTTTTGTAAGGAAGGTCTAGTGTTGATGAATTCCCTCAGCTTTTGTTTGTCTGGAAAAGACTTAGTTTCTTCTTCATATCTCAATGACAACTTTGCTGGATAGAGTATTCTTAGGTGAGTTTAATCTTTCAGCATTTTGAGAATGTCATTCTAAGGGGGAGGGTACAGCTCAAGTGGTAGAGTGTGTTCTTAGAATGCATGAGGTCCTGGGTTCAATCTCTAGTACCTCCGTTTAAAAAATTAAATAAACCTAATTCCTCCCCTCTCCCCTCGACAAAATGGAATGTCATTCTACTCCCTCCTGGCCTGTAGAGTTTTTTTCTGAGAAATATGCTGATAGACTACTGAGGGTTCCTTTGTAGGTCACCATTCTTTTTTTCCCTGGCTGCCTTCCTTTGTCATTGACTTTTGACATTGATTTTAATATAATGTGTCTTGGAGAAGGTCTTTTTGCATTGAGGTAAGGAGGTGTTCTCTTAGTTTCATGAACTTGTGTATCCAGTTCCTTCCCTAAGTTTGGGAAGTTTTCAGTTATTATTTCTTTAAATAAACTCTGTTCCCTCTTCCCTGTCTTCTCTTTCTGGAATACTCATTTCCCTAATTTGCCCTTCCTAAAAGAGACAGGTAGCTCTTATAGAATGTTCTCATTTTTAAAGTATCTTATTTCTCTTTCCTCTTCCATTTGTTTCATTTCTAGATTTCTATCTTTGATCTCAATAATTCTCTCTTCCATATGGTTGCTCTATTGTCAAAGCTTTCTTATGCATTCTTTATCTTGTTTATTAAGTTCTTTAGCCCCAGAATTTCTGTTTGGTTCTTTTTTGAGTTTCAGTCTCTTTGTTAAAGTATTCCTTCTGATCATTACTTATATTTCTGAGCTTATTAAACTATCTTTCTGAGTTTACTTATACCTTGGTGAGTTTCCTCATGACAGTTATTTTGAATCCTCTGTAAGTTAGATAAGTATACTGTGATTTTAAGTTTGATTTCTGGAGAATTGTCATTGTCTTTTTGTGGTATGGTGTTGGCTATGATTCTTCATAATGCTGGATAAACTATTCCTCTGCCTGCACATTTGAAGTAGTGACAGGTTAGAGGCCCTTCTTTTATTTTCCAGTAGGTGGCGCTATAGCACACGGTTTTGGTTTCTCAACCTGGGCTGCCTCTGGTTTTACTTGTCACCACTTTCCACCCTCCATCTCTGTAAGAGATGTGGCCCTTTGCCTTTGTTTTAGTTTCATGTGCCTCTGGGGTCATTGTTGCCTTGCTTCTGCCATTCCACTGTCATTGCCTCCTGGTGCACTGAGATGGTGGGCTCTTCCCTTGCCACTGGGATCCCCTGAGTCACCATATCCACTGCAGTAAGAGGGGAGAGGAGGGAGGGAGGTGGCTGGGTGGGGGGGGCTGGATCACGTAGGTGCCTCTGCCTTGCTGGTGCTTTAAGGTTCATGGGCTCTGCCACTGTAAACGGAGGGGCAGGGGCAGGGGTCATGGGCACCTTAGTGGCTGGAGGGTTGGGGTCTCAGGCCCCACTACTGTTGTTGCCCATTTACCTGTGGTTGCTGGGGCTGCCAAAGTCCTGTGTCACTTCTCCTGCTTCTACCAGGCTCTCTGGAGCTGCGAACTCAACTGCCATGGTGGGAGGGCCAGAACTGCAGGCACTGACCCTGCTGTTCCCTCAGTTCTGCCTCCTCTGTGTGTTCCAGCCCACCTACCTTTAGATGTGCAGATGTTTGGAGTTCTCCAGTGTCCCGGTGTGTCAGGCAGAGGCACCTTTGTTGAATTGTGGATATTGTACTCTCTGTAGATTGAAGGGGAGAGATGAAGGGAGTTTTTGACTCCACCATGTTGCTGACGTTACCCAATCAATTCTTTAATATGTATTCCTTTTTATATTTGTATGAGAGTCATGATTTTGCCTTTTTTCTGGATATTGTCTTTAAACAACCCCTAGAGCTTATTCGGATTTCACCAGTTAAACACATATCGATTTGTGTGTGTGTGTGTGTGAATAAGCCAGTTTCTGAGGGTTCCAGTGAGAGACAAGGAAATCATGAGAGCTTTGGAAAATCTTTTGGCTGATGGTGGCCACAGTGAAGACTGACACCCTGACGTTAAGAGTTATCAAATAGAGTGAAGTAGGATAAGACCTTTGGTGGGCATCTTTCTGGATTCAGAGTCTAATGCTTTGTTTTTCATGGTCAAGAATTACAATTTCTGCATTCCTTGGCCATGACTTGGATGTGCTAAAACAAGATTAAGAGTTAGACAAAATTGGGTTCAGAGTGGTTCTACTACTTACTTGCTATGTGATCCTGGGGAAGGATCTTATTCTCTTTCTACCTGGGTATCCTTATCTGTAAACTGGGAATAAGGCTAGTATCTACCTCATAGAATTGTTGTGAGGATCAAATAACATATGACTGTAATAGACTTGACATATAGAAAGTACAGTTGACCTTTGAACAACTCAGGAACTAATGGCAGCCGCCCTCTGTGCAGTTGAAAATCTGCTTGTAACTTAAGATCGGCTCTCCATATCCATGGTTCCTCTGTGTCTGCAGTTCCGAATTGGCAGATTCAGCCAACCCCAGATTCAACCAACCTTGGTTTGTGTAGTACTGCAGAATTTACTATTGAACAAAATCTGTATAACTGGACCTGCTCAGTTCAAACTCATGTTGTTCAAGGGTCAGCTGTACTCAGTGAATGATGGCTATTATTATGAAAATAATTTTTCTATGTCCAAATCAAGGAAAGGCCTAAACTAACAACCTTTTATTGAAAACAGCAGAAGCCACTATGTCTCTGTTTTACTTTAGACCCATCAATACTCAAACATGCAGAATTCTTGTCCTCAACAAGGACCAATGGAATAATAGTTCATAAACTCATCAACTTCAACACCAGGTCAATGATGAAAATCACAGGTGCATGTTAGTTGATACTTGTTCTTTGTTTTCTTTGCAACTTTTATTTTTTTTTATGTAACTATGTCTTTTTAAAAACTAATTAATTAATTTAATTGAAGTATAGTCAGTTTACAATGTTGTGTCAGTTTCTGATATGCAGCATAATAGTTCAGTCATACACATACATAAATATAATAGTTTTCTTATTCTTAACTATGTCTTTTAATAAAGGCAATTCACTGCATCTATGAATGTACTTTTATTTATAAATTTTATAAGGCTCTTCATATAAATAATTTTACAAATCAGAAAAAAAAAATCTAACAATGTGTCCAAATTCTAGTCAGGAAGTTATGGGCAATGTAGGTATCTGTGCATACTATGCTGTTTTGATGTACCCTAGGGTCACTCAGAGGGGTCTGGTAGGATTCCCACTAGTGGGTGGTGAGGGACTCGAATCCAATTCCTTTCTTCAGGTCTTCCCTTCAGGTCTTGCCTTACAAATCACTAAGGACCTGCTAATTTAGGATTGCTAAAATGAGGCATTTGTAAGCTAAAATTCACGTATTGCTCAAGTGTCCTCAGGATTCAAATTTGGCATTCTACTAAGATCCTATATTCTCTGGGAAAGATAAAAAGCTCCTGCCTGCAGACAGACATGGGGACTGTTGGAATTCTCTCAGTTCTCAGGGCTTTTCATCATCAATGTGTTAGCAGCGTTGACCTGAGGTGGTTGAGTTGTTATTATTGCTTTTTAATAATGAAGTGCTAGTTTTGTTTCATCATTATCTATTCAGTGTCCTGTGGATTGTTTGATTTCCCCCTTCAGGGTGTTGCAATGCATATTTTCATCAAAAGTACCTTTGCTTAAAAAAAGTAGTTTTGCCTTGTAGTTCAGGAATGTATACCTTATTGTAAATCCACTTATAAAATGGATGTATACAAATTCCCCCCAAATCTGCTTGTGTAGTGATATTATATTGGTGATGAACTTTCAGAGAGTGTAAGCTAGGTACATAACTTTAGTATAATATCAAGACAAGTGTAATAAAAATATTGCCTATTTTAGAGTTTATAGGGCATTGTTTTCTAATTTAAAAGACACATGTAAGCTCATATTTTCTTATGTAGTATATACTAAGCCAATCCATATGTAATTATAGCAATGTTTGCTGTAATTTTAATTTTCTTCCTTTTCAATTCTGTATTATCAGCAGTTCTTATTCGAGTGAGGCATTATGCATGGGTGAGTAAGACGAATTCTATGATCAAAACTCTTTGCAAGATACTGTTCTAAATTCTTTTAGTGGATTATAAATGCTTAGCTTCACAATCCTTAAACATTACACATTAGCAGCAAAATAACCAACATGGGACTCTTCTTCCAATTTCTCACTTTGCTCATCCAAAGGTCCTGGCTACCCTGATCTACCTCCATAAATGCGGAGCTGTCTCTCATGCTTCATCCTAATGTCTCCTGATGATATATCAGTATGATATCCCAGGACACATCTCATCATTATCTCCTCATTCATTTCTCAGCTGGCACAAATGTCACTTTCTCAGAGAGGCCTTCCTGGAACATCCTGTTAATTTTTGTGTCATTCTCTGTCCTATTACCCTGGGTTGTTTTTTTTTTTTTTTGTTTTGGTTTTTTGTTTTGTTTTGTTTTAGAACAATTACTAGTATATGAAATCATTTTACTTAGTCTGTTACTTTAGAAAATCAGTCTCCTCTTGTCTTATTCATTGCCATATCCTCAGCACTTGAAAGAATGTTTAGTATGTAAGTAAGCTCTTAGTAATGATTGGCTAAATAATGGATAAGTGCTTTTCTCAGTCATTCATTCCATGTTGTTGTTCTGGGGACCGGTGATTGGATGGTCCATTGAAGCAGAAGCCCTCATTTAAGCCTAATGGCATGTTGCACTGCCAGCTGACCAGTGGGGATTATCAGCTACCCCAGCCTTGTATTTAGTTCTTCAGTTGCAGAAAATGAAGCAGGGCTGCTATTCTTCATTGCATCCCCCAACCTCCTCCATCCCCTTGGGAAATAGTCCAAAGCTCTGGGAACTCGTCTTAGGTGTAATGTCTGAATCCCTGTCTCTTATCAAGGAGCCTGAGCTGGTCTGGCTGTGAGGGTTTTACATGATTAGAATTGGTGGAAGCTGTGTGTGAACTGAAGTTGTGAGTGATGTCAACATCAAGGAAGCATGTAGAGCTGACAGGTGAGCAGGGAGCTGAGGTCCATGAGCCCCCAGTGAGTCATCCAAAGGTGGAGGAGGGCCAGGGGCAGACACACATGAAAGCTAAATATAGGGATCCAGGAGTCAGAGAGACGGGGAGATGGCAGTAGGGAGCAGCGGAATGAGAGAATAAGCAGGAAGTGGTGGGCAGAGAGAATTTTGTGGTGAGGTTATTTATTTTTTGTTGTCATTTAACACCTTTATTGAGATATAATTTATATGCCATAAAATTCACCCATTTGAAGCACACAAATCCGTGATTTTTTGTATATGCAATCATCACCACAGTCTAATTTTAGAACATTTTTTATTATCCCCAAAGAAATCCTGTACCCATTAGCATTTATTCCTCACTCACCTGCCCCTTTACCCCACCAAGTCCTAGGCAACCACTAATCTATCTTCTGCCTCTGTAGATTAGCATATTCTGGACATTTCATGTAAATGGGATTATATAATATGTGGTCTCTTGTGATTGGTTTTTCTTTTACTTAGCATTTTTTCAAGGTTCATTTATGTTGTAGCCTGTATCATGTGCTTCATTTCTTTTTATGGCCAAGTATTGTGGCCAAGTAATGTTCCACTGTATGGATATATAACATTTTTTATCCATTCATCAGTTGATAGACACTTGGGTTGCTTCCACTTTTTGGCTGTTATAAATAGCATCACTATGAACATTTGAGTACACATTTTTGTGTGAACATATGTTTTCATTTCTCCTGGGTGTATATCTAGGAATGGAATGGCTAAGTCCTATAGTAATTCTGTATTCAATACTTTGAGGAGCTGCCAGACTGTGCGCCAAAGTGTCTGCACCATTTTGCATTCTACTGGGGGCTATTTCTGGCAGATGGTTTTATGAGTTTGTTCTGGACACTTGAGCCGCCTGAGTACTACGAGAATGAGCGTGTTGGGATTCTGCTTGGATCCCACTATTCACTGCCACACAAACCCCTGGATCCCATGAGGCCCATTTGCTGTGATTTTGCCTAAATGTCACCCCGGAGGTATATTGTGACCAGTCACATCCCTCCATCTGTTCACACATTCTGCTCACTGCCTCCTCCACATGAAGCTCTCCTAACCCCTAGTTCAGTAGTTCCGGCTCTGGCTGCACATGATCACATGGGGAGCAGTCAGACATACCAAAGCCAGGGCACATGCCAAAGTTCTGATTTAATTGGTCTGCGGTGAAGCCTGGGCATTAGGATTTTTTTTAAAATCTCAGATAATTCTGACATGCAGCCAGGATTGCTCCAGCTAGAAGAATCCTTTCTCCTCACCTCTATAGCAGTTTCTCTTTCATGGCACACAACAAAATTTTAAAAACATGTTCTACATTTAATTGAAATCATTTACCATATGTATTTTATTTCTTCAGCTGTGCCGCAAGCTCTTTGAGGACAGGCCTTGTGCTCGATTCTGCAAGTCTCTAGTAGGGTTACCCAAGGACATTTGTTTATAACCTCACCTGGGCTCAATAAACGTTCATTAAAAGCATACCTGAAGCCTATCCCCCGCCAAAAAAAACAACTAAAAATAGCAAGAACTGCATGACCTTGGACAAGTTACATAACCTCGGAGCCTCCCATGAAAGACTGGGTTACAACAGCCTCCAGCTGGCATTATTGTGGCATAATGCACAGGAGCCAGCCCAGCCACCCTCCTAAACTTGCAGCCCCCTCCCTATATTCCCGTTCTGCCTTCCCTGATTTGCTTTTTCTCCTTGGTGCTTAGCACATACTCTCTGTTTCACTTGCCATCTTCTTTACTGTCTCCACCCACCCTCAGTGTAAGCTCTTGTGGATAGAGATTTTTGCCAGTTTGGTTCACTGCTGTACCCTCAGAATTCAGAATAGTGCCTAGCAAATGCTCAATAATATTTGTTAAAATAATAAATATTTTAGCCTATTTTTAAACAGAGATTTCATCCCTACTCCAGTAACATGAGTTACTTTTTTAGTGAATATTTATAGCCTTAATTTTTAAGTTTTTTGGGGGTGGTAGTTTTTTTATTTTATTTTAATGGAGGTACTGGGGATTGGACCCAGGACCTCATCATGCTAAGCACAGACTCCACCACTGAGCTATACCTTCCCCCTGTAGTCTTTATTATAAAGCCTTCCTTTTCCAGTAAAAATTATATTTCTAATGTAATCACATAAATACTCTGAATTCATTGTTTTCTGGAAATATAATGTCATTTCTGAGAGTCTGCAGCAGTGGTTCTGTTTAAGCCCAAGGAGGGCTGGAGAAAGGATTG
Source organism: Camelus ferus (assembly GCF_009834535.1). Classification (NCBI taxonomy): domain Eukaryota; kingdom Metazoa; phylum Chordata; class Mammalia; order Artiodactyla; family Camelidae; genus Camelus; species Camelus ferus. The sequence goes on from NC_045696.1 coordinate 71,216,755, forward strand.
TGGACACATTTGGGACCATTGTACGCAGACTGGAGCAGAGGAACAGGGTCTGGGATGATCAGCTGAAGCCGAGGAAACCTGAACACCGAGTGTTCTTGCACTGTTAGAACTCTGCTGCTAGGTGTTCTGGAGGACGATGACCGTGGTGATGAAGGTGGCCGGGAAGAGCAGGTAGAGGCGGAAGAGCAGGGTGTCCATCACGCGGCTGAACTGCATCCACCAGTCAGCTAGTTGGGCCCTTGTCAGTACTGAGCCCCCATTCGGCTCTGCCTCTCTGGATCCCAGCTCCTTCCCTCCTAGCTCCCCCGGCGCCTTCTGTCCTGTGAAGAAGACAGACTCAGCCATGAAGTGTGAAGGAGGCAGGATTAGAGAAGTGAGGGACTGGGAAGTTGGGCCTAGTGCAGGGAGTGTGGCCAGTGCAGACTTCCCTTACCAGGCAGGTGGGTGGGTGTGAGGCCTGGGCTCACATTTTCCTTCCAGAGAGCAATGGGGCAGCACTTCCTTGGGCTGGTGCAGCGCAGAAGCAGGGAATGGAGCCAGCGAGGCATGGGTGGGGGCTGGGTGGTGGCCAGGTGCAGCAGGTAGGTGATGAAGATGGTCTCCAGCAGGCTGACCACCATTAGCGACAGACACAGGGCAAAGTAGACACTTGGGTGGCAGGAAGGCGTACACTGAGTGAGTTAGGTCCAGAGGAACCACCAAGCCCCTCTTTCCTCTGTCTTACACAGAGAGCCTTTTCTAAGGTGACCACTTTCTCGCTTTGCCTCAGCTGCCTCTGCCAATCTAGCCAGTTCACCTGCCTACCCTGCCTCCTTTTTTTCCTTTTTCCAACAGTGGGATGGGGACCATACTGAGGAGGGAGGTGCCACTGGCAGGGAGTAAGTTGCTCATCGTGGACAGGAAGACTTTGTAGCCCAGCAGAAGTGTCATCTTGAATGGGGCACAGTTCCCAGTTTCTGCTGGCAGGAAGAAGCTGAGGGTGTCGATGGCCATCAGAAAACTATTGGGCACCAGAAAGTTGATAGCGTAGAGGGTGGGCCTGTGCCTTATGGCCACCTTGTGGGGAGGAGAGAGCACTGAGCCAGGGGAGGCTAGGAATAAAGGGAGACCAAGGGGATGATTCCACCCCTTCCTTCCTTGATGTCCTCACCCAAACAGGGCTCTTTCTGGGGCTGGATGAGGAGCAGCTTTCATATGGCTAACAGGACTCCCCATACTCAGCAAAGAAAACTTAGGCCAGAGCTGGTAGATTCAGAGAGGAGGGCTGCTTTGGGGGACTCGAGAGAGAGGAAGGCTGTGAGGGTAATGGTGCCTAGGGGCTTTCTGGTCTTAGGGCGAGAAGTGGGAGGCTCTGGGACTTAGAGGGGTCTAATGAGAGAGGTATGGTGGTGGACAGCCATGCCAGAATCTCTGGCCTTACACAGAACATGATCTGGTCAAAAAAACTGGAGCCCACAGACATCTTCGGGGTGGCCTTGTAGATGCACAGGAGCTCCCACTCCCCTTGTGTGTGGCCAGTGTCACGCGAGGTGTCCGTTATCTCCCACACTTCCTTGTCCATGCCCAGCAACATGTTTTCCACTGCAGGGGAGACAAACACTCACTTGGCACACATCTGTTCAGCACCCACTCTGAGAGAGATTGCCCACTAACATGACTTCCTTGCTGCCCAATTGCCTCCTTTCAATTCTGGGCTTTCTCAGGAAGTCTTGTCCCCTCCTATGTTCAACTCCTTCCCACCCCACCATCCACACACCCTCATTTAGCAAATACTCCTCTGTCCCTTTTTTATGCATTAAAAAAAAGACTTCTGTGTGCTTTTTTGTTGTCCCACTGGTTGACCTCATTTTTTACCCCATGTGAGAACCCCCACTGCAACTCACCTGTGTAGAGGAAAGAGCTGAAGGTGAGCATTTAGTTCTGTTGGTCAAAAGGAAAGTAGAAGATGTCCAGGCTGCAGATGCTTGTCACCCGCATTGGTTTGTTATATGCAATGCAACCGTCAATCGTCACATATGTAGAGAGGCCATCCGGGGTCTGATCCACATCCATGGTAAGTAACAGAAAGGAAGGGAGGCAGATGCTCTGGGTTTCACATCAGTTTAAATTTTGCCGTTAAGGCAGTACTTTCCCATGTTGCCACTCCACCATCTCTTCTGCCTACTGCTTTCTCATTTCTAGGGGATAAGTTGATGAGCTGCAATTGTGCTCCTCCCTGAAATAAGTTTTCAGTGGCCCAGGTGCCTGGGTTTGCCCTGCATTGCTCTGGCCTGCTCCTTGCAGAAGGGTCTTCCCCCAGCTCTCCCCCGCCCTGAAACCCATGATTCCACAATGAAGATGTCTGGGAGCCACAGGTTCTCAGCTGTCACAGTGAGTTTGTTGATATCACCACATTCTTCTGGGTCCCAGCTGATAGATGGGTGACTCCAGATCTAGAGCACAGGGCCCAAAGGGATGGTTATATCTGAAACCTGGAGCTAGTTTATGTCAATATCTCCTGCCCTTCCAGTCCCTTAAAAATACATACATATGTATGTACTTTTTTTCTAAATGTATGTACTATGGGTGTATGATAAAACTTCAACCATTCCAGAAAGGTATAATATAAAAAGTAATTTTCTGCCTCCTCAGTTCACTCCAACTCAATTCATACCCCCAACTCAGTCCCAATACTAACAGTTTCTTGTATATCATTCTAGGAAAAAAACAGATATTCCAGTATTCATTTTTATTTATACAGATAGAATCATACTGTGCACATTGTTATGCATTGTGCTTTGTTTGTTTGTTTGTTTGTTTGTTTATTAAACCACATTTCCTTTTAAACTCTGATTCCTCTTCCCTTTCTGGTGATAATGTCCCTCTTCTCTGGCTAACAAAATCTTATTGGCCTTTCACTTCCTGCTCAAAGGAACTCTTAAGCTAAGTGCTAGATACATTTGGGACTTGAAGCTGATTTAGGGGCTTCCAACTGTATTGCCCTCCTTCCTGTTTTATCCATCTGTCTTTCAAAGTTGATTGGCATTCCAGAAAGCAATTTGTCACCAGCACTAGCCCCATTCTGGTTGGATTTGGTATTCTCTTGGGCCCTGTCAATTTCAACAAAATGTGATTTTTGCAAACAGAGCCAGAAAATCAGACAAGGAGAAAGAGGGAAGAAGAAAGCTGAGCTTACATACCAACTTTAACCACAGAAATGACGTCCGCAGCTGAAGTTGTGCATACTGACAAAAAAGAATACCCATCCAGGATCATTACTGTCATGAAATTAGGTCCTAGTCTACCCCTTACCTTTGTTTCCTAAGTGGTCCCCTGTGACAGTTCAGCTTTTCAATTGCAAGTCCCAAAAGAAAGGTCAGAAAAATGCAGGTTGTATAGAGAATGGAGGGAAAAAACAGCAGGGGAGCCCACTGGGAATCTGTTTTTTAATAGGTTATTCCCATAAGAGCAAGACTCAAGGACAAATGGTCCCTACAGAAATGTCACTGCAGCATTCCCCTTCATGTCCCTCCACCCCAAAGGTGAACATCTAGCTTGTATAGAATCCATTCAGGGAACTCACTGCTCACCACCGGACAGGTGCAATGTTGGGCTGACAGGGTTCTTGCTTCCTGTTAGCAGCCTATGGGAAGAATGTAGGAGTCCAAACTCGCCACTTCCAGGGTGGCAGACAGGGTGAGGGAGATGTTGACGTGAGTGGAGATGCTATAGTTGATGACTGGACAGAAGTCTTTCTGGTTAAATATAGCCTGGAAGACAGCAGGGTCTACCCCATGCTGGTCAAAGCTGAGCAATTGATGGTGAAAGTGTTTGCCTTTCCTGCAGAGAGCAGAGACCCTGTGAGATGGAATAGGGTTTTTGTGTTTTCTAAGTGAGAGGAATGCCAGGGCTGGGGCCTGAGAATCTCTCTTCAGAGAAACAAAATGTAGGCATGGGGTGAGCATGTGAGCCCCTCCTTCCTGTGCCAAGACTAACAAAGGCTACTTTCTTCCTGCCAAGGCTGGGGAGGATGGGCTGGGCTGGTAGGCAAATGGTGGAAGTCGATGTGGTGAGCTGAGTCAGGGCTCAGACCGTTCTTCCTGTGCTTTTGCTCCCATATAGGCCTACCCATATCTGTATGCAAACAGCCTCTCTAGGGAGGCCTGTGCCTTTCATAGTCTTAACTCTAAAGTTTTGGTTTTGTCTGACCATGCTTTTTTCTCTCTAGCTTATGATTCTACCTCACAGACACCAACAAAATTCCCCTAAAATTTTGTTTCTCAATATTCCCTTCCCACTTTCATGTTTTCTCATTTCCTAAAGGAAAAGTTTGGAGAGAAGTAAACATGAGTGTGGTGTAATATGGGTGGAGACTTAAGGAATGTAATATTCAGTGTGAGTTTCTTGACTACTTACAGTGTTCTGTGCTCTGTGACCTTCTTCAATCCAATGACTTCCTCCAAGATCTGTGGGAGGCATTTCCAGCATCTTCAGCTTGACAAGACCTCACTGATCATCCACTATGTGGTTGATGGAGCTGGATGATGAAACGTAAAAGCCCTTCTGGCCACCTCGCCTGCACCCCAAGCCCAGATGCCTCTGTGGCTATTCCTGTAGTCATAGCCCAGCAAGTTCTCTCCCGTTCCCGTGTCTCTTTTACTGTTCCCCCATACCACTTACTGCACAAGGCACACCTCCAAACTAAGGAGAAACATATCTCAGGGGAAGAAAATGTCATCCTTTCCCCTCCACATCCCCTCCTCTACAAGATCTCCCCAAGTAAGGTGGGGAAGGAATTATGTTACTGTCAACAGGACCCAAGCTACCCTGTTCATAGTTACTAATCTTGGTAGAAAGGGAAAGTTGAACATCATAAAGGGATGGGATCAGAGAGGTGGTAAAATGGGAGAATAGACAAGTTGGTTGATACTTATGCAGGCAAATAAGAAGGGGCTGCGTGTATCGATCAGTGAGAGGGGTTTTTCATCTGTCCCCAAAGGAAGACAAAACGTAGATACTACATAGAAAGGAAGTGTTTAACCCAGCTATTTTAGATGCTTTCTAGTTCTGGGGATGAGAGGGTTTTCAGATTTTTCCCAGAAAAGCATTCCTATCTTTCCCTGTTCTCTCCCCATCTTACCTTGAAGCATAGGGCTGACAATGAGGCAGACGAGGAATCTGCCCCCACCCTCCGATGGCAGACCACCCCCCTTCCATCCTCTTCTTCTGGACTCTTCTCTGGGGACTCACCTGGAGCCCCCAAACCCTGGAGCTTAAAGGAGTCTGGACCACACCTTGGTTCCTGGTTTTGAATACTGCTCATGACAGGTGACCACTCCTTGGTGAGAGGCTGTGGCCAGAGAGGTCACAGCAGAGTGTCCTGCTCTGACTCTGTCCAGGTGTGCTTTCTGGTCTCCAGGAGGAGAGGAAGTTGGGCCAAGTCTAGGAGAGAAGTATCTGTTTAGCAGCCTTGTCTAGATAAGTGGTTTTGAATCTGAGTTACAAGGACCTTTCAGAGAAAATGCGGGACTTGGGAGATGGGGCAGGTGAGGTCATTGATAAAGGGTCTCATCAGGTCCTTCTGGAACTAAATGTGCCTCAGAGAAAGGGAGTGGACCCCTGGGAAGGGGATGGGTATTCTCTCTTGTGGTGGGGACACTTGCTAATTTTGCAAGGCAAGACCATGTAATTATTTTATTGCAGACCTAAAAATATATCCTTTACCCAGCTATGGACATTAGGGATTACTGTCAGTACTGGTTAAGATGCTTGCTTGAGAAGTTAAGCTCCTTTTTTGTGACATAAACCTAACAGAATCCTGTCCCTGCAGCTAGCACCACCATCCAGATCTGCATCATCCCTCATCTGTACTATGGGAATAGCTTCTTCACAAGGTTTCCTCTATCCAGTTTCCCCCAATCTAATCCTTTATTTTGCCATTTCCCCTAAAACAGGACTCTCCTGCTTATCCTTCTTTATCTAATGTCTCTAAGGACCTGCACCCTGGCACCATCAAGTAATGTGTGTGAGTAGCAAAATCATTTGATAAGCTTTTTTAAAATACCTGCACTCACACCATCCCACTCCAGTGGAGGGCTGTGTGTTTATTTAAAAGCTCCCCAGATGGTTCTGATTCACACTCACTTTGTTGAAAACCTTTGAGCTGGGCTATATTGAGATACCACAATCACTTGATATTGATACACTTAAGGTACAGAACATTAACACCAGGATCTTTCATGTCACCCTTTTATAGCTACAACCACCTCCTTCCCCATTCACTCCACCACTTGGCAACCATTCATTTGTTCTCCATTTCTATACTTTTGTCATTTCAAGGATGTTATACAAATCAAGTCATACAGATATAACCTTTTGGGATTGGCTTTTTTCACTCAACAAAATTCTCTGCAGCTCCATCCAGATTGTTACACATATCAGTACCCACCCCCTTTTCATTGCTGAGTAGTATTCCATGGTGTCGATGTACCACCATTTGTTTATCTGTTTAACTGGTAAAGGACTTCTAAGTTTTAAGGGAAAACACTTATTTCCTCTATTTTACCCACAGGACTTCAAACACCAAATATGTGGGGTTTCCCCCCTCACATCAAGCAATTCTGACATTAACTACCCAGGGTTAGTGCAGACCCCACAGGTAAAAGTCTCATCCCCACAAGACTGCTCCCTACTTCAGACACGTCACAAACCCAAGCTTCCCATAATTCTGAACAACTGACTATGAATTGGCGGTTCCCACAACCCCGTCCTCAGGTTTGACAATTTGCTTTAGTGGCTCACAGAACTCATGAAAATACTTTTGTTTACTGGTTTATTATAAAGTGCATAATAAAGGATACAGATAAACAGCCAGATGAAAAGATATACAGGGCGAGGTCTGGAAAGGTCCTGAGTGCCAGAGCTTCTGTGGAGTTGGGATGCACCACCCTCCTAGCCCCAGCATGTAGCTGTGTTTGCCAATCCAGAAGCTCTCCAAACTCCATAGTGCGGGGATTTCCTATGGAGGCTTCATTACATAGGCATGATCACTTACCAACTCAATCTCCAGCCCCTCTCCACTCTGCAGAGGCTGGGGATTGGAGCTGGAAGTCTCAAGTTTCTAATCATGGCTTGGTCTTTCTGGTGACCAGCACCCATCCTGCAGCTGTCCATGAGTCCACCGAGAGTCACCTCATGAGAACAAAAAGTGCTCCTATCATCCGGGGAACCCCAAGGGGTTTAGGAGGTCTATGTCAGGAACCAGGATCAAAGACTAAATACTAGAACAGAAGATGTTCCTAACACCCCTGTCACTCAGGAAATTACCAGGGTTTTAGGAACTCTGTGTCAGGAACTGGGAGCAGAGACCAAATATATTTTTCTTCACAGAGTTGTTTTCAGTTTTTGTCTATTATGCATAGAGCTGCTAGAAACATTTGCGTTCCAGTTTTTGTGTGAACACAAGTCTTCTGAAATAAACACCCAGAAGTGCAATTGCTGGGTTATATGGTATTTGCATGTACAGTTTTTTTTTTAAGGAAACTGCAATACTCTTTTCCAGAGTGGCAGTACCATTCTACATTATCACTAGCAAGGTGTGAATGATCCAGTTTTTCTGTATTTTTAGAAGTTTCAAATTTCAAGCAAGGATTTCTTAACACCCTAAACTCATAAGCATAAATTCAGCAATGTTGAAAATTTTAAACTTTTGTTCATTAAAGGACACTAAATATGGTAAGTCAAGTAACAAACTGGGAAAATATGTTTGCAACACATATAACTGATAAAATGATAATAGAAAGAATATAAAACATACCTATGAATAAAACAATAACAAAAACTCCAATCCATTAGGAAAATAGGCTGAAGACATGGACTGGCATTTTATAGAAGAGGAAACACAATCAATAAACAATAAGAAGATACTCAACCTCATTTACAATTGTGGAAAGTAAATGAACTTAAAACCACAAGAAGATACAATTTCAATAGATACAAGACTCAATAGATGGCAAAAATTTAAAAGCTTGATACTAGAAGTGTTGGTGAAGTTGTAGACCCACAGAAACTCCTACACACTGTGAGTGGGAGTAAAAACACTTTGGAAAGCAATTTGCTATGATTTCCTAAAATAGAATATGTGCACATTGTAAGAACCAGCAGTTCTACTCCTGGGTATATACTCTAGCAGAGCACTGTTAAATACATAGCTACTAGTCACATGTGGCTATCAAAATTCAGATGAACTAAAGTGCTCAATAGCCACACGTGGCTGGTGGCTACAGTATTAGTGCACATAGTTATATAATGGAATGCTATTATGCAGCAAAGTGTTGAATTAACTTTACCTTACCTATCAACACGGTTAAATCTCAAAAGCATAATATTGAATAATAAAAACAAGGTGCAAAATATATCCAGTATGATATGATATAGCCTGTATATATATTCTAGGATATATATATTTAAACAACAGATTGTTTAAAATATGTAATAGGCAGTAAAGTGAAAACAAAAAGTAAGAGAATAATAAATATAAAATTTAGAACAGTTATTACCTCCTTGGAGGAATGGGAGTTTGGATATGCTTGGGAAGTCCCTTATGGAAGACTTCAAAGACATTAGTGGTGGTAGGAGGGGACTTTTACTTTTCACTTTACACTCATATGTAACATTTATGTTTTTTCCCCTATGCACACATTTATAAAGTTGTTTTATTGAGGTATAATTGGCATAAAATAAACAGTTTAAAGACTCCACTTTGGGGGGAAGGTATAGCTCAGTGGTAGAATGTATGCTTAGCATGCATGAGCTCCTGGGTTCAATCCCCAGTACCTCCATTAGAACAAATAAATAAGTAAAAACCTAATTACCTCTCCTCCAAAAAAAATTTTAAGAAAGACTCCACTTTGACAAGTTCAGGATAATGAACATATCCATCATCCTCCAAATTTTCTTTGTTTCCCTTTGTAACCCCTCCCCCCTGCCCTTCCCCATCCCATCTGACCCCAGGAAACCACTGATGTGTTGCTATATGTTACTTTTATACTTCCTAGAATTATTGCATCCTTTCTTCTTTCCTTAAGTATCTATTTAAAGCAGTACATTTCCTTTGGAATGTTTATCTCCCTCAAGTTTTGTTACGCACTAGTTTCAATTCTAATAAATTTTAAAAACTCAATTATTTATTGATTTTTGACCTATAAGTTATTTAGAAGCATACTTTTTAGTCTAATAGAAGAGGAGGAGGATTATTTTTTGATATTTGTTTCTAGTTTAATTGTGACTTAAGAGGCAGCACAAGAAAGTGATTAAGCGTATGAACTTTAAAGCTGGACTCCCTCAGTGCAAATCCCAGGTCCGCCATTTATAAGCTGTATGATCTTGGGTATGTTACTTAAGTTACTTAACCTGTTTGCCTCAGTTTCTTGATCTAGAAGATGGATGATAGTAATAACTCTTACCTTATCATGTTGTTATGAGGGTTAAATGAAGTGATAATTAGAAAATGCTTAGAACAATGCTGGTACATAATCAGCACCATGCAAGTGTTTGTTAATAATAATAATTTCAGAGAACACAGTCTGATTGCTACCAAATTTTGAGACTTACTTTATAGTCTATACATAGTTAATTTTTGTAAATATTCCAAGTGTAGAGTTCTATATATTCTTGTTAAATCTAATTTAATTGTATGGTTAAAGTCTATTATTTTTTCACTAATGTGTTATCACATTGAGATGTGTTGAATCTCCCACTACAATAATAGAACTGTCACTTTCTCTTTGTAATTATTTTCATCTTCACTTTATAGATTTTTGAGGCCATTTTATGAGATGCATTCAAGTTTATCATGTTTATATCGTCTAAGTGATTAAATATTTTATCATTATGTAGAGATTCTCTTTATTCTAAATAATTGTTATTGTCTTAATGACAATTTAGTCTGATATTGATAGAAGCATTCCAGCTTATGTTTAATTAGTATTTGCCTTACATATCTTTTCCTATAGGGTGGAATGAAAAGATGCTAATTAGTAACATGAAAACATATGAAAGTGTAAAATTTACTGGGAAAAGTAAATATACAGTTAAATTTAGAATACTCTAATATTATAATAGTCATGGATAAATCACTGATTATTATAAAGATTAAAAGGCATAAGTATTACAAATACGTACAATAATTTGTTAGTGACTACACAATATGAAAAAGATATAAATGTGACATGAAAAACATAAAATGTGGAGGGAGAGAGTATCAAAGTGTAGAGCTTTTTTAAACCCTATTTTTAAAAATTGAAGTCTGGTTGGTGTATAATATTATATAAGTTATAGGTATACAACATAGTTATTCACAGGTTTTAAAGTTATACTCCATTTATAGTTATATTCATTGTGTACAATATATTCTTGTAGTTTATTTTATATGTAATAGTTTGTACCTCTTAATCCCCTACCTCTATGTTGCCCCTTCCCCCTCCTCTCTCCCCTCTGGTAACCACTAGTTTGTTCTCTGTATCTGTAAGCCTGTTTTTTTTTTTTTTTTTTTTTGTTATATTCACTAGTTTGTTTTATTTTTTAAATTCCACATATAAGTGATATCACACAGTATTTGTCTTTCCCTGTCTGACTTATTTCACTTAGCATAATACCCTCTTAAGTTCATCCATGTTGCTGCAAATGGCAAAATTTCATTCTTTTTATGGCTAAGTAGTATTCCATTGTGTGTGTGTGTGTGTGTATGTATAACATCTTATAACTCTAAGATGTTTTATGTAAACCTCACAGTAACCACAAAGCAAAACCTATAGCAGATACACAAAAGATAAATAGAAAGGAATAAAAACATACCACTACATAAAATCATCAAATCACAAAAAAAAGGGCAAGAGATGAAGAGAGGAACTACAAAACAACCAGAAATAATTAACAAAATGGCAATGGTGATTTCATACCTGTCTATAATTACTTTAAATGTAAGTGGGATAAATCCTAGAGTCAAAAGACATAGATTGGTTGAATGAATGAAAAACAAGACCCAACTATATGCTGCCTATCAGACTTATGTAACCTTTAAGAACACACATAGACTGCAAGTGAAGGATGGAAAAAGGTACTCGATGCAAATGGAAGCCAAAAGAAAACAGAGGTAGCTGTATCAAACAAAGTAGTCTTTAAGCCAAACACTGTAACAAGCGACTAAGAAGGTCATTATATAATAGTAATGGAGTCAATTCATCAAAATGATATAACAGTTGTAAATATTTGTGTATCCAACATTGGAGCACCTTAATATATAAAGCAAATATTAACAGATCTGAGGAAAGAGACAGCAGTACAACAATAGTAAGGACCTTTAATACCCCACTTTCAACAATGGATAGATCATCCAGACAGAAAATCAAAAAGGAAACAGATTAGTGATTACCTTTGGATAGAATGAATGGGAGAATGATTGGGAGGGGCCCCGAAGTGTGTTTTCCCAGGAGTTGTTCTATTTCTTCACCTGGATGGTGGTTATACAGGTGTGATCAATTTTAAAAAATTATTGAGTGGTACACATGAGATTTGTCTTCTTTTTTGTATGTATATTATATTGCAATACAAAGTTTAATTTAAAAAATTGAATGAAGGAAGAAATACCTTTTTTTATTGCATAAGGTTTTGGCATGCCAGCTGTGTGTTGCACTTAATATGTTAAAATGTTGAGTTAATGATTCAAGATATTGCTTAAGAATTATTGAATATGGAAATAAGAAAGTACTTTGGGTGACTAAAGGTCTCAGACTGGCTTAAATAATACATTAAAGATGGAATCCAAGTGTAAGGCTGAGGAGATTGTAAAGAAAGTAGTTCTTGAACTCAAGATCCCTGAGAATAGGAATCTAAGCAGATCTTTCCTCAGAAAGTAAAAGGAAATAGGCAAGAAATGTGGTGGGTAACTTCTGTCAGAAGTAGGAACTAGGCAAACAGAACCACTGCTCCTTTGGCGTCTAGTGAAGATAGTGTCAGAATACTGTGGAGCAGGCAGTAAGAGAGTAAGAGGGAACTTGACATGGAAAATTTGGCTTTGGGTAACTTGGCAGAATTATTGAATTTACCTTAAAGGAAAGAACCTTGAAGAATGGTTAATTTCCTAGTAGCGTTTATCTTCTGTCTGCTAAGTTGTGCCTTTATAAATCCTTCTGCTTGCTAAGTAAGAAGCTCCAAACCTTTTCGGTGGTTCCTTGAGACAGGTAGCCACACATGTTATAGACCATCCTCAGGGTGTAATTATAAAATGCTACTTACTTTGTGTAGATTCCTACAATTCAGCTATGTATGTGGAATAATCAATGTCAGGGGTGTCACCTCTGAATTTATCAAGGATGATGATAGAAATTAATTGTACACTGGAAATTGACACAACATTGTAAACTGACTATAACTCAATAAAAATGTTTTAAAAAGAAAGAAATTAATTGTAATAAATATCAGACATGGGTGGGAGGCTTTCAGAAGAACTAGTAAGAAGATAAAGGAGAGCTAACAGTGCAAGATGTTGGTAAAAGAAAGGTGTAAGAGTAATAACAGAGGAAGGTGAGAGAAAATGGTGTTGAAAGAGCAAATGGTGAGCTTGGTTTTCAGAGGGAGAAGCAGAGAGATGAAAGAGTAGAGGAGGTAAGTATGAAATATGGTTCTGTCTGTAGAATTCTTGGTTTCCAGAAGGTGGAAGGAATCAAAGACAGTGAGGAGACAAAAATGTGCAACAAGAATGGTCAGATAAATGGGTTGCCAAAAATAAGTAAGTAGGAGGAAATTTTTCTCAGAATTGTTTAAGACTAAGAAAAGAAACACTGGGCTGTGAGAAGGTTGTGAGGATACTCCTAGATACGGAGGGAGAGAGTGGGAAGTTAGAAGTGGAGACCTGGGAAGTGAGAAACAGTCAGCATTTGAAGAGAGTATATCCCAGGCCAAAGAGTTCATCAGTTTCCATTGTACATTCTTAAAGAGGTTTGCAATAGAAAATGGAGGAAAATGAAATAAAGTTATCATAGGGATATAAATACAAAGAATTTTTAATGGGAGAAGGACATGGTAAAATACCCCTAACATTCCTACTGACATGTGTGGGCTGGAACTAGCTTAAAATGCTCTGCTTCATTGTCAGGTCATGTTTTAAACCACAGGGCTCACCTCAAGCCTAACATATGGACAGGATGTTCTTTTGCAAAGGATATTTGTCAGTTATAATGGTCTTGGCACAGAAACCCTAAAGTCACATACGTAAGAGGTAGAAAAAAATTGCAAGATGACATCAGAGAAATACAAACGTGGAGGGGGGAAAGGAAAAAGAAATGATACAAAGGTGATCTTAAGGAATTTGAAATTCCTGAAAGATGTGGTACACACTCTTCATTTAAAATTATTGACAAAAGTCAAGGTCAAGTTTCTGAGTGAGAAATATGTTCCAAGTAATGCAAAGAAGGAATCATAAGAGAATCCACAAGCAGAAATGCCTTCACCAGCGTGTGAGGAATGTCTCTAAGAACTCAAAGAAAGTTGACATGTAAAAATAGGCTGCTAATTTCCCACATAAGTTAAGGAAAAATGAAATAAAATATACCAGAATGGGATAAACGGATTATAGCTAGAGCTAGTAAATACTGATTCTTGGTTGGCTGACACTCATTCATATATTTAATCATTCAACAAGTCTGTTTAGGCATAGTACCGTATACAGAGTTGTAAAAATGGATGAGACATTGTACCTAACCTTTACAAAAGCACGTTCTCTTAGGGAAGACAGAAATGTAAATAAGTCCCTGAAATCTGTTCATCTAGTTGAAACATAGTTCAGATATTTGTCTTTGGTATTCTTTCACATCCCGTTTCAATTTCTCTGTCTCTCTTTTTTTTCCATTTTTTAAACTTGCATTCTTTTTTACTGAAGTATAGTCATTTTACAGTGTTGTACAATTTCTGGTGTACAGTATAATGTTTCAGTCATACATTCACATATATATTCATTTTCATATTCTTTTTCATTATAAGTTACACAAGATATTGAAAATAGCTCTCTGTGCTATACAATATAAATTTCTCATTTATCTAGTTTATATATAGTAGTTGGTATCTGCAAATCTCGAACTCCCAATTTATCCCTTCTCACCTCCTTTACCCCTTTGTAACCGTAAGTTTGTTCTCTATGTCTATGAGTCTGTTTCTGTTTTGTAATTAAGTTCATTTGAGTCATTTTTTTAGATTCCGCATGTAAGTGATATCCTACAGTATTTTTCTTTCTTTTTCTGGCTTAGTTCACTTAGAATGACAATCTCCCGGTCCATCCATATTGCTGTGAAGGGCATTATTTTATTCTTTTTTATGGCTGAGTACTCTTCCATTGTATATATGTACCACAGCTTCTTTATCCAGTCATCTGTAGATGGACATTTAGGTTGCTTCCATGTCTTGGCTATTTTATATAGTGCTACTATGAACATTGGGGTGCATGTATCTTTTTGAATTAGAGTTCTCTTTGAATGCGTACCCAGAAGTGGGATTGCTGGATCATATGGTAAGTCTATTTTTAGTTTTTTGAGGAATCTCCATACTGTTTTCCATAATGGCTGCACCAAACTACATCCCCACCAGCTAGCACTCTACTTTTTCAAACAGAAATTATGTATATATACAGTTTTATAACTTGTTTTCTCCACTTTAAATATTATGGACCTCTTTCCATGGTTTTGACATAGACTACATTCTCTCTTTAAATGACTACAAAGCATTCCATTGTGTGGCTATATGTCTATTTAACTGGAATCCTTTAATTGAGGCCCTTAACTCCTCTTCCTGGCCCTCCCCCAAGTATGTATATTCAGAAGGTCCTCTCTGATTTTGTGAAATCAGAAGAAACTGAATGAAAAATGACACCAAGTGAAATGGAAATGGTTGATGAAAGGAACATTTTTCAACTGTAAGTATTTTATAGTACTCTCATTTCTTGCAAATGAGACTTCACCTTTTCATTCTTTTAAAACTGTGAAAGTATCTGAGAGTCTTAAAGTCAGATCAGATTACACATATTTAGAGTGAAGTATCAAAGCTTCTGCAAGAGGACTCCTCACACAGTGTTTGCGGAGCTATAAGAAATGTACTGAGGAGACTGTGCTTCCTGGAAAGTTGTTTATTGGGTCAGTAAATCAGGGAGAGACTCCACTGACCCTGACCTTCATTGGTAAGGGGGTCAGAAGTTAGGTGTGGCACAGGAACACTGAAAGTGTGTGGGATTGGAGACTGTGGCATATGAGAAGTCAGGGGGTTGTCTAAGGCTGTTCTAAACCTACTCGGTAGGGCTGTTGGTGGTTTGGGAATATAGAAGGGGACATGGTAGTCACTGGGGATAAGTGGCTAAGATTAGGAAAGGGGCCTGGGTCTGGCTGGCTCTAAGACCACAAGAAACTTCAAGTTATGGTTTATAGGAGGAGGTGGATGTGGATGTCTGTCTAGGTGTTCCAGAGGATGATGACGGTAGTCATGGAGGTGGCCATGAAGAGCAGGTAGAGGTGGAAGAGCAGGGTGTCCATCACACGGCTGAACTGCACCCACAGGCTGACCAAGTGCTGCTTCTGAGCCTCGTCTTCCTGCTGGGCCCTCGTTGACCCAGGGCACCCATTTAACTCTGCCTCTTTCGGACCTGGCACCTTCCCCACCAACTCCACGGGCTCCTTCACACCTGCAGAGAGACAGACTCAGCTGTGGGCTGTCAAGTTCAGCTGGGAAGTTGTGGGGGCCAGGGCAGGAGGCCGGAGCAGGGAAGTGGAGATGCTGGAAGAGGAGGCATGGGCAATGCTGAGTCCCCTCACCAGGCAGGTGGGCGGGGCTGAGGCCCAGGCCGGTGTTTCCCTTCTGGGGCCCAGCAGGGCAGCACTTCCTTGGGCTGGTGCAGCGCAGAAGTAGGGAATGGAGCCAGTGAGGCATGGGTGGGGGCTGGGTGGTGGCCAGGTGCAGCAGGTAGGTGATGAAGATGGTCTCCAGCAGGCTGACCACCATCAGCGACAGACACAGGGCAAAGTAGACACCTGAGGGCAAAGCAAATTTAAATAACCCAGGGCAGATTCCTCTGGACACTTTTTTTGAAGCTTCTTTCCCCAAATGCAAACTTTCTTCAGGACCCATTCCCTCAGTGGAGAGGCAGTGGTTCTCCTGCTACTCTCCTCCCACCATGTCTCCTTCTGCCTTTGCTTCCCTGGAAAGTGGGAGGGGCCATACTGATGAGTGGGGTGCCACTGGCCGGGAGTAAGTCATTCATCATGAGCAGGAAGACGTTGTAGCCCAGCAGAAGGGTTATCTTGAATGGGGCACGGTTCTCGCTTTCTGCCGGCAGGAAGAAGCTGAGGGAGTCAATGGCCATCAGAAAACTACTGGGCAACAGAAGGTTGATGACGTAGAGTCTGGGCCTGCGCCTGATGGCCACCTGGTGGGGAGGAGAGGTGTGGAGAATGTGGCAAATAGGCTCAAGAATGTGCCAGAGGGCTCAGCTGTGTATTTGATGATCCAACCCTTGCTGGTGTGCAGTTAGGTTGGCCATGGGAAGATCTCTTTGGGTAACAGATGCATTTAACTGTGCCCTCTACAGACGTGCCCCAATTTTGTTGTCAAAATTTCCCTTGTGTCCTACCTGCTGGGAACATGATTGTAGCCTTTTAGGGGCAAATAAGGCCCTTTGGATCATTGGGCAACTGGCTGCTCCATTCTTACGACAGCCCAGCTGTTCCTCCTCTCTGCTGGGCAGAGGCCCTGGGGATCCTTCTTCAGGGCAGTTGGGGTAGAGGGTAGAGTGAAGAGCAGGTGCTTAACCCCCTGGAACTATTTTTATATCCCAAAGTGCCTTAGACCAAGAGGAGAATCACAGAGAAACTGGGCTCAGAAGTCAAACAGGGCCCCTGGACTTACATAGAACGTGATCTGGTCATATAGACTTCTGCCCATCAACATCTTGGGGGTAGCCTTTTTGATGTCCAGGAGCTCCCACTCCCCCTGGGTCTGAATGACGTTACGAGACATGTCTGTTATCATCCACAGTTCCTGGGCCATGCCCAGGAGCATGCTGTCCACTGCAAGGGAGGCCGGGCAGCTCAGTGCAGAAGTGCCCTCCAGTCTCCTGCCCACAAGATTTGATTCCTCTCCCACTGAGCTCCTTCCATCAATTCTCCTCTCTGTTCTTTTAAGGCAGGGCATCCAGGTTTTCTCAGGAGTGAGTCACAGGACCAGCAATTCATATACGTATGGGCTGCAGCCTTGGGGTGGTTTTGTTGTTGGAAACAAGGGGTGTCAAACTTGTTATGGGAAAATTAGATATGACTCAAACATGGGTCAAGAACCTTTGGAGTCATTCCTGTGTTTCTTCTCAGTTCCCCAATTCTATGATGTTGTTTTAGTGGAATGAATCTTGAACAACCCTATATTTTTATAATTACATACATGCCCATTATAATGATTAATTTATCCAAATCTAACACAGGACACCTGGTGACATTCAGTTACATTAATTCCTGGTGTAAGTGTGTTAGCTATTAATGTTAAAAGGTTTGAGGTAAAAGTTAACAGAGCTGCTGCAGCTCAGGGTTAGGTGGGCCTCATTTGGTACAAAGGCCCTCTAAGATCTAAAGCAGTGGGTTTTGTTTATTTTTTAAAACTTTATCAAGGAGAATTAAAGCAGTAGTTCTTAACCCTGTCTGCACATTAACATCACCTGGGGAGACAGTGAAACTTCATAGTACCTGAGCCCCATCTGGAACAATTAAGTTGGAATCTCTGGGATAATGTATACTTGCTGGTATTTTTTTAAAATGCTTTAGTGGACAGCCAGAGTCGAGAAACACTGATCTAAAACCTTCCTACATCACTTAAATATCTTCCCCTGAACCTTAAATGGCTACCAAAACCATGGTGTCTTGCTCACCTGTGTAGAGGAAGGACCTGAAGGTGAGCGTGCAGTTCTGTTGGTCAAAAGGGAAGTAGAAGATGTCCAGGTTACAGATGCTTGTCACCTTCACGGGCCTGTCGTACTGTATTTGACCTCCGCTGCTGACATATGCGATGAGACCTGCAGGTGCCCCATCCACATCCATGCTGCTTATAAGAGGGAGGGAGAGGTGGGTGCAGTGAGTGCCTTGATCAGCTTTTGACTCCCTTCCCAGGTCTTCCCCTGCTGTGCTCACCTTTTGGGCTCTTTCTCTAATGTCACTCTATCTTTTCTCTTCTGCTCATAGTGTTTTGTGGGAGTCAACTAATTGAGACTGCATTCCTGTCCGAATCTGTTGGTGTCCTGGTGCCCTGCACTGACCCTCAGCTGTTCTAGGAGATGGGCTTGGTGCTGGCTTTCCCTGGCCCAGGTACGCACGATTCCATGATGAGGATGTCTGGGAGCCACAGGTTCTCAGCTAACACGGTGACCTTATGGCTGCCAACACACTCTTCTGGGTTCCAGCTGATGAAAGGATTGTCCCATGTCTGCAGCCAGGGTGGTGGGAAGCAGAGGTGAGTGATGATGGAACTTGTCCAGTGAGCCCCTCCTGCCTTTCACTTTCTTCTTTAAACTTTGATCCTCTTACTCCTTTTGGTGTCCCTCATGACCACAGTCTATCTCCCCTACTTTATTAGTCAGGTGTCATTGGCAAAGCATGCCTTAATTCCTTTTTTCTAGGCAGACTTTAACTAGAGCCAAAAGCCACTTGTATCAGGAACATACCACTACATTGGCCCACAACCACTTGGCCATTTTTTTGGGTCACCATTTCTGCCTTCCTAAACTGCCCAGGGAGATTTGTGTTTTAGATGGAGTTATTTGGTCCCAGAAAGATTTATACATTGGGTAGAGGTCTGGAAAACCTTCAAGTCACACCTCAAATTTAAACTTATAATTGGAAGTGGGAAAGGGAGAGTTGAGTCTGCCTTACCATAGTAATCCACAGGAATGATGTCAGAAGCTGGCGGTGTATGTCCTGGTAAAGAAATTCCTGTCCAGAATTATTATTGCAAAGACTTGACCCATGCCCACCACATTTTTTTTTTTGGTGGGGGAAGTAATTAGGTTTATTTATTTATTCTTAGAGGAGGTAATGGGGATTGAACCCAGGACCTCATGCATGCTAAGCATGCCCTCTACCACTTGAGCTATACCCTCCCCCCACATATTATTATTATTGAACCATGCATAGTTCTAGTTGCTGGACTGTCTTTTCTTTCCTTGTCTCCTCTTGTATCTAGGGACAATTCAGGTTTTAATTGACATATAGACCACTTCTTTCTGGAGCATTCCAGAAAGGTCAGGACTCAAGGATAAATCCTTCCTAAAAAATGTCACTGCAGCATTCTTCTGTCTCCTCATCCCATAAGAAACCCTCTAATTGATACAAACGCTATTCAGAATACCTATTGTTCACCACTGGACCAGCACAATGTTGGGTCAACAGGGCAGAGGATCTTTATTCCCCTTTAGAAGGGATAGAAAGTGGGAACCAGGTCTCACCACTTCCAGGATGGCAGACAGGGTGAAGGAGATGTTGACTTGAGTCGGGAGGCTGAGGTTGGTGACTGGACGGAAAGCCTTTCTGTCAAACACTGCTTGGAAGGTGGCAGGATCCACCCCATGCTGGTCAAAGCCTGAGCAGTTGATGGTGAAAGTGTCTCCTGTTCCTGTAGAGAGCAGAGACCTCATAAGAGAGGGCCTATTGCCAGGGCTGGAGCCTCTCTGCAGAGAGAAAAAACAGAGGACACACTGGGTGAGGGTAGGTGAGCCCTCCTTCCTGGGCCAAGACACCCCAAGGCCAAAGCCCTTCCTGCCAGGGCCAGAGAGGATGGGCTGGTCTGGGAGGCAAATGGTGGAAGCTGATGTGGTGAGCTGAGTCAGTACCCTATTCTCATTCACATTGTTCATCCTCATGCAAAACCTGCTGAAATCTGTATGCAAACTTGTCCTTGGTGCAGTGCCAGCCCCTTCAAAGAGGCCTATGGTGTACCCATCAAAGTTTCTTGGGTCCACCCACCTAGTAGCACTGCTTAGCACTGTCCTGGAACTTGTGATCAAGGTCACTGAGAAATCTGCTTTAATGATTTCTCCTCCTCATTTTCTGGGACTTCTGTTTATCCAAGGCAAGAGCTGATTTATCAAGAAGATAGAGATACTGCAACTGCACTTACTAGGTAAACATAGGAAACGTAGTAGCTATTCTCAATGGATGCTATGTGTTTATTTTGCCCTTCACAGATGTAGTGACCTCAGGTATCTCAGGGTTTATTTCAGCACTGGGATCATTAGGCGCTATCACTGAGCATGTACCATATGCCAATCACACAGTAAGCCCTATGTGGCTGTTTTTCCCGGCCACGGTGAGGGAGCCATCTGGGTAGTATGTGGGCGGAATCTTTGCCCTGTTTCCATTTTTGTGTTATCTTTTCCTCTGCCTATTCCTCTGTGTCTCCATGTCTTCTCTTAATGTTTAAGGTATGTACCCAGACTGGGGACAAATATTCCCTCAGGGAGGCAAAGTATCCACTCTCTCCTACCTCAGATTGATTCCCACCTTCCTTAATATTTTACTTCTTCCTTCAGGGTGTATTTCAAGTCATGTATCTAATCAGAAGATGAGTGGCTACTCTTTTCATAACACCATATCAAAGGAAAAAGAGACTGGGAGGGTGGGATGAGGGTATGGTGAAAAGGGCATTGGAGGTCAGTAAAAGGTAGAATTAGGCAGTAAAATGGGACAGCTTGGTAGATCCATATGCAGGCTGGGATGGAGGAGCACTGTGTGTCCTGAGCAGTGTAATGTCTTTCTACCTGTTACCAAAAGGAAACCAAGCCGCTGACATTATGAAGGAAATCTTTAACATGTTAATTCTGAATGTCCTTCAAGTGCTAGAAGGAAGTTCCTAGACATCCTTCAGAACCACACTCTGGTCTTCCCCGTTCTCTCCCCATCTTACCTTGAAGCAGAAGGCTGACAGTGAGGCAGAGGAGAAATCCCCCCCTAGAGGGCCACCCCCCTTCCATCCTCTTCTTCTGGACTCCTCTTGCAACTCACCCCCAAATCCTGGAGCTTAAAGGAGCTCAGACCACACCTTGGTTCCTGGTTTTGAATACTGCTCATGACAGGTGACCACACTCTGGTGAGAGGCTGTGGCCAGAGAGATCACAGTAGTGTCCTGCTCTGACCCTGTCCAGGTGTGCTTTCTGGGCTCCAGGAGGGGAGGAAGTCAGGCCAAGACTAAGGGAGAAGCATCCTGTTTGGCAGCTCTGTGCTTAGATCACTAACAAAATAACTTGCCTTAATGAGAGCATGTGGGCTGGGGAAATAAGAATTATTATTTCTCTAAGGCCAGGGAATCTGCAAATTTGGAAAAGTGACAATATTTAGTGATTTGGTTATGTACAAATTGCAAATATCAAATTATAAATCTTGATTCATAGCTTCATCATCTATTGTTTATATTTTTTCCAGTAGCCCCTAGCTGGATTTCCTCTGTCCAATCTTTCTGCCTCCCTGATTCATTCTTCCCCAAACTAATGTTCTCCATACATTTTTTTACTCTATGCATTGATTACATGATAATAGAAGCCATTAAATTAATATAGCAGATCTGTTTTTAAAACCTTTGTGTGGTCAATAGTGTCATACATTATCACAAACTAGAAATCTCAGCTAACATCAGTATTAGTAGCCTGAGTCAATATTATGTCTTATGTCACATCTCTATAAAAAACGCAATTGGACCAAATGAATGAATTGGAGCATTGTTATATTAAGTATCTTAGTTACATTTCCAGAAAGACTTGGAAATTTTTTTTCTTGCATAAAGGGTGAAGAGTCAGACCTAGAATACAAAAGAAACTTTGTTCAGGATGGAAGATCGTGACAGCCCAAAGTAGAAACTGCTAGGGAAGGCAGGGATGACTTAGGGGCGCAGAGAGGGAAATTCCAGGACAGAGGGTTGCAATATCATCTGTCTGAAGTTTGAAATATCTGCAGTCCTTCAGCCTCACCAGCTCTGTAAGTCAGTTCTCTTCTTTGGAAACTTGGCCAAAGGATTGGGCCATCATGTCATGCAGGGCCAAAGTACTGCTGTGTCTGTCTCCACATGGACACACCCACGGGGCACTGGACTCCTGGACTGGCTAAGAGTGAAGGACTTTCAAGGGATGCTTGAGTTCCAGTGGTAGACCAGGCTCCCAGGCCTTAGATCGAGGAAAGGAGAGTTAACTTTAAGCCCTGCTGAAAGTGGTTGATGTATATCTTGTTTTTATCAAAGTTGGCTGAAAAATGGGACCTAAGTCCTGATTGGACTCAGCAGTACATTTAGCTGCCATGAGACAGAGGTGATAGTGCTGAGGACACGGCTGGGTTTCCGAGCCCTTCATGTTTGGGGGGCAGTCTTGGATCTATTGGAGGATACCACTGCTTGGGTGTGGGCGTTTCTAGACACCTTTGCATTCCCCTGGGGTTTCCTAAATGTTAGTTGCAGTGAAGCCATGGGCATCCTAACCTGGAAAAGCATTTTCATCATCCTCTAGCTGCCTCTTGTTTTGGAGGATGGCCCCGTGCACCATGAGCAAGCCTTCCTGGGAGGGTAGAGAGCCGAGGTGAAGAATCTCTGGAAACTGCGGTACCATCAAAGCCCTCAGGCTTCACACCTGGTCACCTCCTTAGTGGTCTCACTCCTAGTCTGCGTTTCTAAATCATCCTCCACTGTGCAGCCGGTGTAATTTGAAATGCAGATCTGACCATATCCTTCTTATATATAAAATATTTCAATCACTCCTATTGTCTATAGCAGCTTTGTTAAGGTTGCTGAGACAGAATTTCCAACAAGTTTCTCAGGTGCTGCTTTAGCTACTCATCCTGGGATCACACTGAGAGAACTACTGGCCTGTAGGATGAAATCTCTCTCCTTAGCATGATGTAAAGGACTCCCTGGCTGAAGGGCCATCTAGCTCTCCATCATTTTTGTCTTGGATTTTATGTTATAAAAGAGTTGTTCTTATCTTTAATATGTATCAGAATTACCTAATTGCCTTACTCTCACCACTGTGGCCCTAAATCAGAATCTCAACCCCAGATCAGAATTGCAGGCATAGTACTCAGGAATTTATGTTTTAAACTGGATCCACAGCTGATTCTCATGCAGGTGGATCTTGGGCTACACAGAAACACTGCCTATTAAATAGCACCCACTCAATGTGTGATTTTACGCCTCCACATTCTTGTGACCTAAAATACACCTTCCTTCTGCTATTGTTCTCTTGTCCCACTAATAAATTCTTAAGGACTCAGTGCAACTTAAGCATTCAGTGAAGCCTTCCTCCTCAATCTCTCCCTCTCCTCTCTCTCTCACGCACACACACATACGCCTGAATACTGTTGTGACCCTTAAACTGGAAACATCTCTTTACATGTGTATCTCCCCTCCTGCTCTGTAACTTCATGGAGAGCAGGAAGCATATCTTTTTTTTTTTTTTTGGCCCTCTCCAGTGTGTGGCATATAGGAATAAGTAGTCAATAAATGCTTTTAAAATTGAAAGGTAGTTGATTTACAATATTAGCTTCAGGTATACAACATAGTAATTCAGTGTTTCGATAGATTATACTCCATTTAAAATATAAAATATTGGCTGTATTCCCTGTGCTGTATAATATATGTCCTCATAGCTTATTTATTTTACACATAGTAGTTTGTACCTCTTAATCCCCTATCCTTGTGTTGCCCCTCCCTCCTTCCCTGTACCCACTGGTAACCATTAGTTTGTTCTCTGTATCTGTGAGTCTGTTTCTGTTTTGTTATATTCATTCATTTGTTTTATTTTCTAGATTCCACATGTAAATGATAACATACAGTATTTGTCTTTCTCTGTCTGACTTATTTCACTAAATATCATACCCTCTAGGTCTATCCATGTTGTTGCAAATGGCAGAATTTCATTCTTTTTTGTGTCTGAGTATTATTCCACTATATATATTATATATAGTATTATAATAGTATTCCTATACATACATAGATATATCTCACATCTTTATTCATTTGTTGATGGACACTTAGGTTGCTTTTCATATCTTGGTTATTGTAAATAATGCTGCTATGAACATTGGGGTGCATATATCATTTCAAATTTGTGTTTTCATTTTCTTCAGATATATACTCTTGCGTTGAATTGCTGGATCATATTGTAGTTCTATTCTTAATATTTTGAGAAATCTCCATACTGTCTTCCATAGTGGCTGCACCAATTTACATTCTTACCAACTGGTGTACTAGGGTTCCCTTTTTTCCACATCCTCACCAATACTTGTTATTTGTAGACTTTTTGATGACAGCCATTCAGACAGATGTAAGGTGATGTTTCATAGTGGTTTTGATTTGCATTTCTCTGATGATCAGCAATAAGAGTTTAATGTGCAAAATATATAAACAGCTCATACAACTCAATATCAAAAAAACCAAACAACCTGATTAAAAATGAGCAGAAATCCTAAATAGACATTTTTCCAAAGAAGATATACAGATGGCCAATAGGCATGAAAAGATGCTCAGAAAATGTTAATGAAATACCTGGCCTGTCAGTTCATTATGATGGGGTGAGAGACGCAGGCACCTTTGGCAGAGGTAAGAAAGGTGACTGAGATCCTCATGGGAGTCCTGAGGCCAGATCAGAGAAGTTACCTGTTGTTCCCCTGGTGTTGCTGAGGTGTGGGCCTCCACCTTGGGTACAGTTTGGTAGAGCTGGGGGTTGGCAGAAACAAAACAGTCTGCAGCAGGTGGAATCCAGAGGGCTGGAGCCAGGGCCCAGCCTTTTATTTCTGATTGCTGCCTCTAAGTTTGCAAGAAGGCTAGGCTTAGAATGGCCTAACCAGAGCTACCATTTATGAAGTTCGTGCCGCATGCTCTATGCTCTGTTATGTACTTTACTTACAGTATTCATATCCTTACAACTGCTTTGAAAGGGCAGCACTATTACTCCCATTTTACAGATTAGAAAACTGAGGTGCAGAGAGGTAAAAAAATCTTGGTCAGTGTCCACCCAGGTGGAAATTTGTAGAATCCAGATTCAAACCCAGGCCAGTCTGGTTCCATTGTTCTTTCTTGCTCTTTTCATTACTCCATAGCTGGGAAGTCTTGTGAACTAGATTATTAGGCTCCTAGGTTTCCACAAGTGAAACCCTTGGACCTAGACCATGTTTGGATCTGAAGGCAAACAGGGGAATAGGAGCTGTAGTTTTGCAAGTCAGATGCCAACACTTTTCACTGTTGCTTATTCCAAGGGGGATCTCACTGCATGGCCCTCTGGTGGCCCCATTCATCTGGGACCCTGAGGGATCAGATTTGGGAATATAGCTATAATCTGGCAAGGGCAGAATTAGCTGGTGGAAGAGGGAGGGTAAGTGAGGGCCATTGTTTTGCAGCCCTGATGATTGGCAATCACATACAGAGGCTACTGGCCAGAGCTAAGAATCTAGGAGCCTGGAGGCAGCCAAAACGTCCAGACTGCAGGGTGGGTCACTGGCTAGGGTGCCTGGAGCAGAAGAGAGGGAGGGTCCTGGGACTCCCCAGAGGTACCTGGGAAAAGAGCCTAGGACAACCACTCACCTCTGGCTGCCGCTTTCACAGGCCTGGACTCTCTGGAAGTGTGACACCATACTTACCACTTCACTTTTCTCCACTTCATTTTTCTCATCTGAAAAATGGAGGTTGTGCTAGAAAGTCTATAATTCTTCATGTCTAGTGCCTCCCCACTAGAAATCGATTTTGCACTCTGGGGGTCAGTCTGCATGACAAAAAGATGCTGTCTAGTGTGTCACATTGGACTTTCTAGTTTCTGTAAACCTATAAATGTTTTTTAATGCATATTAAAAAGTATTTAATCTGTGTTATTGGCTCCATTTCACAAATGAAGAAATGTAAACTTGTAAGGTTAAGCCACTTGTACAAGTTTGCCCAGCTAGCAAGTAATGGAGTCAAATTAGAACCCACTGCTGTCAGATCCCAAAGTCTCTATATTATACTATTTTTTCCCTGCTATATAGAAGAACCAGTGCTGGTGAATGACCAAATACAGTTTATTGAAGGGAGAATCATAAATTGTAGAGGAGGAAAATGATAGGCTTGAAATGAAGTCTGTGGCTTCACATCCTAGTATGGGTCTGCAGGAAGAGGAGAGAGAGGCACAGATGGTAATGAGATAATACATTTTAATGTTGGGTTAATATGGACCCCCCCCAAAATCATGTAGAAAACATGGAGAAATGCTGCTTATAATGGTTTAGAGAAAAAGAAAGTGAACAAAAATGTGTGCAAGAACCACAGGGTAGCACTGCAGATGAATGGACAAAGTGAGGAGCTGTTGGCAGAAACAGACCATCAAATGCAAGATGGCCCAGGCAGGACCAGTTGCCTGTCAGCAGATTTTCCTAACGAGGTCATAAATTACCTTGCAAAGCCAAAGCCTTTCAGGGGCTTGCCACGTAACAAGGGGAAAGTCATTAGCACAAAGTGTGCTTGTCATATGATTCTGTTATAGATGGAACAGAAAGACAACAATCACATTTGTTAATTTTCTGGGAGCTCTCTGATTTCAGAGGTTCTCTATGATTCTCTATTGTGTGTTAAGATCACGGGTTCAGATTTTGCTTTTGGAAAAAATAAAATCACCATAATTATATCATGCCTTCTCTTACTAAAAGGAGATAGAGCATCTTAATCCATAGGTCAAAAAAGATAAAGTGCATGTATTCTATTCAAATAAAACATAAAACTATGTAATGAAAAAAATTTGAGGGGGCAGATTTAGCTCAGTGGTAGAGCGCATGCTTAGCATGCACGAGATCCTGGGTTCAATCCCTGGTACCTCTATTGAAAAAATGTGAAGAAAATAAATGAGAAATATGTACCATGAAGATGGGCAGAAGCAACAAAATGATGCAAACGGATCTTATACAATTTTGGAACTTATCAAAATCTGGGTAAATGAGCTACTCTGCAAAGTCAAGGGTGAGATTCCAGGTGAGGTGACTTCTTCAGGATAGGGCACAGGAGAAGAACATCCAAAGTATCTGGCAACAGATATCAGCAGCAAAAAAGCTAAATCCACAGAGAATACAGAGGAAAGAGTGATTGCCCAGATCAGATTTGGGGAAGTACATACCCCAGAAAGCAGTGGAGGAAGTGCAGCGGGTGAACTTGGGTGTTATGATATGATGAAGGTGGGAGGGAAGGGGTGAGGAATAGAAAAGACTGAGGGAGGCAGTAAAGGAAAATGGAAAAGAAAGTTTGTCTTAGGGACCCTGGTCAGGGACTTGTTCTTCCTGTTGTAATTCCTGCAATGTTAGTGGATGAAGACTTGAACTGGAATTGGTGTTTCTACATGGCACTCTTGGAGAACTTGTCTGGTTCTCCTCCTCAGTCCGGAGGGCCGTGCAGCAGAGGCTGAGTCCCATGTCCAGAGCCAGCTGCCTTGGTTCAAACTGCAGCTTAGTCAGCTGACTAGCTCTGGAAACTTGGGAAACAGCTCAGTGGCTGTCACTGCACCTCTCTGTGCTTAATTTATTTCATCTCATTTATTTGAATATATAAATGTGGAAAGTAATACAAAACCACAGTTCTAAAACCTAAAGAGCTTTGAAAGCCAAATGATTTTTCACAAATTATTTGGTGGCACAACCTGACCTGAACGGATGCGAGACTACTCAATAATTTCGTTTTTGCTGCCGAGTGTGAATATTCACAGATTCCACTGCAGACGTGTGTATTGTGTTAGAGGGTGCTACTGTGTACCCTACTTGGGGTGATAGTCATATACAGTACATGTATGATTGTTACCTTTTTAAAATTGGAAAAATTCCAAATTCCCAAACACATTTGGCTCCAAGGATTTGTGGATCTGTAGTTCTTACTTCATAGGGTTACTGTAAGGGTTGAATATGCTTATTCATATAAAGCGCTTAGAGGAGTGCCTGACACGCATTAATAACTTAATAAATGTTTGGTTACTTTCATTACTACTATACTGTGTCCTTTCTCAAAGCCCACTTTGTAGAGAGCTGTGAGTTGAGGAACTGCCAAAACAATAACATATGTCCAAAATAATAATATAATAGATAGGCTAATTTACTTAGGTGAAGGTCATGGCTCCTGATTTAAGCCTAGACTGTGTAGATGCTAGACCTCAGACATGTCTGGAGGACTGGTGATGGTGAGGGGAGTGCTTGACAAGAGTTTAGAAACTGAAGAGCCAAAGACTTTCCTGGGGGGAGGGAAGCAGAGGGGGAAAAAAGGAGAATTAAGGGACACAAGTTTAGCTGGAGGACCAGGAGCCTGGGTGAAAGGAGTAGTGCCGAGTTAGCAGGGTATTTCCGCCTCAATACTCCCAGATTCCCGTGCACTCCTGCCCAAGTCCAGCAGAAGGAGACTGCAAGGAAAGAGCAAGTAACAGCTGGGCCTGGTGACTCAGCATACAGCTGAGAACATCTGTGCTGCAGGATACAGATGCAGTGGCCTGGGCTCTGAGGACACAGAAGCTCCTGCAGCAAATAGCCAGGTAGGACTTCAGGCCCCCACCACCAGCCACAGCCCTTCTAGTGGACATTGGCAGCCTTGCCACCCTTTGGGCGTCTACAATGACAAGAGGAAGTCAAAGGAATTTGAGGAAGAGCAGCAGAGGGAAGGAACCAGGGAAATATAGTTTAGTAAACAATATTGTGACTCTCTTTTTATTCCTAGCCTGTTACGACCTGGGAAATTTAGGCTTCAGATAGAAAGTAGTAGAATACACTGAAGAAAGGAAAAGAAATGGTTGCTAAAAATAAAGGATTGTGTTCAATTTGTGATTAAGTTGCTCTCAAATCTATGGTTTTCTGAACCTGGGGTGTCCAACAAATCATGCCACAGCTCTTGTGGAAGTGGGACCTCCACTTCCCCCAAATAGCTAATGGGAATAATGGGCCAAGAGACAAAGACTTTCAAAATGATAAGGCAAGTGCAAGGAAGGGGGATTTTCCAGTTTATATGGGGGCATTTGTGTCAGTCCCAAGTAAAGCAGATGCAATTTTCAAATGTGCTTCCCTTGGCCTGATGTTCTTTTCTTTGCATGATTAAGGGCAGATCAACTCTAACTGCAACACAGACAGCTAGCAGTAATTTGGGATTATGTTAACACTCTAAGTGCTTAATCATGAGTGAGTCATATGTCAGGCTGTGACAAGAAGGCTTCACTCTTAAACAAGAGATGCCTGGTTCTGGCACATTATTAATTTCTGAAGCTTAAATCCAGGATAACTGGATTTAGGAGGTTAATCCCTATTTTAATTCCTGGTAATAGATTTTGGCCCCATCTCTCTTCTCTTTGCACTTTCACATGTTGTCTGATAGACTTTTAAAAAACAAGAAAATCCTTCTTACTTTGATAATGAGAAGTTTCTGCAAGAAGACTCTCAACCCCAAGATTTTTAGTACTATCATATAATGCAGGGAGGAGTGAGTGCTTTTTGCAAAGGGGTTTATTGGAGGAGATTCAATCAAGGAAGCATTCCAGGAACCTGAATCCTGAGGAGCCAGGCAGGCAGGACTCACAGGAGGGCTGAGGGGAGCTGATGGCATGCAGGCTCAAGGATCTGATTCAGGCGGGCATAGGAAACCATCCAGATTTGGTTTGAAACTGCACAAAAGGACTGGATTGAAAACAAGGTGATTGCTAAGGTTGTAAGGTGGGATTTGGAGAGGCATGAGAGCCTGGCTCTCTGGAGGTTTGTGGAGGCAAGAGGAGCTCTTGCCTGGATCTCACAAATGGACATCTGCCTAGGTGTTCCAGAGGACGATGACAGTGATGATGGAGGTGGCCATGAAGAGCAGGTAGAGGCGGAAGAGCAGGGTGTCCATCACGCGGCTGAATTGTACCCACAGGCTGACCAAGTGCTGCTTCTGAGCCTCGTCTTCCTGCTGGGCCCTCGTTGACTCAGGGCACCTATTTAACTCTGCCTCTTTTGGACCTGGCACCTTCCCCACCAACTCCACGGGCTCCTTCACACCTGCAGAGAGACAGAGACTTGACTGTAGGCTGTCAAGGTCAGCTGGGAAGTTGTGGGGGCCAGGACAGGAGGCCGGAGCAGGGAAGTGGAGATGCTGGAAGAGGAGGCATGGGCAATGCTGAGTCCCCTCACCAGGCAGGTGGGCGGGGCTGAGGCCCAGGCCGGTGTTTCCCTTCTGGGGCCCAGCAGGGCAGCACTTCCTTGGGCTGGTGCAGCGCAGAAGCAGGGAATGGAGCCAGTGAGGCATGGGTGGGGGCTGGGTGGTGGCCAGGTGCAGCAGGTAGGTGATGAAGATGGTCTCCAGCAGGCTGACCACCATCAGCGACAGACACAGGGCAAAGTAGACACCTGGAGGGAAGGCAGGCCTGTATGAGGGCCAGAGACACCTCCCAAGACTTTTTGTTTCCTCTTTCCCCAGAGGGCCCTTTTCAATTTGACCTGGTTTCACTTGTCCCTCCCCCATCACACCCCCACCTTGCTTTTATTTTCCTGATGGAGGGAGGTGACATACTGATGAGTGGGGTGCCACTGGCCGGGAGTAAGTCATTCATCATGAGCAGGAAGACGTTGTAGCCCAGCAGAAGGGTCATCTTGAATGGGGCACGGTTCCCGCTTTCTGCCGGCAGGAAGAAGCTGAGGGCATCGATGGCCATCAGAAAACTGCTGGGCACCAGAAGGTTGATGACGTAGAGTCTGGGCCTGCGCCTGATGGCCACCTGGTGGCGGGGGGACAAGTGAGGAGTAGGCTGGGAGGCTGCCAAGCCAGTTAAGAACGAGAGTTGAGAGCTGTCCCAGACCAAGCTTTCTAGTCAGGAAATGTTACCTCAAGTCCCGTTCACTGTCCTGCTTCTCCAGCAAAGTCATCTTAATCAGCACACTGCCCTTCCAGGGTTTGAGTCCACCATGCAGCTTACCACTGAAATGTATCTCATTCTTAATTGGCCCAAAGTGGCAACTTTCTCTGCTGAAATTTTTATTCCTACCAATGTGCTCTTAGCAGGACTGGGGGACCAGATTCTTAGATACCGTGTGCATTGTATTTCTGCTTGCTTTCCTCATCAAGGTCTAATCACTAGTGACTTTGTTGTTGGACATTTAATACCAGCGGGAGGGAAAGCAAGATAGAGCAAATGTTTTGGGGTCACCAGGATTTGGAATCATAATATCTCTAAGTCAATGCTTCATAACTTTTCCACCATTTCTTTAAAAAAAAAACATAAAACTTGCTGCCCTCCAAAAATTTCTGGCAGCCCTGGGTGGTGGGAGGCTCGTGCTCATAAAAATCACTGCCATGGGAGCTTTGTTTCTTCCTCAGGGAGGATTCATTTCATCAATATTTACTGAGTGCCAGGTACCGTTCTAGGTGCTGGAGTTTATCAGTGAAAAAAGGGAAAACAATCCCTACCCCTGCAGGGCTTACTTTCTAGTGGGAGCCCTTACTTTCTAGTGGAGGACATAGCTAGGTGTCTTAGGAGGAGATCCCACCCAGGGCCCCTGAGCTCACATGGAAGATGATTTGGTCATACTCATTGGTGCCCATAGCCGTCTTCTTCATTCTTTGATGGATACCCTGAAGTACCCACTCCCCCTTGCTCCAAATGATGTTCTGTGATGTTTTCAAAATCTCCTGCACATCCTTATCCATGCCCAGGACCATATTCTCCACTGCAAAGGAGACCCAGACAACTCAGCTTCACCCAATACTCCCAACCCCTTTGCCCAGCCTGTTGGAGTCCTTGCCACTTAGCTTCCACAGCCCTTTCAGTGGGATTCCCTCTCTGTTCCCAGCTTTATGTCTTCTTCTCTCAAATCCCTTTCTCTACCTCTCAGAAGGCCACTATATTTGAGCTTCCCTCACCTGTGTAGATGAAAGAGCTGAAGGTGAACGTGCAGTTCTGTTCATCAAAGGGGAAGTAGAAGATGTCCAGGTTGCAGATGCTGACCACCCGCATTGGCTTGTTGTATTTGATGCGACCATCACTGTTGACATAAGCCATGAGACCTGTAGGTGTCTTATCCACATCCATGCTGTATGTGAGAAGGATGGGGAGGTGGATACTGTGGGTTCCCCATCAGACCTGACCTTCTTTCTCAGGTCGCCCCATTCCTGTGCTCCAGCCCCACTCGTCTGACCTCCCCCTTCCACCTATCGCCATGTTCTGGGGGTTTCAGATGCTGCTCCTTTCTAGTGGAGTCTTTGTGTGGCCCCTCCTCCTGGTTACATCATTGCTCTTCCCTGGACATATGGTATCCTTGCTCTTTTCAGCCCCAATACTCACAACTCCTCGATGAAGATATCTGGAAGCCACAAGTTCTCAGCTGCCATGCTGAGTTTCCTGATGCCCCCGCATTCCTTTGGGTTCCACCTGATGAATGGGTTGTACCAGATCTGGAGGAATCCATGGGGTGGGACAAAGCAGGCAGGGGACTGGTTTTAGTCTTCCTCTGTCTCCTGCACTTTATATTCCTTTTTTCACTCATTTCTTTACTCTCCCATCCCTTCTCTGGTGACAACTGTCACAAGGTCACTAACGAAGTTTTACTTGCTTCCACTTCTCCCTCAGTGCTCTCAAGGGAGACATGGAGTTTGGCTTTGGATTCCCTGGGATGGAGCCACTTAAATATTGGCTTCCATGACCTTGGTTTATGCCACCAGCTACCTATGCCCCATCTCTGCTCTCCTAAAATGGCAGAATAACAGGAAGTTTTGCATTTTCATTATTGGTCTGGCTCTGTTGGAACTTGTTTAATTTGTGGTATTCTCAGATTTATCCATTTGAATCTGCCAAATTGGACCCTGGAGTGGAAAAAGAGAAGTATCATAGCAAAGGGGAGACTGGGACTCTCATACCATATTCAGCCACAGGAATGATGTCATCAGTTGAAGCTGTGCATCCTGGAAAAACAATTTTCATCCAGGATCATTAACTTTATGAAGTCAGTTCCAATGCCACCACCCACCTCTTACTCATTTCCAAAGCAGTTCTGTGTGGCAGTTATGATTTTTAATCATAGGCACTGAAAAATGTAAGTCATATAATCCAGGGTACATGGGAAGTGTAAGTGAAAGCATCAGTATGAGGGTCCATCAGGATTATGTTTCTTGTGGAGTATTCGAAAAAAAGGGACAGATTTTACCTGCAGCAATGCCATCATAGCATTTCCTGTCATGCCTCCCTATCCCACAGACTGAGCTCTTAATTTTACAAAATCCAGCCAGGGGACCCGCTGCTCACCACTAGACTGTTACAGAGTTGGGTCAGGACTTACTACTTCCAAGATGGCATACAGGGTGAAGGAGATGTTGACATGAGTGGGGAGGCTGAAGTTGGTGACTGGAGGGAAGGCCTTTCTGTCAAACACTGCTTGGAAGGTGGCAGGATCCACCCCGTGCTGGTCAAAGCCTGAGCAGTTGATGGTGAAAGTGTCTCCTGTTCCTGTAGAGAGCAGAGACTGTGAGAAGAGTGCTGGGGCTAGGGCCTGGGGAGTGTTTCTGCACAGAGAGACAACAGGGGGCATGGGAGAACCGTGTGGATTCCTTCTTCCTGGGCCAGGGAGCATGGGCTGGGCTGGCAGGCAAATGGTGGAAGTTGATGAGGTGAGCTGAGCCAGGGCTCCATCCTCAATTCTGTTGTTTCTCTCTCTCCATGCAAAACTTGTCCAAATGGGTATGCAAAATCAGCCCTGACCACCATTTTTTAGTGTCCTGCTACGTTCTCAACAATCTCATCACAAATGTCTCCCCCTTCATTTCGTGTCCTTCCATTGTTTGTCTCTGTCCTTGAGCCACTGGGTTGAATGTCAGTGACAAATTTTGTAATCACAGTTCTCCTTCTCACTATATGAACAGGGCATAGATGGTCATGAATTAATGATGAGAGAAATAATCAGGTAGGTAGTGAGAAATATGTGGGACCTTAAGGAACTCGATTTTTCAATTGAATGAGTATATACCATGTCTCTGCTATGTGCTATGATTGTTCTTTTCTAAAACTCAGGAGTCATCACCACTGAGACCATCTTAAAAAGAGTTCCTCGATGCCCATCTCATTCCTAACCCTTTTCTTACCATACTTTGTGGAGCAGAAACTGAAAATGTATGTGGTAACGTCTTCTGGTAGAGTCTGTTTTAATCTGCCTCTGATATTGTCATATCCCTCATTGCTTATTCTCAATAATGAACAAAAAAATACTCTCAACTTGGAAACTGGACTGAAAAAGTTTCCCTCTTTCATGGCAGATCTTCTCATCTGCCTCCTTCCACTTAGCATCTTTTCTTGTTGCATTTTTTTGCTTAAGAGAACTGAGAAAGAATTTTCTTCTTCTCAACATCAATTGATGCTCAGAAGCCATGGGGATAGATTTTATGCTTGGAAACAGAAAAACATAGGGAAAAAGAAGCGTGGTGGAAGAGGGTGGAGAAGTAGCTTGAGAGAAGAGTCAACCAACTGTTAGGATCCTAGAAAGAGCTACAAAACTGTCAGTTATGAGTTAATGAACACCCAGTCACTGATAAAAATTAGCCTGGTTTCGCTGTTTCCCAGAGGTTATATATTTGCTTTGCTCTTGCTCTTGTCCCATCTTACCTTGAAGCAGCAGGTAGAAAATGAGGCAGAGAAGGAATCCTTCCCCACGGAGCCAGCCTCTTTCCATCTTCCTCTCCTTGGCTCTTCTCTGGGAACTAGTGATGATGTTGACCTTAAAAGACCACAGGCCACACCTCAAGCTCTAGCTTTGAATAATTCAGGTGTCAGGTAGCATGAGCCATGTCTCTAACAAGCATCCCTGATGACAATGGAATATCACGGAGGACTACCCAACCTTAACTAGACCTGCATCTAGTATCCAAAAGTAATCTGACAAATCAGCTTGGAGAGGAGGAAGGAAAAACATTTGGTCGCTGGAGCAGTGCTAATGGCCCCCTCATACTTTAGAGTCACTCTGGCACATGATGCACCATAGGAAAAGCACACAATGGCTGCTGTTACCTTCAGGTGGCACATGTACTGCTGCCAGCTTTCAGAAAAACCGGGGATGGCCTTCTTTTTTATAATCAACTTGAGATTGAGGTTTTAAATATGACTTCCTTACTGGTAAGTCTTAACTTTTGATATTTTGAGTGTCAAAAGCAATTTGGACCCAGGTCTACTGGATGGAGGGAGTTGGGTAGAGGGGAGGTGGCAGAGTTTTTAGTAGAAGTTGGCTTGTGAGGTCATGAGTGATCAGCCTTTAAATTCATGTTGTTTTTGGCCCCTTGGTGTTTTTAGAATAGTTAGTTGTCAACATTTTAAAAATTGGGAGATTTCACATAAAAACGGTGTTTCTGGCTTCACTTGAAAAAGAAGATCAAGCAATTCTTGGCTCACATTTCTGCTTGACAACAACACTTTGTGCCAAAGCTAAGATGTGGTTAAACCCTTTGGATGGAGCATCTAGATCATCAGTTTCTGTCACCAACTATTGTCTTATTCCTGACTGGCTTCCCTCATTTATGTTACCTGCTTGGCCCCTATAGGCATTTGAGTTTGCCTTTGAGTGTTATGATTAATTTTCTTGTTTGATTCTTTTTTTTTTTAACATCTTTTATTAATTTATAATCATTTTACAATGTTGTAAAATTCCAGTGTAGAGCACAATTTTTCAGTTATATATGATCATACATATATTCATTGTCACATTTTTTTCTCTGTGAGCTACCCATAAGATCTTGTGTATATTTCCCTGTGCTATACAGTATAATCTTGTTTATCTATTCTACAATTTTGAAATCTCATCTATCCCTTTCCACCCTCCGCCCCCTTGGCAACCACAAGTTTGTATTCTATGTCTATGAGTCTGTTTCTGTTTTGTATTTATGTTTTGTTTGGTTTTTTGTTTTTTTAGATTCCACATATGAGTGATCTCATATGGTATTTTTCTTTCTTTTTCTGGCTTACTTCACTTAGAATGACATTCTCCAGGAGCATCCATGTTGCTGCAAATGGCGTTATGTTGTCAGTTTTTATGGCTGAGTGGTATTCCATTGTATAAATATACCACATCTTCTTTATCCAGTCATCCGTTGATGGACATTTAGCCTGTCTCCATGTCTTGGCTATTGTAAATAGTGCTGCTGTGAACACTGGGGTGCAGGTGTCATCCTGAAGTTCTTGTTTGATTCTTAAAGAGCCTTAGGAAGTAATTTCAAAAATACCATGCCATTCCTAGGTGAGCATGGGTCTTGTCAGATTTAGAACCTGCGGGGGAAAAAAAAAAGATAGAATGTGCAAATATTTGTTTCCTAGTGGAAAGCAGAAGTAGGGTAAGTGAGCCAAAGTCATCATTGGCTTAACCTGTTTTATGCTAGAATGATTTCTGTTAGGGAAGGCTCCAGGGAGTGCCATCAGTGGCTAGGAGATCGAAGGGAGAGACGTTGCTTCAGTGAAGAAGCTTTGCAGATTAGTTGGTATGAGACAGTAAGAAAAGTCTAAGAACCAAATCTTGTTTCTACTAGAATCATGTCACTTTTCTTCAGTCCCAGTGTCCTCGTCTCTCAGGCCGGGAGGATAAAACCTATCTTGCAGGGGTTTCATGTGGTCAGAGATAATGTTTGTAGATCGCCTTTCCCATCCTAAGGAATTAATGAATGGAAGCAGGAATAACAGTAAAAATGGCAGAAATAGTAGTTGCTGTTATCCCTGCTCTCTCAAGATGGCTCAGGTTGCTTCAGCCTGAATGGAATCTTCCAGACTTCAAATGTCTGAGTGGCTGAGTCAGCCCCAGTTCCTCTGAGCAGAGGAGCATTTTCTCTTGGCCACTCTCAGCTGCATACTGTCAAGGACCTACCCCTCCACTCTCAGCATCATTCTTCATCAAGATTTGAGAATCCTTCCCACTGTGGGAAGTTCCTTTTTCTTTCTCTTTTCTTTTCTTTTTCTTTTTTCTTTCCTTTCCTTTCCTCCTCTTCTCTTCTCTTCTCTTCCCTTCCCTTCTTCCTTCCTTCCTTCCTTCCTTCCTTCCTTCCTTCCTTTTCTTTCTTTCTTTCTTTCTTTCTTTCTTTCTTTCTTTCTTTCTTTCTTTCTTTCTTTCTTTCTTTCTTTCCCTCTCTTTCTTTCTTTCTCTCTTTCTTTCTCTCTTTCTTTCTTCCTTCCTTCCTTTCTTCCTTTCTTCCTTTCTTTCCCTGTGCTATACAGTATAATCTTGTTTATCTATTCTACATTTCTTTCTTTCTTTCTTTCAAGATGACTTTGGATCAGCATTTCTCAAAGCATTTTCTGTAGAACACTAGTTCTATAGGATGTTAAATGCTTTTCTGAAAAATTATTTTTGGTTTTTCAAGTTTAAATATGTCTGAGAAATACTGAATGAAATAAGGAAAAATAGGTTTCGTTACTGTAGGATTTCTTAGAGTATTTAGCTTAAATGTTAATGTAACTTGAATATCATGTATATAATTTCCTAAACTTAGTTGACTTCTGGAAATTTCTTTTTCTCAGGATATCTTGCAGGACTAGTACTCCATGGATTTTTGGGAAACACTGCTTTAGGTAAATAGAGTAAATCTATAAGAAAGAAAGCTTGAAAAAAAACTGTGTCAGTCTTGCTACAGATAAAATATAGAATGCAAGCAGCATATGTATAAATAAATCAAGAAACTTAAGAAATAAATGAGATAAGTGGGTTTTTTTTAAAGATAAGTATTTTAAAACCTGAAATTTGATTGGACCTGTAAGAACCTGCAAGCGAATAGGAAGTAAAGTAGGTATCAGCTTCAAGCTGTTTCTGAAGCCCTGAGCAATACAGACTTAGACTGCCAAAAGGAGGACTCTTGTTTTTCTTCCTTTTCTTTAGATCAATGGCCTACCAGCTGCAGGCCACATGTCATCCACCTAGATCTAATTTTAAGATGAGAGTTTAAAAACATGCTTTGGTATTATTACCTCTCAAATATACTTAGTAACATTTTAGTAGCTGAAAAGCAATACTGATTTTTCTCATTGGTGGTATTGTAATCAATAACGTATATAATTTGTGTTTTAAGAGTATATATTTTTTCTTGTGGAATTCAATAAGTGAATTATTTTGAACGGAAAATAAACACAGTCTGCATCAGTTTTTAATTTTCCTGAACTGACATTCATTGCCAAAAAGGCTATCACCAATGTAGATCAAAGTTGTTCATCTCTGCTTCTGATCAAAAGCCCATATTTATAAAGCAACACACCTGAAGGAGAATTTTCGATGAATGACTTGGGGTGACCACTCTTCCAGTCTGCTCAGAACTGTTTTGATGAGAAGGCTCCATCCCAGGAGGACTCTTGATTCTGGCTTCGC
Organism: Camelus ferus; assembly: GCF_009834535.1. Taxonomy (NCBI): domain Eukaryota; kingdom Metazoa; phylum Chordata; class Mammalia; order Artiodactyla; family Camelidae; genus Camelus; species Camelus ferus. The sequence continues at coordinate 71,255,109 of NC_045696.1, forward strand.
TGGCTTAGTGGGACCTCGCTGCCTCTCATTTGTGACCTGATAGGTGCCTGGTCCACACTTCACAATGTGGGAGACTCCTCATGCACATCTTACCATTAGAGATGTTAGACGTATTGACTTGAGTACGTAATCCTTAATTGTCACTATTGGAGGAGTAAAATCCCAAGGCCTGTCTGTGGGCTTCAGTGTTTGTTATTTCAGCTAAGTACATTTAGCTGGTCGTTCTGGGTGGAGGGAACAGCTAGAGCAAAAACATGGAAATCACAGTGTTGTCAGGACCTCAGATTTGAGTAGGAGAGTGACACGAAATGAAACTGTGGTATTACGTGGGACCAGATCCCGGAGGTCTTGTATACCAAGCTAAAGTTTGGGTTAATTCCATAGTCCAGTGTTTCCTAAACTTGAATAAGGTTCAGACCTCTTTTAAGAGAAACAGTTCTCCCAAAACCCTGATACTGACTGAAATTATTTATTTTATAGTATTACTTAAATAGGTATATTCATAAGACCGTTTATTAAGTCCTTATGCATGTAGTTCTTACACCACTATGAAATTAAAATGAATTTACAAATTATGTACATGCAAGACTATCAACACAACAGTAATTTAATGTGGCGGATAATATTGTTTTATTAAAATTAGACAATTGCTATCATTTTTCCCCTCCTTATAATAAAGAGCTAATTTTTTGAATACTTGTTATTTTGCTGAGCCAGTTTGATAGTGCAGCTCAATATAATAGTATTTAAATTTTTTAAAAAGTGATTCTTCATTTCATTCTAACTACTGCCCTTACTGCTAACAAACTTGGGAGGTTATTACTACAAAGGTGAGGAGTGTGTAATTCTTTCCTTCTTAAAGTAAATATGTGATATGACTTACCATAACATGCATGTCTACACTACTGATACTGTATGAACACTCAGCTTCTCCCACGCAGTTCTCTATAAAAAATACTGTGAAACCTTTGTCTCTACAATATACTGTGATGTAATTTGGCTTTCATTCAGCATTGTTTACATCTTAAATTCTCTTCTTTTCTAATTTGCCTAAGACCATTAAAGAGGTGAGCTATTCTGTTGCATTATATTGTTTCCATGATGTCAAATAAAAAGTTCGGTTTATTAACTAACTTAAAAAAGGTCTTATTCCATGAAAATGACTTTCATTGCAAAACTGATCTGCAAAAGAGAAATTTTGTTTTTATAACTGGCAGAAGAATTCAGCACAGCGCCACCGCAGATGTGGAGTGATCAGGACATTAGCTCCTGCAAGCTGAGAAGAGGAGGGTGTCAGGGGGCTACTGCAGTAGAGCATTTCTTATGACAATGAATGGTACCACCATCCATCCAGTTCTGCAACCAAAAACCAAGGTGTTAACCATGACATCTCTCTTTCTCATCCCACCATTTCCAATCCATCAACAAGCTTTGTTGATTTTACCTCTTAAATTTCTCTTGAGTGCATCCACTTCTCTCCATCTTTTCCACCACAATTCTAGTCCAAACCTCCATCCTGGATGACAACAGTCACTCCTAGCTAGCCTCTTCTCTTCCATTCCAGCTGCCTCTAACTCTTTCCCCAGTCTGCTAGCCACAGGGAAGTTTTCAAAATGCAAATTCGAATTCTTAACCCTTAACCCATTCACCTTTTAAAACCTTTCAATGATTGCCTTTTGCTCTTACCTTAAAGACCTACAACATGGTCCACTTTTGGAGATCTTTCCTTCCTTCTCCCACCGCCTGGTCTTTATTTTTCCCTCTGCTTGGAGTGCTCTTTCTTCTGCCCATTTCCACCATCTTCACCTTGCTAACTCCTACTATCCTTCAGATGTAACATTTGCCTTTCCTTTCTGGTATATACCATCATTGTAGTTTCAGTTTGGATTAATGTTTATCTGGGACTGTAAACCCCATGAGGGCAGGATACTTGTCTATTTTAGCTCCATTGTATCTCCAGTAGTGAATGACTAAGTGTATTTAGTATATTTACACAACATACGTATATTTAAAAATACATACAATTCTGCATTGCAACATAGATGCTCTAGCGCCTTGCCTGAGGGTTGAGAATGTCACCTCCCAAAACGCTTCACAACATAAATACACTTCAAAGAGGGGATGCTTTGCAATCAATACATGTGAATAAGTATAAGTCTTTGGCACAGGTGGTCCTTGGACAGGCTGAGATAGTACCATAGTGTATTGAGGCCTTGAACCAGGGCTGTATGGTGCTTATCCATTTTTAAAAAACCTATAATCAATATATTTGAAGTATTTCATGGAGATTTTTGAAGCTTTTATTTTACATGAAGGTATCAGATACATGGCTTTGGAGTAGAACAGTGTTTGAAGCATGGTTGGAAGTATGAATGTGCCCTGGCGAGGTGGTTGCGGTGTGCTGAGAAAAGTTTTTCTTATCTCACCAGATGGCCACATGTGCTTAAGGAATCTCAGTAGGTCTATATCTCTATATCTATGTTTATATATCCATATAAGTCCTCAAGATTTTTCTGTTAAATTGCACATACCCCACTGAGAGGAGAAATGGTTTGTTCCTATGATACTAAGACTTTTTTATTATGAAATACTTTAAGGCTACCAAAAAGTACAGCAAATGATATTGGAAACACCTCCAAGCTTTGTTAAATTTTAACATTTGTAAGTTATTTCTTTTTTAAAATATTATTTATTATTATTTATTTATTTATTTATTTATTTATTTATTTATTTATATTGAAGTACTGTTAGTTATAATGTATCCATTTCTGGTGTACAGCACAATGTCCCAGTCATGCATATACATACATATATTCGTTTTCATATTTTTTTCATTAAAGGTAATTACAAGATATTGAGCATAGTTCCCTGTGCTATACAGCAGAAGCTTCTTTTTAATCTATTTTTATATATAGGGGCTAACATTTGTAAATCTCAGACTCCCAAATTTATCCCTTCCCACCCCCTTTCCCCCAGGTAACCATAAGGATTTTTACTATGTCTGAGAGCATGTTTCTGTTTTGTAGATGAGTTCATAGTGTCCTTTTTTTTCTTTTTCTTTTTTAGATTCCACATATGAATGATTTCATATGGTATTTTTCTTTTTCTCTCTGGCTTACTTCACTTAGAATGACGATCTTTAGGTCCATCCATGTTGCTGCAAATGGCAAGTTATTTCTTAAAGAAATAAAATATTACAGAAACAAAGGAAGCCCCTATGTATCACTCTCTGATATTATTCCCCTTCCTGCAACACCAGAGGTAATTATACCTTGAATTTGTTGTTTATCGTGCCCAAGCCTGGTTTTACATTTTTAAATACACATGTGTGCCTCCATTAATGACATATATCTTACATGTTTACAAAATTACAAATTAATTATTTTTGCAAAGCTTTTTTTAAATAGAGGTACTGGGGATTGAACCCATGACCTCGTGCGTGCTAAGAAGAAACTCCGCTACTGAGCTATTCCCACCCCCCCAAATTAATTTAATTAATTGATACAAATAAGGTCATGCAATTTGAATCTTTTTGTTATTTATTTTTGCCCAACATTGTTTTGAAGATTTATACATATTGATACATTATAACCCTTATTCTTTAACAGTGATATAGTATCCTATTGTACAAACACCACAATCTTGTTCTCTTGTTCACTTGTTAATGAAATTTAGATTCTTCCCACTATTACAGATAATGCACAATGATCATATCTCCTTGTGCATATGTATGGAGATCCTTTAGGGCAGCTTTTCTCAGCTAATAGCATTAAGCCCTAATACCTTAAAGTATTCATTGTATGTAAGGAATTAACTTCTCCGCCGGGCATTTCGAATGATACTAGCTATGTGTTATCCTTGGGAGAATTGAGAAAACAGCCACTCAAATAATTTTTGGGTAGAACATTTAACTTCTACCAAAATCTGTTCTTTTCTTCTTCTACTGTAACAGAGTTGTAGATGGCTTTTGGCTGCCCAGCTGAAGATTGCATTTTCTAGCTTCCTTCTTAGTTGGATGTGACCATATGACTAAATTGTCACCAATAGAACGTGAGTGGAAATGATGTATGCTGCTAACTGGCTTGTGCCTTTAGGCTGAGTCACATCTGCTCCACACTCTTTTTCCTTCTGTCCACCTGCGTGACTGGTGGTAGCAAGGAGTAGAGAAATGTTTGAAGCCATATGGTGAACCTGACAGAGCCACCATCACCCTGGGTCTCCGACTGACTGCCGGGAGCAGAACTACACTGCTGATCTGGTATACTCACCTGAGACTTTTATGCAGGAGAGAAATAAGCTTCTTGAATTCAGGCCACTGAATTTTAGGGGTTTACTTGGGGGTCTGACAATACAGCCCATTTCCAACCTACTAAATTTGGCCAACTTTAATGTGGTTCTCTCACCCTTACTCTTCCAGCAATGTGTGAAATACCCTGTCTCTCTAGATCCTTGACAACACTTAATATTGTCAGGTTTTTACATTTACCTATCAGATGCACATAAAGTGGTATCTCATTTCTTTTTAAATCTCCATTTCCCTGGTTAGTAGTGAGATTGGATGTCTTTTCATATTTGAGTGGCTGCTCCAGTTTCCTTTTCTGTGAACTGTCTGTTCATATCACTTGCCAGTTTTCCCATTGGGTTATTAACCATTTCTTACTGAGTTATAGAAATCTTTTGTATATTCTGTATTAAAAACTTTGTCAGTTATAATTTGTGGTGTATGTTTTTACTTTATGGCATCTTATATAGAAGTTTAAATTTTAAGATAGTAAACATATATCAATCTTTCCTTTATTATTTGTTTTTGTATCTTGTTTAAGAAGTTCTCTATTCCCAAACTCACAAGGATATTTCATATTCTCTTCTAAACGTTTGAAAGTTTTCCCTTTCACAGTTAGGCCTTTGATCTACATGAAATTGATTTTTTGGTGTAGTATGAAGTAGTAATCCCTGAGTTTTTAAAAATATGGATAACCAATTGTTCCAGCACTATTCATAGAAACTTCTTCCTTTGTCTACTGATTTGTAACGTTTTCTCTGTTATAGAAAAGTTTACACATGTGCATGAGTCTGTTTCTAGGCTCTTTAGTCTATTGTATTGGTGTATTAGTCCATCTTTGTGCAAGAACACTGTATTAATACATACTTCAGCTGTATGATACATTGGTGTTTCACAGTAGCAAGTTGTATAAATGTGGACAAGTCACTTTCCTTGCCTTTTTAAAAAATTTAGTTTCTTAAATGGATAATCAGAATACCCCCACACAGGGTTGATATGGAAATTTTCTTAAAGAAGTATGTAAAGCACCAGATACAGAATAGGTAGGCACTCAACACAGTAGTTATGTTATAATCATTGAAGGCACAGATGAAACACAAAAAGAAAGTAATCAATCTCTTTGGGAACCTCGGTTTCACTTAAAAAAAGAAAGGGATGAATTGGCATGCCGTTTCTAAGCCTCTTGCCACTCTGTAAACTGTGATGAGGGCATTTTATTATCTGGAAACCAGGCAGCACAACATAATGCGATGGGCAGTGGGATTAATGTGAGAAAGGTGATAGCACAGAATGCAGAGTCATGAGCAAGTAGTGGTAAAACGTTAAGGGCCACACAGATAGGATCTGGGGCTGGCTGGTTGCCAGGAGATAGAGGCTACCGATGACCTTCAGTGTTTTCTGGTGCATAAACGGTCACGCACCACCGTGGCCGATCTGCCTACAAACACTGGGCTGCCCGCCCACACAGGGCTGCTGTCAACCCTCCCTGCCACCCCTGGACACGGCCTCAGAGAAGATTCCAGACAGGCTCGCAGAAGCTCTGGGAAGGATGGTGCAGAGCCTGGAGCGCGCTGGAAAGGGGGAGCGGCCTGCACCTCCTCCAGGGCTTCTACGGGGCTTCTGGGAAATATAGTCCTTTGCCGGGAATCGCGCCTCAGGCTCCTGGAAGGGGGACTACAATTCCCTTCAGTCTTGGGGAGTCTTTGTGCAGCACGCCTGCGCAGTCTGGCGACCAATGCCGCTATAAAGGCTTGTTTTGCTCCGGGGCTAATGCTCGCGAGCGTGGTCGAGTGGCCGACACGGCCCTCCTGGAGCTGGGGCACAGGTAGGTAGCGGCGACCGCCGCACCCCTTTCCTTCTCCCTCGGGTTGTCACAGGGCCCACCGCCGTGTGTCTCTTCCAGGGGTGGCGGGCTGCGATCGGGGATGCGAGCAGTTTGGGGGAAGCCAGAGACCTGAGAAACGGGGCCTGGCCTCCCTCTGGTCTCCCGCCGTCCCTTGCTCGAGACGCGACCCCCAAGAGCTAGTGGTGAGGTCCTGGCGTAGCAAGGCAGGTAGGGTGGGAATGAGTGGTCCGGGGTTCCTGCTACACCCGGCTGACACCACCAGGGGGTGCTGCGGCCGCGGCCCGTGGACGTGGGTCTCTATCACCTCTCCAGGCCCCAACTGGCCATGGAAACGCCCTAGAGCCAGAGCATCCTAGTTGAAAATGGCCTGAGAGAAGTCCTTATCCTCAAGGTTGTGGGAAGCCAGCCTGTGGCACAAGCCACATACCGGAGACTCTGAGCTGCCAGCGACCGCAGAAGTCATCCTCTCGTTTTTTGGCGAAGGGGTAGATGGAGGTTCGTTACAGAAGCACGCACAGCAAACCGTGGGCAGAGCCTGGATTAGAATCCAGCTCTCTTGACCGTCGTCAGTGCCCTTTCCACTTTACCACGCAGAGCTGCATGGTGCTTTGTATTTATCACACAGGAGTGATTTGGTTTCTGCACAGACGTGGGGAGGCAGGAGGCACGTGGGCACAGGAACGACCGGCAAAGTTTCAGAGGGTTTTGAAGGAGAAGATGGTTAAGTTATTCTGGGGTCTCCAGCGTTAGTGAATGAAAGGTGCGGGAGGCTGGAGCACAACAGGTGGATTTTAGGAGGGTGGTTAAGTACCTGTCCTTGTGGTTCCAGATCTTTGCGTAGCTTCAGGGCTTGGAAGCAGATTCCTGAGGTGTCGGAAACAGGAATGTCATAGTGAAGGCAATTGGGAAGCACCAATCTGGCTACTTACAGGCTTTGTAATCCTGTGCAAACCCCCTTCCCCCATACAGTTTCATTTGCATTATTGTGCAGGAGAATGTCTACACTTTTATCACTGAGAGTCTTGGTTAAAAACAAACAAACAAACAAAAAGGCAGCTGACCAAGTGGCCTCCATGCTATTGATTTTGAGTTCTGAGCACCTTAAAGAGGTTCTCCCACTTGGATTACTCTGCTAGTGCCATCATACAGCTCCAGCTCAACCATAAAAAAAAATCCCTTCCCTTTTCCCTCTCTTAATAGCTGGAGCAAGTTAGCATTTTAAAAAAGACTTTTAAACAACTCTAAGGGAGAACAAGAGAAAAGAGGAAACTAAAATAGTTTCCAGAAAAGTCTAGCCTGGTGGTCCTTCCGATCTGGGCCTTGTTTGTTTCCCAAACCTATTGGGCTTCCTAGCTCTTGGCTAGCCTCCGTGTGGGGGTGCCCTGTCTTATATCCCTGGTACACAGAAGATGGAATCCTCCTTATGTTCCAGGCCAAGAGATAGTAGCTTTGTCCCTGCACAAGGCCTGCCTTCTTTCATAGCTGTGCCTCTTTTCCCAGCAAATTAAAGAAGCAAGAGTGTTAGAGGGAACGGGAGGCTGCTCCCCACACCCTTCATACATAGAATAACTTCAGTAAAGTGTTGGCTTACATGAGTTCTTAGACAATTGAGATGATCCTTATGTACTTCCCGACATGGCATGTGGTACTGTAAGTGAGTGAGTTACTTTAGCCTCCTCCCTTTCAAACTCCCTCCCCTCCTCTTGCCTTTTTTCAAAGGAGGACAAATCTTTTCTGCTTTCACATAATCAGCTAGGCTGGGGAACCTTTGGAGGGGAGGGTTGGCCTTTGCAATCCCTGTAACAAGGAGGATTACTCTGATCTGCAGCTGCATCCTGACATTGAGGACACTGACAGATGCCAGGTCTGTTTATAGTGTAGGCTTAATGAGGTCTCCATGACGTGATTACTGTGCTCTTGGTTGTAAGCCGGGGTTCTCTATGGTGCAGTTTGTCATTGGACAAGGTGACTTTAAAGATAAGTAACTTAGCATTATTATCTCAGGGTACTTGAGCCAGACCTCTGAAAGGCAAGAAGTCAAGCTTTCTTTGTGCTGGAAACCCATCTCTGTGGAGGAGTTTGAGTCCTTTTTATTTAGAGGATTTGTAAGTGTTCTCCTTTTTTCCCTGGTACCTTAAAAAATGAATTGTAGCCATTGAATTTAGTCTACAAAGTTGTACTTTTAAGTCTCAGTGATAGCTAGGAATTTATGGAATTCAAAAAGCAACACAGCTACATTTTAATTTCTAGTGAGACCAGTATGAAAGGTGTTTTCTCAGCTTGTATCTGGGAAGCTTTGAACCATCTTAGAGTAGGGGAAATGTTTTGGAGAGGTATGTATGTGTTTTATTTTCTCAAAAGTAACCAGAGTTGATACCGGATATTGATTAAAGTTAATCAGGCTAGCTGAGGTTTAGAGCAGAGTTTCAGGTAGCTACTAGGTAAGACTAAGCAGAGCAGAGTGGGGAATTTGTTTTTGTTATTGTTTCTTAATAACAGCTTCATTGAGATATTTGTATACCATGAAATTCACTCCTTTAAAAGTCTACAACTTGGTGTTTGGTTAGTATATTAACAGAATTATGCAATCATCACCACTAACTCTAGAACACTTTCAGTACCCTGAGGAGAATTTGTTTTTAAAGTTAAGGTATAGTATTGTTTTGTATTTTAGCTATGCAGGTTCACAGAGCTTTAAAAACAACAGTTAACCATTATCTAATTATAAAAATACAAAGATGGGATATATCATTGTTAGAATAAGTGTTTTATAAGTTTTCATTTAGTAAAATTTATCCATTTTACAATTGTGGAATTTGTAATGCTTGGAACAAACTTAAATTGTTTCCAGAAAGCCTTTTTTTTTTCAGGCCTATCTAAATGCTCTGTACATTGTGTTTGAACGTAGTTGAAGGTGAAGAGGGTAGGTGTCTCTTTACTATGTTTATTTTTTGCTTGTTTGTTTTTCCCTTAGAAGTGGGAGGAGAGAATTCTTGAGTCTCTCACACGGAATTTTTTCTATTGAAAAAAGAAAATGGTACATGAACATTTTTTGAAAATTTACGTTTATAGTTATAATAACAGAAAACTGTAATGCTTTTGTTCTTTTTTCCTACTTCAAAGCACTTTTTGCTTATGATTAAGCACAATTTAGGAAATATCTGTCCTTGATGAATTTTTAATTTCAGAAGTTCTCAAGTGGAACCAAGAGCCTGTGAGCCCTGGCACCATCACTCAGAGAAGATGAAGGACATTGACATAGGGAAAGAGTATATCATCCCCAGCCCTGGTTATAGAAACGTGCGGGAGAGAACCAGCAATTCGGGGCAGCCCAGAGACCGTGAGGACTCCAAGTACAAGAGGACTCAGCTGGTCAGTACTGCCTTTCCTGAGTCCCTCTTACCTGCTTGTTGTGCTCCACCCCACCTTCTCTTTCCCCATGATGCATAATTTAAAAGAAGTTTCTTTTTCTTTATCAGCTTTAGGTCACTGTTAAGAATTTATGGTTATTTATGAAAGAGGAGAGGTTGGCCCTCAGCCTCTCCTCTGTTTTTTCCCTTTGCGTTCTCCCCTCAAAAGGCTTTGCTGGAGAGAAGACAACTTATGAGTGTGGGGTGGGCTGAGGTGGGGGAAGGGCTGGGCAGGGAGCAGAGGAAAAATAAACCATTAAACTTCATTCATGTATTTAAAATCATTTTTTTCCTCGGCCTCTATGTTTAAAGTGTGATTCCTTTGGGGAGACTATTCAGTTTTGTTTTGTTTTGTTTTTTCCTCTTAACGGAGGTACTGGGGATTGAACTCTGGACCTCGTGCATGCATGTGCTCTGCCACTGAGCTATACTCACCTCCCCAGAGGCTATTCAGATTTCAGAGCATACTTGGAACAATTCTAGATTGTTGGAGGATATCAGTAAAATTATCAAGTAAATCCATGAATGTAAAGGAGTCTTTAGATAACAGTCTAGGTTCCTCCAAGGGAAATAATGAGTATACATTTTAAACTGGAAGAAATTTTTTTCTTCGAGGGGAAAAGACTGTATTTTTTCTTGAATTGCAGAAGTAACTAATAAGGAAGAATGGGGGTTGCTGGGTAGTAAGCTGAGGTTTGTGCTCTTGTAATTACTCTGTGAAAATTGGAGAAAGATTCGGCCCTGCATCTGACACTTGAGTTTCATTAGCCTGACATTACCTGTTCCTCTTTGCTGTGTGAAAGCTGTTGCCTTATTAACTGACATTGGCTCACCATCAGGTGTTTTCTGTCCCCACTGTATGTTATACAGTGCTTTCCCATTCAAGCCTCACTTTGGAGAAACATAGATTTAATGGAATCAGTGTCAAATCCTTAAGGTGCCAGTTCTGTAACTTTGTGTTCTTTCATCTCAACCTTATGTTAATTAAACATGTATTGAATATCTTTTGAGTGCTAGACACTGTTAGTATAGTATTTAAACTGGAAAAAGTCACAAAGGTAACATTGGAGCAGGGCTCTGAAGGGTGATTAAGTGGGGATGCTTTCAAGCTACTTAAGTCATCTGTGCCTTAGTGGTTTTGGAATAAAATGATATTGACCTTAGAACCTAACTCATGGGATCCTTGAGGATTAAAATGAGCTAACACATATAAAATGCTTAGAATGGTGCATGCCACATAGCCTGTGCTCAAAAAATGTTACCTTTTATAACTAGTTGTCTGGAGCATAGGATGTGCATGAGGAAGTTCTGCATGCCACACTAAGGAATCTTGTAGTGTGGGCTTTGGGGAACTATAGGAGGTTACTGAGGAGGGTTTTTTTTTCTTTTAGCTTTTTATTTTGAGATAACTATAGATCCACATGCAGTTGTAAAAAAATAATACAGAGAGATCGTATGTACCTTATCCAGCTTCCCCCAGTGATAACTTCTTGCATACTATAGTACAGTATCACAACAGGTTATTGATTGACATGGATACGATCTACCCACTTTATTAAGATTTCACCGGTTTTATGCGCACTCATTTGTGTATGTGTTCTATGCAGTTTTTTCACATGTGTAGATTTGTATGACCACTACCATGCTCAAGATACAAATCAGCTCCACCAAAAGGATCTGTTATGCTACCCTTTCAGAGCCACAGCCACCTCCCTTGGCCTCTCCCCCAATCTTTGGCAACCACTCCTCTGTTCTCTATCACTGTAATTGTTACTTTAAGAATGCTATACAAATGGAATCATATAGTATGTAACCTTTTTTTTTTTCATTTTTCAGTTTTATTAGGTAGAATTGTTACAATTTGCACATATACAATATCATATAGTATATAACCTCTTGAGATTGACTTTTTCACTCAGCATAATTCCCTTGAGATCCATTTAATTTGTGTATATCAATAGTCCTATCAATAGTTCTTTCCTTTTAATTGTGGGTAATAATCCATGTTATAGATAGACCGTACTTTGTTTAACCACTCATCTGTTGAAGGACATTTGGATTGTTTCTAGTTTGTAGCTATTACAAACAAAGCTGCTTTGAACATTTATGTATAGGATTTTGTGTGAATAAGCTTTCCAATTTTCTGGGTAAATTCCCAGGAATGTAATTGCTGGGTCTTACGTTAAGTGTGTGTTTAGTTTTATCAGAAACTTCAATGCTCTTTTCCAGAGTGGCTGTACAATTTTACATTTCCACCAGCAATGTTCAAATGATCCAGTTTCTCTGCATTCTTGGCAGTACTTGGTATTATCACTGATTTTATTGTAGCCATTCTGATAGGTATGTCTGATAGCTCATTGTAGTTTTAATTTGCATTACCTAATGGGTAATGCTCTTGTGCTGAGATTTTTAAGACTTGATTTTTATCTTAGGGAGATTAGTTTTGAGGCAGTGTAGAAAAAACCTGTATGAGAGAGAGAGAGAGAAGAGAGAACCAGGGATCAGTCCAGAGGCTCTTGTGTCTGTCCACATGAGAGAGCCCAGGGGTCTGGGTCCAAGTGCAATAGTGAGGATGGAGGAGAGATTTAGGGGCATCTCTGAAAGGGGAGGGAAGCATTAGGGTACCTTGGATTGGTGGTAAGAATTTAAAACTATTGGTGGACATTCAGGAAGAGAAGGAGAAAGAGGTGAGAATGAGTTTGCTTCTGAATGTGTTGAATTTGAAGTGCATCCAGGTAAGATGATCAGTAGACAGAGCCTAGGCAGGAAGTCGGGTAGGGGAAAGGTTTTGGAGTCTTTAGTGTGTCTGTGTAGATGAAGCCTTAGGAGTGAGCAAGCTGCCCATGGATGGCTTGTAGAGCAGGAAGAGGTAGAACCTGGAAAGGTAGTGTGTGGCCCTGTGAAATTTCTGGGGACAGGGGTCCTGTCTGGTTGGTTAGAGTAGAACTGACATTAGGATGTGCAGTGGCAGCAGCAAGTTTTTCCTTTGTAGGTAGAGAACTGGAGAGTCACTGTTGTGCCCTTTGTCCCCTAAGTTATTAAGTCAGGCAGCAGACAGCAAGTTTCCTTCATGTGACTCAGCCCTGTCTTGAAGAAACAGGAAGGCTGATACCAACCACTTTTATAAAATGTCAAGAGTCCACATGAATTTCATTTTCATTATCCTTTCATTTCCTAAACTTTTAAATTTGAATACTGTTTTTCTTTTTTTTTTTTTTACCATATCCTGTACCCTCTGAACTTTTTTCTTAAACTATTTCTTTTAACCTACTGTTCTTTTTCCTTTTGCTCAGCCTTGACCTAAGCAATAGAATCGTAGGTTTATGCAACCTATTTTTTACATGTGTTAAAATGAATGCGTAACTATCAAGTGTTTTTAAATTTTACATACCACCCAGAACCTTCTTGCATATTACCTGTCTGAAACTGAAATTTCTTAAATATATTTATCTTGAACTTGGCTCATATGTTAACAGTTTGCTAATAGAGGGAATCAGCAAGATGACAAATTTCTGGTTCACTGATGGTATAAAAACAGATAATTTAAGTATTTGGGATGTAGAATGGCTATATAAGTTTTTAAGAATGTAAGCAGATAATTGGGTAGAGATTATTATTTCGTGTCTCATGAGTCATAACCATCGTTTCTATATTAGTTGTTAGAGATGAAATCTGGGGCAGAACCTCCCAGATGCCAAATATACTTAATATTCATCAGAAATAAAAACTAGGGGAAAAAAAAGAAAGAAAAAACAGTACCTCCAAAAGTAAAAAAAGATAAGAATATATCTGTGACTCTTAATTGGAAAACAAGGTTTTATTCACCATCATTAGCCTTTGATAGGTCCAGTCAACATGTTTGCATGAAACTGTCAAACAGAAATCAGAAGCAAAGCACCAAGGAATAAATTCTGATTTTAAACAAGTCGGTGATTTTTTTTTCTCTTAAGCTGTAAGCAAAGTTGCAGAGTACACAGTTTGCCCATTTCTTCATATTGTGACCAAATCTTTCTTTTGGAATACTCTTTGGGAAAATTGGTCTAATCAGTCACGCCTTCAGATATTTGTATCACATCTACTTAGAGATAATTAAGGTAAAAATGATGCATTTTCACACCTACCCTTTGTTTGAAACTATTAAGGTAAAAACTATGGCCACCCACAGTCTGATGATTCGCAGGCATCCTTTAATCCTGAAGTGCTAATAGGGGTGCCTTCTATGGCTGTTAGTTCTTTGAGCATAAGCACTAATCTTGGTTGGTGTTCAGCTGGTGTTATTTCAGCTCACATGAAGATTTACGTCCAGACCACTCCTTAACACTGTTCCTGTGTCTGCAGCTTAACTCCCCAGGCACAGTTCCTTTTCTTATCATTGCGTTCAGATAGACACATGTCGCTCACATAACTCCATGAGCTTTGGTTGGTTTGCTTTAAAATGTGATGTTTATTCATTTTTCAGTGCAGCAAACATTTGAGCACTCTCCAGGATGCATACACAGCCCTGAACGAAGTGGTCTGGTGCGGGTGAAGATAAATGGATGCTGGGCCAGCCCGCCCTCTGCTAGAAGCAACTCATGGGCATACACATAGATTACTATAATTTACATGCCACAGTAATTAATAAGAAGGGCAGAGTGCTTCTGTCTTTGAGATCAGGGAAGGCTTTAGGAGGAGGTAGCGCTTGGTTGGAGACTTGAGGAGTAGGTAGAATTTGGAGAAATGAAGAACATGCCTGGCAGAAGAAAGAGCTGTGGGTAGGACCAACTAGGTGCTGCTGGCTTTGAGCGTGAAGTGTGAAGTCACAGATGTAGAGGGATAGGTCCGCAAGTTCCACTTGATGTGTGTCCTTGAATAATAGGCCAACAAGTTTGGATCTTAGTTGCTTTAAATTAAAATTTAAGCAAAAGCAAGACAAAGCTATTTGATGCTTTTATAAGCTTTTTTATTGTGATGGTTGTTTCTTTTCTTACTGTGCTCAGGCCAAAGCCCAAAACAAGGTGACTTGTTTTTCCCTAGCATGTCTAATCTAGGAAAGGAGGAAACATGGAAAATAAGCAGAAGTCAACTAAAGTTCATGTGCCGTGATTACCACTTGCCCTTTCCCCCTCTTCTTTTAGAAGTGTACCACTGGTGCAGTTTGCTTTCTACCAAGTTAGAATGTTCTCCCTCTAGACAAAGTAACAAAGCAAGTATTCACGAAGTCCAGTGACCTTCACTTAGAGTCTCCTTTAGATCTGTGTTAGGCTGACACTTTTAACCTTGGTTGGTATGCTTATAATTAGTGAGTTGAGATACTTGGGTGAGCTGAAGTCGTATCCTAAAGATCAAGGATGTGGGTGTAATCTTTTAACAAGAAATATAATTCTAAGATATATTATTATGGAAGAATTCCAGTCTTATTATAGAAAATGTGCGAATTGTAGAAGATTATAGAAAAACCTTAACCCCTCTACCCAGAGACAACTATTGTTATAAAATAGTTTTGTCTAGTACATTATACTTTTAGAGAATTTGACTCTGAAAGCTTTCCTTTATGGGCTAAGGGTATGTGAATTTGTCTATGCCCTTGTGATTTCTGAGTCAAAAACATTACCTATGAGTCTCCTTGCTGTTAGGAAGCAGAGCAGGGTGAAGGAGATTAGTGTATTTGCAGGCTCTGCATTATTTTTCTCTTGATTGGTACTCAGTGACTCAGCAGATTTTCTGGACAGTGATAGGATGAGTAAGAACACATGCCTTTTTTTTTTTCCTTTTCCCTGAAGGCATCCATAAAGCTGTATAAAGCTCAGTACGGTATGGTACGGTATCTGGCCTGGTGTCAGATGTTGGTCTCCAATAGCAGCCCAGAGCTCTCTGCTGGAGGTGACAACAGTGCTGCCATTGGTGCGCAGCCCAGGTGGCTCTCCTGTGTGGGGACTGAATCTCCAGCACCACAGGTCTCCTGAGGCTGGCCTGCTGCCTTGATCAGGAGCCCTTTTACGCTGTCTGCAGCAGGGCTGCTGCTTCTTTCCTGGGAAATGCTGCTTAAGGGAAATAAACACAGCTTGTTGGCACAAGTTAAAGGAGCTTTCTGTCAAAAGGGAAGAAAAGTGTTGGAACCAGCTTCCTTTTTTAAAAAGCAGTTTTAAATACCCAAGGCTTTGTTTTGTTAAGATCTATAACTTGGAAGTTACAGATGGTTAATGAAAACTTTTTAAGTGAAATCTTGGTTGTGCCTTGAGGTAGCCTTCTGCTAATGCTTTCTTGAATGTCTCACTATTCTGTCCCTCCCTCTTTCTTAATCAAAAATAAAAAGGTCAATGGCAGGGACAGGAAATAGGGCCTCCGGAAGTCTTTGTGGTGGTTGAACCTATCAATATCAAAATTAGGGACTAATGTGATGTTAATTTGGTGCACAGTTCACTAATTAGTAGAATTAAACTCATTAAGTCTATTCCTTCTCTCCTTATCCTCATTTTAGGGTGTTAACCTGTTTAGATAATTAGATGTTCTATATGTTTTAATTATTTAAGATTATTTTCTGAATTAACTGTTCAAAGAATCAACTTAAATGTGTTATTAGGTATCAGATGAGAACTTCTGTTTGCTAAAGCAGGTATGGTGTTGAGCAGTCACTTTGTTTCCTCAAATGTTGTATTCTCACAGTGGAAAAGTAGCCAGGCTGCACAAATCTTCACCCTTGCGTTTGCTGCTCACCGTTGTTAGCAGTTCCAGCCTGCCCTGCAGTCCAGGGTTCTCAGGATGGACCCACTAATGTCTTACACTAAACATTTAACATGGGCATACAGATGGTACTGGGCACTGAAGGGAGTTTCACTTACAAATTATATTTTAGCTTTTTTTTTTAAGCTATAGCCTGAAAATCTTGAGGGGATTTTGTCAAATGCAAGAGACCAGCATTCTACTATCTACATCAGTGGTTCTCAGTCCAGGCTGCATATTAAAATCACTTGAAGAACGTTTGAAAAAAAAATACTGATGTTCCAGATGAATTCAACCAGTCTCTGGGGTAAGGCTCAGGCATCAGTGTTGTTTTAAAGCTCCCCTGGTGATCCTCCTGTGTCGCCAGCACCAAGATAGCACAGAATAAAGTCTCTTGTAGCCCCTCACCCCCTGGGGCTCTAAGTGTTTCCCATGTCTTTTTTTCCCCCTGTGATTTATTTTCAGTTTAATCCTTTGAAACCTTATCATTGTAATAACAAAGTTAATCTCACACCCCAATGTAATAGGAACTTTGAAAAAGTTCCTTGGAATTTAGCTTATGAATCAACTGGAAGCCTTCAAATTCCTCCTGATCCTGGGTTAATGCTAGATTATGAACTGCGGAAAGATACCTGTTTTACCGTGACGGTGGTGTTAAGTTATAGCACTTGGCTTTACGTATTTTTTTACTCTTGTGAATTATATGAATAGCTGACCCTCCGCATGAGAGTAATGCAGCCTAGTTACAGCTGAGTGAGCTGAGGTACAAGTTAACTCATAGCCTTTGAGCAATAGGACAGAGGTTAGCAGGTTCCCTGACTTTGAATAGTGAGCTTTTTCTACTATATTCTGCTTCCTTCCCGTGAAGGTTATGTTCTAGAATTTTGTTGCTCCCTTTGGAAGTTCTTAAGGGAACTGCTTGCGACGGTCAGGATCACGTTAATAACCCATTGGACTGAGGAAGTGTGGAGAATTGGGAGAGGGAAGATCCTTCGTTAGTGTTCTTTTAACTTGCTGGAGAATGGGAAAGCCTGGAGTCAGCTGTTCTTGGGAGGGCATCAGCTTTTTCTTTTCTTTTTTAATTTAAAAGAAAATTTAACTTTCTTTTTAATTTAATTTTTAACATTTTGAGTCTCTTGAAACCTGTATCTGACTGTACCCCTTAAAAGTTGGTCTTTCTAGGGGGAGGGTATTGCTCAGTGGCGGAGCCCATGCTTAGCATTCACGAGGTCCTGCGTTCAATCCCCAGTACCTCCATTAAAAAAAAAAAAGTTGGTCTTTCTAGATATTTGTCATAAAGGCAGCTGCCGGTCTGGGACATCTACAGAGGCCTGTCCATTCTAATTGTGCCCCAAGTACTGCTTTCTTTGTGGGGTGTGCCACACGGGAGGATTGCAGCCTTTAATCCCCTTGGAAGCTGAGAGGTGCCTCTGCACTGCGGGTAGTTTTTGAATCTCTGCATTCAGGAGCCTCTTGGTTGAGTCCGCAGCCCCAGGTTTAGGAATGCTGCCCTGCTGTTGTCCTGCTGTCCAGAAGGGATTGTTCAGCCTAGGGAATGATGTCTGGCCCCTGGTATCTTGTCCCAGGGGCCTCTAGGCAGGGGAAAGACCACGGTTGCCCTGTCAGCAGACATTATGCTCTGGCGGCCTGTTAAAAAGAGCTGGGACAACAGATAAACGGAAGCCATCCTGTGTGATAGTGGGCTAATTATCACAGCCCCTGGAGGGTCTTAGCCCGCACAGAGGAGGGAGGTCTCTTGTGCAAGCACCTCTGTTTGCTTATGGATGGAAAGTTCCGTGTTTCTCTCACCAGCTAGGCACGTAAAGGACTGTGTTTCCCTGACCTTTGTTTGAACCGTTGCAGAGTCTGAATTTCATTGTCCCCTTGTGGTTTCCCAGTGTCCCAACCCCCTACCCCCACTCCATCTCCATCCCCTTGGTAGGAGGGAAAAAATGCTCAGTGTCTCCTAGCCACAGAGTCCTCAGGAAGATACAAATGGCAGCAGTATTTCCTTGTTTAATGTTTTCCCAGTTCCCAGATCAAGCAGTACTTTTCCTTTTGGAATGAATCAGCTGCTGCGGATGCCTCTCTGAGGCCATGTCATCTGGCCACGGAGAGCCCTTCAGTCTGCAGGGCCCCTTAAGAGAAATAAAGAGAAATGCATGCCCTCACCCTGTCTCAGGAGAAGCTTTAAAAAGTTACTGCTAACTGCTATATATAAAATAGATAAACAAGTTTCTACTGTAGAGCACTGGGAACTATATTCAATATCTTGTAGTAACCTACAATGAAAAGGAATATATATATGTAAATGTATGACTGAAACATTATGCTGTACACCAGAAATTGATATAGCATTGTAAACTGACTATACTTCAATTTTTAAAAAATTGTGCAAAAAAGAGATTTAAATTATCATAACATAAAAAACAAATAGACCTCATAAAATACATCTCCCTAGATCAGCATGCATCAAGTACTAACCATGTTAGCTGTTTAGCTACCTAGGGCCACCTTAGTGCTACTGAGGTTTGGGGTCAGATAATTCTTTGTTGTCGGGGGGCTGCCCTGTGCATTATAGGATGTTCAGCAGCATCCTTGGCTTCTACCCACTGAAGGTGCAGTTGTGACAACCAAAAATGTCTTCAAATATTGCCATATGTCCCCTGGGCAAGCTAAATCACCCTCACTCGAAAACTGCTGGGATATGCTGTACAAAACAAAACACACCTGTAGGAACTGGGCATTTGAAACGTGGCCAGTCTGAATTGAGAGGTGCTGTGTATATAAAACACCCCCCCCCCAGATTTCTAAGACTTAGTACAAAAAAAGAATGTAAAATATCTCAGTAACTTTTTTTTATTACATGTTTAGAAGATAATATTTTGTATATATTGGGTTAAATAAGGTGTATTATTATAATTAATTTCACATGTTTCTTTTTACTTTTTTAACGTGGCTACTAGAAAACTTAAATTACATTTGTGGCTTGTATTCTGTCTCTATCGGACAGCCCTGCACTGGAGTGTTGATCAACTTGTCGTTTAGCTGTTAATCTTGTATTAGGCATTTAGTTCCCAGTAAACCGTTGGGTTTAAATTTTATTTTCGTTTGGAAAATTTTCCTTCCTACGGTAATATTATGGAGACAAAGCGTATGTGAGTTATTACCTGTGACCAGTTTGCTCCCCTGAGTACCTGCCAGTGACGTATTAAAAAATGCCCAAACGATGTGTGTTTGTCTTACGTTTCCCTCCTTCTCGGGTTGGATTTTATCTCTTTTTCTTATTAAGGTGTATGTGGTTGTATCTTAAAATTTAGTTTTTATTTCTTGATTGATGACATTGAATTTAGAGGCTGAGAGATAGAAGCTTTTGAACCAATTTAGTAGATTATTCAAGATTTTGACCTTTTATAAATACTAGAATATAACCTGCATGAAGGCAGTGATTTCAAAGTGCAGGTCTATTTTTTCAATCCTGTGTCCCCAGCACCCACAGCAGTGCCTGGCACATAGTAGGTCCCTCAATAAATGCTTGTTGAATAAATGGATAAAAAATGTTATTCAGTGAAAGCTGGCTGTTCAAAATATGTTATTATTTTGGTTACCTTGTCACTTCTTTAGCTTTATTCTCCTCCTTAATGCTAATTTCATTACACAGAAAGTTTTTCTTTTTATATTTAAGCCTGTCCATCTTGGCTTTGATAAGATTCTGGCTTTGGGACAAAATGGAGACTATTGTGCTTCCATGGGTGTGCTAAATTTCCTGTTTAATTCTCTTCTATTTATTTCATTACTTTTATGTAACTTTTGGGGTTAATCCCAGATGGATTAATGTATGGTGTGAAACTTGGGTCTCAATTAATTTATCTCCAGTCTGTTTTTCATTTGTCCCAACAGTATTCGCTCAATCATATTTCCCTATCCTGTTATATTATTTATGTGTTCATATAGTAAGCCCATATAGCTTGAATATATTAAGTCTTTTTTCTTGGTTCATTTCCATTTTTAATCCACTCAGTCTTAGAATGTTGACAACTCGCTTCACAGAATGTTAATGTGGTAGAATAAATTTGTTTCTACTTTAAACAGACATTTTTTTTTTTCCTGGCCTACAAGGCCAGGTAAGCTTTTTTGGGAAGCCTAGAAAGGAAGAGAAGTTAGGGATCCAACCGAGCAGTTATAGTATGAGACATTTATGCAGTTACTGGCAGGGTAGTATAAAGACGCTTTTATTTTATTTTTAAATATCAGTCTATAATGTATTCATCTTTTAGCATCTGCTCATCTTTGGCTAAAAAACAACCAGGAAGTGCCTTTTTACAATTAAGTAAAATATTTACATTCTAGTGTTCTAATTGTGACTTTGACTTTGGAAACTACCATTTGCTTATAATGAGGTTAGTTAGGAGAGTCAGAGTTAGAGAGCCATAGTTTATTTTAATCTGATACTCACCCTGGGGAAGAGAGGAGAGCTGTCTGTAAGGGCACATCTGAGGTCATCTTGTACAGTGATGATTTATTTGCTTGTTTTTCCTTTGAAAGGCACATAGCATAGTGATTAAGGGTCTCAACTCTGGAGCCTGGATTCAATCTCTCTGCTTTTCAAGGATCTCTTCAAATCTCTGCTGCTACTTGCCATCTAAGTGCCTCAGCTATAAAATGGGGGAAACTTCATAGGGTAGTTATGAGGATTACAAAAGTTAGTATCTGTAAAGCATTTAAAGCAATGCCTGGCACATAGTAAATGCTATGTCGGTTTATAGTAAGTTCATTTGCCCATATTTTCCGATCACCTTCAAGTAAGCATTTGCCTTTATAAGTACACGCTAGTCAGGAGATCTGGCCTGTAAACAAGGAAGATTGCCCTAGCTTCCCCTATTTCTTGCTAATGTTCCAGTGTATGTGGGATAGAGGCAGCCTTAGGTCAGCAAAATAGATCTGAAAGTACTAAAACTAACAGCAGTTCTCTTCACCCCCGCCTTTTTTTTTGGTTTGTGAGTGAGGTAATTAGGTTTATTTATTTATTTGTTTAATTGAGGTACTGGGGATTGAACCCAGAACCTCGTGCATGCTAGACAAGCACTCTATCACTGAGCTATACTTTGACCCCCTAATAGCAGTTCTCTTTTGCGATAATACTGGAGTACATAGTCTATAATAAAGTTAATTAAGCAAACTGGATAGATGTCTAATTCCTAGGAGCTACACACTTTAATCTTATAATCCCACTAATGGAATTTATCCTAAGTAGTCCAGAAAAAGAAAAATAAACTGTAATTGTTTATTGTACTATTAATAATAAGCAAAACAGCAGAGAAACTAAACGGAAGTGGATTGGTTAAGAAGATTCCTTAGTGGTAGGTATATCATGCAGCTTTAACTGATAATAATACAGATTGTAAGGCAACATGGAGGTTTTCTAAGTGACACTTGAATAATAGGTACCAAGCTTTGTACTGTGCTAGGGGCCAAGGATGCTTTTAGCAGAATCATCCCACTGCAGTGGTCCAGTGCAGGGAAGACATAGGAGAGAGGAAATAAATTCCCTGAGCTTGAAAGGGAAAGCTAAAGGAATGAGGAAATAGTTGAGATAGGCTGTAAGATTTATCAGATGGATAAATCGGTAATATAGTTAATACATATTAAATGTTTGTTATAGACCCAAGACTTTGCTAAGCACTTCTCATTATCCCATTATTTCCTCTCAATGCTTTGTGGTACATGCATGTGCCATTGTAAAAATGAGTAAACTGAATCTTGAAGTGGCTAGGAACACGCTGAAAGTTGGTGATAGACTTGGCCTGTTAGCTCATGCCTGTCTTCTAAAATCTATGTTCAAAATCACTATGGAAAATTTTTTTTATGGATTATTAATACTTTAAGACCATAGTTTTATTGGAGTAAGGGGATTTTTCCATTGATTTTCTTGGTAGTTTTATTTTATTATTTAAGAGTTCTTGCCAATAGCTAACTACCTGTTGCTTATTGTTTTGAGAGCCCTGTCTCTGAAGGAGGTAGGTGCAAACAGGGAGCAGGACTCTTTCCTTCAAAACAGAGGATCCCACATAGATCTTCTCATCTCCATCAGATATTTCATTGTCTTAACCTTGGCAAGATATGACAAGATTGACAGTTTGGGAAGTAGTTTAGGAAAGAATAGCAAAAATATTATGTGACTTGGAAAGTGGGTTGCTTAGAATGACAACTTTTGATTATCTTAGATCAACAATGTAGACCTCTCTATACCCTTACTGTGAGAATTCCTACTCCATGTTTTATCATTATATGATAGTTTAAGGATTAGTTCAAACACTTTTTCAACCACTTTCATGGAGGGTTATCTTTGTCAGGATAAAATTATACTGAGTGCCTTGTTCTAAAATCTAAAATGGTGCAAGAGCCCTCAGTCTGATATGTTACAGGCATTTGATAATGCTGGAATAGTACTCATGATATGCCTGAGGGAATGAAACCTTGCCTGCCCGCTCTCTTCTGAGTCTTTTTTAAAGAGCCTTTAAGTTTGGCATCTCCACTGCAGGAACTAACTTACTACCCAGTAGGTGGTAGAACATGACATGATTGTATATAAGTCAAAGGAACAAAACTCTTAAGAGTATTTTGTTTATTGTTGTTGTTAAGTCCATTCGCTTTCCTATTCATAGGTTTTGATGCAGGTTGTAACTAAGTGTTTTAGAGATGAAGAAAATGAAATTAGTGTATTATACACATAGAAATTGGCATATTTTTATTCCCAGTATCTGAAACAGTATTATTGCACATAGATACTCAGTAAGTTATTTATTGAATGAATGAATGAATGAATGAAATAAGATGTAAAGATTTTATTTTTCTCTTAATGCTACTGTGCCGTTCTTATGTAAGAATATGAATGGATGGCATACCAAATTTTCTTTTTCTGATGCTGTAATGTCAAAAGATGTTAATGAAACTCTCCTAACTCTTGAACTTAGTTATCTTGGAAAGGCAAAAGAACTAGAACAGTTAAGCCAATTTTGCAAATGAAGAATAAAGGTGGAGATACACTGTGGTGTTTTAAGACTTACTGCGTATCTATAGTAATCAAGTTAATGATACCTTTGAAGAGACAGACAAATAGGTCAACGGAATAGAGTTCAGGAATTGACCCACACAAGTATGGTCAATTCATTTTTATATAAGTGCAAAAGCAATTTGATGGAGAGATGATAGTCTTCAACAGATGGTGTTGGAACAATTGATATCTACAGGCAAAAAAGTAAGCCTTTGCCTAAATCTCACACCTTTTACAAAAATTAACTCAAGGGGGATCATAGATTAAATGTAAAACTGAAACATTTAGAAGAAAATATAGAAAATATGACCTAGGGTTAGACCTAAGAGTTCTTAGGCATAACACTAAATGTTCAGCTGTTAAAGACAAAAAAAATCAATAAATTAAACTTGATCAAAATTTAAAACCTTTGCTCCATGAATGACTCTATTAAGAGAGAAAATACTTTCAAATCACTTGACAAAGGGCTTGAATCCATAATAGATAAAGAACTCTCTAAAATCAACACTAAGAAAACAACCCACTTAGAAAATGGGCAAAAGACTTAAACGACACTTCACCCAAAGGATAGAAATGAGCACAGGAAAAATGTAAAATATCATTAAGCATTAGGGTAATGCAGATTAAAATCATGCTGAAATACTAAGCCACACCTATCAAGTGGCTAATATGAAAAATAATGACGCTACCAGGTGATGAGGAGCACGTGGAGAAACTGGATCTCTTATACATTGCTAGTGGGAAAGTGAAATGATTCTGTGACAGAGTAATTTCAATGACAACTAATGTTTGAATTGTGAGTAATGTCAGGCTGCTTTATATACTTCTCATGCAACAAAAAAGTTAAAATAAAGAGTGAGATCTCCATTACCATACAGATTTGCAGTTGGTATATTTTCTGAGGTTAAATTACAGTTCCAGCAGAGTGTTTCAGAACCTCAATGAAGTACAATGGAAACTTCCATATTTCAAGACCCATTCATTTTATTTTATTTTATTTTTTATTTTTAAAAATTGAGATATAGTTGATTTACAGTATTATATTAGTTTCAGGTGTACAACATAGTGATTCAAAATTTTTATAGCTTATACTCCATTTATTATTTATTATAAAATATTGGCTATGTTCACTGTGCTGTACAATATATCCTTGTAGCTTGTTTATTTTATATATAGTAGTTTGTACCTCTTAATTCCCTACCTGTATCTTGCCCCTCCCCCATTCTCCCCACTTTAACCACCAGTTTGTTCTCTATGAGTCTCTTTCTTTTTGTTATATTCACTAGTGTGTTTTATTTTTTAGATTTCACATGTAAGTGATAGCATACAGTAGTTGTTTTTCTCTGACAGATTTCACTAAGTATCTGTCTAGGTCCATCCATGTTATTGCAAATGGCAAAATTTTCTTTTTCTATGGCTGAGTAGTATTCCAGTGTGTGTATATATATATCCCATCTTCTTTATCCAGTCATCTGTTGATGAATACTTAGGTTACTTCCATATCTTAGCTATTGTAAATAATATTTCTATGAACATTGAGGTTGTGTGTATCTTTTTGAATTACTGTTTTCATTTTCTTCAGATATATACCCAGGAGTGGATTTCCTGGATCATATGGTACTTCTATTTGTAGTTTTTTGTTTTTTTTAATGGAGGTACTAGGAATTGAACTCAGGACCTCTGCATGCTAAACATGCACTCTACCACTGAGCTATATCCCGCACCCCCTATTTTTAGTATTTTGAAGAACTTCCATATTGTTTTCCACGGTGGCTCCAGTATAGATTTCCACCAAAAGTGTACAAGGGTTGGTTCCCTTTCCTCCACAACCTTGCCAACATTTGCTATGTGTGGTCTTTTCGGTGATAACCATTCTGACAGGTGTGAGGTGATATCTTATGGTTTTGGTTTGCATTTCCTTGATGATTGGCAATGTTGAGCATCTGTATGTCTTCTTTGGAAAAATATCTATTCAGGTCATCTGCCCATTTTTTAATTGGGTTGTTTGTTTTTTTGATATTGAGTTGTATGTGCTGTTAATATATTTTGGATATTAAGCCCTCATCAGTCATAATAGTTGCAAATATTTTCTCCCATTCAGTAGGTTGTCTTTTTGTTTTGTTGATGGTTTCCTTTGCTAGGCAAAAGATTTTAAGTTTAATTAGGTCCCATTTATTTACTTTTGGTTTTGTTTCCTTTGCCTTAGGAGTTTTATGGTTTCCCTTCTTACACTTAGGTCTTTAATCCATTTTGAGTTTATTTTTATATATGGTGTGAGAAAATGTTATAATTTCATTCTTTTACACGTAGCTGTCCAGTTTTCCCAGCACCACTTATTGAAGAAACTGTCTTTTCTTCATTGTATATTCTTGCCTCCTTTGTGGTAGAATAAGTTAAAAGATCCATTCATTTTAGAAATACATACTGATGATAGTTGTACAACATTGTAAATATAAGTAATGCCCTCAATGGTACACTTAAAAATGGTGAAAATGCCAATTTTTATGTTATGTGTGTTTTGCCACGATAAAAAAAAATCCATTTGAGTGTGTCATTCAGTAGCTGGCTCCTAACTTTCTTTTTTGTTGTTGTTAGGTTTTTTTTTTTTTAAATGGGAGTTAGTGGGGATTGAACCCAAGACCTTGTGCATGCTAAGCATGCACTCTACCACTGAGATATACCCCCAACCCAACTAACTTTTAATTAGAAGTGACTAATCTGCAATGTAATGACATAATAAGGACAAGTGTCAAGAGAAAATCTAATAGACTTCTGTGATGCCTTCCAAGAGATAAGTACACTCAACTAATATCATATACTTGTAGATTGATTTTCAGTATTTGGCAGTACCTATCTGTGTGAAAAGATTTTTCAAAGATGAAATTATAAAATCTCATTACAAAGTCAGCATTAACTGATGAAGATTTGTAATCAATTTAGATGAAAGGGAAAACTAGTTTAAATCCCAGTTTAAAAAGTAAAGTGTTATTCCCCTATGAAAGAGCTTCATTTTTCTCATTAGTAGACCTGTATCACAAAAATATTGTGCTGAATTGTTATTATTGTATTTTGAATTTGCCAGTAAAATTTTGTAGAAATTTATTTTCTTTGGTAACATAAGTACCTACATAATATCCTCTATTTTGTCTCTTAGCCCCACAAAGCCTAAAATATTTACTATCTGGACCTTTACAGAAAATTTTGCCAACCCTTACCTTAGAGGATTGATGTTTCACTGTTTCTTCTTTTCTAATTTATGCTTTGAAAACCACAATTTCTCTCTGTGCTCCACTTTGACTGCATTCCACAAATTTTGATGTGTTATAATTTCTTGCCATTTACCTCAGAATATATATGCTAATTTCTATTTGATGTCTTCTTTAACTTGTATTATTTATAAGTGTGCTGCAATTTCTAGATATTTGAAGATTTTCATGTTATCTTTGTTACTGACTTCTAATTGAATTCCAGGTGGTCAGAGTTCATACACTGTGATGTCAGTCTTTTGAAATTTGCTGAGGTTTGCTTTATGGCCCAGCATATAGTTCATTTTGGCAGCTATCCAGTGTGCACTTGAAATGGTATTATTTTAATTTTTTCTCTTCTTCTAAAGCTTTAGACATCCATATAAGGCTGGTCCTTGTCAGCTTCTCTACCTACTTTGTGTGTATTCCCAGTTTCTACTTCCTTCTAGTGATATGCTTATGTTTTTTTAATGTGTCTTTCTCCTTTCTCAACCCAGTGGTTTTCTTGTCTTATAGGCAGCTTAAAGGTTATAGGCAGCTTAAAGGTTAAATAAATAAATAAAACAGAATGAAACAAAAAAATCTTTTGTTGTGTACTTGAATCTTAGTAGTCTTAAGTTTATTTTTAGGTGCCATAGTCCCCAGCTACTTAAATAAGTGTTCATCTTATACCTAAGGACTTTATATAAGAATTCATTCTTGTTGGAGAGGGTGTGGAGAAAAAGGAACCTTCCTACACTGTTGATGGGAATGTAAATTGGTGCAGCCACTAAGAACAGTATGTAGGTTCCTTAAAAAACTAAAAATAGAGCTACCATGTGATCCAGCAATCTGACTCTTGGGCATATATCCAGAAAGGACAAAAATTCTAATTCAAAAAGATACATGCACCACAATGTTGATAGCAGCACTATTTACAATAGCCAAGACATGGAAGCAACCCAAGTGTCCATCAGTAGATGAATGGATAAAGAAAATGTTGTGTGTGTATATGTACATATATATAATGGAAACTACTCAGCCATAAAAAAGAATGAAATAATGCCATTTGCAGTAACATGGATGGACCCAGAGATTATTATATTAAATAAAGTAAGTCAGACAGAGAAAGACAAATGTCATATGATATCACTTATATGTGGAATCTTAAAAAAAAATAATACAAGTGAACTTATTTACAAACCAGAAACAGACTCATTGACTTAGAAAACAAGCTATGGTTACCAAAGGGGAAAGGGTTGGGGGAAGGGATAAATTAAGACTTTGGGATTAACATATACACACTACTATAAAATAGATAAACAACAAGGGCCTACTGTATAGCACAAGGAACTATATTTAGTATCTTGTAATAACCTGTAATGGAAAAGAATCTGAAAAAGAATATATATATATATATGTATAACTGAATCACTTTGCTGTACACCTGAAACTAACACAACATTGTAAATCAACTATACTGCAATAAAAATAAATTTAAAAAAGAAGAGTTTATTCTTTTCTTGGTGTTGATGCCTTTGTCATGCTGTGTTATTCTTTTGAAACCTTGCCTTTTGACAAAAGGGAAAAAATGTGCTTCCCAGTTGCTGTGTACTCTCCTGATACTGACCTTATCCTGAAGATACGTAACTATGCTGTGACAGAAAGCTATTGTATTTGAGGAGAGAGCTACCTGGGCATGCAGGTGACCCCCAGGCGCGAATTCTGCCCCTTCATTTCCACCAATATCTGAGTTCCCTTTGTTCTGTGTGGAAAAGAGGTGGCGCATCAAAATTGAGGCTCTGCTTTGTTTGAGGCACAGTGTGTTAGGTGCTGCACCACGTAACTTTTTCTTGATTTGGGGATCTATTCTTTCTTGCTAGTTTGCAATAATTGCTTGAAATATTTGTGATAATGTGAGAAAAGGATAAGGTCCTTATAATCCTTACTTAAGGAAAAGAATGATTCTGCTTCTGCAACTGCAAAAGTAACTTTCAGTTACTTTTAGAGTAAATGGGGATAGATGTGTCCAGGTTCTTGGCCACCCTCTTCTGCCACAGTCAGATTTTGAATTACATGCATTTTTGTTAATATGATTAATTGGTATTTACAAGCTTTACAGTAAATATGTGTAACTTTATATTTCCATTCATGGGAACCTCTACTTCATGCTGCGGAAATCTGGGTACTTTCAATTAAAAAATAAATAAATAAAGTGAAAAGGAAAAAAAAAAACACATTGTAACTGACTATACTTCAATTAAAAAAAATAAAGTGAAAGAAAAAAATCTGGGTACTGGAGCTCATCAGCTGTGCAGCCAGAGTGAGGGAGGGCCCCTGGTCTGCCTTCTCTGTTTCTGATAAGACAGAGAGGAGGCGTGTGTACATCCTGGCTTTTTTTGCATCACCAGGCTGTTTAACTGGGGGTGATTGTGAAATTTTTATCATAGAAAATGGGCAATAGAATTTGCAGTTAGTAGTGAAGTAATTGACTCTCAGTCCATATTGGGAAATGAAAAATAGAACATTTTGGTGACAAAAATACAAATTTTAGGACATAAAACACAAGTGAATCCTAATAGAAACTGGACTTCAGTTAATGATAACATGTCAGCATTGGATTGGCAATTGTGTCTAACATACCATGCTCATGTAAAATGTTAATAATGGAGGAAACAGATGAGGAAGGGGGGGGGAGGCGAGGAGGTGTATGGGAACCCTTTGTGCTTTCTGCTCAATTTTTCTGAACCTGAAAGTGCTCCAAAAAATAAAATCTATTAGTTTAGAAGTTTTAAGTATCTGATTTAATGTTCCTTAGCAAGACCGTATCATACAAGTTAGTGTTTAACCTCCTGATCATGGGATTTCTTGGGTAAGATGAATCTGGTTTGCATTCTGAGCTGTTGTGTCAGATAGATTTGCTTCTCTCTGTTTTCCCAATGTTCATCACCTGTGCTTTTGCCTTCTCTCACTATCTGTTGGAACAGCTGGATTGCCAAGATGCCTTGGAAACAGCAGCCCGAGCTGAGGGCCTTTCCCTGGATGCCTCCATGCATTCTCAGCTCAGAATCCTGGATGAAGAACATCCCAAGGGAAAGTACCATCACAGCTTAAGTGCTCTGAAGCCCATCCGGACCACTTCCAAGTAAGAGGCTCTGCAGGTTCATGACTTGTCTGTGAAGCTCCAAAAATATTTTTGAAAATTCAGGCTTAGATTGGACCATTTGGGAAAAACTGTGTTTAGTCAGGTGCTCTGTGTACTAGGCAGTGTGTGATAAATGTTGGCTAGCCTCTCGCGTGTGTTGACAATCTTGTGTTTGGGTTTTCTCCCCTCAGACACCAGCACCCAGTGGACAACGCTGGGCTCTTCTCCTGTATGACTTTTTCTTGGCTTTCTCCTCTGGCTCGCATAGCCCACAGGAAGGGGGAGCTCTCAATGGAGGATGTGTGGTCTTTGTCCAAGTACGAGTCTTCGGAGGTGAACTGCAGAAGGTAGGTGTCTCTGTTCCACCCTCGTCTGGATGCATAGGGCCTGAGCGAGGGTGTGGGTTCAGCAGTGTAAGGTCCAGAGCTCTGTGCCCTTTTAGGATCTGAGCTATCCTAGGGAGGGAGGGGAGCCTGGGGGTAGCTTTCTCTTTACTCTTCTGCTTTATCTCGTATTTCACCTTTAATCCTGTTTTAACCATGGGCTTTCTCTCTCTCTCTCAGCCCCACTTCTCTTCCTGAGTCTGCAGGGAGATTATGTTGCTGCCTTGTGACAGAATACATTTTTGTGGTAGCTGATTGTCATGGTTAAAATCTAGTTTACAACTTTACTTTTTACCGCAGAATCCTTCAGAAAGGGATGGGGACCCTTGAGAAAGGAATTTCTTATCCACACACAAATTCTGTTCAGGGATAATTTTTCTGGGTGGAAGGAAAGACTTTCATTCTCATCAATTTCTGAATCCTGAGAGGCTCTCTATACCGGGTAAATATGTAGTTACCCAGGAAGTGTCTTTTTTCCCCCCAGAAGGTGAAGACTATGTACATACTTTTAGAGGAGAGACTGGTGTTGAGTGGCAAAAAGTGATGGCAGGAGGGAAGCTGGGGGAGGGGTGTGTGTGTGTGTGTGTGTGTGTGCTGTGCTGTGCGTGCGTGCCTTTTCCCTGGGGAGATGTGTAACGGAGGACATGTGCCTTTGTTAAGACTAGAGAGATTGTGGCAAGAAGAGCTAAATGAAGTTGGGCCAGACGCTGCTTCCCTCCGGAGGGTTGTGTGGACCTTCTGCCGCACCAGGGTCATCCTCTCCATCGTGTGCCTGATGATCACGCAGCTGGCTGGCTTCAGTGGACCAGTAAGTCCTAACCATCCTTTCTGACAGCCTCCAGAGGCCCGGCCATGGCCAGCGCTAACATTCTCGTTCTGTTGCAGGGGTTGCGCTCACCTCTGGGCTAGTTAGCAGCCTTAGCGATGCCTCCAGGTCTGTTGAAAGGGAACAGTTGGTTTTGGGGTGAATGGTGGTTTGTCAGAAGCCGGAAGGATGAGGGGGCCGTGTTGCCAGAGAAGAAGCAGAACTGGCTTGTGGTCCTGGGGTGGGGGCGAACCTGAATGATTCCGGCTCTGCACAGGACTGCGCTGCTTTGCCGCGCATTGACCTGAAATGACACTCCTGGTTCAGGAAGACGCGACTGCGGTGCTGTGAGCAGGCGAAAGCAATGCTGTGTGGATAGGCTGTCGAGTTGGTGCCCATGACGTGCTGAATGCCTGGGGGCGGAGTTGTCACGTGTTTGACGGTTCTGTGGCAAATGAGCCCTTGAGAAACCAGAGGACTGTTGACATTTTTAGAGCCTAACTGGGAGTTTGTTTTAAGTTTTGGTTTATAGTGTAAACCGTGTGGCAGGTGTTGGGGTGGCAGCCATGGTTCTTCCTAGCGTTGGCGAAGCAGAGTAGGGGAGAAGAGTGATGTTCACATTGTTTTCTGGACCACTATTTCTTACACCTGCTGTGCTGCCTTACACGTGAGACTTTGTTTAAATCTATTCTCTACATATTTGCCTTGAGGCATCGGAGCAGTAGTTCTCCTTATACTGTGCATTTTCCGTGTGTGGGTAAGCTGGAGGTTCATGGTTTTGGTAAGTATGTGCCTAAGATGCATGGTGATTAGGTAAAACTAATTTGCAGTTTTTCTGTTTTTTTTTGTTTGTTTGTTTATTTATTTTTGTTTTTGTTTTTAATGTTTGATGCCTTTTAAAAGTTTTGATCTCTTTTCTGAAGCAGTGAACACTACTTTTCTGGTATTGGGTTTCTTATTAATTGACCAACTAACACACTTTAATAATAAGTTTTAAGTAAGAGGGACCATGTAACTGAATATCATGTTACTGACCAAAATGGCAAACATTTTCATAGGACCAGCTTCCCCCAAGAAGAGCTTCTGTCATTGTTTCACTACAGGGCTGGTGGCTGCTCTGATCTTTCAAGGAATTCTTTCAGCTGGGTAGCAAGGTATACAGGCTTTCTTTACTCCATTTGGCCAGTGCCAGAATTTCATTGGCTTCTCCCACTGCCCCCTCCCCCCAATTCCATAGATTGTTGGGATTTTCAGTTTTACTTGGGAAAAAAATTTACCTATGCTTGTTCAGCTTGGGGGCCTTACAGTCACTCCCTTGAGCATCTGCATATTCCTTAATCTCTTTTAAGGCACAGAGCACTGGAAAACTAATCTCTAGTAAACTCTTCTAGATGCCAGGGAAAGCTGAGAGCCTTCCTTTAATAGGAAAACAGCAGCATGCTTTTCCTTCTCTCCACCCTCTTGGGGAAGAGCACCTTAAGGACTGTGTTATTTCATGAGATTTTTTCCTAGAACAATTGAGAAGGCGGTCGTCTCATCCACAGTCTCTCTAGCTGATATAAAAAGATTTCAGATTGTGAGCAATGCAAACTCCTTTTTTTGGAGCTCCAATTCTAACAGATTTCTTTTTAATTGGAAATTGAAGAATCAGGCCGGTTTTGAGATTAGTACTAATGATGAGCACACCTTCCATCTGTGGATTGAAATCCCCTCGAGGAACATCCATCTTAGATTTTTGCATATTTGCTAACATGGCAGGGCTTTCAAACTGGCTTAGTCTGTTCTTACAGAAGTCTACGTAAGAGCTGACTTCCTAAATATCATAGTTTTTTAATCTTCTCTCAGGCCTCACTGAACCTTGGTAGCCATATGCAGAGCAAATGAAACACAATCAAGTGACTGTGTTTTGTTTTGTTTTTTAACTGCTGGCCAGCTGAGACTGGACCTTTATGATCAAGATGATCTAAGGTTTCAGCGATGCCAGCAAACCAGCACTCTGTGCACGGTGTCCCAGGGTCACCGTAGTGTTAATGGAGGGCCAGAATCTATAAGGGTATGGTTCTGACCTATGACAAGTGGCCAAATTGCTAAACTTGCAGAGATGACTTGTGGCCTTGGATTAAAACAGTTTTAAAAAAACCAGGCCTGACTTATGATCTGTGTGTAAAGAATTAGCATCCGCCCTGTAGATCTGCAAGAGAAGACTTCCTCCTGCAGTGCTATCTCTCGGTGAATGCTAACTCTGCTCAAGGTCCTTTTGGGGAAAGGACAGTGAAAAGCCTCTAGAGAGGTAAGTTTCCCACCCTTCCAACCTCTCTCCAGCTGCAGCTTGCTTGGTGCTGTCAGGATCTGGATTTGGGGGGAGTGTCTCTGTAGTGGAACTAGTGACAGAAGCTGTTCTTTAGAATTTTCAGGATGGCTGTATTCTGCGGTCAGAATGAGAGAGTCAAGCTGGGCAGAATCTCTCGCCAAGAGTTCAGGTAAGGTAATGTTTATTCACTGGGAATGCTTTCCACAGCCAGACAGCTATGCTGACAGTCTCAAGTTTTCTCACAGTTTGTTTAAATTTAAATGATAAATTTATAACCCTTTAAAACTAAATTTTGGTTGGATTTTTCATGCGAGCCTTTTTTTTCTTTATTCCATACAAAATAGTTTGAAATGTAATTGTTTTTTAAAAAAACTCTGTGCTGAAAGTTCTTTAATCTGCTGTTTCCTCTTTTCCCTCCCCTTTGAAAGTTTTGCATAGTGTTAAGCGTTCATTTTGTCTTTTACCTTCCCCCTGCTCCTCCCCTCTGGGAGGTACTAATGCTATTACCTGGTGCTGAAAAATGGCACAGTCAATAAAGGTATGGGAAGGAAGGAACCCCAAACTGCAACCTGCTGTCCTTCCACGCCTTCCTTTGGAGACTGCTCCGTCAGTGCCAAGGTGTGTGAGAAAATGCTTTACCGCACCGCCATCTTACTGAGTTGCTTCACGTGAGGAAAATGGGGCTTTGACCCTGCCATTCAGTGACTCAGTTCCACATTTTGGATTGAATACTGGAAAAGAAGCCAATCTTCTTGCTAGTAAACCAACAACCCAGCTGTATGCAGTGGTGACCCAAACAGTGGATATAAAATCAAAAATCTGAGGGAGGGGAGAGATGGGATACAATAATTCTTGGAAACTGAAATCTCCTATTTATTTGATCAGGTTATTTACTGAGACTTGACATAAATCTGATTGGTGGGGATCGCTTAGAATCTAGTCGACATCTGGTATTAATTTCCTCTCAGGAAAAACAAGAAATACCGATTCATGCAGAGAGAGTCTGGGTTCTGGAATTCAGCATTAGCTGCTTCAGGACAATTGCATCTGGCCTCCATTTTTGTCTGTCATTCAAGTGCTGTCTCCTGGCAACAGTACCTTTTGCTATAAGGATCGGGTAGACGGGTGGATGGGCTTCTCGTTAATTTTATTTTCTTCCTTCGGGGAAGGGGATTGGTTTGGCTTTCTTTTGTTGTGGTTTGTTTTGTTTCATTTTTGGCAAGATCAACTTTAGCTGCAAGGACTCGAAAAGACTCTGAAGGACGCCGCCCATCTTTCCTTGAGGCCTAGATTTTTGTATTCCGTCCTGAGCAGAGGTCACACTCCTCACAGCCTAGTGAACCAGTATCGCCAGTGATTTTAAGCAGAGTCACCTCTTTGGGGAGTTTTTAGTTTTGTTTTGTTTTTTAATTCTCTTTCCTTAGCAGCAAGGTCTTTATTCCTGGAGAATCTCCTCTATTGCAGACTCGCTGCAACTTCAGGAGCCATACCCGATTAAGTGCTGTCCGCTTGATGTGCTACTCCGGACTCCGGAAACAGATCTTGGTTCTATTCTGTATCTCCACTGTGTGTGGCTAAAACAACAGTCAAGGCCAGACGACCTGTTAGCTGGCTTGCCCTGTATAACTCCACTCTGTATGTTCCCATGTATGTTACCACAATGCTCCTCCTACTGTACAGTGTCTGTGAGATGCTCTTTGAAGATGGTACTTTTTTTTTCATTTTCAATAAAAGTACATTACCTCCCACTTCCTGGTATTTAATCCTGTTGCTGAATGTGCCTTGTGTGAGTGTGTGCTCCGGCGTTGCAGGACCTCAGAGCTGGAGGTGGCACTCGGTGGTTCTTGGGGGCTGGCTGCCTTCCCTCACTGCAGGTGGTGTTAGACATGTGCTACCTGAGGTAACATGTTTTTGTTTTTGGGAGGGAGCGGGGAATGGGGGAGGGCCCACGGGAGGGTCTCTGGATTTGGATAGTCTGCTTTGTTTGCTCTCTTCTGTACTATTAAACTGCTGATGTTTATTTTCAGGAATGTTTTGCAAATGCACTTCTCACTCTTCCCCAGTCCAACTGTAGGTACACTGTTCCTTTTTATCAAATAAGCACGTTTGAAACGATCCAAAAAAAAAAAAAAAGGTCTTAATTTCATGTAAAGAAATGTACCATTGTGTGAAGATACTGGAGTAAGGTCAAATATATACTTTTTAATGACCGTGTGTTGAGAATGAATTTCAGCTCATGGACAGGTTTATGTTACATTAGAAAGAGTCACGATTTTGATGGTGTCCTGAAGGAAGAAAGTTTCAAATTAGACCTACCTCCTGCAAAATGCCCTGTGTAAGTTGTGGCAGGTGGGCTGACAGCAATATTTGGTCCTCCAGGGAGGTGTTTCTCTGCTTAGTCACTGTCAAACACAAAGAGCTGCCTCCTCTTTCTAACTTAACATAAAACTGTGGTGTGGTGTGTGGGTGCCGTGGAGATGCTGACAATGGTGTGTGTTTCTCCCTGTAGGCCTTCGTGGTGAAACACCTCCTGGAGTACACCCAGGACACAGAGTCTAACCTCAAGTACAGCTTGCTGTTAGTCCTGGGCCTCCTGCTGACAGAAATCGTGCGTTCTTGGTCACTTGCACTGACTTGGGCATTGAATTACCGAACTGGTGTCCGCTTACGGGGGGCCATCCTAACCATGGCGTTTAAGAAGATCCTTAAGTTAAAGAACATTAAAGAGAAGTCCGTGGGTGAGGTGAGTGAGGGGTGTTTGCTGCAGGGCAGTGAGAAAGCTCCCCGCTCGGGCTCTTTCTTTCCATTAGGTCCCTGCTGTGTCCATCCCCTTACTCCTGGGACCGGCCTGCTCACTGCTCTTTGTGTCTCGTAGCTCATCAACCTGTGCTCCAACGATGGGCAGAGGATGTTCGAGGCAGCCGCCGTTGGCAGCTTGTTGGCTGGAGGACCTGTTATTGCCATCTTAGGCATGATTTATAATGTCATTATTCTGGGACCAACCGGCTTCCTGGGATCAGCTGTTTTTATCCTCTTCTATCCTGCAATGGTGAGTAAGCCTCCTTACCATATTTTGGCAGCTTCTCCTTAGATGAGTTATTTCTCTTGGGCTATATATAGTAGGCACCACTGAGGTATCACGTTTTTGATTGGAAATTTCCTCTAAGCAGTTAGCTGGTTTGGAAATGTCTACAATGAGCTAGACAGTGTTCAATCTATCAGGCAGAGTTTTGACTTCAGAGGAAGTAAGGTGTCACTTGAATAAGGCAGTAGCTCCTGAATGAGATTAAAAAAGAGGAAGTGTGAGTGAAAGAGAAGGTCAGCAGGTGAACCCTGCCCCCAGGTAACATAGGAGTGCTTGAGTCTGCTCTGGCAGATGCTGACTGACATGGCTCTCCCGCTTCCCTTTGGTAGGAACAGATATCTATGGTAACTCTGATGACAAATACTTACTTGTCTTAAGTTTCTTACAAAGGGATAAGAGTTAAACACTATTTGACTATCATTTAACAGACCACTTTGATTAAAAGTCAGTGCAGCGACACTCACTTTATGCAATGCTCACTTTATTTACAATAATCTTAAGTGGATTTATTTCCCCAAAAGACTAGACAGTTCTTAAATCTGAATAAACTCTGATTTGGCATGAAATC
Organism: Camelus ferus; assembly: GCF_009834535.1. NCBI lineage: Eukaryota > Metazoa > Chordata > Mammalia > Artiodactyla > Camelidae > Camelus > Camelus ferus. Next base: position 71,291,924 of record NC_045696.1, read on the forward strand.
ACTTTTCCTTTCAGATGTTTGTATCACGGATCACTGCATATTTTAGGAGAAAATGTGTGACCATCACAGATGACCGTGTCCAGAAGATGAATGAAGTCCTCACCTACATTAAATTTATTAAAATGTATGCCTGGGTCAAAGCGTTCTCTCAGAGTGTACAAAGTGAGTTTAAAGACTTTGTATGTCTATATGGTAGAAGGACTTTGGCTTCTTTGCTTCCTGAACACATTAGCTACTGGGAATGCTGATGTTACAGGATCATTATATCTTGCATTCTTGTAGTACCTTATGAACTTTACATCAATAGGGGTCTTAGAGACTGGAACCCATAACCTCATCTCACAAATGAGGAAATTGAGACCTGAGAAAATTGTGATTTTTTTTGCCAAGATAATATAGCTGGTTATGAGTAATTCACTCAGTTTCAAAGCCCCCATCTATACTTTAATCCAGCCTGTAATTTTCTGGTCTGGCCATGAGGACATCACAGAAAACATGATCAAGTGGGTGCTGAGAGCTCCACTTCTGCGTCCTCTACTCTGTGGGTTCATGTCCACTACAGGTAGGTAGGGGTGAGATCCTGGGGGGATGAGTGCTGGGAGAAGCACTGGATGGGGTGTCAGGACAGCTGGACTGTGGGCCTGCCTCTGCCACTCAATCACAGAGGTTTTTGAATTTTTTTTCACTCAAATAATTGATTCGTGTTGAGTCACAAGGCTCTCAGTGCCTGGCCCTATCCTGACCCATAAATTCAGTGCAGACTTAAACATGTATGTGAAAGCCGCAAAGCTTGGAGGAATAATTAGCACAGGCTGGGCATTCAAAAGGATCTCAACAAAAGTTGAAATCTTGGGCTTTAAAAAAGGTGAAACTAAAGAAGAATATATTTAAGGCATTTTAGAGTTTAAACAAGAAGACGTAATTACATTTAAGCTTAATTTAAATATAAAAGATATGGTGGTTTGAGATTTGCAGATACTAGCTAATATATGTAAAATAGATAACAAATTCATACTGTATAGCACAGGGAAGGATATTCAGTATCTTGTAGTAACTTATGGTGAAAAAGAGTGTGAAAACGAATATATGTATGTTCATGTAAAAAAATTAAAAATAAATAAATAAAAGATATGGGCTGTTAGTGGACCATAACCTCATAGTGAACTAACCTGAGTATGTTCCAATTAAAAAGTTGGTGCAATTTTTTGTTGAATAGAAATGCAGCGTTCAGATCAAGGAAGCTGTTTTATTTTCACTGCTTGGTTTGTTGAGTAAACCTTCAGGAACATTGTGTCCAGTTCATAAACTTTCATTATGAGCAGTCATCCAGAGGGCGGTGACCACTCAGAAGTGTCCAGCATGGATTAGGCTCCTTCATTAAGTAGTGAGTGTGTTGCCAATAGATTGGAACAATTGGGTGCTATCAGGACATCTGCCAACCATGTTGTTGGCAGGGTCACACTGATGGTCCATTCTGACCCTCATTTTCTAATTTTCTCGGTTTTATAGTCTTCTTTCTGAGATTCTGCTCGTTCTTCGGCCCCTGATTTTACCTCTGTATATTTGCTTGAAGAGAGCATTCTTGCTCACTATAGACTTGGGCAAGGTATATGATAAATGTTAAAGCAATGAGTTGGACTTTTTAAAAGTTTGACTTAAGAGCTGGCTCTAAAGATAGTTCCCAGGGCTTGGGGCAGTGGCACCTTTAAGGTCAGTGCACAGCCTCTCAGAAGAATTGCTTTTATGTTTGAAAATACCTCTCCACTTTGTTGTACTTCCTACTCCATGGTTACTCTGTTAATAAGGCTGTTGGTTTTGCAAATGTTTAAGAAAAATCATTCTGCTTACAAAAGTTGTTTTTTACTCATCTTCTTCCTGCCATCCTTACTGCTTTGGGTGTGAAAGCCTCTATCCTAGCACCAGCACACTAGTAAATCTTAATCCCTTTTTATTTCTCCATGACTGTTGTATAGTCTTTCCTCTAAGTATGTAAGCAAGAAATAAACAACAACCAGGTAAACAAACAAAACTGACAATGGCAGATATAATTAATGTGTTCTGTCCTTCTAAACATAAGAAATTTGCAGAAAAGAATCAGGCTAAGGCAGAAGATGATCATTGTACTGATAGGTAGTGACTGTCTTCTATTAGATTCATCCCCATGATTAGATCCATTTCAAACCTCAGGCTTTTGTGATAGTAATTAATAGTCCAATTGACTGAGTTTTTTGCGTCATAAGTGTTACAGGGTTGTTATAAAACCCACCTACTTGGTGGCTGAAGACCTGCCAAGTGTTGTTTGGTGACAGAGGAGCAACATCTCATAATTTCTTTCACTTGCTTCTTATTCTTAGAAATCCGAGAGGAGGAACGTCGGGTGTTGGAGAAAGCCGGGTACTTTCAGAGCATCACTGTCGGTGTGGCTCCCATTGTGATGGTGATCGCCAGCGTGGTGACCTTCTCTGTTCACATGACCCTTGGCTTTGATCTGACAGCAGCACAGGTCAGCGAGCCCTCAGAGCTTGGGGACATGTTAGAAATACCACATATAGAGATGCTCTGGTCCTCTTGTTAGTAGATTTGGATTTTTTCATTCATGCAGTTAATCCGAGAAGTGGAGGAGTGGGGACTTAGCTCCACTGCACAAATAGCGCATGGGTTGTTTTTAGTCAGCCCAACTTTGGATTTAGTTCTGAAAATATAGATCATCGTTTGGCTCAGATTCACTGAGAATTTTAATTGGAAGTCTCATAAAAATATATATCTGAAATATATCTGACTCGTACCAACAGTTGACAGTTAAGTTGCAGCCTCCTTAAAGCTGAAAGGAGGTTGATGGCATCTTGTTCTTTTAGTTGCATAGCCTCATCAGGCTCAGTTTCTTCTCTTTTCCTATTTTCAGGCTTTCACAGTGGTGACTGTCTTCAATTCCATGACTTTTGCTTTGAAAGTTACCCCGTTCTCAGTAAAGTCCCTCTCAGAGGCATCAGTTGCTGTCGACAGATTTAAGGTAAGTGCTTCCTTTCCCTGCTCCCTGTCAGGAGCTGTCCTTGGCAAAACTAACTGCTGCCTTTATTCCAATGGGCCACGCCGGCTGGCTGCACTTGGCTTTTTTCATCTTTAGCCTTTTGACAGTTGGTGAGAAAGGAGGCAGCAAAGGAGGCTCAGTTAAGGGACTTTTTCAAAGAAATATTAATTTTTACCTTTTGTAGACAGCCTACCTAGTTCTGGGCTCCCAAAATTACACCGTTCCCCTTCAGAGCTAGTCCCTTCTGCCTGGACCTAACATGACACCTGTTATAATTTACTGGGCCTTTAAGTGATTCAAACCTAGGTGATTGGAATTGTCAAGTGACTGTCAACTTTCTCTCGCCTTGATCTACATCTGCCTCTATCAACACGCTGTTGGTCATAAGCCTTTTTTGATACTTTCTTTTGTCTGTCCTGCGGTTGCCACTCCTGATACAGGGAATGCAGTCAAAAGGGAATAGTCATAAAACTAGATCATACGAGAAGTGCAGTTAAGTACGTATCAGGGTTTTTTTTTCTCTTGTGGGTGGTTAGTTGGTCTTGCCTTGACTGTGTTCTTTGTGCCTTCAGAATAATACAAATACAGGACACTAGAGATAGATATATTTGGGAAGGTGGAGGAAGGTCGATATTTGAAAATGGTTAATACAGTGAGGGAAAAAAAAGGGAACAGCACCTGTGTGTGGCTGGACTTTGCTGACAAAGCCACTGTGTAGCTCCTGCTAGTCCTTCTTGGCTCATGAGAGCAATACAAAAGCAGCGTCGGTGCCTCGAAGGCTGGAGGCACAGGTGTTCAAGGGACTGATATCATCACCTTTGGTGTTCAGGAGAAAACAAATTGGGTTTTCCTCATAAGAAGAATGGAGACTAGCTTCCCAGGGTTTCTTTATATTCTACTTGTTTACAGTTAACTGGGTGAATGTTGTTTGGTCAGGAAAGCTAGTCTTCAAGAATGTACCCCAAGCCCTCTCTCACCCCAGCCCAGCTGCTAGAAGGTCAGGCTCCAGGGCCACGTGAAGAGAAGTGGTCTGATTGGAACCTGAGCTTTTATTTTGGAGAACCCGCCATATCTAGTCTTTGAAAAAGTCAGATGTTTTGACCATAAATTTGTCCCCCTTTTTTGTTTCTCTGTCCTTTTTAGTGAATGGATTTGGTGGCATTTTGGATGAAGGAATAGGAATTTTTGGTATCAATTTGTTCTCCCCTTGTTTCTCGAGAGCTGTCTTCTTTTCATTTACTAGTGAGAACTTGTATTAGCGGGTAGCTTTTCACATTATGGCTCCTTCCTCTACCCAGGAAGTGTCAGAGTTAATAATAGAAGCAAAATCACCCACAGCTCTGTCATATGCCCCAGGAGGGTGAGTCTCCTAGCTTGTTCCTCTTGGCAGTCTCCTCCTCCCCCTCCCCCGCCTCCACTTGTAGGAGGATGATAACTTGTAGAAAGGCAGTGAGAGGTTGCTCACCTTATAACTTTTCTGATAAGATGATCACCAGTGTAGCATTGCTAGATTTAGCTGATAAAAACATAGACACCCAGTTAATAATTGCACGGGACATACTTATACTAAAAGGTTATTCATTGTTTACCTGGAATCAAAATTTAATTAGGCCTCCTGTATTTTATCTGTCAACCCTATGAGTAGTCGCCTTTCAGCTCAACAGATACATTCTGAATTGATTCTTTCAGTGAATTAGAGTAGTGTTTTGATGGTCAGTGTCCTGTGGTAGAGTTGAGGTTTATGGCTTATGTACCTCTAAGATCCTGCTGTCCTGGCAGGTGCAAATCCAAGTAGGTAAAAAGTCAAGTGTCATGAGGCCCTTGTGTGCCTCAGCATGTCCAGGCAGAGAAACCTGAAGCTGAAATCCTCCTGGGAGGAGTGTGGGGACCAGCTGGGCAAACTAGAGGCACTAGCAGAGTTTAATAGACCATGGACCCTAAAAGATCCTTTTGGTGACTCTTTAGGAGAGCAAAATGGTGGGAATTCTGTCAGCACATGGTTTCACTCTGTGAAGAGGGGTCAGAATGTTTGGCCGATTGTTCTGAGCCCAGTCTCTCAGGAAGGTTCTGAACAAGTGAAACCAGTGGCTCTTTTCAGAAAACTAAACTTAAAGAAAAAAATAAACTTTTTTTTTTTTTTCAAAAGGTTGATCAAGGGGGGGCAGGATATAGCTCAGTGGCAGAGTGCTTGCCTAGCATGCACGAGGTTCTGGGTTCAATCCCCAGGACAGCCATTAAAATACATAAATAAATAATAAACCTAATTACCTCTCCCTCTATCAAAAAAAAAAAAAAACGAATAAAAGGTTGATCAAGAGTAAGATTATCTAGGAGATTTAGAAACATGACACTTCTGGAAAGATCAGGGATTAGGTTTGGAGAGATGTGGCAATTTAGGGATGAAAAGAGCAACCTTAGAAGTTCAGGATTTAGGAGAAAGGGCTTCTCTCAGGCAGGGGAATTATATGTTACATTTAATAGCACCTGCAAACTTTAAAATAGTTAGGGTTCCTTGGTAACTAAGCAAAGAGTCCTGACACTAAAAGTCATCTTTTCTCTAAAGACTTTCTAATGTTGTTTTTTTTAAAAAGTGTTTTTTAATCATATTGGGAATCCAACTGGGATAGCGCCCTTAGAGAAGATCACTGGGTTAAGGGAGGTGTCAGAAGTGGGTTCAAAGTCACATGAAGGTCCTGGGCTGAGGTTTATTATGGTTAGTGTTTCAGATCTAATTTCAGAAACACTTGGCTTTTCAAGCCTTCCATTTTTCTTTCCCTGCCATAACTCAGCGGAGCTAGGGGAATGAGTGGGAGGAAAGAGTCTTACTTTCTTCCCAAGGATGTTTCTGAGGGAACTACCCTTCACTTCCACACAAGTCTTTTGTTTGAATTCTCACAAGTACTGAAGCAGAACTTGGAAGACGTGAGAACTTGTTGGCGAGAAGATGTACTCTGCCATTGAGAAAACCTTAGGTACTTCTTTCTAACCGGAGCAAGCTAGGGCTGGTCACAGTCTCAGCTCGGCCTCTCCCTGCAGATGTGTGCCATGTTGTACGTGAGGAAGGTGCCCAGTCTTGGGGGTCCCCAGGGAGTGGTCTGGAAGTGAAACAGAGCAATGAGGGTCTTTGCAGGAGAGCAGTGTGCCCTTTGGCTTTTCTGCCTGCATTTTACTGCCTGTGACTCAGCAACTTACTAGTGAGAACGAGGGGCTGCACACCAGTCAGTTAAGTATCCTGTGGTCCACGTTAGACTGGTGGAAAAGGAGAAGGCAGTTTAGCGTAGAGTGTTGGGCTAGGTGAGGAGGCCCCGTCCCTGCTGAGGGTGTCCCCACACTCCCGTGACCTCCCCGTGGGCCTGAGGCTGGGCTACACTAATGAGCTACCTTTTGCCCTTCAGCTTCCTTCCACTGTATAGCCTGATGTGTTTTGCTACGTGAGTGTGCGCCCTAGGCTTGTCTCCCTGGTCTTGATCCAGTGTCTCATCTTTGCACCTCTCTCACAACTCCTATCAGAGTTTGTTTCTAATGGAAGAGGTTCACATGATAAAGAAAAAACCAGCCAGCCCTCACATCACGATAGAGATGAAAAATGCCACCTTGGCATGGGACTCCTCCCACTCCAGTATCCAGAACTCACCCAAGCTGACCCCCAAAACGAAAAAAGACAAGAGGGCTGCCAGGGGCAAGAAAGAGAAGGTGAGGCAGCTGCAGCGCACTGAGCATCAGGCGGTGCTGGCAGAGCAGAAGGGCCATCTCCTCCTGGACAGTGATGAGCGGCCCAGTCCTGAGGAGGAAGAGGGCAAGCACATCCACCTGGGGAGCCTGCGCCTGCAGAGGACACTGTACAACGTCGACTTGGAAATTGAAGAGGTAACTGTCCGCCGGGTGTCTGTTCTGGTTAGAGTGGGAAGCTGCTGTTCCTGTAGCAAAGTTCTCTGTGGCTAAGGAGCAGATCTGGCCAGCTCCACCTCTAGAAGGGATATTTAGGTGCTTAACAGTAGAAATTAATAACAGCTGATCTCGCGAGATACTTTACAAACAAGGAAATGAAGCATTCAGGTGGATTTTCCACGATTTTGCCCTGAATAAATTTGATTATTATAGTTGTATGTAAGCTGTAATAACTGTTTCTAGTTATTATAATTCTGTGTGAGCTTCTTATTAGCACTAGGCTGTGCACAGCACAGAACCTGGCATATAATAGGTATTCTTAGTGATGCTGTGTTCGCCAATTCTATTGTAACTGTTTATTTTTAATGTAAGTAAAGGGTCATTATGATATATGATGTCGCTGCCCAGCTAGCACAGGAGTAGTCTCCTCCCAGCGGCCCTCCTATGGCGAGTGGCTGCCATGGAGACTCCAGGTTGGAGACTTTTAAAGTAGAGACTGCGAGGGGAGCCAGCACCACACTGAGGGCTGCATCATCAGCATCCCAAGGGCATCTACCTTCACACATTCAACAGCCATTTTTGAGTGCCAGCTCTATGCCAGGCACCGTTGTAGGGCCTGTGGATGGAGCAACAAAAACCAAATAGACAAAAATCCCTGCCCTCCTGGAGTTTATATTCTTGTGAGCAAAGACAGACAGTAAATAAGTAAACTATATTGTATGTCAGTAGGTGCTAAAGGCTGTGAAGAAAAGGGTGGGGAGCAGGTGTGGTTGCAATTTAAATAGGCTGCCTGAGGGAAGGCCTCAATTAAAAAGTAATAACAGGCTGGGGGAAGGGTATAGCTCAAGTGGTAGAGCGCATGCATGCGAGAGGTCCCGGGTTCAATCCCCTGTACCTCTTCCAAGCAAAAATCAGTGAAGAAACCTAATTACCACACCCTCAGAAAAAGTAATAACAGGCAGAGTGCTTTTATTTTTTTAATACAAATTGAAGGCTTCTGGTCTGTCAAGCCTGTCAAGCAAGCTGGTAGACATTGTTCCAACAGCATTTGCTTATTTCATGTCTCTGTCATGTTTTGGTAATTCTCAAAATATTTCAAACCCTCCATTAGCAAAAAGGTTACCACTCGCTGAGGACTCAGATAATGGTTAGTGTTTATCAAGAAAGTGTTTTTAAATTAAAATAGGTACAATTGTTTTTTTAGGCATAATGTGATTGCACACTTAATAAAGTATATTGTAAACATAACTTTTAACGTGTACTGGGAAACCGGAAAATTTGTGTGATTCCCTTTATTGCGATATTTGTTTTACTGCGGTGGTCTGGGACCAGCAATATGCCCGAGGTGTGCTTTTGAGCAAAGACTTGAAGGAGAGGGTTTGTGGATTTGTGGGGGAAGAAGAGCATTCCAGGGAGAGGGATCAGAGCATAAAGGCCCCTGTGTCCAGTGTGCCTGTCACGGGAGCAGAGTGAGCGTGAGAGAGAGGAGTGGGTGCTGAGGGCAGAGAGCGTTGGGGCTCCAGAGCCTCCTGCAGTGACTTCGGCTTTACTCCAAATGAGCAGAGAAGCCCTTAGAGGGGTTTGGAGAAAAGTGATGTGATCTGACTTACATGTGAAGAGAATCATTTTAGCTTCTGGATTCAGAAGACTGTGTAAGGAAACAAGGAAGGAAGTGAGGAAAACCAAGGAAAAATGTAAGGGTTTTCTGGACCAAGGGTGGTGGTGATGGAGGTGATAAGAAACGTTCATCTACATAATTGGAAGTGGGCGTGGGGGTTCTAATGCAGTCTATGTCAAAATCGGGAGCCACCCGCAGGCACATTACTCAGATCCAGAGCTGGAACTAAAGGGAAAACAGAATTCCAGCTCTTGGAAGCTATAGGCAAAAAGGGAGATGGTCCTCAGTGAGACCACCCAAGAGAACTAGTGTGGTTTACCATTGGAGGGCACACAAGTCAGTTTTTAACTTCAGTTAACTCTCAACAGCAGGCTTCTTATTTAATAATGATTATCTTGATCAAGGCACCTGTTACATTGCTAATCAGCTGTATGAGAGGATTATTCCTTGTAATCAGCTGAAATGTACTCTTCTCCTGTCTGTTAATCCTCATTCTGCCCTTTAGAGCCACATTCACATGACAGACCTTTAGCTGTTTGAATAGATACCATGATTCCCCCAGCCCCTGTTTAAGGGAAGGGGAGGGAAGTTAATATAAGCCTGCTGTCTTCTGTGCCCCAGGCACTCACTCCATCGTGGATGTCTTCTTTAGCCACCATTCAGTCAATGGAAAAGAGTTTTCTCTGTGTAACCTGACTGGCCTGAGCAGAGTCTGACCCTGTGACTTGGTCTCCTCCTCACCACCTGGCTGTAATCTTTCAACCTCCTGGACCATGTCAAAAGCTTTGTCCAACATATTTTTATTAAGTACCAGACATTTGGCTTGGCCCTACAAGGAGAACTCCTTCCCTCAAGTTGCTCAAAGCCCAGTAAGAGACAGTATTTGTTTAAGTAACAAGATCAAGTTCACACAGTTGGCAAGTTCTAGTGGAGTTGGGGTTCACATCAAGACCCATCTGGTGGGGGAGGATATAGCTTAGTGGTAGAGTGCGTGCTTAGCATGCATGAGGTCCTGGGTTCAATCCCCAGTGCCTCCATTAAAAAAATAGTAAATAAATCTAATTACCCCCCAAATAAAAATAAAGAATTAAAAAGACCCATCTGCCTGCAGAACCCCTGCTCTTCACAGCATCATCCTTCACTCCTTTCCTTCCCTGCGAGACTTGAGGCAATGGAGGGTTGCTGAACAAGTGGCCTTGTTAAAAATCACTGCCCATGGAGAACTCAATATTTTGCCTGAGGATGGTCAGTTAATCCCAGACGTGGTTTTCCACTTTCACGTGGGATGGATGGTTTAAATATGCCTTCAGATTCTTGGAAATGTTTTGTAGAAAAATGGAAATGATGGTTCTCATAGTTTTTTTGTTTTTGTTTTTGTTTTTTTGGAAGATGATTTATAGGTTCCAGAGGAAAAAAACATATAAAATGAAAATCAAGAAAATAATTTCTTGATATAAATAAAAATCAAGAAAATAATCAAGATTCCTGCCTTCTCTTCCAAAAACAACAACAAAAATAAACAAGTAATCAAAAAGCATGGGTTACCAATAAAGTAGGAAAGGGGCTCAGCCTTTCTAGAAGTGATGTGGGATACCTTAATGTGTGCAGCATATGTAATTTTTCCAAAAGGCTTACACATCTGTTGCCTTGGTGCATCCCCACAGAAACCCTGTGACGTGGGTGGCTGACGAGGGAGAAGAGAGGTAAATGACTTGCTGGGTCGTCAGGATGACACAGTTCCCATAATGATGGAGTGTCATTGGTGCTTTTTTCCTCAAAGAAATCAGAAGTCCTAGAGAAGAGTGGTCGGTAGTCCTTTAATGACCTTCCTCTTTCGTGTGCTTTGTCCAGGGTAAACTGGTTGGAATCTGTGGCAGTGTGGGAAGTGGAAAAACCTCTCTCATCTCATCCATTTTAGGCCAGGTAAGATTTTGTTATTATCCTTGGCATATTCTGCTTCTTTCTCTGGATTCTGCTTAGCAAGAGGCTCAGGAAAAGTGAACTTATTTCCTGAAGAGTCAGGAAAGGTGGAAACAAAATGACCCTTGGTCTGTATCACACCTCTGCCTCTTGCCCTCCCCCCCCCCATATTCCTACCTCTTAACAACAGCATTGTGTCCAGAAGGGGACTCAGTGGACGCCTGGTGAATGATTGATACTCAGCTGGAGTCATTTGTTTCTCATGCCTTCTTTTATCCAGCATGTATTTATTGAGTGCCATAAGTATGCCAGGCAGTGTGTTGGGAAATGTCAGAGGTAGCAGTGGACAGATGGCCAACAAATGGAAGACGCAGAGCTGACTAGCCTCACCAGCCTCCCTGTTAGAGAAAGCCTTCAGGATTTGATCTAGAAGCAAAGACCCACTGTTTTCAGCCTAACCATTGAAAGAACTATGCCCTCAAGGAGTTCATGGCCTACTTGGGGCACTTCTAGACACACAGGTGTAGCACGGGGCAGTGTGTGAATAGTGCTCAGAGGGCCCAGCAGAGAGCTGTCAACATTTAGAGTGGGGATCATCCAGCTAAGACAGATTATCTTGTACTATGTTTTAGAACCAAATAATCAGCAAAACAAAATACTCCCCACCACTCCCCCGGCAAAACCCCAAGGTACTTCCACCTGCTTCTAAACTTGGATTAAACTAGCTTGACTTAGATGGTTGAGATGAGGATGAATTTAAGCTTATTCCTCGTGATGGATGAGGTCCTCTGAATCGTTTATCCATATTGAGGAAACTAAACAAGTGGGAGAAGGGGTTGGGGAAGAGTGTTTTGTAGCATCCAGTTTATGGGATACTTTATCTTGTTCAACTCCCCTTGGTGGAGTTGTGTCTCCTTGAGAGCCATGGTGTCCAGGGTGGTCTGAGGAAGGCTGAATTCAAATCATCTGGATGAGCAGCTCCACACCCCCGCCACTTTCTGCTTTATGAGACTCTACAATGGCCAGGTTCAGCCGTTGGTCTTTGTAAAAAGCCAAAAACCTCCTAGATGATTTCTGATAGTCAGATTTAAGGGCCAGTGATGAGAGACACAGGCGGAGTAAAGCAGAAGGAGGGTTAGTGGGCAATGGTTAAATTGAAACCTGAATGGGTCTTTGCTTCTGGATCAAATCCTGACAGCCCTCTCTGTCTGACAGAGGGACTGTGAATACTGGTCAGCCCTGCTTCTTTACAGTTCAACTTTTTTTTGGCAGTCTATAGTGTGGGGTGTTTGCACTGTAGCAGCCAGAAGAGCTGGGTTTCCACAGTAGACCTTTGGTGGGTTTCTGAGCACTTTTAAGTGCATATCAGAGTGCTTACCAGTTTGTGGGCAGTCGGTACCACTGTGTTATGATCTGTGTGTGTACTCTGTGTGTTACAGTGTTTGAAAGGACAAGCTTGTATGTGTAGGTTGGTTAATGACACTGTTTTAAGCTCTAGCATCCCTAATGCAAGACGAATGTCTACTGTTAGTCCCAAAAGGAACCCTGAAAGAGGGTAAAATGGGTAAATCAATTCATGTCAAACATTGCAACTGAAAACACAATTCAAAGCACGTGGCTCATCATTCAGTCTCTTCGTGATGGAGGGGAGCATCTGCCATCATTGCATGGATACTCTGTAATAGTAGTTGATGTCTAACTGGAATTTTTTTCCCTCTGGTCCTCATTTTACAGAAGCAGCTGATCTAGCCAACAGCCTGGATTAATTCTGTAGATGAGTTGGCCTGCCCTCATCTTGAGGCGGGGACTAGCTCTAAATCCTTACAGCATCCTCCCCAGGGGAATTCTGAAAGGGCCTTCTGCTTGTGCTTCCTTTAATTAAAACAGTTTTCAGTTAGGAAGAAAAGGATAATAAAGTAGCTTATGGGTTGCTGAATGAAGTATTTGTTCATTCAAGTCATGGGTTATGCTGGGCTCCCCTCACACATAAGCAAGGAGAACTTTGATTTTCTTTGCTGCTATAGCTCTCTGTGGAACAAAGGTGAGGTCTGAATTTGGGTTCAAAAGGCATCCAAGGAAATTGCCAAGACTTTCAAGTCCATTGTGGAATGTGGGGGTTCTGTTGGCTTAGGGTGATGGTTTTGCATTATGATGCCATTGGATGGTGTCTGTCTCCCTAGATGACACTTCTAGAGGGCAGCATTGCAGTCAGTGGAACCTTCGCTTATGTGGCCCAGCAGGCCTGGATCCTCAATGCCACTCTGAGAGACAACATCCTCTTTGGGAAGGAATTTGATGAAGAAAGGCAAGGAATGTTTGGTTTCTGTCATGCTTTCCATCTTGGCCGCGTGAGACACAAGGCAGCCCAAGTCAGCAGGCTCTGCTCCAACCGTGTCCCTGATGCTAGGTCTCTTTGTGTCCCTCAGATACAACTCTGTGCTGAACAGCTGCTGCCTGAGGCCCGACCTGGCCATTCTTCCCAACAGTGACCTGACGGAGGTACAAGCCTGGTGGGCCAGGGTGTTTAGCAGAGAGGATTCTGGAGGAGGGGTGTCAGGGCTGTGCCAGAGCCACCTTCCAGGAGTGCATCTAATTTATTTATTTTTAATGGAGATACTGGGGGTTGAATCCAAGCATGAGCTCTACCACTGAGCCATTCCCCACCCGCTAGGAGTGAATCTTAAATACGCGGGAGAAGAACCTACACGGGGAGCTTTGCTTTCACTGGGACTTGGTGTTAGGAAAGCATTTTGTCCTTAGGGCAGAGACACTGCCTGTTTTAAGCATATACATGTTTCATGTGTCATGTGGATTTTAAACAAAATCCCATTGTTGGTTCAGAGCTCATGTGTTCCACACTGTTCATTTTTAAGGCCATAAGTCAAGCATGTGCCTGTTGGGCTTCTCCCCTGAACTTCACTCTGCCAGCCTCCTTACTCACATATGGTCTCTAGAGAGCCCTCTCTCCTTCGGAAAGAAAGAGGCCTTAGCACAAACCTGCCTTTCTTGGGTTCTCTGCCCTGGAGCAGTTCCCAGAGGCCCGTCTCTGGCACTGCCTCTTGCCCTTTGGTGTTGACCTTCCCCTCCCATGACCTGCCTCTAGGTCTCTGAGGCTGGCTTTTTTATTTGGCTGACATCAGTTTAAGCCCTCAAACCAGACTTGATGACTGGCTTAATTAGTTTCCTGGCCCTCAGGTCCTGGTTCCCTGATTAGCAGCTGATCAGCAGCATCTCTGGGGACTTGTTAGAAATACAGATTCTTAATCCCACCCAGGATCTTCTGAATCAGAGATGCAAGGGGTGGGGCCCAGCAGTCTGTTTTAACAAGCCCTGAAGGTAATTCTCACACACACTCTTGTCTGAAAACCTCTGAATTAACTGAACTTTTTTTAAGGACAAGATTTTTTTAAAAAATACAGAGCCAGATACCATTTGACAATTGATTTTTTTTTTTCATTTGTTCATTTACTAGCATTTATCAAGTGCTTGTTATGTGCTGGCTACATGTGGAGAAACTGCTTGGGGCACTGGGAAAATAAAGAAAAGGGACAACAATATGTGCCCTCAGAAAGCTTACAATTGAGAGAGACACCCCAACAAAAACTCATGAAAAGGAGTCCCCTTTCTTTTGGGTGTTAGTGGAGAGGGCCGGGAGGCTTCACAGAGAGGACGCCAGAACTGAGCAGACACTGAACAGGAAAAGGCATGACAGTAGATATGTGTGTTCCTAATAGATACACTGTTTAAAATGACTCAGATCCCAGAGTGCTGAAGAGGGATTGGCAGTGGCGGCTGAGAGCTGCTGGGAAGCTGGGTGGCAAAGGGCCTGCTCTGTGTGCCATATTTGGGTGTTTAGATTCTATCCTTTAGAATTCTAAGCAAGGGTGGTACATGGTCAGCTTTATGTTTTGGAAAGATCTTTCTGCCCATGGAAAATGGATTGTAGTTGGGTGTCAAGACGGCATTGCAAGGCCAAATACAGGATTGATTAGTAACCAGATGGTTGTGGGAGAGGGGGAGGCATCTGGGCTGATGCCCCCCGTTCTGGTGTGGGCCCTGGAGGATACAGTGGCCCTTCATCGAGGTGGGGAAATCAAGAGAAGGAGTTGGTTTGGGTGGAGGGGAGGAGAGATGACTGGGGCAATTGATCACTGAGCCTGGTTCCAGACTTGAGCTGGAGGCCTTCCTATGCTTTCTGGGCTCCTGTAGATTGGTGAGCGAGGAGCCAACCTGAGTGGTGGGCAGCGCCAAAGGATCAGCCTTGCCCGGGCCTTGTACAGTGACCGAGACATCTACATCCTGGATGACCCCCTCAGTGCCTTAGATGCCCATGTGGGCAACCACATCTTCAACAGTGCTATCCAGAAGCACCTTAAGTCCAAGACGGTTTTGTTCATTACCCACCAGTTACAGGTATGGTGCTTTCTTCCTTCCCCAGGCTGCCCTCCTTGGCTTGAGAAATCAGAAACAGGGAGATAGTTGGTCCCAGTCCCTTCGTGGGGCTCCTAGATGTCCCTGGAATCATGAGTGTTCACTGCCTCAGCAAGTTGCTCTCTGTCCCATTGTACCAATAAAACTCACTATACCAGATGGCCATCTGAATCAGAGATCCTTGGAGCATGTTAGCTTCTGCATATAAATTAGTGAGTAAAAGGGCTGAGAGGAGTAGGCAGCAAATGGAGTTTGGGTATGAGATGGTTTGGGAAGCACTGTGTTAACATCTGTATGCGAAGGGGAACTGTTCAGGGAAAATAAGCTCTTCTCCCTCTGTCATCCCATGACAAGCAGCCGTTTCAGAGAGCAGCTCAAGGATGTTGCCCTCTGCTTTGCATATGTTGTCAAGTTTGGGGGGCTTGCCCGCCCTTCTGTAATGGGATGTCTGTAATTATGTGTACTTCTGAGTACAGTGAAGGGATGTGAAGTTTGATGCAGGTTTTGGGAGGCTTCATCAGCAGATTTATGTTGAAAACGGGAGGAACTGCATTTTGATCTCCATCACAAGGCAGCATAAGCTAAAACTGGGGTTCTCAGTCTTGGCACTATGGGCTTTTGGGGCCAGAGAGCTCTCTGTTGTGGGGGCTGTCCTGTGCATTCCTGGCCTCCATCTACCAGATGGCAGGAGTACTCCCTCCAGTTGTACCAAAAATGTCTCCAGATATTGCCCACTGCCCACCGGGGGCTCAGTCACCTCCAGGTGAGAACTGCTGAGCTAAGGTGTAGATATTTGGGTGTATTTGCACAAATATTAGCCACACTATGTGGTCCCTGTCTCTGTCCCCAGTACCTGGCTGACTGTGATGAAGTGATCTTCATGAAAGAGGGTTGTATTACAGAAAGAGGCACCCATGAGGAACTGATGAATCTAAATGGTGATTATGCTACCATTTTTAACAACCTGTTGCTGGGAGAGACACCCCCAGTTGAGGTAAGTATCACATGACGTGTGTGTGTGTGTCTTTCTAGCAAGAGAGACATGACTGTAGAGAAATCTCAGCTGAATTCAGTGTCTGTGTCTTATTGGCAGAGACCCTATTTTCTGGTGACCAGACTGCGGTGCATCAGATCACATACTGGTTCTACTCCAGGAGGGCAGGATTGTGGGGCTGGTGGGCCGAGGTCTTCTATCAGAACTTACTAGGAAGGCAGTGGCAGGGAGAAGGATGTGGGCTCAGTGAGCGCTGTTGTTCCATTGTAACTTACTTTCATAAAGTCCACCAAATCCTGACTGAAGCATTACAAAGCTCCTTTCTTAATAGTCAGATGCATAAGGTGCCAGGGAAGAGACATTAAATACTGCATACATTTGAAAATTATCCATGGTATCTGGCTGCTGACTTAGTACTCTTTAACTAACACCGACTGTGGCCCAGTTACTGGATTAGGCACTGTATAGATGTCATGCAATTTAGTCATCTTAACAGAGCTCTGCGGCAAAGTATGATTATCCCCCACTGTTACTGCTGAGAAAACGGAAGCTCAGAGGGTAAACAGCTTGCTGAAAAGGTTGGTTTGACGCTAAAGCGCCCATTCTGTTGGGCTGCCTGCCTCCCGCGGCAGCACAGAAAGGTGGCAGCTTCCTCTGGGCTCTGAGTTAGGCAAAGACAAGAGCGTGCTTAGTCCGAGCTAATCAGAGAGCTTGTTTCTCCTTCTCATCAACTTGCTCTCCTATTGGACTTTTGTTTTCTCTGATCACCTTGGGTCCTAGGAGTTCACTCAGTCTGGGGGAAAAGCTGCTGCTTAGCTACTAGGTCATTTTGATGTTGAGAAGGATGAAAGCAGAAAGTTATTGGGACCTTTCCTAGGAGTCTTATTTCAGTGTTTGGGTATCATCCCTGATTGATTTCAGGTTCAGTACAATGAACTGTTCATGACTGTTGTGTCTTAGGCCTTTTGCTGTAACTCAGACATTCCAAGTGTCAATAGTAACTTCTATAGAGACACCTGATCCAGATTTGGATTTTATGATCTCTCCCTGTGACTCTCAGGGTACTTTGGGCTTTTCAGATTATTTCTTCCTCACGTAGATGTGGAGGGGGGAAATGAGAGGGAGAGGAGCTAAAACATGAAATGTCCAAAGAGCAAAGGAATATTGAGAGCCAGAGTGTTGAGTGGAGGAGTGTGCTTTCAGTATGTCACTTCACTTTACTGAGCCTCAGTATCCTTATCTAAAAATAGGGGTGGCACCTGCCTCTCAGAGTTGGTATATTGATTAAATGAAGTAATAATTAATGTTCTTACCCTAGTCAGTGGTCAGCAAACAGTAATTTTCAGTGCATTTACTCATGCACTGTAGTTAAGTATAAAATTTAGGGTTCTATCTTGTGTTCTAAATGTGGCTCTGAATTTTATTTTATTTTCTGATTTTTTTTTCCCTGTCAGTTGGAGAGCAAACTGGGATCATGAGACTGACTATGACATAGAATTAAATGTAGTAAACTATACTAAGAGAATATCCTGTATAAAGATATAAGAGGAACTTGGAAAGGAGAGCATTAAGTAGTTTCTGTTATCTCAGGTTCAATTTGATGCATGTTTAGTAAGTCCCTGTGTGCCCTGTTATGGGCAACTCTAGGTGCTGGGCCCTGTCTAGGTTATAACCATGAGTGAGACATCATCTCTGTCCTTGAGGAACTCAGTCTCCTAGGGAAGACCAGTGCTCTTATGCTCTTACAGGGGACTGTTACAACACCAGGTCACGCAATGTGCTGTAAAAGTACCAAGAAGTGCCTGGGAGGACAGGGGAGGGTGAACTTTATTCTAGAGGAGTGTTAAGTTGCTTCAGAGAGGATGTAAAATTTGAATCCGTCTGAATGGGAACAACTGTGACTAAGTTGGGAAAGGAGAGGGGCATTCCAGGTGAAGAACCAGTGTGGTTAAAAGTACAGAAGTGGGAAGTGGCAGTGTGATGTGAGGCATGGCTAGGGTGGAGAGTCGAAGCCACAGGCATGGGGAGGAGCTTGCAGGGTTGGACCAGAGCCAGAATGTGGAGGTGTTGCAAAACCAGGCTGAGAAGGTGGAGTTTCCCATGGTTGTAGTGGGAAGTGATCAGACCTGTGATTTGATTTAGTGATGTGACGATCAGAGATGAAAAGAATGGAAGTGACCCCAGCACAAATACTTTGGACAAGTTGGGGTGGATGAGAACAGCATAAAGGCTACTGTGTTTGGAGTTTAGGTAGTTAGTGACTTTGGGGAGAGCAGTGTCAATGAAATAAGAAATCCAGATCTCAAACATTTAAGGTATTGGGGAAACTGCAGAAATGAGTATAGGTGACCCTTTTAAGAAGTTGGATGCGTCTGTTTTCAGTAAGAGCAGCAGCTCGATAAATGATTCTCTAACACGTCCTTTGGACGTTTGTCTGAATGGCTACATCACAATGACTGGAGACACTTCTTTTTGTGTGTGTGTGTTAGATTAATTCAAAAAAGGAAACCAGTGGTTCACAGAAGAAAACACAAGACAAGGGTCCTAAAACAGGATCAGTAAAGAAGGAGAAAGCAGTGAAGCCAGAGGAAGGTAATGACCTTTTTTGAGATGTTAGATTTGTCATCAAATTTGTTTTTGTTTTTGTTTTCCATTGAGGCATTTTATTTGCATGTATATGTTACATCCCTAGAAAAAAGATCCGTGGCTTTCCCTCCTCTGTATTTTCACACACTTGCTTCTTTACGGTCCATGATGCCCGCTGAGGTTGTCCAAACAATGAAACCAAACTAACTGGATGGGAGCTGCGATTTTTCTACATCTTTGAGTTACCCAGCAAATCCAGGTCAGATCACTCCACATTTGTTTAACCTGCCCGTGAGGTTCACAACACTTTTCCCAGTTCTGTGATTGACAATTAAATTTACCAATATAACCACGCCTCAGCATCACAGTGAGAAACCAGACGATGACTTTGGAGCGTGGCCTAGTGAGAACCTGGCGTTTGCCTCTCTTTTTGGCCTTGACCATGCTCTTGAGAGCATCAGCCAGGGACACTGATGAGCACCATTATGGCGGCACAGAAAGATTGCAGAAAGCATATCATTAAAGTTGATCAGAAATTATGCCCTGCAGTAATTCATGATGTTTGATAGCATTGTGTATTGCAGAGTGCCTGGCCTTATATTTCTAGAATAATGAAACTCTTGTATGATTATTGCGAGACCATAAGGCACCTTCTGCTTGCTTCAACAGACCAAGACCATAAGAATAACCTTTAATCCTATGCCTTCTCATGCTGTGCAGGTGGGGCAAGGTGTAGGTAGTCATAGTATAGTGAGTCATCCTGAGTAACAAAAAATTGAATGGTGGGAAGAGGAATACCTTTCATTCCTGTGATTCACCTCTGCTCTTTAAAAGTCATGCCAAACCCAAGCAGAGGTTTTCCAGCTCAAAGAATGCCTCTGTCCTCAGTACCTCTCCTGTTAGAATGAGACTCTTGTCCTGAGCAGACTACAGCAGGGCTGTGGTGAAGAGTTACTGTGGGGTTTTTCCTACTTGACTTTCCCATCCAAAGTCCTTGGTCCTATTTTTTATTTTATTTTATTTTTTTAACATTTTTTATTGAGTTATAATCATTTTACGATGTTGTGTCAAATTCCAGTGTAGAGCACAATTTTTCAGTTATACATGAACATATATATATTCATTGTCACATTTTTTTCTCTGTGAGTTTCCATAAGATCTTGTATATATTTCCCTGTGCTATACAGTATAATCTTGTTTATCTATTCTACACTTTGAAATCCCAGTCTGTCCCTTCCCACTCCCCACCCCCTTGGCAACCACAAGTTTGTATTCTATGTCTATGAGTCTGTTTCTGTTTTGTATTTTTTTTTTTTAAGATTCCACATATGAGTGAATCTTTCTCTTTCTGGCTTACTTCACTTAGAATGACATTCTCCAGGACATTCATGTTGCTGCAAATGGCATTATGTTGTCAGTTTTTATGGCTGAATAGTATTCCATTGTATAAATATGCCACTTCTTCTTTATCCTATTTCTTAAACCCTTTATCTTATCAACTGAAACAAATCTTGGGAGTTAGAAAAACTACTTGCAATACCTTAGGCATTTTCACTTTTGTGATATGTTTTAAGCTGCCTATCAGTTTGCAAGTAATAACAATAATGAATAAAAATGCATTCGTGTTTTAAAGTTCTCTTTCTGTATGTCACCTCTTCATCTTACATTTGCATCCTTTCCCAGATTTGCCACTGCTTTGGAGATGGGCCTGTTTTCATTTCCTTGTTCTTAAAACTGCAGCAGATTTTTGGTGTTAGGATTTGACCATCCAAATTTACCACTCCCTGCCTCTTTTCTCTCTTTTAATACACCAAGTATGAGATTTCGAATTCAGGCGTGATTTAAGAGACCTGAATCTCACATGCACAAAACAAACACAGTGCAGAAGTCTGAGACATCTGTTAGTTCCTGCCACAGGCAGTATGAAAAAAACAGAATGTCTTTTTAGGGAACATTTGTCATTACTTATATAGCCACTAACCTGGAGACTCACATCACAAAGTACTCAAGGCATGTGTGGCTTGTTTGAAGATAATTAAGCATCATATGTGATAAAGAGGCAGAGGCTTCCTGTGAGGCTACTTCTCTGTATTCTCCTGTGAGCACCAATCTCCTGACCACCTCTGGGAGCTCCTAGGAAATATCTCTGAGTCTTTTCTCTCCTACAGCCAGTCACCACATCTGACTGAATGGACCGGAAACTCCATCCCCATCATCAGGACCCTGGTTCTGGCCTTTATCATCCCCTCCCTAGAGAGTTACAGCTGCCTCCTGTTAAATCTTCTCTCCACACAAACAGCTGAGAGATCTAGTTAAAAACAGGAGACTGACCAACTCACTTTCCTGCCTGAAGCCTTTCAGTGGCCTCGCAGTTTCAAAGCAGCATTTTCTAATCCTTTTCCTGATGTGGTACACATAGAAAATGCCATAATTTATATGGGACCTTGGGATGTCTGGAAGAGACTGCTCACTGTCAAAGGTGGCTAGTCTGGCCATTCCAGGCCCACCTAGTCCAGTAGGGCCGGGAGTCAAATCTGCACACCTGTAGCCCATTCTCTTGAGATGGTCTTGTCCAAAGGATAAAGTTCAAATGCCTTGATCCTCAGACCACAGCCTGCTTAATCAGCCTTATCTCCTGCCACTCCTTATACACACAAAATGTTCCAGCCATATTGAAATGGTTGTCTGTAAACACCAATTTGCTGTTTCCCCACCCCTGTGCCCAACCTTTGCCCACCTAGACAACTCTGGCTTACCTTTCAAAGTGTAGTATGGACTACATGGAAATTCTTCCCTGAAACCTCCCTGCTAAGCCCCTCCCAGCTCCCCCAAGTAGGTTATGCGTACCTCCTGGATGTTCCTGTGCTGCCCTGCAAATAGCTCTAGCATTGGAGTTCACACATTTCATTATAATTATGTGTTTATTTACCTGTCTGTCCTACTAGAGTGTGGAAGGACCCTCAGCCAGATCTCAAGGGCTGGGACCTGGTCTGAATACACCTTACTATTCTAGAGCCTTATCCCCGGCCTGGTTCATAGTAGGTGCTTTGTTAATTTAAATGGGTGAATGAACACTCCTGATGAAGGGGAAATAATTCTAATCTAGAGCTCTGTGAAACTGTAGGCTCTCTTTGATTCTGCTCTTCTACTTCATTGACTTCATTCTGGAAAAGCAGCTTTTCCTTTCTGAGTTCACGTTTCTTTTTTTCTTACCTAGGGCAGCTCGTGCAAATGGAAGAGAAGGGGCAGGGTTCCGTGCCCTGGTCAGTATATGGTGTCTACATCCAGGCTGCTGGGGGTCCTTTGGCATTCCTAGTCATTCTGTCCCTTTTCATGCTGAATGTGGGCAGCACTGCCTTCAGCAACTGGTGGTTGAGTTATTGGATCAAGCAAGGAAGTGGGGTAAGGTTATTCATTAACGGTGAATTTATATGTCTAGGATTATGAGGTGTCTCCATATCCCTTGGCTGTTCTCAGGGAAACTGCTTTAGTTTTCAATTAGAAGAAGAATGAACAAGGATTACTCAAGATGAAAAGATGAGTCCCTAATGTAACTTCATCAGATAGTTGCTCCCTGACCAACTCATGGAGCAGTACAGTTTATCAGTAGCATGCCTATAGGCTGTCTGCCCTTGCCCACTAGAAAACAGAGGAGCGGGGCAAAGCCTGCCTTAAATTGGCCTCAGCCAGGTCTCAGGGTCGTTATCCTGCACCCTCCCTTGAGCCGGGAATGGCCCTGATAAGGGGTTCTTGGCAGTCACTTGGAGTCTTGCCTCATAGAGCCTTGCCTCCAAACAGAACACCACTGTGACTCAAGAAAACAGGACCTCTGTGAGCAGCAGCATGAAGGACAACCCTCTGATGCAGTACTACGCAGGCATCTACGCCCTCTCCATGGCTGTCATGCTGATTCTGAAAGCCATTCGCGGAGTGGTCTTTGTCAAGGTGTGCTCTGGTGGCCCTGCTCCTCCTTTCCCTGGGGGCTGTGTGGTCAGGCTCCCCCTGGCATCTCTCGGGTTTATTCTGAGTCAGGGAGCCCCTTTGAAGCAAGATGGCCCTCGCCAAAGTGACCTGCACCCACTTTGTCTCACCTGTTTGCCACCTCGCTCCTCTGTGGACATTTGCCCTTTTCCCGCCTTGGGATGGATGTCCCATGGAGGGGGAGGTGAGCCCGCCTGAGTCCCTGATCACTTTGTGCTCTGCTCCTCAGGGTACGTTGCGAGCCTCCTCCCGGCTCCATGACGAGCTTTTCCGCAGGATCCTTCGAAGCCCTATGAAGTTTTTCGACACTACCCCCACAGGGAGAATTCTCAACAGGTTTTCCAAAGACATGGATGAAGGTATTTCTCACTGCTTCTCTCCATTATGCTCCAGAGCACAAGCCAGAACTCATTGTGCCCTCCAGCCTTCCAAGTGACTCGCTAGATATGCAGATCTGTCCGGCCTTAGGTTCTGAGAGCACGGAGGCCGCTGATGTTTGCATCAGGAACATTTTAGTTTAGGCGTATTCTCCATGTTACAACTTCTCTTTAGGCTGAGGGCCTATCTGATTTTCCACCTTTCATCTGAGTTCTTACATGGTCGTATTTAACCTGAAGACCAGTTCAGAGGATTGAGTAAGCATAACAGCTTTGGACAGGAGCATCTGAGATTCCAAAACACACATGGACTTGTGGGTACTGCATTGGTTCCTGGATACCTACAACTTCTGACAGGTTTTCTGGCTGCTGGCTGCTGTGTGGGCTGTCCCAACACCAGAGCTTAAGTACAGCTGACCCTTGAACAATCAGGTTGGTTGGATCTGTGAATATGGAACTGTGGACAAGGAACCGCATACCTGGAGGGTCTGACTGTAAGTTATATGTGGATTTTCAGCTGCACAGGGGGGCCTGTACCCCACACCCCCACATTGTTCAAAGGTCAACTGTACTCCAGTAGCCCAGAATGATAGTGATACTGCCTGACGTTTATTGAGAGCTTACTGTAGTAAGCAGTGGGCTGAATGTTCTACATGCGTTATCCTAATCCTCACAGCAGCCATGTGAGGTGGGTGTCGTTTCAGCCACTGAATACATGGGAAAGCTGATGTCTAGAAAGGTTATATAATGTGCCCAAGATTACTCAGTTATTAAATAACAAGCTGGGAATTGAACCCAGATCTTTCTGACTCCAGAGCAAATGTTTTAATTGCTGCACTGTGCTGCCTCCATGGCAGGAGTTTGTTTCAGATGTCGGCAGGCCAGTGTAAAGCCCCGGCCAGAGGTAATAAGGGATCAAAGCCATCCCTGATACACATGATGCATGATGTGATCCCGTTTTTGTTAAACTCACGTACAAACACACACACACGGAAAAAAGACTGAAAAAAAGAAATCAGTGGTATCAACATGTCTAGGATTTGCATAAAAATACTCCATTCCTCCCATGTAAAAAAGGAAGGAAGGGGATGGCCAAAAAGAGATGAAGAAAATGTTGATAACTATTGGAGGTTCTATACTCTTTCAACTTTGCATATGTTTAAATTTTTCTATGACAAAAATTTCTTAAATGTTAGCAGCAGTTCATTGGTATTGGTAAGAGAGACTGTTTATTTTATTTTTTGCATATTTATTGTCCAAATATTTTACAACAAGCATATATTACTTTGTAAAGAGGAAGAAATGTTTAAAGGACTTGGGGAGCATAGTGAACCAAAAAGAGGGCACGGGGGAGAAAGATCACTTAAATGTTATTGGGACAAGAAAAACCAGAGCAGCCAGGTTTCCAGATTTTCCTTTGATCAGACTGTTTAAAAGACAAAATCTCAAATTTCAGATAGGGATTCTAGGAAGCTTCTTTTTGTTTTTTAAAATGTTTGGTTCCGTTTTCCATGTTTGCGGATCCCAGCATCTGACACGTGTTCTTTGGTTTCCCCAGTCGATGTGCGACTGCCATTCCAGGCTGAGATGTTCATCCAGAATGTCATCCTGGTGTTCTTCTGTGTTGGAATGATCGCGGGCGTCTTCCCGTGGTTCCTCGTGGCGGTGGGGCCCCTCATCATCCTCTTTTCAGTTCTGCACATTGTCTCCAGGTAAACAGGAAGTCTTCGTGTCTTCTGGGGCAAAGCTGCCCTTTCACAGTTGCTTGTCTGCCCCTCTGACACAGAACTCATTCTCTCTCCAGGGTCCTGATTCGAGAGCTGAAGCGTCTGGACAACATCACGCAGTCACCTTTCCTTTCCCACATCACATCCAGCATCCAGGGCCTTGCCACCATCCATGCCTACAACAAAGGACAGGAATTTCTGCATAGGTTAGTGTCTTTGGAGACCTGAGGGCTGAGTGCAGAGCCAGCATCCTAGCATTTAATTAGAGTTTAAGAGGCCTTTCAAGGTCAGAGTTGGGGATTATAAAGCTCATTACTGAGAGTATTAGTGATTTAATGATCTCTGATTAAGATTCATTTGCTTGGTGATACTCCCTTCTGAGCAAGTGGGAAGACAAAAACACAGATTCTATTGGCCATTCAGTCCTGAGTGGCTATATTTGATGGAGTTTTGCTTTTTTTTTTTTTTTAAGAACAGTAAAAGATAATAATTGACATTACACTAATATTTTATTTAGCTGTTGAAAATTGTTTGTGTGAGAAATTTATGTACATAGATAGTCATTGTGGATATTTTTGTTAGCAAGAGATTGGAACAAGACTAAATGTCCTTCAACAGAGGTCTGGTTAAATAAGCGGTGGTGTCACATATAGTGGAATATTATGTGACCCCTGAAAAGAAGGAGACTGCTCTATAGGTACTGATATGGAGCGAGCTCCCAGGTATGTTAGTGAAAGAGTAAGGTACAGATGTGCGGCTGTGGTACACTCCCTTTGAAGTGTGTGTCTGTATCCGTAACATTTGGAATGTCTCTGAAAGTGTTATGGAAACGACAGGCCAGCCAAGAAACAAGCACCACACGGAGGGTTGGAGTACTCAGATGTATTACGCCGGCGGGCTCGGAGGGGCTTCTGCTCCGAACCTCTGAGCACCTCCAAGACGTGCGCATGAGGTTTTATAGGGTAAAGTACAAGCTTGGGGTATTCGGCCAATAGGCATGGAACAGCTTTAGCAGCATCGTTATCACAAAAGTGGAGGCAGGGAGGCAGCAAACCAACATTCCAAAGCCAGATATGTATCTTTGAAAATCCAGCTGTCTAGCAAAAAAACATGAACAGCAAACCAACACTAATTAACTTAGATTTACAAGTTAGTCCAGCAGAACTCAGATCAGTATTCCGATACTTAGATTTGTGAGTTATCTTGTTAGCCCAGCCCGGCTTTTCCTTCACAAAAGGACACACAGGAAACTAGTAGTCACCACTGGAAAGGGCAACTGAGTAGCTGGAGGATGGGCAAGAGTCAGACTGACTTTTCACATATATTTACATAATAAATGTACATATATTATTCATTCCCCAAATTAAGTAATTCACATTGAAAAGAAAATCTAGAACAGAAAGTTTAGGTTAAACAACTCAGAAAAATGCGTCCCAACTTAAAGTGAAAAAAAGTAAAATATACTGACAGTGTCTGTGTGAACATACATACATACATAAATGTGAGTGCACTGAAAAAAACACTGGGGGGAAATGCAGCAGAATATTAACTCCAGTTTTAACTGAGTGATGAGAGTACTGAAATTTTACATTTTCCCTCTTCTTTACTGCATTTTCTAAACTTTTCTCTAAAGTGCACATATCTTGTAAGAAGGAAGGTGATTTTTTTTTAAAGCAAAGCACATTTGCCCACCAAGACCTCCTGCTCTGGAGTTTTAGTTGTGTCTGGCGCCAAACCTTCAGATGAGGTGTGATCTGCTCTCTAGGACCCCTGGTGACAGTGGTGTCTCGTTTCTGCAGTGATAAAAGTTGTCTAGGTCTTTTTGCCCTGGTTTAACTCACTACTCCTGGTTCTTTGCCCCCTGACCTGGGAAAACAAGTACCCTTCTGCCCAGTGGTGGTGCATCAGCAGACAATTTCCACTTTCCAAATCCAAAATACTCCTTTTCCTGGTCTTGTGCCATTTCTGCAGTTTGCCTCTGTAACCTCTCTTTCTTTGAGAAAATTACCCTGGACCCAAAGCATTTTTATAAAGCTTAAACAGCCTCTTTATCTCCTTCCCCCATGCTCTCCCTATGCTGTCGAAGCAGCTATTTTCCCCTCACATCTTTAATATGTTTCCTTGAAAACCCCGTTGTGTGGAACCTGGAACACTCTGCACTCCTTAAGTTTCCATGTCATACTCAGAAACACTGGTACTTCAGTGTTAGCCCTCCATCCGTAGTTACCAGAGCTTTGGCATCCTCCATGACAAGGCTTGTGTGGTACTTTATTTGCCTATTAGGTGTTCTGTCTTCCTCACAGGTACCAGGAGCTGCTGGATGACAACCAGCGTCCTTTCTTCTTGTTCACGTGTGCAATGCGGTGGCTGGCTGTGCGGCTGGACCTGATCAGCATCGCCCTGATCACCACCACGGGGCTGATGATTGTCCTCATGCACGGGCAGATTCCCCCAGCCTACGCGGGTCTTGCCATCTCCTATGCTGTCCAGGTTAGTCTCTGGGGTGGGAGCATCATCTTTGCTCAGACGTTGGCTTAGGAGAGGCCTGGTAGGTGGCTCTTCCCTAAGCCTTTGGTCAGACCTCTTGACTCCTAGAGCATTTCCCCTGCTGCTTTGGCAGTAACTCTCTGGACTTAGCTGGGATGGGGGATGGGAGAGAGGCAGGAGCGGTAAACAGGTAGCCCTCCACATCCACAGGTTCCACCTCCACATATTCAACCAACTACAGGTTGAAAATATTTGGGGGGAAAGAATTCCAGAAAGTTCCAAAAAGCAAAACTGAATTTGCTGTACCTGGGCAATTATTTACATAATATTTGCATTGTATTTACAACTATTTACGTAGTGTTTACATTATATTAGATATTATATGTAATCTAGAGATGACTTAAAGTATGCAGAAGGATGTGCATAGGTTATATGCAAATGCTGTGCTATCTTATACAAGGGACTTGAGCATCCATGGATTTTTATATTGGCAGGAGTCCTGGAGCCAATCCCCTGCAGATACCAAGAGCTGATTATATAGGAATAAAGGAATTAACTCTGTTGCTTGTGTTTATGAAATAAGTGTGATATTTTTCATAAGTAAACATGATTTTGAAAATTATTTAATTGTAGGTTTCTGTGTTCACTACTCTTTCATCTCTGACCTATTTCTAGTCTTCTAAGAAATATGTATCTTCAATGTACTTCTGTGCATTTTATTTTCAGACCTCTGATTTTCCCAATACTGTTACTTATGTAAACCCTTCTGGTCCCTACAGATGGTTGGAGGTCTTCAAATAGCTCAAAGAACAATTGGGAACTTAAGCACTGACTAGATATTTGAAAATGTAAAAGAATTATTACTAATTTTTTAAGGTGTGGTAATGGTTGTTTTTAAGGAATCTTCATATTTTAGAAAGATATAAGCTGAAATATTTATGGATGAAATGTTAGGCTATATGAGATTTAATTCCAGGTAACACAGAAAAATGGGGTGGTACAGATGCAACAGTACTGGCTGTAAGTTGATCATTACTGAAGATGGATGTTTGCTACATGGGAGTTCATTATGCTGTTCTCCCCACTCTTGTGTATGTTTGACATTTTTCGCTATTGGAGACATAAAAATAACTAAGTAGCCAAAGGAAACCCAAGAGGAGATAGGTATCTTCATAGATACCCAAAGATACTTGTCCACGTTATGCAGATTGATTTGATTACTGGAGGGGAAAATCTGTGTTCTATATCTCGTGTTTCAGAATTCCCAGTCTGAGGCACGCAGGGCCTCTGTGTTCAGCTTTGGCCCAGCCTTATTTCTCTTATTTTACTTTCCTGGAAGCCTTCTCTCTAGTTGCTCACAGGATGATATAATCTCCATATGTTGTGATTGCTACATCAGGTGTACATGCAAGTATGAAGCCCAGGAGTTATTCAGCTGCGGTTGAATCATTGGAAATGTAAAGATGGACAGAAAGCCTTTGGATGTAGGAAAGTAGTGCCGGCAGTACCACATGCCACCTGCATTCATTGAGAATTGCAGTTAACTAGGAGCTATTTAAGGCATTGTCTTGAATATTTAGAGAATGACTCAGTCCCAGCTATTGCATGTGCACAGTTAGTTCTTATAATGGAGCTGTGGTCCCTTAGATGAAGGAGGTTTTCTAGCGTTGGCCTGGTGTGTATTGATAATAAATTCTCTCTTGGATTTTTGTTTTCCATTATCAGTTAACAGGGCTGTTCCAGTTTACCGTCAGGCTGGCATCAGAGACAGAAGCTCGCTTCACCTCAGTGGAGAGGATCAACCACTACATCAAGGTCAGGCTGCTACAGGCCTTTCTCTGCGATCTGACCCTTCATGGAGCTGCTTTACCCTTTCACTGCCTCGAGTGGATGTGCAAAGAGGATGCTTGTTTTCTCTGCCTTATCTTGTCCCACAGGAGAGACCGCCGTCTCTCCAGCATGCATGGAATGGAGAAGAGAATATCATAGGGATTTTCTAAATATATTTATGAATTGTGTCTGATTGAGAACGTACATTCTCAGCTAGTTTCCAAAGTGTTCCTAATCCTGTTAGTTCAGTTAAGCTGACTAATGTAGTATTTTCCTTACACCATTTAAAACCATATATTGTTTTAAATCTTAGTCTAGTTCACTTGTTCTTAACCAGGGATGGCCATCAGGGTCCCATGTGGAACTCTGGGCAAAGGCTGACGTGGGCCTCATCACTGGAGATTCTAGGGAAAGGACCCAGGCTTCTGAAGTTTTAAAAGCTTCATAGCTAACTCTAAACTGCATTCCCAGTTTAGAAACCAGTTAATTTAGTTGGTACTGAGATGATCTAGCTCTTCCCACTTTCCCCAGTAACCCCTGCAGTCTAGCCATGGGGTGGCAACTTGCTGATGTCCTAGTTGGAATTCTGAAAGCAATTTTCTAGACAGAGAAGCAGAATTATGAGTAATTGGGATTCTCACATGTAACTCATTTCTCAGGAGTTCCCCATTTTGTGATCTGCCCAGAGACTTTATCAATATTTATATCATTATTTACATGGGAAGAATACATCCAGGTTCCAACTAGAATGTTGACTTACAAACACAGTCTTGAAAAACTACCCTTTCACTGAGAACTAGTGCATTTATGTAAACTGCATTTTCTAGCAGAGACATGCCTCACTGATCTGTTTTGGCGATGAACCTCGTCAGTCGTAGGATATTTCTTAAACTTACAAATGATTATCATCAGAAAGAATGGCAGGTAGCCATCTAATATATCCGCTAATAGCTGCTCTTTATGTTTATGCATGAGCCTCTTGGCCCAGTGCTCTGGTCTGTGGGCAACATGTGGGTGGACATGTGGGTGTGGAGTGTTTGATTTAATATCACTGTTGGTGTGAGCCTCTTGCTGGGGAGGTCAGGGTGATGGTTGGCCGTGGTACAGAGTGTACTTTGCACACAAAAAAAGTCCCGTTTCTGAGGACTTGCTCCCACTGCCCAGCCTGGATGCCTCTCCCAACATGGAGTTTTAGACATCAGTCTGCTCCCCTGCCCGCCCGAGCACTGCGATCTCTGGCCTTTCCTTCCCTATGAGCTATAAGCTCCATGACTCACCAGAAAGTTTTAAAACATTGTAGGGTGTGACTGTTGATGACAAAAATTACCCGTTATATTAAGCATAGCATTTTAAAGTTGGAATGGGTTTCCCAGATTGTCTAATCCAGTCCCCACAATTTACAGATGAGAAACTAAGACAAAGAGTGAAGAAGTGGTACATCCGGTTCACACAGCTATTAGTGGTGGAGTTGGGATCAGAGTCTGTGTCTTCCGGACTGACTGAGTGGCTCAGAATGCCAGGGTCTGATTAAATGACCAATAAATGTTGGTTCCTTCCTTTGGGTTTAGGTTTTCAAATGGTGGAATCCTGTTACAAGTGGAATATTTTCAAAGAATTCCAGTAAAAATTGCTGTGGTTGAAGAGGGGTGAAGGGCTTCATGCACAGCCTTGGCCCCCATGAGGATTTTGTGGAAGCATTCCTTAAGAGAAGGCAGTTAGAGAGCCACTGCCCTCCCCGAGCTGCTTAGTGGCCATTGTAGGCTGCTAAGTGGAGTGGACATTATAGTCAGTCGCAGTCTAGTTCAGTGGTGATAAACATACACTGCCAGGCACTCTTTCACAGTAGGGGACATGATGGCAGCTGCATCTGTGTGGTTGCTCTGTGTATCTTGGTGTTACTTCTCTGTGACAAAGCCTTGCAACGCCCCCAGAATCTGTGGTCAGTCTGAGTCGGCCACTTCTGTCTCCCCAGACTCTCTCTTTGGAAGCACCTGCCAGAATTAAGAACAAGGCTCCCTCCCCTGACTGGCCCCAGGAAGGAGAGGTGACTTTTGAGAATGCAGAGATGAGGTACCAAGAAAATCTCCCTCTGGTCCTGAAGAAAGTGTCCTTCACCATCAAACCCAAAGAGAAGATTGGCATCGTGGGGCGGACGGGATCAGGTAAGCATCTCCTCTCTGGAGAAACATTGAACCTACCAGAGTCAAGTCTGGGGACCAGGCTTTGCTGCTTATTGACTATCACTCTCATCCCTTCAAACCGGATTCCTGTTAGGTGAGCGATTAGCATGTCAGGTCTCTGAAACCACTCTTCCAGGTTTATCTTCAACCCTGCTTTTGTAACATTTAGTACTTTTTCTAACCATAAAAGTGTGCGTTCTCAATGCAGAACACTTGGAATAAATAGCAAAGTACAAAGAGGGAAAAGCACCCCTAACTCCACTACCCAGAGATCATTACTGCTAACGTTTTGATGGCTATCTTGTTAGGTTTTTCCATCAACAAATGTATTTACAGAAATGAGGTCATTTTACACACAATGTCTCATGGCCTGCTTTTAAAACTACCAAATATTTTCCATGTCAGTTAATATTATGTGGCATGATTTCTGTGCAGCATGATATAAAATTCTGTTCTGTGGATGTACCATTATTTATATTCACTCAGCTCCAACTGTAGGGCGTTGAGGTTGTTGTCAATTTTTCACTATTATGAACAGCATGGCAGTGAACATCCTTATTTATATGAAGGCAAAATACATAAAAAATTTAAAGTCTTTGTGATGTGTTGCCAGTATGGCCTCATATTTATCAGAAGCCAACACAGCTCTAAATAAGGAATTTATGTTCCTTTGAAGAGAGAAATTATTTTCTTGATATGGTATCAGTTGCAAAGAAATAGAGATTAGGCCTTTGCTTTAGGCACTTAATTTCAGTCTTATTTTCAGAAGTGTGTTACTATAATGCCCCTTGGATTTCTGGAGGCAAGACTTGAATAATGTGTTTCTTTCCCTCTTTCCTTCCTGAAAAACATTTTAAAGATTGAGTCTTGTCTTCTTTCACTAGCTTGTTTACCCTTGTGTAAGAGGTCTCTCTGAGTCACTTCTCATTAGCTTTCCGGGCTCCATGCTTCCTTGGCTTCAAAACTCTTTTAGCTTTTTTTCTTGCCATTAAAAAAAAGAAAGAAGAAAAAAGGCCTTGAATCTTTTCTGGCCAATTTACTTTAAAGAACCCGCTAAGAAGAAAAGAAAAAGTTATTTCCTGCTTCCTCTTTGAAGGAATTATTTTTATGTCAAAACAAGATACTGCCTCTAGGCTTTTACACTGGAAAGAGAATGCCCAGCCAAGGAGGGTGACCGTCTCCAAGGCTCTTACTTTGCTCTCTCCCTCGAATTCCCTCTGCTGCATTGGCCCCCGGGGGTACACTGCTCTCCTGCAAGCTCTGACTGCTGTCCCTTCCTGTGATTTCCCTTTAACACAGGTAAGACAGACCGAAATTTTCACCAAGAGTTTATTAAACCATCAGTAGTGACAGAGAAGAACTAAACAAGAAAAATAAAATAATTATAAATAGCCCAACTTACGAAGTCTAAACTCTAATCCTAACAAGCTTCTGAGACTCACAGACCCGGCTCTGCCGTGGTAGTGACCACCGTGAGGACATCCTTGCCTTTTTTGCCAGCACGTTCCATCAAGGTAGTCTAGATTCAGATCTTTTATTAAAATGGAACAACTTAACCTATTTATTTGAGCACCATTCCTTCCTCAGCTTAGATATTAAACCACTGCCTCAGCACTGAGGGAAGGTCTCCACCTCCTCCCTTAAACCTGTGTGAGGGACTGCTAATCAGATCTCCCAACCCTGAAAAAGCCATTCACTTCTAGGAGAAGGCCGTCTCAAGGACTGGCCTGCCACAGGGTCTCAGGTTTCCCAGCCCGCTTCTAGTAGATGGTGTGAGCAACCCTGCCTTAGGGAGACGGACATTTCTCGGGGTTCCCATAGGTTGTGTGATGGGAGTCAGATCTCGACGGCTTGGAGGAAGCCACAGACACCAGGATGAGGCAGGGTATTTGTACCCTCGCTGACCGCTGAGCTTACCAGGTCATCAGGGGGCTTTCACATGGAGGCAGAGGAGGGGAGGAGGGTCAAGAACCCGGAGAACTGGTCTAACAGCTAAAAACCTGTAGTTCTGTATCTAAACTACAGGTCTGAATCGCAGAAAGGTAGATAGACAGGACTGTGTCAGACCTTTTTGGTGGGGTGGGGCACTGAGCTTTTTAGATATTTATATTTTTTGACATAGTTTCAGTTCTGAGCATCTATTTCAAGGAAGTCCTCTGAGGTGGGAGCAGTTTGAGCACTGACGTTTTGCCATAGCATTATTATAGTAAGTTTTAAATAAACTGCGTGTGCAGCGTTAAAGGACTGGCTAAATAAGTAAGAGTACATTCACATAATGGAATTTATTGCAGCCACTAAAATTTTATCTTGAAAAGGTAGTAGTATGATTGAGTGCTTGCTATGTAATGTTAAGTGGAAAATGCAGTTACAGTATTGTATCTCTGGTATGATCTCAACTCTGAGGAAGAAACTAAAAGGAAATGTGTCCAAAAAAAAGCAGTAGTGAAATGTGGGAGATTGATGTTATCTGCTTGAATTATTGATATAATTTTTAAAATGAAGAGTCAATTAATTTGATTCAGTATCACTGTGATACTGAGTGTGTTATTTTATCCCCCAAACCTGCTTTTCTACCACAGTTCCTTATCATGGTAGAGAATCTTACAGCCACTCGTTTTTTCAAGCCCAAACCTCCTTCCTGGTGTGTTTAGCCCAGAACTTCCTCCGTTCCCCCAGCTGCTGCTGCTGCGGTGGCGATGGAAGGCCTTGTCTTGTTTCTCCCTCAGCTAAGATGAGGGGACAGAAGAGAGCGAGGACAACTTGTCCTCTGATTTGCCTCTAGTTCCTTGCTCTCTGTTACGCTCACTTTGCCTGAGAAGCATTAAACCCTGTGGACCTGTTCCCAAGGTGAAAGGAGGCATTTTTTCCATTTTACTCTCATGAGAGTGTAATGGTTCCTTCTGCTCCTTCTCAGGCTGGAGCTGTGTGATGTAAATGTATAATGGTTGTTAGCCCAGGAAAGTTCATTATTTTTCCTGTTTCTGGCTGTCATTTTATGCATTATCCGAGTTAATCGGTTGAAATAATGGTTGAAAAGAAACAGAAAAATCGATGATTTTGCCCTGAGAATAAACCAGTTTTATTTTCACAGAATTTGCTAATTGAACAACTTTTCTGCCTGTCTTCTGACTCATCAGGGAAGTCCTCCCTGGGCATGGCCCTCTTCCGTCTGGTGGAGTTATCTGGAGGTTGCATCAAGATTGACGGAGTGAGAATCAGTGACATTGGCCTTGCCGACCTCCGAAGCAAGCTCTCCATCATTCCCCAAGAGCCAGTGCTGTTCAGTGGCACTGTCAGGTGAGGCCCTCAGCACCCACGTGCTCATGCCTCATTTCGGGGCCAGGTGGGCATGTTAGAGCCTCCATCAGGGACTGAAATCTAGTGGCCTCTGGTTTAGTGCTTTACCCCAACACCACGTGCTCCCCATTGCAGAAGGGGGAGCTCCACTGTGCAAGCCACCTCATTCACTGAACGGGGCCCGGAGGCCCTGCAGCATGGTAGCAACAAGACAGAGAGATCTGGGCTCAGATCTCTGCTCTGTACTTCAGACAAGTTGCCTAACCACTCCTAAGCTTGTTTCCCCTTCCATAAAATGGGGCTATTATTAAGACCTGTTGTTGTGAAGATTGGATAAATTCATATAAACTTTACAAGCACAGAGGCTGGCAAATGGTGATCATTCAGTAAATTTTAGCAGCCCCCATTCGTCTTCATCACCATCTTCCTCCGTCTTCCTGTCCCTCCACACTACCATCTCTCCTAGGTACTCTCAGAGTGTCTGTTCAAACAATGGTCTTCAGGCATTATTACTACTCACTGTTTTTTCATTTTCCATTATCTTCCCCCATCTTTGGTACTTACTCTGGAATAATGCCTCTCTCTCTGAAATCTGCCAGGTTGCCAAAGAAAAAAATGCCTCTTCTTGACCCTTTAAAACAGTAACTAAGAGTGAAATGTGTTTAATCCCATTGTCTTTTCCTATTCTTTTTCCTACCTTTAGCCTTAAGCTTTTGCCTCCTAAAAACAATGTATTTTCCATAATTTGTGTCTGTTTTTATTTAAGTTGCCTCTCTTTCTAAATAAAAACAGCTTTAATTGTATAGTTGACCTAGATAGGACTACTTTTTAAAAATCACTGTAAAAGTAATACTTCCATTTCCTCTTTAAGTTTTAGCAGTTTCAAAAAAAAATTGGTACCAACTTAATTTCAAATAACTACAAGCAGTGTTCAGACGTGTCTTTAAAATTAGGCCCCGCCACCCCCACCCCTTTCTTTGGAAATGGCATTTGAACTCAGTATTTCAAGAACTTTGGTAGATAAACTGAATTCTCACCTGCATTCAAAGGGGGTCATCACTCACGGGGGTGTTTACTTTGGCAGTTCTCTAAAACACTAATGAGTTTGGACGATACAGACTGGATCTGTTGGTGATAATGTCATTCCCTTTGGGTACTGAGATAACAAGATCAAACAAGCAACATAAGAAGAGAATTAGAATTTATTGAAGATCCAAGTCTAAATCATCAAATGGAAGAGAACTAGGAAATAAGGCATGTTCAACTTTAGACTTCTTGAACATGCTGCCACCAAGAAGCCTCAGTGTTCATTTCAGAATTTTACAGCCCTTCATTTGGGTCTGTGACTCAGGGGTTTCTAGAGTTAATGGTTAAGAATTAACCAGAAGCACAGCCTTTGTGGGAGTTGGGGCCATTTGTTATCAGCTCTAGAGATATGCTGCTGCTTGATGGACAAGCTCAGTGGTTGTGCTACTGCCCTGGGTTTTTAGTAATTGAGCTCTGAGTGCTACTTAGGCAGCCAGCTATGCAAACCTAGGACATCATGTAAGTTTCATTTTCTGCCAGCTATAACTTTGGCTTTTTAAGTCAGTAGTAGACACTGAGGACAAATTAAATCCCAGAGCATCTATCTTCCCTTTATCCTCTCAGGTTTCTTATAGATCCCAAAGAATATCCTGCTTTTTGTGTTCTTTTTCTTTTCTTGGAAAATTAGAGAGCCTAAAATGAGTTTCCCAAGGCAGGGGCAGAATAGATCAGCTGCTTGCTCAGCTACGTCCTAGAGACTGAATTTGGAAACTGTGTCTCAGCCACCATTAACCAGCATTGATGGTACATCGTCTCCCAGAGATACAAACATGCAGTTAAAACTTATCAGGAGTTCTTAGAGGGAAAGCAAGGTAGAACCAAAATCAAACAAACCTCAGAGAAAGTCACAGGATGAGAATTTCTGAATTATTCTGCATACAAATACAATCTAAAGCATAGACCAGATCATTTCGGGACACACCCCTTCTGAGATTAGCCAGAATCTCAGTCCATTCCAATAGCTGCTTCTAGTCCCCCTACCCCCACCCAGCTGTCTGGGTTTGAGCTGTGGGGCCTGTGTTTCTGTGGCAAGTCCCCTTCCTCTGCCTTTTTCCCTGACGGTTGGCTCCAAGAAGAGAGATCCCTTCTCATCCAGCCCTAAACCTTCTCTGCTGACCTTCCCTCTTTCATGGTCCTGGCAGTACTTTTCTTTTCTTTCCCCACAGGGCCTGTGCTTCCTGGTCTCGGGAAGGCTTCTCTGGCTTCTGCCCTAACCTGCCCCTACTGGAGTGCTTTCCATCCTTGGGGACTATTTGCAGTGGCTTGGCTGGTGGTTAATCTGCCCCTCAGTGAGACTGGCTGTCCTCAGCTGTCGCTCTAGTCTGTCCCTGAGTCTGTGTCCTGGTTGGGGGTGAGCACTTCTCATCACCTGGAGCATCTCTGCCTGCAGTCCTGGTGTCCATTCATTAGCAAGAAGCAGTGTTCTCATTTCTTCCTGTTCAGATGCCCTCTCTCCTTTTCAATCTGCCCATTAATTTTTTGTTGTTGTTTTGAAGTGTATCTCTGGTGCTTAACTCAAAATCACAGCAAAAACAGCTGAGCCCACAACTGACCTGTTATGCTTTCGTTCATTCTGGGGCCATGTACCTTGAGGCAGAAGCACCTAGTACTCTAGATGGAATGGAAGGTGCTCCAAATTTGAAACAGGTTCTTAGAATTTCAAGGTCTTTCATTTGTCTTTGAATTATTCTATTGTTTAAGGGCCCCCTTCTACTTTTTTTGGGGGGGGATCAGTCTTAGTCCCTATAAAAATCAAGGAATCCCCAAAAGCTTCTAGTCTGGATGTCAGAATGTTAATGCTAAGACTAGGATAACTATATGAAGAACACTAGATTATCTAATTTTCGTGGAAGTCATGCTGGCTGGGAGGATATGGGAAATCCCTGTACCATCTCAATTTTGCTGTGAACCTAAAACT
This sequence comes from Camelus ferus, assembly GCF_009834535.1. Taxonomy (NCBI): domain Eukaryota; kingdom Metazoa; phylum Chordata; class Mammalia; order Artiodactyla; family Camelidae; genus Camelus; species Camelus ferus. The sequence goes on from NC_045696.1 coordinate 71,329,272, forward strand.
GCTCTAAAAAAATTGTCTTAAAAAAAAAAGAAAAAAGTCATTCTGTGCCAGACACTGCTGCCCTAAAGAATAACAACAATAATAGTATTAGCTAAGCTCATGGAGGACTTATTATGTGGTATATTGTCCTAAGCATGTAAATTGTATTCATTCATCGGATACTCAAAACTCCATGAAGTAGGTACTATTATTATGCCTTTATTGATTGATTGATTGATTTAAAAGTGAAAGCAAGTTTATTTAGAGGGATACACACTCCACAAACAGAGTGTGGGCCTGCCTTCTCAGAAGGCAAGAGAGGCGGCCTATTATGCCTATTTTATAGGTAAAGAATCTGAAGGCCCAGAGTGGTTAAATTTTTCACCCAAAGACAAGAATTTGAACCTGGGCTGTTTGGCTGAGCGGCTGGGCTTCTGCTGCACTTATTTCTCCTGATATCCCCTTAATCACGACCTTGGGAGGTGCTCCCTCTCTCCAAAAACCAGAGTTAGGCCTGCTTCCTCAGGGGTCTTGACCTTCAGGTACCTTTCCTTTTCCAGCATCTTCAAAATCTCCTCATCTCCTTTCAGATTTGCACAGGTCTTCCTACCTTGAAAAAATTTTCACACAACCTCCAAAGTAACCACATGTCCCTTGTCAGTTTAACAGCTACCAGCTATCAAGTGTCTGCCGTGTTCCAGGCACTGTATCTCCACATCTCTCATGTTTACAGCAACCTGCCAAGCTCTGTTGCTGTGTCTCCATTTTACTGATAGGGAGACTGAGGAGTAATTTGTCCAAGGTCATTCAGGTAGCAAGAGGCAGGGAGGGATTTGAGCCCAAGCTGCCTGGATCTGATATGTGCTCACACCCTCCCTCCACTACGCTGCTTTCTGCCTCTGTTACTGAAAGTAGTAAGTTATGACATACGAATGTGTCCTATCAGGAACTCAAGTAAGAATGGGAGGGATACGTTCTTTTATTCTTACAGGAACTACTAGACAGTGTACATGGGCTGCCACCGTGAGTAAGCCCCACACAAGGATCCTAGTCCAGTGGAGGAGAGAGACAGGTGAACGGAGTGACGAGGGCCAGAGTAAGGGTGAGCGGAGGGACCCCTAGTCCAGGCTTGAAGGGCCAGGAGACACTTCCTGAAGACAGCATCTAAGCTGAGGGCTGACGGCGGACAAGGAGTCATAGCCAAGGAGTGAGAATAATGGTAATGATGACGTGACAATAGCAGCTCTCCTGTCCACCGTGCCTGCCCTGCAGCAGGCGCTGCTGTGAGTGCTCTATGCGCGTGAAGCGTGGTCCCTGCAACGACATTTTGAGGAGGTGCTCGTTTATCCCTGTCTCACACTGGAGGGAACTGAAGCAGAGGGTAGTTAGGCTGACCTGGCCAAGGTCACACAGTTGTCATCGATAGAAACCGGGAAGGAATCAGGCAGTCTGGCTCCAGAGCATAGCAAATTATCCTAATACCTATCACATTACTAGACCCACAAATGTGATGTTTAGATCGAGATAAGACACCCGAATTAATGTAACAGCCCAATTTCCACCCAATACTTATCTGTTTTACCACCACCTCTCCGCCCTCCTCCTCCACGACAAAGGGCATTGTCTCCTGACTTTCACATTTCCAGAGATTTCTAGACCTGTTCTTTCTATATCAATATTGATTCCCCTGAGGTAGGTACTGTTCGTACAGTAAGCAAGAAGAGTCCCCAGACCGCTTTCGCTGCCAGTAAAATCCTTCCTCAAGGATTTTATGGCCCTTTATGCTCTCCTTTCTCCTCTGCTTTTCTGCTGGGTTGGCTGCCTTCCTGGTCAGCTAGCTGTGGAGTCCCCTGCTCAGTGACAGGGCTCTCACCTGGTGCAGCAAGAGGAGAGAGGGCTTTTCCCTAAGTTTATATGTAGAGAGAGATGTATTTTAACATGTGTATGCATAGAAAAAACCTAGAGGAATAGATGCCAAAATGCTAACAGTGTTTGTTTCTGAGGGTCTGATAAAAGGTGATTAAACACATACTTCCTTTTGTTTTCGTGTTTTGCATATCTGTATTTCCTAATTTTTCTGTAACTAACCAGTATCATTTAAATAATAAAAAATGTTTTGTAAAGAAGGAGGCACAGTCTGTTCTGAGACACATTCCAGCAGCGGGCAGGCAGCGGCCCGCCCATATCCGCTCCTACCTGTGGTTGGTTGGGGGATGAGCCACCTGGGACTGCTGAGGGGTTTGTGCCCCGCTGTTTAAACCTTCACCACAGATAGCCTGGTCACTTGCATGTTGGATCCTGAGAGATTCTTATTATGTTTCTCATTAGATCAAATTTGGACCCCTTCAACCAGTACACTGAAGACCAGATCTGGGATTCTCTAGAAAGGACACACATGAAAGAATGTGTAAGTAGAGAACTGAGGGAGAGCTTTGCTGGAATTTCAGGAGTGGAAACGCAGTGATGCTGTGGTCACTTCTCAGCCTGCTCTGGCAGCCTCATCTAGCCTGGCCTTCCCCTCCACCTCCAGGATGTCTGTGGAGGAGCACTTTAGAGCAGAGCATTTCAGAAAGGGCATAAACATTGATGTGTCCCAATCCTCACCTCTCCCCCAGCCCCTGCCTATGGCTCCGTTACCCTTTTTTACTATCCACTGAATGAGAAGATAGTAATCACAACCACTCAGAATTGAGTAATGCTTTCAAGTCACATTCTATTTTATTAATCATAATAGTACAACATCCTTTTGATGTGTCGATATCTATGCAAAAGATAGATCATTTGTTGAGTCCACTTTTATTGAGTCTACATGCAGTGTGCATGTGGATTTATAGACCTCTTAGGGAAACTCAGCAGGCCCCCTCCAGGGGCCACAGTCTACAGACACCCTCGGCCTGGAGCAGGGTCTCTGGTGCCCCTGGGTTCGGTGAAGCCCAGAATCTCTTGCCCTAATCCAACTAGATCAGCTCTGCCTTCATCACATTTATATTGGGCTTAATCAAACAATTTCATTCAAAGAATAGCTTAGGAAAAGAAAAGTTTGACAGCCACGGGCCTACAGCCTTGGACTTCAGAAAGAGTAATTTTATTTATTCCATGACCATATTTTCAGAACCAAAAATGACAGGATTTGGGGACATGACAGTATTGGAATTTCTGGGACATTTTGCTGATATGAGACTAATAGGATAGTTTAGCTGAAATATGGAATATGGTCTAGAAATGTGTTCCTACTACATGATCATCACACCCATACCTTCTTTCCAGATAAGCCAGGCTCTTACCTAATAATTCTTTCATCTGTTCCAGAATAATTTATTTTTGCCACTGGAGTTTTAACAAAATCGTTTCTTTTCTTTCTTCCTTTATTTTATTTTTTTTTAATTTACCTTTTTCACCCTTCTAATCTCTGCTTCCATTCTCCCTAGATTGCTCAGCTACCTCTGAAACTTGAAACTGAAGTGATGGAGAATGGGGATAACTTCTCGGTGGGGGAACGGCAGCTCTTGTGCATAGCTAGAGCCTTGCTCCGTCACTGTAAGGTAAGGCAGTCTGGTGGGTGGCTCGCAAGGGGGTGCAGCGGAGAAGCACAGGAAGATAGAAGAACAGCCTTTCTTTGTGGCATGAGTTCCAAAGGCATTCCTGGCTCCCAGCCCAGTGGCACTTTTTAAGAGCATGCCCAAAGATGTTTCTAAATTAACCCTGACACAATTTAGGTATATTGGTATTTTGTTTATTTGTCTTTATGTTTAATTTCCCCGAGTCTTCTGTTTCCAAGAACAACTTTTGTTTCTGGCCAGTGAGTAGTTATAGTACTGGAAACCATAGACTTAAAAGATTTGGAAACTGCAGGATATATCCAGCTCATCAAATCCAGTCCCCTCGTTTTATAAACTGGAAAAGAGAGTCCAGAAAGGTAACTGTCTATGTTCAGAGTCACAGAGCAAGTAGGGTGAGTATTTTTTAGACTAGTATTTCACATCTATCCTTTTATTTGTGGAAATCAAGGCAAACATATGGGTTTGAAGGTATATCAGTTCTAAGCAAAATAGTATCTTTACACATGTATGTACCTATTTAGAAAAAACAATGTACGATATAAAATTCAATCTTAAAATACATTTTAGTAAAATCTTGGTTAACCAAAATGCTTAAGGAATTGATTGGATCCCTCTTTCTCCTCTCTCCCCTGACAGATTCTGATTCTAGATGAAGCCACAGCTGCCATGGACACGGAGACAGACTTACTGATCCAAGAGACCATCCGAGAGGCATTTGCCGACTGCACCATGCTGACGATTGCCCATCGCCTACATACAGTCCTAGGCTCTGACAGGATTATGGTGCTGGCCCAGGGGCAGGTACTGACCCCCAGAGGACCCTGGCTTGGCACGTGGCCTTGTCTGGGAGGAAAACTGGCCCCTGGCAGGCTTGGGCTGATGGTACTCTTAGCATGGTTCTGAGCACTCAGATAAGCAGCCATAGTGACTCTGGCCTAGTTCCTTTTGGATGGGACAGGGCCTTCCCAATCAAGAGATTGGGTCAGGACCACTCTTACTGGGTTCTCATTTTGCTTTATTACCTGTTCTTCTGTTGCTTGTAAATAGTAACTCTTTGACTTAGGTCAGAGAGCACGTGTGCTTAGTAATTCACTCACATGCACAAGAATTTTCCCAAAGCTATTGAGACCAGCCATTACATGTTTGCTTTTTGCAGTCATGTAGCTGTGCCAAATTTCTTGCTGTTCCCAGCTTTCCCACAATCTGGACCACTTAGCTTTCCTCATCTCCTGCTATTTACTTGTTAGTGCTGTTGGCTAAAACAGTCTTGCACCCCCTAAGATTTTTCACCTCTGTGTTTTCTTTTTTTTCTAACTGAAGTATTGTCAGTTATAATGTGTCAGTTTCTGGTGTACAGCATAATGTTTCAGTCATACATATACGTACATATATTCATTTTCATATTCTTTTTCACCTCTGTGTCTTTACTCGTATAGTTCCATCTACCTAAAATACCCTTTCCTTTTGTTCCCTCTCCCATATGTATCTGCTTATAATCTGCCTATCCCTCAAGAAAGCCAGTGTCTACCTTTCCCCTTATGGTGTAGGATGTCTGCTCAAGCACCCAACGTCCTACTCTCATACAACCAGTCCTAAGGAAGGACACCTTGTCCTTATGCCTATCTCTGTGGCAGGACAGTCTCTCCTAGAAGCACCCAGAGATGTCCCTTTATCTCTCCTTGGCCAAAGATATGTCATATGCCTCTTTTGCCAAAGTTGTGTCATATGCCTTTGCCTGCAGCAAGGGATTCTGGGAAAGTGAGTATGTGGCCTCTATCATGGGAGGTAGGTTCTGCCAGCATATCGTTCAGTTTTCTGAAGTCCATCAGAGGGATGGATAATTGACTGAGTTGACCCCTTATACTCACTTCCTTTTTTTTTTTGCCAGCTAGGCATCTGTTTCCTTCTATAGGTTTAGATCAGCTTGCACAACAAGATGACATTTGCCTGGTAGGCCTCTGACTTGAGCTAGTTTTTTTTCCCCTGCAGCTTACAGGACCTTGTTGATTGATTCCTTCATACCCAAGGCTGAAAGAATTGAGATTTATGTGAAGGAGGTTTGGAAGTCTTTCTCTCTAACTTTTCTCTTAACTAAACCCTGGCTATTAAAAAACAAACAAACAAACAAAAACATTTGGGCATGGCAGGGCTAGTTGAATTGTCACCTTGAGTCCATCTTCAGGGGACTTTGGGCTTTGCCCCTCTTCCTGACCAGTGGATCCTCTAAATCACCCCAAGTGTCCCTGAGTCACATTCTGATGCAGTCTCTTTCCTTTTCAGGTGGTGGAGTTCGACACCCCCTCCGTCCTTCTGTCTAATGACAGCTCCCGGTTCTATGCCATGTTTGCTGCTGCAGAGAACAAGATTGCTGTCAAGGGCTAACTCCTCCCCGCCGCCCCCACGTCTCTTTTCTTTGGAGCATTGCCATTCCCTGCCTGGGGCGGGCCCCTCATCGCGTCCTCCTGCCGAAACCTTGCCTTTCCCGATTTTATCTTTCGCACAGCAGTTCAGGATTGGCTTGTGTGTTTCACTTTTAGGGAGAGTCCTATTTTGATTATTGTATTTATTCCATATTCATGTAAGCAGAATTTAGTTTTTGTTCTTAATTGCACTCTAAAAGGTTCAGGGAACCGTTACTATATATGTATCAGAGGCCTATAATGAAGCTTTATACGTGTAGCTATATCTATATATAATTCTGTACATAGCCTATATTTCCAGTGAAAATGTAAGCTGTTTATTTTATATTAAAATAAGCACTGTGCTAAGAACAGTGCAGATTCCTTTCTATCATTTTTGTACAGTCTGCTGCACTAGAGATCTGGTTTTGCTATTAGACCGTAGGAAGGGTAGCACATGTTCTTCCCCAGCCGATTGTTTCACGGTGCCGAGTTTTCTGGGTGTCCGAAAGGAAGGCGTGTGGCAATAGTGGGCCCTCCAGCGACCCCCTCCGCCACCTCCCCATCAGCCGCTCCGGGGTGGGGTGGGGTGGAGCTGGGGCCGCTGAAGGCTGTGCAGAGCGCCGTGAATTCTCAGGGCTCCTGCTTTCTGTCCTGTTGTCACTTCACTGTTTCCGTCGGGAGAGCAGTGGGGCAAAGTCCCAGACCCCCTCTTCACTCGCTCTGTCAGGAATGAGAATCACAGAAGCATTCCTCGGCGAGGTAGGGGTGAGTTTCCTTCCTGCCTTCCTCTTTTTCTCAACAAGCATCAAGTCTGTTCACAGAGTGTCCCACTGCCTCAGGTTCCTAACGCTGGCCACTGCACAGAGCTCCCCGGCTCCTAGACCTGTCGGTCCCAAGCCCGGGAGCCCACTGCTGCTTTTCTCAGTGGTACTTCTTCGTTTGCCGGGTCCCATGCCTCCACAGTTCAGTGACAGGGTTCAGGATTTTGTGGGTCTGTTCCCCTTCCTCCCCGCGGTTGCCGCACAGTCTCTTTCTCTCTCCAAAGTCTGCGACTTTAAGCAGCTCTTGCTAATCAGTGTCTCACACTGGTGTAGAAGTTCTTTGTACTGTAAAGAGACCTACCTCAGGTTGCTGATTGCCGTGGTTCGGTGTGTTCCTGCCAACCCCGTTTGTGCTGTGGGGCCAGTAGCTCAGGTGGGCGTGGTCGCTGCTGTCATCCGTCGAATGGTCAGCGTTGCATGTCGTGACCAACTAGACATTCTGTCGCCTTAGCATGTGTGCTGAACACCTTGTGGAAGCAAAAATCTGAAAAACTGAATAAAATTATTTTGGATTTTCTAAAACTCTTGGTGTATAAGATAATTCTCTGGGAAGGGAGCAAGATGTCTCTGAATGGCTTTGGAGGACTGGAGGCTTGGGTCTGAATATCTAACTGTGGAGTGACAGAAGGGAGGGACCAGTCATGGGGCTAGCTGGTTGCAAAGCATGCAGAGTCCAGCTTGCCTGGAAGGGTCTGCAGTGGGCCTTCATCCCTATGGCCTGTGTCCCTGGGCGTGGTTGCCAAATAAAGCTCCTGTGCTGCTAACAAGAGGGTGGGGAGTGGGAAGGGTTGTGGGGATGTGGGTGGTTGTGGTGAAATATGTCTTAAATGAACAGTTTGTTGAGGGCTCTCAGCAATTCAAACAGCGTAATTGCCCTTTCAGCCAATTCATTCAGATTGACTAATTGAGGATGAAGTGCCCATTCTAAAGGGTACTCATTCAAAAGTTTCTCAATATATCGTGTTGATTTCAGCCAAGAAAGCTTTTAAACTATTTGGTATTGGTTCTGGTGAATCATCAGAAATCATAGCTCAAACTCAGCCCTTTTTGTAAACCACTGTCTTTATAATGCAGGGGCTTGGCTGTCAAGATAAAAATTTGGTTCCTCAGTAGTCACTGTCTGTGCTACCGTGTTGGATGCTGCAGATATAGAACATTCCCATCATGGAAAGTTCTGTTGGGTGGCACCAATGTAAGCAACCACTTTTTTGGATGCCTTGGATTTACCGTCCAAGAAAGGTAGGAAGGTCAGCAGGAAAAGCCCTACATGCTCGTTCTAGTCAAACTCTGCTGCTCATGACACTAACTTCCTGTTCAGTTCTGTCCTCTCGTATCTCTTGGGTCTCCTCCCATTGCTGTAACCTGCTTTGCCCCCTTAAAAGGAGGCACTTCCCTGCCTTCTGCCCTCTCCCCTTGCTCTCTTGGCATGGGTTCTTTCACTCCCACCAGCACAGAGACAAACCTTCAACTGTGGGCTTGGCCTCTCGGTACCTATCTCCAGCTGCCCGCTGAGTGCCGCCACTGGGCGTCTCTAATCAGACTGCTCCTTGTCTTAATTAGTAGTCCCTCTGACCGCCTTAGTCTTTCAGGTTGGAAGCCTTGAGTTATTTCAACTCTTCTGCCCCTTCCCAATAAATTCAGTCACTCCCAGGTCCTATGCATCACCCCTACCACCCCGTTCTATCTCCCTCCACCCTAATTAAGACTCACCTCCCTCCCTCCCTTTTTTTCAATGCCGGTACTGGGGATTGAACCCACGACCTCATGCATGCTAAGCAGGTGCTCCACCACTAAGCTATACCATCCACCCTCCTTTTTTTATATTGTATTTACAGCCTCATAACTAATCTCTCTGCCTCCTTGTCCTTCTTCAAACCAGTGTATATACTACTGCCAAAATACAAACCAAAAATGCGTGTTGGTCAAATACTTTACCCTCAAAATCTTCAAGGGACAGTTTCCTATAAAGTGGCCCATATTCCTTAGCTTGGCAGTCAGGATGTCCATTATCTGGTCCCAACCCTCCTTTTCTGCTCAGTATTCCTAAAGGTAAGCCAATATTTTCACATCTTTAAGTCTTTACTATTTTCTCAGCCTGGAATCCCTTGATATTCTCTTGTCAAATAAAGCCATGTTTTCCTTCTTAAGCTCAGTTCAAATACTATCTCCTCCACAATGTTCTTTTAATTAAAACCAAGTTCCTCTGGGTTACTACAACACTTTGCTCGCAAATCTATTTTAAAGTTTATTTCCTTTTTCTTTGCATATTATGGTTGATCATTTCCTTATATCTCAGCCCACGTATATAAACTTGGAGGCAATAAATCATATTTGTATACCTTATAATTCCTAGCTGAACTATTATGTTTTAAATATAGAAGGTGCTTAAGTATCACATTACTCAGCTAACTCTTGACTCATGTCTTACACATGGATGCTCATTGAATATTTGTTAACAGAAATCAGTGTTGCAGGCTTTCTTTGTGGTCACGGCAAAGAAAAAGAATTTCATTTCTTTAAAGAGACAAAGACAAAGTGACATTGAGGAAAAGAGGCCTTTATGTGGAATGACTGGGAAAGCCAGAAAGTTAGAATGCCCAGCATTTGAGGTGTGGCTTAGTGATGTGACGGCTCCTTTCCTACCCTTTTCCTAATGGATCACCTAGAAATGGGGCTCAGCATTGAAAGTATGTGAGCCACAGCCTGGGGAATGGGGGCGGTTGGTGAAGGGGAGCAGGCTCAGCTGCTGAAACCTTACCTTGCACTGATCGTTGCCTACATGTATTTTTTTTTTTGTATTATAAAAGTAATGCATGCTTTTTGTACAAAATTTGGAAAATGCAGATAGATGCAATGAAGAAACTCCAAATTGCCTGACCCTATTGTAGCGGAGTGTGTTTTACAAGTACAGCTGTAGCAGCATCTCCCAACTCACGTGCTTTCCTGCAGTGTGACCTTGCCTCGCTCCCATCGAGAGGCAGCCCCTTGAATCTGAGCAGGCTCTGTGTCTGCTTTAACCAACAGAGTATGGTGATTCTGTGCCAGTTCTGCACAAAGCCCTTTTGTGCCCTAGCAGCTCTCACTTCCTGCCTCTTGGGAGCCAGCCACCATGTAAGCAGTGCAACTCCAGCATAATGGGAGATTTACAATGCACGTGGAGAGAGTTCCTGGAGGATGCAGTACTGCATGGAGATAGAGTGAGGCCAAGGAGTACCAAGACATCAGACATGTGAGTAAAGAAGCCATTTTGGAAGTGAAACCTCCAGCCCCAGACATCCCAGCTGATGCCACGTAGATCAGGGATGAACTGCCCACTGAGCTATTCCCAAACCCTTGAGCAAAATCAATTTTTTTTAAGCCACTACATTTTTTTTTCTTTTTTTCTGTTTTGTGGGAGGTGGGGGGATTAGGTTTATTTATTTATTTATCTTTTAATGGCCATACTGGGGATTGAACCCAGGACCTTGTGCATGCTAAACACTGGCTGTACCACTGAGCTATGCCCTCCCCCCTTAAATTTGATTTTTAAAGGCAATTTCCACATCACTGTTTTGTGCTCTACCAGATCATAATTCCCTGTGTCCAAGTAGAGAGTCAGAGCAGGCTAACTGCTGTGACAAACCAAGCTTTCAGCAGCTTAACACGATGACCCCACTCCCGTCACAGAGACGTGTGGTGCTGGGAGGGGTGGAGTGAGGGTTCCACTCATGCAGTCACTCAAGAACCCAGGCTTCCTCCCTCTGGTCACTCTGCCAACCTCTAGGCTTGAGGTCCTTAACCAGATCCTCTGTGTAGGCCTAGTAGGCTAGGGAAGAAAGAGCATGGAATGTTGAACAGGAAGTTTTTGTAGGCTAGGCCTAAAAATGGCATAGATTGCTTCCACTTAAATTTTGTTTGCTAGAACTCACTTATGCAGCTGCAGCTAGCTGCAAGGGAGGCTGGGTGGTGTCTAGCTGTGTGCTCAGGAGGCGAGAACTACCTTGAAGACAAAACAGCTTTGGTGAACATCTAGCCATCTCTGCTGCAGGTAATTAGTGATCTGTTGGAGCCTGTCTAGAGGTATAAAAACAAAATACTAGTCTCCTAAAATCCTCATGTCTATTTATAATAGGTATTGACTCATTGTGTTTTAATTAAGGTTTTAAGCATAATGAGCTTTATAACCTATCTGCGGTGTCACCTTCAACAAGAAAAGAGAATACTCATATTATCTGAGCACCTGTGTGCTAAGCATTGTGCAAGCACCTGCAACATGGCCTTATTTAATTTTCTTAATGATTGTACTGGGTAGGTGTTGTTAAACATCCTGTTCTGATGAGGAAACAGTTCTGTGAAGATTAAGTCCTCTCAGGTCACGCATCCAGTGTGTGTACATTACGTAGAATTCAAACCGAGACAACTTGATTCCAGACTTCTTAGTGGTTCTCTCTCATCTCATGACCTCAGCTTCAGTTGCTTCGGGACTAAATGCACATGCTGGACCAGATGGTCTCTAAGATTTCTTGCAGTTCCAATTCTATGATTTATGTGGATCAACAAGTATGCCCTGAAAAACCTGGATCCCGGAAACCTCATTTGAAACTTAGCTCCAGAACCGGCGATCCCTCCTAGCTCCCACGAGGGAGATGGTGTGTATCTGGAGGCTGCGGATCACCTCTTTTCCTGGAATCTTCTCCCTCTCCTGCTGCTGTCTCTGGCCTGGGGCTCCTGTCCCACCCCCTCAGGTGGACTTGGTATAGGAAGACAAGCCAGCTGGAAATTGGTCTCCCACAGCCATGACCTGGCCACCTTCCAGAATAGAAGCCCCATCACCTACCTGGGGCCAATGCCAGACAGGGAGGCCTGTGAGCACGTGGTTGTTGGAGCAAAGACGCTTGGTTCTAGGGGCTGAGGGACACTGTTCTGACCTACCTTTAGTGTCCTTGGCAAAGAATCTAGTGGATGGTTGACTCAGTCTGACCACTGATGAGAGAAAATGTGTCAACTGGCCCACCGGGGGTCCTCCCCTACCTCATCCCCATGGGCCTGTGAGAGAGGTCTTCCCTCCAAGCCCGCAAGGAATTTTAGGCACTCATTTCTCCTTCCTGTGTTACTGACCCCAACCATGTCTTCCCTCCCAGCTTCCCAATACCTGGACTCTAGCCTTTTCTGGATTTTCCTTGCCCACCAAAATATTCATTGAACATCCATTAAGTGCTAGGCACTCACTCTTCTGGACACTGGAGACCAGAACCAGACACATGGAGCTTACAGCTGAAAAAGGAGACTGAAATAATGTGCTTTCTGTATCTGTCTCTTTTTCTCTCCCTCCCTCCTCCTCCATGATTGTCTGTCTCTTGTTCCATCCAACCGGCATCTGAGAGCAGCCGGGATCTCTCATCACTGGGGAGGTGCCTGGATCAGTTCTGGCCAAGGTGGAACAGACACGCTTTCCTCCTATCAGAGGTGTTCTCTACCTTGAGGTCATGCATTCTGACCTTGAGTGTGGTAAGCTCTAAAGGTCTAATATAATGATTTGGGCACAGGGCTGGTGCCAATAAAGGCCTCTGGGTCTTGGGCCTCCCTGAGACAGCCACAGGTGTCATCTAGCACCAGACTGCCTGGACTAGCCCATCAAGTGCCTCACAGAGGCATGGCCAAAGCCTTGAAGCAATCAGTGTAAGTGTTTTGCTTAGAGCAGCTTTGGTGTTTATTTCCTTTGGGAACCAGCAACTAGTCAAGATTGCAGGGGCTGGGCCCTAGCCACACACCATGTGATACAACCACTGGCATTCATGTTAGATAAGCAAAGCAATGTTTGACTAAGTGACATGATACCACCCGTTCCCAGATGTGATGGGGTTCTGCCCGTAAATCACACCCACCTTGGGGAGCCATTTTGAATTCACCGAGAAACCACTCCTGGTTTCAAAACTTTGTCCTCGGCCAGTACTAGAGTCGCTCTCCAAAACAGGCCCAGAAGGAAAGCTGCTGCTGCCTCTTCCAGAAAATCTCTGCTGACAACTTTGTCTACTAGACAATAGTCCACACAGCAAATTCCTTTCAGAATTTGGTATCGGGAAAGTTCTCTGCCTCTCAGTGGGGATTCTGGAACATGCTCCATCCCCCTTCTGATTCTGGCTGACAGGAAGCTTAGGCACTGTAAGTACATCTAGCTTAATCCGCCATGAGATTTTGGATCTTTCCTTTGGATTATTTAAAATATATTTAATATTTTAAATCAAAGCTGCCATAAATCTTGTTCAGATAAGAGGAATACGCTGAGTATAATGAAAACATCGTTCTGGTTTGATGAATAATCCAGCTACCCCCGGAGCTCTGGGAAGGCAGGAGGCAGTGGGTGCGGGTGTGCCCATGTGCATGAGTGTGGGGAGGGTGTCAGCTGCCCTTTGCCACATTCTTCAGACACCAAGCCTCCTCCTGAGCCCTGGGATCCTACCCCCGGGGCACCACAATGGCGTGGGAGTGTCTTTTGCTACCCAGCTTCCCCTCTTCAAATTGAGGTTGAAAGAAAGCAACTCCCTGCGGGAACACTCAGCAGAATACTTCATGCCAAGATTTCATACCAAACAGTCAGACATCACATCATCATTTCTCTACCTACAAAGCCCGGGGACTTACAGAGTCGGAGGCTGTAGGGTGTTCATGGGGAGAAGTCAAACTGAGATACACTGGAGAAAGAAGGAACGCACAATTAATAATAAAATGTGCAAAGCAGGGCATGTCCTTCAGGGCTGGCCGTTGCCCTGGTTTCCTGGATATGATCTTAGAGTCTGACCCTCCTTCAGTTAGGGATCCATGGGTCTCCCAACCTTCCCCAGAAATAGCTCCAGTTCTTTGGGGTTGTCACCCAACTGTCCAGAGGCCACCTGTATTTGTTCCCACTCACTCCCAGGAGGCACTGGGCACACTGTGTAAATTCAACACAAATTGGAGAAGTATAAGTCTCCCTCTTTATTCGTGTGCACGGAGATAAGTTGGGGGACCTCTTCTACCTCACCTCTCCTCAGTTTTTTTATCTCTAGTGGTCTCTGTACCTCCTTATTTTTGTCTCTTCCCCCCTAGAGTAGGGGAGAGATGGGGGTGGGGCTACAGACAGCCCAAAACTTGCTGGAGTGGGTGTGGGGTGGAACATCCTCCTGGCACTGAACATGGCTTAGGCCCAGGATTGAGGTAGATCCAGAGGTGGGAGAAGGCAGCCTTTTATCTGAGATCCATCACATTGCAGGGGGCAGTCTATTATGGAAATTAGCTCCTGCCTGAGGCAGTGATATGCTCCCTTCTCCAAGGGCCCTGAAGGGGGTACCCTTGAAGGGGGAGGGGAGAGAAGGGAGGATTGGAAAGGGCATTTCAGCACTGAAGAAGGGCCTCCTGGGTGCAGCATCACATGGGTTGCAGAGGCAGAGCTGGGACCAGCCTGGGCCTGTGAAGGAGGCCCCTACAGCTGTGTCAGAACCTCTGGAAGCATGAGTAGCTCAGGGTGTCTCACTTCTGTTTTCACTTGGCCTTTAGTAAACTTCCTTTTGAGTATGTTGGCTTGTCCTAGCTGGAAGGCAGCCGTGGAAAGAGAAAACTGAACTTGGAGAGAGACGATCTAGGTTAGAATTGTAGCCCTACCACTTTCCTGAGCACATCAGTTCACCCTTGCCTCCTTCATCTGTAAAGCAGAAGCAGTAATGTTACCCAAAAACTGCATTTGCCTCCTGGTCGATGTTGAGCCAAAAGACACAATCAAGCCAAAGAGGGGGGGAGAAGAAAGGATTTATCATTACTTGCTGCAAGTAGGGAGAACACCAGGGATCTTTCCCAAATCAGTGTCTCCCAGAATAGCAACATTGGGGAAGATTTAAGCTAAGGGTTCATGCAATTTATGAAAGGGTTTGGGCGGTCGGTGGAGTCCAAGCTTTAGCTGATTGAAGTTATGAGGGTCAGAAAAGGTCATCATCAGCATCCGTTAGATTCCAGGAGAGCTGGTGGTTGAGCCCTTCAGGCTAATCTTTACCACTGAAACCGAACTGGAAGTCTTTACAACTAATGTATTATCTTTGCTCTTGTTATTTCTCTTGCCTGATAATAGTCATTTGTTCTTGCATTCTTTTGTTCTCTTAAGATCATTAATTACTGAGCCCTGTTCCACGACAAGCATTGTGGCCAGGCTTAGATCACAAAATGGCTTAGGCCAAAAAAAGAAAAAAGAAAAAAAAGGCTTCTCTTATGTCAAGAAAGCCCTGCCTGATTTTCTTTCTCTGGGGACCCACTACCTTATCTGCTTACAGTAACACCCTTCATGGTATTATAGAAAGGATTGGTTTAGAAATTTGATGGGCAAATACTTCACACAGGGAAGATGCTCAACCAAGACATCTTTAGTTGATTTGAGTTGTTCCTAAAGGAACAGGAGATGGAGCCTGAGTTCTATCCACCCTTGGGCTAGAATGCAAAAGCAGAAACAGGGAGCCCCATAGCCTGAGTGGCGATGATGGCTGGGATCATAAGGAGACCACATATGAAGGTACAACTTGAGGGTGGGCTACCACAGGGTCAGACAAGTTCTGCATGGGGATGTCCTTCTAAATGGGACCCTTGTGGCCCACCTCCACCATTTTATTGGGGAGCCCACACCTCAAGTCCAACAATGAGGGCCTTGGCCAAGCGATGAGGCAGGGGCTAGCATTCTAGGGCCTCCATTCCTGGTCCTGGACCGCCATCCCTGGAATCTGACTTCAGTCTGGCCCTGTGTGCCAGGTGTGTCTCTGTTCAGGAGCCACATCCTACCCTCAGGAACCAGACGAAGGGGAGGAAGTTTGTCATGCTTAGGAATGTTGACCTAGTCTCCTACTAGGATAATAAATTTCTGGGTCTTAAAGAAAAGGTTTCAAATGCTATATCTGATTTTGAGGAGGTTCTGAGAAACATTCCTGGCCAAGATACCAGATGACAGGTGGACCCAAATGGAATGTGGTCACTGGGTCACAAGACGGTTGACAGACCCATCTCCAAAAGCAGAGTCACCATCACAGACACTGCCCAACCATGTGCACCTGTGCAAAAGCCTCTACAAAAACCCTTATGACCACTAGCACCACCCACCCCCGCCACTTTCAAAATGCCATCCTCACCTGCCCAAACTGCCAAAACCATGTGAATTAAACAAAAGTCTGGAATGGTGTACTAAGTTTCATGCGAGATATTCCAAGGTCCCTGCACTGTAGTGGGGAGGGAAGGTGGTAAAACAAAAGTCTAGATGTGTGTGGAAGGACCACCATGAAGCAGCTCTCATGCAGGGGAGGCTGGTGTGCTCACACAGAGGAACATTAAGTGCCATGGGACTGGCCTTGGGGGCCATTAGGCCCTTCTGTCTGTGAGTCCACGTTGCTCAGTGACAACTCAGGACATGGTATCTGCCCTGAGGACTTTGCCATATTGCAGAAAGGATGGAGGAGACACCCAACATGGTTAACAGAACCAAGGAATCAAGCCAGAACAAGGCAAGGACCACTGTGGCAGACAGTGCCGGTGTTTAGAGGTAACAGCTAGACTGGTGAGGTTGACTAGAGAAGCATTTAGAGAAGTGCAGTCTCCTAAGCAGCAGTTTGAGGAAGAAGGAACATGATTTGTTGGAGAAGGGAAGGCAGCTCATAAAAATCAGAATGCAGCAGTTTTGTGAAATTGCAGCAGTAACAGTATTTGCACCAGCATGTACGTTACCCACATGCACTTTCGTTTAACATCGTCTCATCTCATCCTTCCAGCAACCCTGTGAGGAGAGCATCCTTGTCGTCACACCCAGGTGAGATAGGCCTTGAAGACAGATAGAACTTCTAGAGGTGGAGACGTGGGGGAAGGCCCTCTGAGCGGAGGGAACTGTATGGGCAAAGGCGTGGAGATGGGGAAGCACTGGCTGTGTTGATGGGGAGGTGAGTGTTGGGTTTTCCATGTGCAGAGTGAAGTCTGAGAACCTTTGTACTGAAGGTTCCTGAGCAGCATGGATGGCATAAGCACCCTGCTCAGGAAGATGCAATGAGGGCAGCAAGGGGGGGGGGGTGGGAGGGAGACTGGAGATGGAGGCCCATTGGAGGCTACTTCAAGAGGCAAGATGGGAAGTAAGAGGGTCCTGAGCTAGGGCACAAATCGGGGTGACAGTGAACACAAAGCTTTCCAGGTTCATCCATGTTCTAGCATGTATCAGTACTTTTTATGACTTTTTAATGGCTGAATCGTAGTCTGCCGTATGATTATACCACATTTTATTTACCCATTCATCCGTTGACGGACACGTGAGTTGTTTCTTTTTGGCCATTATGATTGATGCCGCTGTGAACACTTGTGAGCATGTTTCTGAGTGAACATAGGTCTTCATTTCTCTCAGGTGTACACCTAGGAGTGGCATAGCTGGGTCGTGTGGTAGCTCTAGGAGTAACCATTTGAGGAGCTGCTAGATCATTTCCAAAGCACCTGAACCATTTTACATTTTCTGTGGGATTTCTTGCCTTCCAGTTTCTAATAGGACTTGACCAATGGGAGGCACATTACATTACAGACCTCAGAGGGTGGAGCTGAGTGAGGATGGGGTGTTTCTTTCATAGAGGATTGACGTAAACCAGCTGCATCCCACTACTGAGGCCAGAGCTCTTGTCAATGACAGAGTCACTGGTGGGCCTCCACCAAAGTAGGGCTCCAGGCTCTGTTGACATCTCTTGTCTTTTGATTTTTTTTCAATTGTCGTAATATACACAACATAAAGCTTACCATGTTAATCATTTCTGAGTATACAGTTTAGTGGCATTAAGTGCATTCACATTGTCGTGCAGCCGTCACCACCATCCATCTCCAGAACTTTTTCATTTTCCGGAACTTAAACTCCACAGCCATTAAACAATGCCCCCTCTCCTTTTTAAGCCTCAAGTGGGCAGGGCTCCCTGCCGTGGCTGCCCTCCGGCACTGCACTGTGCCTCATGGTTTCCCTAATCCCCTGCCCACACACATTTGTAAATCCCTTTATTAAACTATCCTCAATTTACTTAACTCGAGTGTATCATTTATCTCCTGCCTCTCCTGATACAACAACTCTGTGAGGTGGTGGCTACAGTTATCATCTCCATTGTACAGACAAAAGAACCAAGGCAGAGGGAGGCTGAATAACTTGCCCAAGCTCCTCATCTCATAAGGAGAAAACTAGGATTGATACCAAGCAGTTTGGCTCCAGGACAGTTGAGATAAAAGCAAAGGCTACTTGACTACTGACCAACATGGGGGCCCCCTCGCAGGTGTAGAGGCCGAGCTGACCAGAAGCTGGAACCAGGATGGGGTTGATGGGGAGGCTGGTGAGGCCTCCGGAGAGGCTGCTCAGTGCCCGGGCAGAGGAGAACAGGAAAGAGGAGCCCAGTTTTCATCATACCCCGAGGGGAGACAATGCTGCTGCCAAAGGTTGTCCCCCATCCTTCTCGGAGCTGACCCAGGCGGTCGGCTGAAATTCCCTGGCAGAGGCTGAGAGGACCCTGACTGGGGTTGAGCTCCATGGGCCAGAGGTGAGGCTGCTGTGGGAGTGAAGGTGTCTCAACATGTCCCAGGCCGGAGCCCTGTGGCCCTGGGTGGGACCGGTGGGACCAAATGGATTTACTCCGATGTGAAAAGACTCCTGTGATTGCCTCCCTCCACGACGCTGCCTGGGAGCACTGGCATAAAAGCAGTGGGCAGGGGTGGGACAGGAGGGCACCAGAGAGGGCTGAGAGAGGCTGGAGTGCACTGGAAGCCCGGGGGCTGGAGGCCAAGGGGTGAGGGGAGGCTCAGACCCGAGATGTTCTTCCTGCTCAGCGGGCTGGCTTTTCTGGCCATCTCCTTCCTGCTCCTGAAACTTGGCACCATCTACTGGGAAAGGGGCCACCTTCCTCCTGGTCCCTTCCCCTTCCCCATCCTTGGAAACCTGTGGCAACTAAGCTTTCAGCTGCACCCAGAGACACTGCTCCAGGTAGGGACTCCGTCCTGAGTTGGAGGCCCTCCAGAGGAGCCGGCATACGGACCCTCCGTCTCTCTTAGTTCAGGGACACTAGAAGGAAGGAACTGTGGTCAGATACACATGGGGGTAAATCCTCCTCCGGCCACCCACTCCCTCTATGGCCTCAAGTCTCGCTTTCCTCATCTGTCAAAGGCAGGCTTGTTGGGGGATAGCAAATATTGAATGTAAAGACTTTGCACAAAGCTCACCGAACAGGATTCTAAGGCAGAAGTCTGCTGCCAATGTAACACAGGGGAGAAAACTGTTTTAAAAGGACTTTGCTCCAGGAGGGCACTGTTTGTGGCTGGAAGGAATTTTCTGAAAAGCCACTTGGGATGGGAACTGGGGAGAATGGGACACCCCAGGGCACACTCAAGTAACACTGCTGCACTAAGTCCCCTTCTAGGGTTGATGGATCCCACCAGTGGGAGGGCTTCTGTTGCACTGAGGGGGTTTGAAATCCAGGTCAGAGCTGAACGGCTTCTGAGAACTAGAGAGCAGGAGACAATCCCTTCCCCATGGCAACACTCAGCTCTCATCAAGGTTGACGAAGTATTTTTAAAAATTCTGGTTGAAGATACTACATGACTGCGATCCCCAGGCTCCTCATGCAGTAGGAAAAGCACGTTAGTGAGGGAGCACTAGTGTAAAGGCCACACTGGACACGGAGCCCTGAAGAAAGTGTAGTTATAATTTAATATCATCTGTAAAATGGGTAGAGCAAACCCACCTCCCAGGATCGCTGGGGTCCAAACCGGATGTTCCGGGTGTAAGTGCTGGGCCCTGACCTGACTAACCAAAGTGCACAGGGAGCCTGCGACCCCAGCTGGCACCAGTGCTGACCGTGGGAACCCGGGGTTTGGCTGGTATGGGGAATGGGGTGGCGGGTGCTCTGAGAAGGCACACCTGAGGTGAGGACTGGGTGCCCGAAGAAGGTGGGGACTCATGCCAAGGCGAAGGCCCTGGGGAACGGGGCCAGCTGTGCTTTCTCTACAGCGCTGGGTCCCTGTCTCTCGGCAGCTGGCCCAGGCTCACGGCAGCGCGTTCACCGTGTGGGTGGGCCCGACACCCGTGGTGGTGCTGAGCGGCTTTCGGGCGGTGAAGGAAGCCCTGGTCTCCAACTCGGAGCAGTTCTCCGGCCGGCCCCTCACCCCCGTCTTCCAGGACCTGATTGGAGAAAGAGGCAAGGCTGCCCTCCCTACTGGGGGGTGACTGCACTTGGGGGATCGAGCCCAGGGTGGCCCAGAAGTGTCAACAGGGAGGAAGCTGCCAGGAGGACTCGGGTCTCCTCTAGCACCTCTGTGTGAGGTGAAGGCACGGGGAGGAACCAGCTCTGGGGTCAGAAAGACCCGAGGTCAAGTCTCAGCCGCTCCCTGCCAGCTCTGTGACCAGGCCAGTCAGTCTCACGCTCCATCCCTTGGTGTACTCATCTGCTAGATGGCGACAGTGACTATTCTCCTCCCAGGGCCGTGGAAGAGATTAAGGGACCCCAGTACCTGAGAGTGCCCGGTACAGCACCTGGCTCAGCAAATGCCCTCCCCTCCCATCCTCCCCCCAGGCTCCGTCTTCCCGTCCGTTCTTTATCTCCTCCTCCATTTCTTGTGGGGACTCAAAGGCAAAATCAGCTCGGCGGCCTGGGAGGAGGCCATAGCTGAAGCCACCTTGAGGGCACCAGGAGCACGGACCCCACAATTCCCAAATGCCCTTCGCCGGAGTCAGAGTACCAGCCCCAGCTGATTGGGAAGCCGTCCTGGGGTCTACCCGCCCGGCCTAGGTGAGAGCCAGGTGGCCTTGGCCTGGGAGGTTGGGAGGGCCTCCTGACTGTCCCCCAGTCTGGGCCCAGGAGTCATCTGCAGCAATGGGCACATGTGGTGGCAGCAGAGACGCTTCTGCCTGGCGACGCTTCGGGGGCTGGGCCTAGGCAAGCGGGCGCTGGAGCTGCAGCTGCAGGAAGTGGCAGCGGAGCTGGCTGAGGCCTTCCACCGGGAGCAGGGTAAGGAGCAGGCTAGGGCGGGCTACCCTAATCCCCCTACAACACACACATGAACATCCCTGCAAGGAGGCTGAGCCTTGGCGTGTGTGTGTGTGTGTGTGTGTGTGTGTGTGTGTGTGTGTGTGTGTGTACAAAGAGGTGGACCCTTTGAGGGTCCAGTAGGGGATTTATGAGCTACATCAACAAATAGGGACTTTCCATAAGGTGGACAGACACGGTCATAGGAACATCCAGTCTGCTGGGAAGCCTGAAGCCCTTCTCTACACGTGGGGAAACGTCTTTCCTCAACATCTCAGGCCTTTGACCCCTCTAAAACTTTGCATGTGCTGTTCCCCCTCCAGAATATCCTAATCCACACTCCTTCCCTCCCTATGAGAAACCACTGCTCCTTTCAGACCTGGTTGACATCATCTGCCTAAGAAGCCCTCCCTGAATTATCCCAGGGACACCTGTTCCCTCCAGCTTTTGTTCTCAGTTGGGACATACCTGCTCCACATTCTAATATGTTTAAATGGTGTCTGTCTTCCACACCCTCCCTGCAAACCCAGTGCCTGTCACTGAGCCTGGCTCATAGAAGGTGCCCAGTAAGCATTTGTTGAGTGAATGAATGAGGACTGAGTATGAATGGATAAGGCAATGAACGACTGTATACAGATTGCATTAATGCTCAGGGCAGTGCTCTTTTTGCCTCCTCACCCTGGGCCCTTCCCCTCTGCTCTCAGGTAGACCCTTCGACCCTCAGGTACCCATTGTCAGGTCCACTGCCAGAGTCATTGGGGCCCTCGTGTTTGGCCGCCGCTTCCTCCTGGAGGACCCTTTCCTCAAGGACATGATTCAAGCCATCGACTTTGGCCTGGCCTTTGTCAGCACCATTTGGCACCGGGTAAGTTGGCCCTTGGGAAGGTAGGTATGGGGACCATTGGACAGCTTGGGGCCCAGGGCAGGCAGGGCTTCTGCCAGAGCCTGGCAGGGAAGGTGTGAGGTTGGCAGAAGGAAGGCCCAGGGCCTGAATCTGTGTCCCTCAGGCAGCCTCTGCTCAGCAAAATGACACTCACAGCATCAAAACATTTGCTGTGGTTCATCATGGAAGCGTGGGCAGGGGGAAGAGACAGGTTAGATCCCCTTAAACACGTTTCTGGGCCTGCACCATCCTAGCTGAGCCCTGGGTTCAATGTCTGCTACCACTGTTTTCACTTCTGTCTAGATTATTTTGGGAGTGTGGAGGGTCTCCAGATGACAAGCAGGCCTGGGATGCCCACGTCAGGGGTCCTAGCCTGCTTGGCGCCCCCAGCACCAGTCTCAGCTGCCCAAACTCAGGGCCAGCACCTGAGCAGTGCCTGGACAGCCTCTTCCCCCACAGCTGTACGACATGCTCCCTTGGGCCTTCCGCCGCCTCCCAGGCCCCCACCAGGAGATGTTTAGGTACCAGGAGGCTGTTCGGGGCTACCTCTGCCAGGAGATCAACAGACACAAACTCAGCGCCTCTGAAGCCCCCAAGGCCTTCATCAGCTGCTACCTGGCCCAGATCACCAAGGTGGGCCTGAAATGGATGCAGAGGGAAGGGGGAGGCTGTCTTCTTGGCTGCACCTCGTTACAGGGCCAGGGCCTCCATTCCTCACCCTTTCCGCAGTCTACAAGCTGTCAGAACACGCTGAAGCAGCAGGCATTTGGCGTTTTCTTCCCTGTCTTTTCCCAGGCCAGGGCTGGCTCCTGCGGACATGTGTAGGGTGGGAAGTGGGAGACCTAGGTGATGTCAGGGCCAGCATCCTGGGGCAGTCCCCCTTCCCCCCAAAAGTCAATGTAGTTCTGGGACTCAGGCCCTCCTGAGGGGTCTGATGCGAGAGGAGTTCTTGTCCCACAAGCCTAGGCCAGACTTCATGGAGACACCAGGGCTCTGTAGGGGAGAGCTTCAGAAAGCTCTGCTGTCCCTTCACCCACCCTCCACCCTCCAAACCAAAGACGACCCTGTCTCCACATTCAGTGAGGACAACCTGATCCAGGTGGTGATCGATCTGTTTCTGGGAGGCACGGACACCACGGCCACTACCCTGCGCTGGGCACTCTTCTATATGGTCCAGCACAGAGCCATCCAGGGTAAGGGGCCTGGGTCACACCTGGCTGGCTGCCCCATGCCCATTTCCCCTGAAGCACCTGCCACCATCAACGTCTTTGGTCTGTAGCCCCAGGGGTGGGTCCTGATCTTATCTCTGTAATACAGGGAGTGTTCATGGCTTTAAGTCAGAAGGGTGGGGTGCAGGGTTCTATTCCCACCCTGCTACTTACTGAGTGGTCTCAGGTAAGTATTTCAACCTCTTAGAACTAGTGTGAAATGAGGTGATATTATTTCACTCTTTTAGTAATGATTCACCAGGTCCTGTGCCGATGTCCACTCATGACCACAATTGTAGAAGGAAAAGATGACAAGAGTTCTCTCAGGGGCAAAATGCCTATGACCTAAGTTCAAATCCCGGCTCCACCAGTTTTGTGACCTTGTGCAGAAGTCCCTGTCCGATTGCAGCCTCAGTTTTCCTATCTGTAAAATGGAGGCAGCAGTTCCTACCCCATAGGATTCTTTGTATATAGAACACCTGGCACATAGTGGGTGCTCAAATCTGGGTCCTTCCCCTTCCCTCAAGTCCCCTCTGGAGGAGGAAACCCTGTAAAATCTAGTTCACAAGCTCTGCCTCAGGGAGGGCCTGCCACTGTGTGACCAGGGGTGACTGTGTGGGTGGGGCGACCTTAAGGTCATGAGCCTCCGCGGCTGTCTGGGTGTGGGGACGAGGAGGGTAGGGTGTGGTGGGGAGCCCGGGCTGCAGCGCCTTCCCGGGACCCACGCCGAGCCGCGCGCAGGGAAGGTGCAGCAGGAGCTGCACACAGTGCTCGGCACCTCCGGGGCGGTCCGCTACGAGGATCGAAAGCGATTGCCCTACACCCGCGCGGTTCTCCACGAGGTGCAGCGCGTAAGCAGCGTCGTGACCGTGGGCGCTGTGCGCCAGTGCGTGACCTCCACTCGTGTGCAAGGCCACCCTGTGCCCAAGGTAGGTGTCCCTATTGTGGCCTCACGCCAGCTCCTGTAGAAAGCACCCTTCACTGGGCTTCTTGCCCAGGACGGCCACCTACTACAGGTTCTGCCTGTCTGCCGGCATTCTATCAATCACCCATCCATCCATCCACCAACCCACCCATCCATCCATCTCTATCTGTGGCATTCTGGACAGAAGGCTATGATTGTAAAAGAATATTCTCATTGAGGGATACTTTTAAATGTGTGTGTTGTTCAGAAATAACCCCTGCAGACATTTTAATGCACC
Organism: Camelus ferus; assembly: GCF_009834535.1. NCBI lineage: Eukaryota > Metazoa > Chordata > Mammalia > Artiodactyla > Camelidae > Camelus > Camelus ferus. The sequence goes on from NC_045696.1 coordinate 71,353,333, forward strand.
TCTTTTCAGTCATCTTTGTCCACATAATCACATAGTTGTGATTATGCTGAATATATAACTCTGAAACTTTCATTTCACTTAACATATCATTCTGATTCTTCTGCATTACGGTTCTCAAACTTCCAGGTACATCACAATCACCTGCAGGTCTTGCTAAAACAGACATGGCTGGGCGCCATTACCAGAGTATCTGGGGTGAAGCCTGAGCATTTGCCTAACAGGTTACTGAGTGGTGCTGATGCTTTAGGTCCAGGGACCACATTTTGGAAACCACTGTTCTACATCACTCTTAACGGCTGTGTAAAGTTCCACCAAATGGGTATATTGTAGTTCTTAATCCTTATTGATGACCATTTAGGCTAATTTGCAATATACATGCCTTAAGCATGGTCTGCATTTTGTGTTACATCCTTAGTACCTTAGTACTGATTTCTCACACCTGACAGCCCATCACTTTGGCCATATTCTGTTTGCTAGAAGGGAGTCACTTGATCCCACCCACCCTCAAGGGGAGGGGATTTCACAGGGAAAGCCGGGTGTCAAGGATCATTGGGGAGGGGCATTTTTAAGGAAATAACACATATGTGTAGGTGGCAAAGTTGCCATTTTAGTGAAACAGTCACTCATCTTGGTGCTCTCTGCATAGAGGTGGTGGCCAGAACCCCAAAACTTTCCTCAGAAAGGGGCTTTGGTTCAGCACTGACGCTCCAACCTGTCCTTGGTGGAAGCCTCGATGGTACAAGGTGGTACACCATGAAAACGATGGGGAGAGAAGGTATAAGGGCCCAGTTTTCTTTGTCATGAGAATCTTTTTTCAACTCTTACAACCATGGTTCAGGGCAGACTTGACTGCAAGATCCGTGTCAGGATGTGATTATTAAATTCTTATTAATTTGATCAGACTTGAGATTCCTGCCTCCAAGCATTTTTTTTTCTCATAATAACCCTATCCTTCCATGTTGTTCCTATTCTTCTTCTTCTTCTTTTTTTTAATAGCTAGGGTAACTTTAGCTTAGCTCAAGCAAATGCCCCAAACACATGGTTAGTAACTGAGTTTCAAACATATGTCCTTCTGATTCCAGAGTTTTTGCTCTTTTTACCATACTCCCTGCCATTCATATTGCTCCATAAATGCCTCTCTAGGAAAGTAAATGAACCAGCATGATGGATGGAGATGTTTTGCATTGTCTATTGATCTGCCAGATTGGCTGATACTGAACTGTCTGTCCTTGGCCGTATTTGGCCATCAAGTTTATAGGTTAGAAAAAATGTCTTCTTGAATGTGAGGACAGGACCGTGTCATCAACTCATCTGGCTATTAGCCTGATGGGAGGCCCCAGGCCCTGACTGTCTAAAAGTTGTGCCAAATTAGGTCATGTTAAAAAGGAGGTATCTAGAGTTCTGCTCTGTTTTATGCGACTTGGGATTAGAAATTTCCTAATTAATAGCCCATTCCTGCCAACTTGATTATAGGAGTTGTCCTGTGATAAGAGCACCAGGGAACCATTAACAGCCTGGAATCAATATCGAGCTTTTCCAACTTGGGCTAGAGATGTCTCCTGAAAGTAAAATCAAAGCTTGACAGTAGATCATGAAATGTTACAGATATTCCTAAACTGTTCTTAACCATTCTATCAGTTGAGTGGTAGTGACAACAGCAAGGTCCCTAAGACAGAAGTGTCTCTGTATTAGGTTCAAGCCTGTCTCTCCTCAGACATTCTATTTGATTATAAACTCCAAACTGCCATTTACTGGGAAGAAGCTGGGATAGGGTCCCCAAGAGGCCCCCAGCAGGCAGATGGCTCTGTAATTTGGAGGAGAGGGAGTGTTACCTTTGTTGTGTACTGGACAGGCTACAGTCTGAGCCTGTCCCATGAATGAAGATCAGTCAGTCACTTTGCAGGGAGTCCAGAACATCACTCAGAATAGAATGTAAATAATTCTGGAGGGAAGGGAGCATCTTGCCAGGAGCCTCTGCATCTGAAGGCAATTATTCAGAACTCTAATAATGCAGAGGTTACTCCATCCCAGGTGGGGAAAATGGGGAAATTCCCAGGACCATGACTAGGGAACACACAGCTCACTCAGGCAGAAGCAAGAACACGTGCCTCTCCACCTCTCTGCTTAAAACCACGAGTGACCAGGTCTGGGTGCCTACTGGTCTGGATGGCTAGGTTCAGGCCCCTCCCTTAAGCCTTCAGTAGAGAAAGAAAGAAAGGAAGGAAGGAAGGAAGGAAGGAAGGAAGGAAGGAAGGAAGGAAGGAAGGAGGAAAGAAAAGTGCCCTCTGAAAGTATTTACATTGTCTGAATTTCTGTGTTCTTTATTGGCTTCTATTTGGTATGCAGGCTTCAAACTCTGCTGAGTGTTTTGTTTTTGTTTTTAATTTCAAGATGCCTTTGTCAAAACCAAGAATCCTGTAGCCAGTTCTCTAGTTCCAACAGGGGTGATAGATTGAATTCTCTGGTGTTTGGCTAATGAGCCAGGGGATATGTAGCCCCCTCAGAACCCCTGGAGCTGTGTGTCCCAGGTCCTGGGTCCAAAGTCAACCCCATCCAGGTCCACTTTGGCCTCCTGGTCACCCAGGGCTCACGTGGTAATGAGCAGAAGTCACCCACAGGAGCCTTTGGCTCCTTTCTGCTCCCATGTGATCAGTCTGATTGTCTTTCCAATCATTCACTTCTTTGAGGTAGAGTGAGCGTTAGGATTAGGGCTAGAGGGCACCCCCTCCTCTCCCTAATCCTAAAGAATGAAGCTTTCTGTTTCCTCTCCTTCTCTCTGCCTCATTACTCAGTCCTTCTCTTTGTCTGTCATTCCATTTCTCCTCTCTCTCTGTCTCTAACACACACACAGACACAGACACATCCGACCACTGTTTGTTGTCCTGTGCAGAACTTGGTCCCCTCCAGTCATGCCCAGCAGCCACTGGTCTTCTTCATAGGAGGCAGCAGCTGTGTCTCTAGCCTGTAGGACAGAGGTGGGTGCCCCTTGGCCAGGAGACTGTAATGCCTAGCAACCTCACCGATGTGAAGGCCTGTCTGCTGAATCCCCCTGAGGCCCCATGGTGACTCTCCCCTGCATGCTGGGTGTTCTCTGAGCTCACATCAGCCCAGTGTCCGGGCTGTATGCTGGGTCAGCTGAGGCTCCCTGAGCCACACCAGCTCCTCCCTGCAGGGCACCATCATATTGCCCAACCTGGCCTCTGTGCTCTATGACCCTGAGTGTTGGGAGACCCCCCAACAGTTCAACCCTGGCCACTTCCTGGACAAGGATGGAAACTTCCTGGTCAATGAAGCCTTCCTACCATTCTCTGCAGGTACTGGGCGCAGCACTGGGTGAGGGTGGTGGGTGGTGGGTGTGACAGGACAGGTGCCATCCTCTGACCTTTCCTTCTGCTTCCAGGGCATAGGGTGTGCCTAGGGGACCAGTTGGCTCGGATGGAGCTTTCTCTGATGTTTGCCACCCTCCTCAGGACCTTTCAGTTCCAACTGCCAGAGGGGAGCCCAGGGCTCAGGCTGGATTACGTCTTTAGGGGCACTCGGCAGCCCCAGCCCCAGAAGATCTGTGCCGTGCCTCGTCTGAGCTGCCCCAACACAGGTCCTAGAGAGGAGGGCTTGTAGCCAGCAGGAGTCTGGAGACTGTCTTCCACAAAGTCCTTCCTCAGTCTCTCTTGGCTCCTGCAAATTTGAAGAGCAGCTCAGCTGCCCATGGTTCCCCCTAACACAAGCTCTGACGAGTGACATTGAAGAGTAGACTTATTAAGGATTCTACAGAGGTGTCTCAGTTTTGGTAGCTCAGTTCCTGTTAGTTATACCCTGGCAGGGAAGTATTTTATAAGATTAGTTAAGAGGTTTGACCTTGAATCATTTCACAAGATTAATTTGAGGAGTCAAGCCTCACAGGGTAGCGGCTAAGTAGGTTCAGAAGGAGAGGCATTTGAGAAAAACTATAAATACAATGAAGAATGCATCCAAATACTGATGCTGGCACCTGATAGCCCCAAACTGGGCAACTTATTTTCTGTCCTCTCCTGCCCTCTTCCGACCAGAGGGGAGAAGTACAGTTTCTTGCAGACATGGGAACTGATCTCCCCTACTCTCTTTAACAGGCAAAACCAGCAACCTAAGATGTCCCAAGTTTTAAAACACTGTGTCTCCAGACAAGTCTTGCTTATTAAAAAACAACTTGTATTAAGGAAATTCAAGTTAAAATCAAATGAGATACCATATACACCTATTAGAATTACTAAAAACAAAGCCCTGAGAATCCCAAGTACTAGAAATCTGCACACTGCTGATGGGAATGTAAAATGGTACAACCACATGGGAAAACAGTTTGGCAATTCCTGGTACAATTAAACATGATTTCATACAACCCAGCTGTCTCACTCCTAGATATTTAACCAAAAGAAATGTAAATCTACGTTCACCACAAAACATAATATATGATTCCATTTCTATGATAGTCTTGAAATGGTAAAGCTATAGGACACAAAATATAAGTGGCTGGCGAGGTCCGGGAGTAGGGTTACGGGCTCACTATAAAGGGATACGAGGGAACTTTCTGGAGTGATGGAAATATTCTGTATCTTGATTGTGGTGATGGTTACAAAATTATGTGTTTGTCAAAAATCATGGAACTGTACACTTAAAAGGATGACTGTTATTGTGTATAAGTCATATCTCAATAAATCTGACCTCTAAGAACGAACTGTCTTACCTTTTTCCTTTGAGTTACTTAAAAGATGCACCTATGGATTGTAAATAAAAAGAACAAAGAGTGGCACTCCTCATCCTTTTCTATAAAGGGTTAAGTCACAATCCACTTAACAGGGGTTAGTGCAGTCACCCAGAACAGTGCAACCTGAGGGGGATTCAGGATGGAAAAAACAGGACTGAGCTTCTGTGTTTTGGATATTAGGGCCCCTAGATAGTTAAGATGCATTTCTAAGGAAGAATTTCAATGACCCAGATTCTTGCATCTTCCCATACATAGATAAGCACTAAAATCATTAACTTGAGATATCTGGTCTTTGTGATTAGCAGTAATCTTTTTATGCTTGACTACATGTATTTTCCACCAAAAAAATCATTACATACTGGCTCCTCCCCTACTCCTTTGGAGCAGTTCCTCAGGGCCACTTGAGAGGCTGTCTCCTGGGTTATAGTCCTCAGTAAGATCCCTAAAGAAAACTGAAACTCAGTGCTCTTAAGTTGTCTGTTTTTTCAGCGGACAGAATAAATCAATGTTTCTGATTCATAGAACATCAGTTATCCCTATGATGAAATAAAATTCATATTTTATGGCAAGACAAGAAAAAATTTAAATGTAAAATTTTTCTTTGCCCATTTGGGCCTCCTCCCTCCCCTTTAATGTCTGTTGTGCATCTGCATGAACTAGACCTCCTTAGGGGATAACCTTCCTTCTTAATCTCATAGGGGGCCATGATGACACACAATCCACTTCGCTTAGTACATGCAGAACTGGACTGTGTAAACTGTCAATAATATGTCATTTGACGTATAACCCTTTGTTTCAAAAACTTATATAACTGTCCTTTGACCTCTAACAGCTGGGATAGTCCTCAGAGCTTTCTGACTTTCAGGTTGGCTGGAGAGCTATTATGTACTGAGTGCCAACAATGTACACCTGAGTGCCTGACACATACAAAGTCATTTAATCATCAAAACAACAAGGTAGAAATTATCTAAATTTATAGAAATAGGAATCAAAGTGTCAGAATACCAGTAAGCCTCAGTTTTCTCACCTGCAAAGTGGGGATAATAATGCTAACTCATTTGGTTGATATTAAGATTAAATTAAATGTGATCATGCATGCAAAATACCCATCAGAGTACCTGGGACATAATTAGTGCACAATAAATGGCAAGTAATAATAAATACTCCTGTGCCTGGATGATAGGCAGCAACCCCCCCCCCCACCACCACCACAGATCCTTCCTGCTCATCCTGAACCCTGGCTGCCCTCTAAGGACTCTGCTTCTCCTACAGCTTTTGAGTGGAAGCTGCTTGTTCTCCCTGTGTCAGTTCAGGCTGTGACCAGAAACAGCATCCTCACTCAAACTGACCGATGAGGAGAGCTTAATAACAGAACATAGAAGCCAACCCATGTGGAACACGGAGGAAGGGAGTAGGTGGAGTAAGTGTCTTTCTCCTCTCATGCTCCAGTCTTCTGTTGGTGACTGCAATTGCCTGAGTCCAGCTAAAGCCAGAGGGCAGGGGAGCCCTTGGATGTGGTCCATGAAGGTCAGTCTCGAGGGGCCTGGGGCAGCAGACAAGAGTGATCTGGAGAGGCAGACAGAGAACATCCAGCACATCCCAAAGCTCAGATTCCTTGGGTTCTGGACCACATCCTCCTCATGCCCTAATGATCCTTTCAGACTACTTGTCCGCAGACCCCCTGGACATGTATTTTTCCTCTGTTGACACTCTGCCCTCTATCTCTAGCTCTGCTTCAAGACTGTTAACCTTCCAGTCACTGCCTCTCTTTCAATGACGTCTCAGGATTTCACTCCAAGTCCTGCTGTCATCCTGGTGACCCCAATGTGATGGTATTTTGAGGTAGAGCATTTGGGAGATAATTAGGTATAAATGAGGTCATGAGGGTAGAGTCCCCATGATGGAATTAGTGCCCTTATAAGAAGAGACACCAGAGAGCTTGCTGTCCCTCTCAGCTGTGTGAGGACAAAGCAGGAAGTCAGCCATCTGCAACCAGAAAGACAGCTTTCATCATAACTTGATCATGCTGGTGCCTTGATCTCAGAGTTCCAGCCTCCAGAACTCTGAGAAGTAAATTTTTGTTGTTTAAGCCACTCAGTTTATAGTATTTTCTTATGGCTGCCCATGTAGACTAAGATGCAAGGCTATAAACAAATCTGCTCCTTTGCTTTGGAGGAAAATGCCTTTATCTCAAGGTTGTTTACTTGCTTACTGCCTACTATTAAAAACAAGCAAAATTCAACTGAGTAAATTTGAAGATATCAATTAGATCTTTATTTAATGGATTGTGAATCAGGCAGCATCCCATCTTAGCAGCTAGGAAGGAGTGTTCAGTAGCTGTACAAAGTGGAAGGTTTTTATAGGCAGAAGGAGGAGGAAAAAGGAAGTTTCTAGCAAAGGAGTGGATTGTTTCAGGCAAGGTCACCTTCATTTGGGGGAAGGTATGGGGCTGTCAGGCAGCTTACCTGACTAGTACTGACCAGGTAATTCCAGATTCACTGGTTAAAGGTCACATTTCCTGGGAAAGGCTGAAACTGCAATTAGGGTAGGTATTAAGTCTTGTTTTGCTGACGTGGGCCTAGCACAATTGACTCCATTTTGGCCCTCTTGTTTCTTTCCTAACACTGTTAAAGTGGTGGATACCCCAAGCTCAGTGTTCTTCAGCTGAGATGCAGATCCACTGCATGGTCAGTATCCATCTAGCCCATGGCATTGCCTCTGGAGGACTTGGAGAACAAAGGGAGCCCCTGCAAACATGATGCATGTGATGCTTCTTGTGCTGTGGGTAATGAAGACTTTTGTCTCTAACCCAGGAGTCTCCTATTTTCTGCCAGCTTTCAAACTTATTAGCTTGCAAATAGGGTAAAATCAAATCCCAGAACAGACACTTATGACAAAGCCAAAGTTAATATATTTTAGTTTCTCCAAGAAGTCATGCCCTGGAAGACATCACAAATGCTATGCTCTCTACCTAGAACATTTTGGCCCTTCTCTTCTCCTGGTAACCTCCATCATTTTCTCTGGGAAGCCTTTCCCCTTACCTCCCATTCCTTATCCCTTGTCTGCATTATTTCTCCTCCTCTAAACCCCCAGAGAGCCTTCAGCTTCTCCCAGTGTTTTGTAATTGCCTTAGTTTACTTGGGCCATCCTCCTCCAGTAGGATAGGATCTCTGTGAGGTCAGAGATAGTGTCTTTTAAAATACATCCCAGATCTAGTACATTGCCTGGCATACTGCAGGTGCTTATTAAGTATTTATGGAATGAATACAGTGCTGTTATAGTGATTTAAATAAAGCAGTATAAAAACACAGATGAAGGTCATCTAAATCAGAGTGAAGGTCTAAGAGGAAGGCCTTAAAGGAAACCAAAATATTTCACCTCAAATATGCCTCTTTGACATAAAAGTTGTTTTGAGCTGAAGGCAACAATAAATGAAGATAAAGCTCCCCCTTTTCTTTCTAAAGGCAGGAAACAAGTGTTTCCTTTCATGGAGACAGACTTTTACCAGCCCAGAGAGTAGAGATCAGTGTGGAAGGAAAATCAAAATGGAGTCAGTATTGCTAAGAGAGCTCTTTAAAATGAAGCAGAGAGGTCATTGAAGAAGTGTGATATGTGCATCTCTGGATGGAATCTGATCTTTTTCTGCATTTATTGCTTCTTAACTGCCTTCAGCTCTGGATGCTTTGTCTTAACACCACCATCCAGAACATCTGCCCCAGTGTTCCAGAAACTCAAGATAATTATCCAACTCTTACCGTAAAATAACTCATGGAAGAGCTCATCTACTTATTGGACCCTTATCCTAAAATAACTGGTGAGTGCCTATCCTTTAAGGACAAATATTTCCTTTCTTGCCTTTGGGTCAATCATAATTCCTGAACAACCAAGGCTTTTGCCTTTATAAGCCTCTGAATCTTTCTGTTCCCTGAACACTTTTTTGGTTTTATATAAATTTGTGTCTCCCAAATTGCAGTTTTTAAGAACCCAAATAAAGCTCTTTGTTTTTTGTAGCCTCAGTACTATTACTTGTTATTAATAATTATTAATTAATCATTAATATTATTCGACAAGAGGCACCGGTGCAATCTGCAAACCAATCTTGTTAACCTAACCCTTATCTTCCTACTTAAGTAGGAAGATAAGGACCACCTTGTCCTCTTTGGACTACCCTTAGCCTAAGCCCCACTGTCTTGTCAATTCTTCACAAATTCTATTTTCTTTGTCAAAAACGTATAAAACTTCCTGTTCTGTCACTTGTTTGGACTTCATTCTCTCGAGAAGACTCCCATGTACATGTATTACTTCAATAAAATTTGGGTGCTTTTCTCCTGTTATTTCGTCTTTGTCAGTTTAAATTTCAGACCTAGCCAGCGACCCTAAGGGAATGGAGGAGAAGTTTTTCCTCTCCAATAGCCTCCTGGAAGAGGTGACAATAAGGTTGGTTTGAAGGACAAATTGGTTAGGTAGGGAGAGAAGGGAAAGGTGTTTCAGGCAGTCAGGATGGTGTAAGAACTGGGGAGAAGTAAGGACTGGCAAAATAGTGCCTTTCAGAAACTGTGGATAATTCAGCATGGGAGTTGGGATCAGAGGGTGGAGTGGCAGGAAATAAAGCTGACTGCCAAGTAGGCAACAGCTGAATCTTGATGTTTGAATTTTATCTAGAATCCAGACTTTCAAGTCAGGCTTGAACTTTCTTTTAAAGCTATGAGGCACATCCTCTTCAGTGTATCATAATTTGAAATAGTGAGATGTAGAAAAGAGAGTAGTAATTTAAAACTTGGGTGGCAACATTGGCTCCTCCACTCATTTCTCTCTAAGTTTCTGAGCCACTGTAAAACAGTGATATCTACTTTGTATTTTGCGAGGATTAAATGCAATAATTTAGGTAAAGTGCCTGGTACACGGCATCACTCAATGAATACTAGTTTTCCCTCCTCTTTTTCCTCTATGTCTCGTCCACGTCGGGTGGAGGTCGTGAGCTCGCCCACGCCCCTCCCGTGTCCAGGTTGGACAGGCCGGGGGAGAACCGCTGGTTCTTGTGCCTCCGGTTGGTAGCACCTGGACTGGGCCTCACGGGGGCGCTCTAGGCTGCTCTTCGGTGCTCTATGGTTCTTCCTTCGCCCCGGAAGTGGTTCTTGGCCGGGGTTAGTAAGGTCGGGCCATGGTTGGGCCGAGGTTGGGAAGATGGCGTGGCGAGGCTGGGCGCAGAGAGGTTGGGGCTGCGGCCAGGCATGGGCTCAGCCGGCGGGCAGCCACAGCTGCGAGGAGCTCACTGCGGCTCTGGCCCCGCCGAGGCTGCTGGGGCGCAGGTAATGACCACGGCTCCGGGCTTCTTGCTTTCCGTGCCCTCGGCTCCGGCCGCGCATCCTAAGGGGCGGAGGTTGTGCGGGCCTCCCGTGCTGTCCCCAGCTCTCCCTCTCTCCACACCCATCCCATCTCTCTCCCTCCGTCCCCCTTTCCCCTCACCTCCGTCCAGTCCTCTCTTTTCGCCGCGCCACCCTGCCCTGGGTGCATAGTGACCAGCCCTGGCCAGCTCTCCGTGAGCCCGCGCTGGCCCCTCTCCCTTTGGGAGGGACCGTCCGGAAAGGAGAACTTATCTGAGAGCTAATTACACACCACGCCTCATAATCCCGCGAGCGAGTGTAACAGCCCAGCTAGTAGTATGGCAGGGCTGAGATTTTATTCTCTGTCAGTCTATAAAACCTTTGTTTTGTAACAAGTCATCTCCTTTAGCGTTTAGAGAACCTCATAAAGGAAGACGGAGTCAGAGGCGGGCTTTACCTCTTGCAAAGTTGTAGGAGAGGCTTTTCTGTTAAAGAGTTGAGACAGTGGAGTATTTGCTTTCCAGATAGCTTGGAAAGAAAACTACTCGACTCTTCCCGAGTAGAAACTGTGAAGAGTATGGTCTATCCGTATTTGCTGCTTTTGCATTAGAATAATTCAACTCTAAATTGAGAGAAGAGAGAAATCCCTAAACTAACATTCTAATGTGTGTTTGGCTCTGAATTTTCTTCCTGTTCTTTGATTGAGAGTTTCAGCTTTCCCAGTTTCTGACTTGGTTGGTAAGTGCCTGGAATCCACATGATTGATGGTAGCAAGGAAAATGAAGTGTTTATCAGCACGCGCGCTAGGCAGTGGAAAATAATTGAGGCTCCAATATGGCGGAGTCATTGCTTTATTTAAAAATCACCTGGAGTATTGGTAGACTGTTATTTCGCAGGCCCTTCCCCTATCCTGTAAGAAGGAGAGGGTGGGGAAGAGTGGAAGAACCTGTAGTTATAAACATGCACCGAAGTGAGTAGATCAGGGATTTGTGGAAAACTGGCTTACATTGTACCTTAACTTCATAATCCACTGAAACATGCAGCCTCAGGCACTCATCTTAAACTCCCGAGGAGATGGAGAATGAAGAGGTGGGGTAGTGGTGGTGGTACATTTTAGTGGTCCTGATTACCATTCTTTACTACAAATCCCAGTCGAAATTGCATGGGGAAGAAAAGTGAATATGGGTATAAGGAAAAAACACGTGTTAAATACTAAAGCTATGTTAGGAAGGGAAAGGAAAACAACCTAATTAATGAGGTATCTTGGTAAAAATTGGAGACCATTTGAAAAAACTGAAATACATATGATATTGAAGATTGGCATCAAAATTTTTTAAAGTTTGTCATTTATATGTGAAGTTTGAAATGGATATTTTTGTGGTGGCATTTAAAAATACGCCATTGTAGGTAAGCCTGAAAAATAATGTATACGTACTGTCTCTGGAAATAAGCATGAATTTCCTTATATACAACTTTATTAGGTCTGCTGTCATTTCTAGTGGTCCTAAAACTAGTATGCAGAGAAATGAAGTCAGGGATATGGTTAAAAAGCAGAGGTCTAGGCTCAGTCTTTGTGATTTTGGTGAAATAGGCCTGAAGTGTGGCTGGGAATTTGCTTTTTTTTTTAAACATTTAAAAATTAAAAAAAATTTTTGTTAATGGAGTTGCTGGGGATTGAACTCAGGACCTCATGCATACTGAGCATGCTCTCTACCACTAAGCTGTACCCCACCTCCCTGCTTTTTTTCCTTTTAACCAGAACTACAGGTGGTGATGTTCTGCAAAATTTCCACCCACTATAGTAGGCCCAAGGCAGCCAGCCAGTCAAGAATGGTTTCTACGTTTTTAAAGGGTTGCAAAGTGAAATAGTATGTGACAAAGATTTAAGTTGTTCTTCACAAGGCTACACTACTTATTGTCTGACCCTTTATAGAGGAAGAAAATCTCACTTAGGGTCTTTAAAGACCTTACCATTATCAAACTTGTGGCAACTCTTCTGAAAAATGGTTTAGGCTTGAAGGAAACCTACGCAATTTGTCAGTTGCATGGAACTATCTAAGAGAAGAAAGTAGATAATTGTAGCGCTTTCGTAGAGCTTAAATTTTTTTACATTGGGATGTCAGTCTTAATATATATTTAGGTGAAATGCTTGACAAATTAGTAAATCAGGTGTATTCAATTATTTCCTCTGTTTAATTCACCATCTGTTAACTTGAGATGGGTTTGAAGGACATAACTTTGGCATGCAAGAGTTTACATAGAATTCTCTCTTCCCTAAATACAACTATTTTCTTTAAAGTGGGATGAATCTATTGTGTATACACTTGAACACATCTCATCTCCATTTGTACACTAGGCCATTTGTACTCAATTTATTCACACAAATCTTTAGTAACATAGACATTAATGCTGACTCGTACATGTATCTAAGTGGCATTCTTTATCCTCACACTGTTGAAAACAATTCACGAGACTGTTAACCTCACTCACCATTAAGGCAACAAACATATAGATATGACTTTTTCTATTTAATGGTTATGGGATGTTATTAAATAGAACCATAACAGTTGTGTGGTTAGTGGTAACTCAAGCATTCATGACATATTCCCACTTTGAGCATTTTGGACTGCTTTCACAAATCACTAGTTATTGGCAGGTGGATCAAAGCAGAGAGCAAAAAGTCTGTCTTCATGAGTCAGTATATATCTCTAGTGACCTTCTCCCATCCCACCCCCCCATTCATTTTATTGTGTTGTTTCACTTTGTTTTCCAAACTTATTTCAGGTCTTTTATTTTTCCAACTTACATAACCATCTGAACAGTTAGAGCTTAAAAACCTAAACCTTTAAATATGATCTCAAACATTTGCAATTAAAGACATTTATCTTGCTTTCCCTGGTTGGTTTTGCATTTTAAGAAACATGAAAGTTCTGTTACCGGGAAAAGGGAAATAAGAATTACCTCAGTTCTTAGTCACCAGGAAAAAAAAGAATTTTTGACGAGAGACAAAAAGCGTGATATAAGCAAAATTTTTATTAGTGAAGTAAAAATATAGTGAAAGTACACTCCCGAGAATTGGGAGCGGGCCAATCCAAGAGAGGAAAAACGGCGCCTTTCCTTTATTTTTCCTGTTTTTATATCCTGGTTTCATGATTGATTGATTGACAACTCAGGTTCCCTGCACTCTGGCATGTCCATCCCCTTTTGGGCAGGTTCATTGGGTCAGGCTATACCAGGTACCCCTCCCATGTGCATCTGCAGCGCTTTGATTTTTAACTGGCTTCTTTTTCTGGCCCTCATTTAGAAAAAATAAAAATTTCTGGAGTCTTTTCCTGAATGCAGACACACTGCCATTTTCTGGGTTGTTCCTTTCCCCTTCCTCTCCCCCCTGCCCAGTGCTCATTTCTGTCTGAACTACCTAACATCTCCCCAAGGACAGAGAATGTACTTTGTCATATAATGTGTGATGAAGTACTTATTACATCTAAAAGCATCCTTGTACCAACAGAAAACCCAGCTCTTAACTGACCTAAGCAAATATGGAAATTTACTGTCTTAGGCTATTAAAAAGTTGAGAGGTGGGACTAGCTTCTTGTGAGGCCAGGTCTCGTGTTCCAGTTTGTCACCAGGACTCCATTTTCCATTACTTGGTTCTGCTTCCTAAATGTTGGCTTTATTCTCTCAGTATGCGATCTCCTCATTGTTGTAAGATGGCTGTCAGCATCTCTTGATTCTGTATACTTCTAGGTTCAAATCCAGCAGAAGAAATTCTCTTTCCCAATATTACAAATAAAACCTTGAAATTGAATTTCACTGAACTATTGGCCTGACTTGGGACACGTGTCCATCTTCGAACCCCTTGAAAGTTGCCAGGGGATGGATTGTGTAGGTTGGCTTAAGCCTGTCAGTAGTCGCTTGATGTGTCTCTCCAAACCAAATGGCTGGAAACTCCAGGGTGCTCTTAGGAGAGGGAGGAGGACGTGGATGCTGGGAATGAGCCAGAAATGCTCACTGTCAGTCCTAGTGAAACTTTTGTATTGGAACTCTTTGTTTTTTAACAAATTCTATTTTTTGAATCCTAGTTGGATTGGATTAACCTGTAGATAACCATTGTAATTTAAGTAGAAATGTTGTTGGAAGATTGGGAGAATAGGTTTTAGCTCCTTACTATTCAAAGTAGTTCATGAACCAGCAGTTTAGGACAAGGGTTTGCCAAACTTATTTTGTAAAAGGCTAGATGGAGAATAGGGCTATATAGGTCTCTGTCAGATACTCTTTTAAACAACTCTTTAAAAATGCAAAAAGTATCCTTAAGCTGGAGGGCCAAATTCAGTCTGCAGGCCAGAGTTTGTCAGTCTTTAATTTTAGAAATGGTTTAGAAATGCTGACTTTCAGACTTACCCACCCCAGACCTACTGAGTTAGAAGCTTAGTTTAACAAGATCCCCAGGTGAAATGTATATAGACAATGTGTTCCACCCACACCTGGGATAAATCTCAACCCTCCTGCACGTGAGTCACCTGGGGAGCTTGTAAACCGATGCTTTAGTCCTACCCATGGACATTCTAATTTAATTGGACTCATTGTGGAGCCATGGTATAGTTTGTTAAGAGCTCACCAGGCAATTCTAATGTGTAGTATAGGAAAGGAAAGGTTGTTTTCCGTTTACCAAGCTTAGGTTCATTGGCTGGAGGGGCCTTGTCAGTTAGACTAACAAAACACAGATCAGTAGGAGGAAAACAAACAAGTTTATGAACACACATGGGCGGACCCAGTGATGAGTAACCCAGAGGGATGTTTGAGAACTTGGGCTTATATAGCAGTTTAACAAAAGAACAACAAAGTTTTAGAGAAATGACAAGACAAAGGAAGAGGACTTTAAGTTTCTAGAGCAGCAAATTGTGGGAAGGTCATGTATGAGGGAACTGATGGAAGATCAGCACTAGTTAGTAAAGTTTGTTATGTAGATTCCTCTGGTACTTTCTCTGGGCTCATAAGGGTCTAGCGTTGTCTCCTGATTAACTTCTGTTCTTCCTGGTAGAGAGGGGAGAGCAGGTACACCTTTGTAAGTGTATATCCTGCTTTTAGGCAGATGGAGCAGGGCAGAGAGATTTTCTTATATCTACTGCTTCTCAGTTGCCTTCAGCTCAAAATAATCCCTATGCCAAAGGGATGTTTCAGGCTGGCATATTCTGCTACTCTTCAGGAGCCAGCATTGAGAATTGCTGTTCCAGACTAAGCTTTTGGAGTCATAACTCCCTTTGCCACAGCTAATGTGGTAGATAAAAAAAACATGGCCACAATTTGCAGCTCCTCTCATCCAGAGCTGGAATCTGTTTCCCTATTCCTTGAAATGGAGTTGGCCTTGTGACTTGGTTTGACCAGTAGCATGTGCAGAAGTAGTGTGTACGGTTTCAGAGTCTGGGTGTCAAGAGGCCTTGCAGCCTTAGCCTTTTTTCTCTTGGAACACTCCCATGGCCACTGTAGAAGCCCCTGCTAGACTAGATATTACTGAGAAGCTATCTGGCGAGAGGGCCAGCTGGCAACCAGTACTGAGGCTCTGGATATTGTTGTAAGACCATCATAGACTCTCCACTTCCAGTTGAGCAGCCAAGTGACTGGCTGCATGAGTGACCCGAGGTAAGACCTGCCCAGCTGAGGGCAGCTAACTTACAGAATCATGAGAAATAATAAATTATGGTTTTAGGGCAACTAAGTTTGGGGGCATTTGTTACATAGTAGTATGTGAGACAACTGGGGAAGCTGCTGCCAGATCAGGATCTACTGACCCAAGTGAGTGCTGTGCTGCCTCCACCGTTATTTTCACTAGCAAAATTGATGCCTCGTGTCCCACCTTCTCACTAAGCTCAGTTCTGACTTCAGGTATTGTGCTGATATGTCTGATTAACAAGCCCTGATCACATCTAGAACCAAAAGGATACCCGGGAAATAGTTTTTAGCTTTCTAGTCCCTGCAGCATGTGAATGTACCCCAGGTAATCGGAATAGATGTTCAGTGAGCCAAGACACAGTACTGAATTCTATCCAACAAGTTCTGCAATTCCTAATATATATGTATACTCTTAACATATATATTCTGCATCTGAACTTAACTCTGGGGCCAATGTGTATAACATGTTCTTGGTGTCCTCAGCCCTACACTTCTGTTGAGATTCTCAGTGTAAGTATTATTCTGCTTCAAATATATATTCCCAGCCTGGTTTATTTGTATTCCTTTTTCAAGCATTGAGCTTCGGAATTTTAAATGAGTTGATGAGCTATAGAAGAAATAGTCTTTCATTAGAATCTATTGAGTACATATCCTGTAGTGTTAAGCTGTTGGAAATATAAAGGAATCACTTCCTTCATATTTCTTGGTCTAAAAAGAAAAAAAAATGCCAGAAACCAACACTGGGTTAAAACTTGTAACTCTTTACAAGGAAACATTTAAAGGAAACATATTCCCATTACATTGTTACATCTTTGGTTTTGGGCTCCAAATGGTATTAATTGTTATTTTATTTACTAGACCTAGCTGTAAATTCAGAATGTTTGATAAAAACCAAATCTAATTGCAAAGGATTAACATCTGCCACTTTAAAAGTGTTATCAGTTAGGAATGCCTTTGGCTGTAAATTAATTTATTGTTGGTTAAATAAATGAGAGGGTGTATTTATCGAGCATAAGATACTTGGAAGTAGGTAGCTACTGTCTTTGCTTAGTGGTTCAAAAAATGTCAAGGTTAGTATCTGAGTACCTTGGCCTTTCTCTTGGCATTCAAGATGACTGCCCCAGCTCTCGGCATTACTTCCTTTTTTAAGGCAAAAAGAAGGTGGGAAGGGTGTGGAATTAGTGATACCTCCACTTTTATCAGATAAGCAAAAACTTTCCAAGAGGCTTCTAAAATTTTTTCAAGTCTCATTTTGTCAGAACTCTGTGCTGTGGCTTCCCTGAGCCATAGGAGGGGCCAGAAAAGTTAAGATGTTTATCTTTCCTAGCCTCTGCAGGAAAAGCAGGCAACAGAAATAGATTTGGGATTAGCTCTTCAACAGTATTTGCTAACAGATATTCAAAAGACTGGTAACAAGCTCTGAAGGGAGTTCAGAGCTATTTAGTTTGAATAAGTGCTTTGCTTTCCAAAATAGATTTCATTGAAAAGGGTAGCATTTATTTGGAGGTATAAATTGTGGATTATTCAAAATTTCAAGGAAAATTACTTTATCACCATCATCCGTCCTCCCCGTGTGATGTCTGAGAAGTTGAACCCTGACATGGACTCAGAGTGTTGACTGAAAGAGCATTCTAGGCAAGTAATAGCAGTATTAATAGCTATACCATTTTTCTGAATTTCGATTGTTTTCAAATGCCTTCTAGATATCACCTGGGTGTTATACCAATGCTAAAGATACTTTATTGTAATATAAGTTACATATAGTAAAATGTCTAAGTATTAAGTGTACAGCCCATTAATTCTGACAAATATGTACACCTGTGCAGCTGTCGCTTAAAGTGGTGGGACTGGGCTAGAAAGGATGATGAGATCTGTCAGGCAGTGGTGGAGTATTCCTGGCCAGAAGGGATGAGCTAAGGAATTGTGTTGGAATTAAGGAGAGACTGTTGGCCCTCTAAGAGGGCATTTGAGGAAGTATTGAATGTTTGCAGAAAAGTGATATGGGGAAAAAAGAACATGCAACATGTTAAAACAAAATGTTTGAAGTTAAGTCCATTGTTGGTGTAATCTAGGCATAAGGTAAGGGGTTAGACTAGGAATGAAAAAAATATTTGACAGAGTTGGTTGTTATAGATGGTAAGAATTAAGGAGAGAGAGAACTCCATGATGACATCTAGATTTTTAACCTTAGTGATTAAGAGAACTGTGGTCCCACAGAAAGAATAAGGAAGTCAGAAAATGGAGCTGTTTGTAGAGGAGGATGAGTTCCCTTTTGAATATATTGGTTTTAAAGTAATGGGGGCATATCCAAGAGGAAGTATTCAATGTATAGTTGAAAACAGAAGAAAATTAAGGCTGGGACTAAAGACGTATATTTGAATCATTTACTTGCTTAGAAGTCATTCAGGCCACAGAAATAAATTTTTTCTTTTATTTAAACAGTGTTTCAGGGGCTGGATTACAAAGATGAGAACACCTGTCTGATTTCTGCTTTCAAGGAACTTTATGAGTCTAGAAGGATAGTATAGAGTACAATGAGAACAAACAGGCAGGGCCCTCTACATGGTCACCTGGGGGAAGTTACTATTTTGCAAAAGAAAAAAAATGCTTTACAAATTTATATGGGTTCATTTTGAATGGAGAATGGGAACTACTGGAGTCTTTAAGCTTATCTATCAGGATATCAGGACAGGAGAGACAGGGAAGCCATCAGGAAAGTGAGTTTGAAAAGCAGAGAGTACAGTCTTACTGTACAGGCGCTGACAGGTGTGATTGGTAGTGTCAGATGTTTCGAGGAGGTCAAGCTATAAGGACCCTTTATAGAACATTTGGTGGGTGTCCCCCAAACTGGAAATAAGGGGCAAGATGGGGGAAAATCCACCAATTTGCAATGGTCAGAACTTATAAAAGGAAATCATTATTTGATTTAAATGTTTGTTCTGAAATTTGACCAAACTTCAAACAAGATAACAAAGCCATTCTGTGCTAATTCAAACCACAGTTTGTGGTTCTTCAGCGTTTTACAGGATTGCAAACTGTGTTGAGGATGGCTGCAGATTATTTTGTTGATTGATACATAGTCACGACCCAAACAAGTTCCCTCTAAAGTTGCTGTGGTTTGTGTGTCTCCTTTTCCAGAAGGGCACACTTCTTTGTTTTGACTGAGTCCTATCTGAGAGTAGGAGTTTTGGCTTCTTCAGGGCTACAGCATGAGACTAACTGAAATGGTGATGATGTAGCTCAAGTGGGGAGTCTCATAGAGGTTGGTGTTTGCAAGATGCAGCTCTGTTCTAATCTCTTATTTTCCCCTGTAGGTTTAACTTTTTTATTCAGCAAAAATGTGGATTCAGAAAAGCACCCAGGAAAGTTGAACCTCGAAGATCAGATACAGGAACAAGTAGTGAATCGTACAAGAGAAGTGCTTTGATTCCTCCTGTAGAAGAAACAGTCTTTTATCCTTCTCCCTATCCTATAAGGACTCTTATAAAGCCTTTGTTTTTTACTGTTGGGGTAAGAGCTCACATCACTAGAAGTTACCTACCTTGCTGCAGGTGCAGTGTTAACATATTGTTTATTCTATTTGGGTTCCCTTAAAGTCAAGTCAGTGGAAGGAGAATCAAAATGATCTGGGGTCATGATTGTAAGATAACATGAATTTATAATTGCTATTAGAGATGGTTCAGTTATGTAAGCCCTGGAGAAAAAACTCATGGGCCTCTTATTTGGTATAACATTGCAAGTGATACTAAGTTGGTATTCTGAATTTTATTGGAGAAGTTCTGTTAACAGGCCCCAGGGTACTGTGAAGTTAATAAAATGGGAAACAATTAAATGTTCTTTTCATTTAATAGGTTTCACTGTGCTAGATGTTCCTTCTGTTGGTTTGTAAAAAGCAGTGAAAATGAAATATTGTCCTTGGAACTATGTATAGATCTATTTCTCTTTTAAATTTATTTTGTAATATGTTTGTTTTATGTAGTTTACAGGATGTGCATTTGGATCAGCTGCTATTTGGCAGTATGAATCACTGAAATCCAGGGTCCAGAGTTATTTTGATGGTATAAAAGCTGATTGGTTGGATAGCATAAGACCACAAAAGGAAGGAGACTTCAGAAAGGAGGTAAAGATAAACATGGCTTTTTTTTTTGCTCTAGTTGATTAGTTTTTGAAGTCTGGTTATTTATGAAGTGTTTTCAGTTAATGGCATCATTACCAGAAGGTGTGAAGTCATTGCACTTAGTATACTTCTTTAGAATTATTTCATTGCAGTGTATTAAATTTTTATATTGTCTGGCAGTGCTGTTCTCTACAGTGTTCAAAGAAGTTTGTCCTTTTACCCACATGTGTCAAGAATCACTACAGATAGTTGTCAAAATTAATGTGTTAGAGCCTCTTCCAGCCCTAGTTAGGGCCAGTATTTTACTTGCATCATCTGGATGGAATTAGTTTAGAGTACATATTAGAATCACAGGGAGTGTTTCAAGATACTTAAGCCCAAGGGGTAGAGATACTGTGTGGATTGTATAAAGCTTCTCAGTGACATGTTTACATACCTTTGGTAAATACTCTCTGTTGAGTGTTTTAACTGTGCTCAGGGGATGCAGATGCAAGAAAGAGTACAAATATAAAGCTTTTCATTACTTTTTAGAAAAATATTTATTATTGTATTTATTTTTATTTTGGCAGGGCAGGGGGAGGTAATTAGGTTTATCTATTTTTAGAGAAGGTACTAGGGATTGAACCCAGGACCTCTATCACTTGAGTGTACCCTTCGCACTTTTTATTACTTCATATGGCCTTCTGATTTTCTTACAATACTGCCTTTTATTTTAATTTATTATTATTTAAATGTAGTTAGTTTACAGTGTCCTGTCAATTTCTGGTGTACAGCATAATGTGTCACTCATACACATACATACATATATTTGTTTTCATATTCTTTTTCACTATAGGTTACTACAAGATATTGAATATATTTCCCTACACTATACATAAGAAATTTGTATATCTATTTTAAATATAGTAGTTAGTATCTGCAAACAATATTGCCTTTTAGATAAAACATATTTTATTTCATTTGGCAATACTTAGCACTGAGGCCATAGGCTAATTTGGGATCCAGGTCCATTTGTTTTTCAAAGCACCTCCATGTTTTTTTTCTTTATGACACACTGTCTCTCCAATTTGGAGAGTTGATATCCTTTTTATTTTTCTCCTTCCTAGGAACTTAATCCTGGCCAGTGAGAGCTTGAG
Organism: Camelus ferus; assembly: GCF_009834535.1. NCBI lineage: Eukaryota > Metazoa > Chordata > Mammalia > Artiodactyla > Camelidae > Camelus > Camelus ferus. The sequence continues at coordinate 71,374,318 of NC_045696.1, forward strand.
AGGGCAGCTTTGGGTTTTCTTTTTCCTAATGTTGGTTGAAGGTTCCTCTAAGTAGGGAGAAGGATTCATTCCTCCTTGTTTCCCCATAGACACAAGAAAATGAGCTCTACCTGTTCTAGAGAGGCTTTATGTCAGAAGAACAATGGCTGCGATATTTGCAGGTAAAAACTGCAATAATTAGCGGTAATTTTTATCCAGTACAATCTGTTTGAGAAGATAGTAATACTGACTTATTCCATAAGCCTGAATCCCTTAGAAAGCTGCAGGTTTCCAGCATACCTGCACTGTGATACCCAAATTGTTCCTTGGAATGGTGAAAATGACACAAGCAGTATACATAACCTTCATCCAATAATGGATTTGTTTAAAACAGTTAAATGATAGGTTATAAAATATAAAATCCATGTTAATTTAAAGAAAACTGAAATAACACAAATATAACATGGGAAGTGAAAGTTCTGGGAACCCTTGCCACACTACTACACGTGAAGTGAGTAAGGTCTGAGAGTTCATACACTGATCCTTGAACAACGCAGGGGTTTGGGCACTGACCCTCTGTGCAGTGGCAAACATGTATATAACTTTACAGCTGTCCCTCCACATCTGTGGATTCCACCAACTGCAGATGGTGCAGTATACTGTGATACCTATTTATTGGAAAAATATCTGTGTATAAGTGGACTGGTACAGTTCAAACCCCTGTTCAAGGGTCAACTGAATTACAAGAATGAAATCATTCATTGTATATGGATCAATATACATATGGATCTGTAACTTTTTTTTAAATCTTAGATTTCTTTCTATATTAGTATACAAAGTCTGGTTCAGTTTCATAGTTAAAACATAGCTTTTTTAATTAAAAGAACTTTAGTCATAGAAAATTTCTAAAGTAAAGTAAAAAGAGTAAAGAGAATAGTATAGTGAACCCCTGTAGTCCAAAATCAACGATTATCGATACATAGCCAACTTTATTTCATCTAGTCCCCTTTCCTTTCCCTCCCCACCACTGATCACTATAAAGCAAATTCTAGGCATATTTCATGTATAAAAATTTCAGTGTGTGTCCCTGAAATATTGAACTTTTCTCTTTTTGTAAACCTCAGTACTGTTACTACACCTTCAAAAAAAAAAAAGCAATTTTAGTGGAGAATATTCTCGGTTGGAATTTTAAAACTAGATTGGGCCTTGGTAAAGAATCACTTCCTTGATACCTATCTATATCTGATAGTGTGCTAGGAGCATTACTTTATTGATATTCCACAGTGGTACTGCTAGGTATCTGTTACTATCTCCATTTTACATAACAGGAAACTGAAGTTTAGAAGTAATTGGTCTGAGGTCACAGAGCTGATCAGTGGCTCTGGGTAGAGAATGCGGGCTGTCTGGCTGTAAAACGCGTGCGCTTTCCATTCTACCACCTATTTGTTGCGTCTGTTGTTCAGTAGATTTTTAAAAATGAAGACTCATTTATGCACAAAGCTTTTCTTTGTGGTTTCTCATTTACCTAGCCTGAAAGTATACTCATGTGCAGTTTTCTTTCTGTTTTAGATTAACAAGTGGTGGAATAACCTAAGTGATGGCCAGCGGACTGTGACAGGTTTGTGTTAGCTTACACGTTTTAGCCATTCAAGGGAAGAGAAATCAAACCAAAAGGTACAGTATGTCACAGTCAATGGCTTTTGTACCATGCTCATCAGTGGTTTAGAAGAAGTTTCTGTACCTTCAGGCTAATGCGTTAGTTTGAAAGCAGCGTGGCATAAAGGTGTACATGAGGCTCTGAGTCAGCTGTTTTCTAATTTTGATCTAGATGCTGTAAAATGCTAGCTTGTGAAATAGGTTATGAGTGAGTACTATTTTCCCATTAAAGTAACTAAAGGAGGCATTGATTAAGTACCTTCTTTATGCAGCATGCTTTATACGTATTCTCTTCCTATGTCACAGGGTTGTGTATAGGGTAGATATCTCCCTTTTTGCAGATAAGGAAACCGACTTTCAGAGAAGGAACTTTTTGAGGCTCACACTGCTAGTAAGAGAGCTGACTTTGAGAACCCAGATCTGTCTCATCCTAAAGCCTATTTTCTCTTTTGTACACCATGCTGTTTATAGAATTCTCTTTAAATGTAAGCATAACATGTATATCACCGTGATAATTTTATTTTTATTTTTTGTTAATTTTTATGGAAGACAGATCTGGCTCTTCAAGGTATCGCTTGTACAATATTGTATGGATTTAGTTATTTGAGAAATTTGGGGAAATGCATTTGTATAGTTCTTTAACAGTTGTGCAGATGGGGAAAAATATCTTCCCAGAGAAATAGCAGAATAATGCTTTTTCTCAAATATGTTTAGACTTAATGGTGTTCTTAATTTTCCGTATCTATTTAAGTGGAGAAAAGGTGCTTATCTTTCTTTATTCAGACTATTTCCTATGTCTGGAAGGTTTAATTTTCTGACCCCTTGGTGGAACCTAATCCAGTCTTCAAGCGTATGGCTTAGACATTGCTTCCTGCAGGAAGTGCTTTCTTTTTTCTGAACTCATTCTACTGTTTAATCATTATAACACAACTTGCCTTATGTATTTGTACATAAAGCATCTTTGAGGACAGTGATGAGATTTTTCATTTTGTTATAGCTCCTGGGACATATCTGGCACATATAAAAGTATTCAGTTAAAATCTAGTGGGTAAATGAATGTTAATGGGATGTTGAATCAAAAGATGATATTTTTTTCGAAGTATATTGTCATACTGTAGAATTGATTAGTCAGTGAGGTCTTGATAATTAGGATAATTTCATTTTTGGGGGTCTTTTTTAAAATAAAAACGTAATTTCAAAGATAGCTCTGTAACAACACATACATTTTCATTGGAATTAATGGGTTTGTTTGTTTGTTTCTTTGCTTGTTTTGAAAATTAACAGCATTTCCTTAGGGTAGCAAAGTTTTGATTTCCTTTGGTATTTTCAAAGTATCTCACAATTAGTTGATACCTAGTGTTCTTTGAAGATGGGAAAGGTTTTGTCATTTAACATTTGAGGAAACCTGGGATCAGAATTTAAAACCTTTTCATGCCAGTAAGTAGTTTATTCAGAGAAGTTGGTAATTTGGAGATAAATAAAAATCAGAATTCTTTTTCTTAAATGACGTTGTGATCTAATTAGCAGCTTGAGTGTAGAATACTTTGAACCACGTAAGTGTGAGTGGTCACGCTAAAGATCCTAAATACTTATTGTCAGGTTATCTAAGTGACCTATAGAGGCTGAGGAGATGCTCTTTGATCTGTTCAGTGTCATCTCAGATTCCTCTTTTAGAAAATAATTATTCTGGTAGCAGTGACTCTAGCTTCACAATACTTGTTAATGATGCTTGGATTTCTGTGGCTAATGAACCTTGTGCTTTAGTTATGTCTTGTCTCTTTTCAGAGATGCCAGTTTGTTCAGTGGACCTGGTTGAGCTCTCCCTATTGCTTCCCTTAGGCTGACACTAAGTGAGGTTGGCTCAGCTCCTGACTTTGAGGATAGATTTATAGGGTCACAGATTCATTCTGTACCACTTCCCTTTCCTTGGGTTGTAGATGTTCTATGAGTATTTTCTTTCAAAATACAAACACACACATACACAAAACACAAACCCCCCACACCTTGTTAATTCCTTAGGAGGCCACTGACCTAGAAAGTTTCAAAGCTCACCGGTGTGCCTCTTTGCTCACTGGTATTCACACCTAGACAGTGGCAGCATGAAAGCTTTAGTAGGTTAAAGATTTCTCAGTTTTACACCAAACATTTCATAAAAGGATTCCTTGCTATCTGAATCTAATGTGTTCTTGAATTTGGATGGCAAGATTTTGGTTATAGCAAGTCCAGACAGCAAAATGTTTTATCCAAATGTATTTGGTTCCTGAACTTGAGGTAGTAAGGGATGTTTCAAATTTATCCATATTTCTTTGGTGCCTAGGTTTGGGTAAGAACAGTTCAGATCATAAGGGGTACCTATAATTTATTTTATTAAGGTAGTATCCAGTGGTGAGGTGAAAAACTTCCCTTACTTGGAGCTGATAACAGTTTTGAAGTCCCTAGTTCTTGATTCTTCTGTTTCAAACTGTCCCTGGGAATCACGTTTTCAAGCTCTGCCAGAGAACTGGTCTTAATTCCTTAATCTTTTTTTTTTTTCCTTGGTTTAGGGTTTTTTGATTTGTTTTTTGGTCTTAATCTTCATTGTTACACAGAAATATCTCCCCAAACTTCACATTGCTATGAAAAAGTTTTTATAAGTTCAGTTGGTATTTGTGGGATGAAGGGGGAACATCAGGTAGCCTTCATCAAAGGAAGACTTGACCCTGTTGCTTGTACGTTTTAGCTAGTCTCCTGTTCTATTGCCTTGGTCTGCAGGGCTTTTAACCCCCCAGAAGAGTGTTTCCTCTACCTTTGTAGCTTTTAGAGATACTTGTGAGGCACACGTCATGTTTTCCTGTTAGGTCAGCAGAATGCTGACTTTACTATATTGGGATTCAGGTAAAACTGAGGGGGGAGAACCTGCCAAATTATTGTATCTGATGAGGAGAGGGACAGGGAGGATGAAGATGGGAAGAAGATCAAGAAGACGGTGTCCCAGTTACTCTCCTAGTTTGTATCTATTGTCAGCTCCAAAGCTCAGGCACTGCTATACCCCAGGCCCTTGACCCTTTTGCCCCAACGTCTAAAGTCTGTTCTTTTTTCTTTGCATTTCTATCTCTACGAGGATTAGGTTTTTTGTTTGTTTGTTTGTTTGTTTAATTCTTTAGTTTTAGTTATTTCTGGGGAAAGGATAACAAAACTAATGCTTGAGTGCCAACTAGGCTTCGAGTACTATGCTGGATACTTTACAAACATACATATTGTTGTTAATCCTTTTATTAATCTTAAGAGCACTGTTAGTGGTATCCTCATTGTTCACATGGGGTAACTGAGGCTTAGAGGGGTTAAATAACTTGTCTGAGATCACACAGCTAAAAAGGAAGTATATGGGAAACAAACTCCTTAGTTCAAATAATATGCTTTTTAAAATACCCTTTCACTTTCTGCTACAGCAAACCACCACTAATTTACCTTTCTGGTAAACCACACTACCTTCCTTTATCCCAGGTATCTGGGTGCTGATTCACAGCCCAGATTGCAGCAAATTTCCCAAGGTAGGAGGCTGGCACTCAGGGAAGAAGTGGAGATCTTTTTGGCTACTTGGGTTATTAGTCTTTGTCATTGTAAAATGAAAAAATGTGCATGGTAACAGATTAAAATAGTGTTAAAGAATATATACAGTGAAAAATCTCTCTCAACTGTAGACTTTTATCCTCATACCCATAACCATTGCCTTTTTAGTTGCCGGTGTATTCTTCCAAAGCATCTATTTATATATGGGCATTTACATCTATATCTATTTATCTATGGTTTAAACACAAATGGTGGCATGTTATACACATTCCTCTACACCTTTTTTTTTATTTGATATTTTGAAGGATATTTCCTGTCAGTATAAGTAAGTCTGTTGTATGCTTCTTAAGAATACTTTATTGACGTGTGATATGTGTATGTCAGATGTACAACTAATTTTCACAAACTGAGCACATCCATATAACTAGCATTCAGATCAAGAAATGGAAATTACTAGCACCCCAGGCTCATTCTTTTTAATGGCATTGTAGAAGTCCATGCAAATGAATACTACAAGTAACAAGTCTTCTATTAATGGATATTTAGGTTGTCTTGAGTCTTGCTTCCGTAGGAGGATGGAAGATGGATAGTCTTTCTGGCTTTCCTGCTCATTCCAGGAAGCTGTGACACCAGTCCTTAACTTGTTTTTTGGATAATTCCCAGGAAGAGAAATTATAGCCACTGTGTGAGGCCAACAAAATGATCCATGTGCGTGTAGTCCTGGTTCCCAGGGAACCTGAGGTAGGGACCGCTTGAGCTCAGTTCTTTGGCTGCTGTGGATGTATGTGCTTGTCAGTGTCTGGACTGGCCAGATCTAGCTTCCTTCAGATAGAGGAGCTGTGGAGGGGTGAACTGACCCACCGCAGAAACATAGGCGATGCTGTACTTAGCTACTGGACTTCAATTGGGATAGTCTTTTTAGGAAAAGAGAAAAATAGTTTGTACCCCCCTTCTTGGCTAAGGAGGAAAATAGATTGAGGTCCCTGAACCCCAAGCAGTGTCCCCAGATCAGTGTATCTTTTTTGTTTGTTTGTTTCCTTAAAAACAAAAAAAAAAGTATAATTCATATATCCTAAAATTCATCATTTGAAAGTACAGTTGACCGTTAAACAACACAGCAGTTAGGGATGCTGACCTTCCACACACAGTTGAAATCTGCCTATAACTTTACGATTAGCACTCTGTACCCACAGTTCTGCATTTGTGAATTCAACCAACTTGTGCTCGTGTAGTACCATAGTATTTACTACAAAAAAATTCTGTGTATAAGTGGATCCATGCTGTTCAAGGGTCAACTGTATACAATTCAGTGGCTTTTTATTATATTCACAAGGTTGTGCACCTGTCATCATCGCCTAATCCCAGAACGTTTTCATTATCCCAAAAGAAACCCTGTAGCCATTCCCATTCCCCTACCCTCTCAGGCCTAGAGAACCACTTATCTGTTTTCTTTCTTTATGTATTTGCCTGTTGTGGACATTTCACAAAAATGGAATCACATAGTATGAGGCCTTTTGTGGCTGCTTCTTTCTCTTAGTGTATTGTTTTAAAGGATCACCTATCATGGAATGTGTCAATATGGATTTCTTTTTACAGCTAAGTAATATTTCATTATATAGTTATATAAGATTTTGTTTATTCATTCATCTGTTGATGGATTTTTTCCCCCACTTTTTGGCTTAATATTATGATAATGCCACTCTGGACTTTTATGCACATGTTTCTGTGTGGACATACGTTTTCATTTCTCTTGCTAATGTATCTAGGAGTATTAATTGTTGGGGCATATGGTAGTCTGTTTACCTTTTTTGAAGATTGTGGTAAGAAACATAAAATGTACCATCTTAATCATTTTTAAGTGTCCAGTTCAGTAAAGTGTATTCACATTGTTATGAAACATCTCCAGAACTCTTTTTGTCTTTTAAAACTGAAGCTCTATACCCATCATATGATTTCCCCTTTTCTCCTCCTGGCACCTCTGTTGACTATCATGCCACTTTTTGTTTCTATAAATCTGACTATTTTAGATACCTCATAAGTGGAATCATACAGTACTTGTCTTTTTTGACTGGCTTGTTTGACTTACCATAATGTCTTCAAGATTCATCCATGTTGTAACATGTGACAGGATTTTCTTCCTTTTTTAAGGCTGAATAATTTATTCTGTTATGTGTATATACTACATTTTGTTTATTCATCAATGGACATTCAGGTCGTTTCCACCTCTTGGCATTATGAATAGTTCTGCTAGGAATATGGGCATGCAAATAATCTCTTTGTGACTCTGCTTTCAGTTCTTTTGGATATATCCCCAGAAGTGGGATTGCTGAACTATATGGTAGTTTTATTTTTAATTTTTTTGAGGACGCTCCATACTGTTTTCCGTAGCGTTTACACTATTTTACAATCCTACTGACAGTGTACAAGGACTCTGATTTCTCTGCATTCTTGCCAACACTTGGTATTTACTGCTTAAGGGTTTTTTAAAATGGGTGTTATCCAAATGAGTATGAGGTGACATATTATGTGATTTTGATTTGCATTTCTCTGTGAAGTTATGTTGTGCATTTTTTCATATGTTGGTTGGCCATTTGATTATCATTTTTGGATAAATGTCTATTCAAGTTCTTTGCTCATTTTAATCAGGTTATTTGACTTTGTTGCTCATTTAATAAGGTTATTTGACTTTAAATATTTTGGATATTAACCTTTTTATCAGATACATGCTTTGAAAATATTTTCTCCTATTTTGTAGGTTGCCATTCACTCTGTTGATTGTGTCCTTTGCACAAAAGGTTTTAGGTTTGATGTCCCATTTGTCTTTGCCTTTTTGTCTGTGTTTTTGGTGTCACATCCAAGAAATCATTGCCAAGTCCAATTTTATGAGTGTTTCCCCTTGTTTTCTTCTAGGAGTGTTCTAGTTCTTGGTCTTAACCTTTAGGCCTCTAATCCATTTTTAGTTAATTTTTGTATATGGTGTCAGGTGAGAGTCCAAGTTCTTTCTTTTGAGTGTGGCTATCCAGTTTTCCCTATTTTTTTCTTTCTGAAGAATTGCCAAATTGTTTTCTAAAGTGGCTGTACCATTTTACATTACTTAGGTAATGTATGAGGATGCTGTTTGTTTATTGCCTGTCTTTTTTTCTAATGAATCAGCAACTACAATTATCTTTTTGTATCTTTTTTATTGTGGTAAACTATACATAACATAAAATCTATCATTTTAGCCATTAAGTGTATGATTCAGTGACATTAAATATATTTACAGTGTTCAGCTGTCATCATTATCTATTTCCAGAACTTTTTCATCATCCCAGACAGCAACTCTGTAGCCATTAAATAATAACTTCCCATTTCCCCCACCTCTTACTTAGCCTTTGGTAACCACCATTCTACTTTCTGTTTCTATAAATTTGCCTTTACTTCATGTAATTGGAATTATAAAATCTGGTTTTGTGTCTGGCTTCTGTTGTTTGGCATACTGTTTTCCAGGTTTAGCATGTATCAGAATATCATTTTTTTAAGGGTAAATAATATTGTGTGTATACATCACATTTTGTTCATTCATCTGTTGATGAGCATTTGGTTCGTTTCCACCTTTTGGCTATTGTGAATAATGCTGCTAAGAACATTCTTGTACAAGTCTGTTTGGAGTTCCTACTTTCAATTATTTGGAGTATATATATTTACAGTATATATGTAGAAATGGAATTGCTGAATCATATGCTAATTCTATGTTTAACTTTTTGAGAACTGCTGAGCTATTTTTCACAGTAGCGGCACCACTTTACATTCCCACTAGCAATGTACAGGAGTTCCAATTTATATCCTTGCCAATACTTGTTATTTTTCTTTTTGTTTTTTTTTTTTGAATAATAGCCATTTTAATGTGTGGCAAGTGGTATCTCACAGTTTTGACTGCGTTTCCTAATGACCGGTGATTCTAAGCATCTTTTCATGTGCGAGTGTCCATTTATTCTTTGGAGAAATGTCTTTTAAAATAGTTTGCCCATTTTTAAAATTGTCTTTTGGTAAGTTGTAAGAATTCTTTATTCTGAATATAGGCCCTTATTAGATACATGATTTGCAAATATTTTTTCCTATTTTATGAGTTGTCATCACTTTAAAGTGTTCTTTGAAGCGTGAACTTTTTAATGAAGTCCATTTTATCTACTTTTTATTTTATTGTGCTTTAGGTGCCATGATCACAAAAATTCACACCTGTGTTTTGGAGTTTTATAGTTTCAGCTTTTATATTTAGATCTTTGATTCATTTTGAATTAATGTTTATATACAGTTTAGGAAAGCATCCATATTCTTTTGTTTGTTTTTGTTTCGTCTAGTTGTTACAGCACCATTTGTTAAGACTTCTTTTCCCCATTGAATTGTCTTGGGACCACAATAAAAAATCAATTGACCAAGATGTTAAAACAAACAAACAAAACCCGATTAACCACGGATGTATGGATGTACTTCTTGACTCTCAATTCTATTCCATTGATTTGTATGTGTATCCTTATGACATACTGTCTTGATTACTGTAGCTTTGTGTTGTAAATTTTCAAACTGGGAATTGTGAGTCTTCCAACTTTGTAAATAGGGAGGATTACATTGATTATCATATGTTGAACCAATCTTGCATTCCTGAATGAATTCCACTTGGTCATGGTTTCTGATTCTTTTTTTATATGCTGCTGGATTTTATTTGCTATATTTTGTTGAGGATTTTCCATCTATGTTCATAATAGATATTGGTAATTTTCTTGTAATGTCCTTTGTCTGGTTTTGATATCAAGGTAATACTGGCTGCATAGAATGAGTTGAGAAATGTTCCTTTCTCCTCTGTTTTTTGGAAGAGTTTGAAAAGAATTGGTGTTAATTCTCTTTTATATTTGCTAGAATTCATCAGTTGTAGTAAGTTGAGCAGTGTTTCCCAGAATTCGTGTCCACCCAGAAACTGTTATTTGACATAGGGTCTTTGCATATGTACCCAGAAGTTGAGTATTATCTTAATTGAAATAGTGAGATCATACTTGATTAAGCTGGGCCCTAAATTCAATGATTTGTGTCCTTATAACAAGAGAAGAGGACAGAAAGACACATGCAGAAAAAGAAGGCCATTTGAAGAGATGGAGGCAGAGACAGAGTGATGTCACTACAAGCTAAGCAGTGCCAAGGGCCACCAGAAGCTGAGAAGAAAGAAGGAAGGAATCTTCCCTAGATTCTTCATAAGGAAGCATGGCCTAGCCAACAACCTGATTTCAAATTTCTAGCCTCCAGAACTGTAAGAGAATACATTTCTGTTTTAAGCCCCCACGTTTGTGGTAATTTATTACAGCAGCTCTCAGGAAGTAATGTATCAGTAAAGCCATCTGGTCTTGGGTTTTTCTTTACGGGAGTTTTTTGGATAATTAATTCAATACCTTTACTTCTTATAGGCCTATTTAGATCTTCTGTTTCTTCTTGAGTCGGTTTCAATAATGTGTATCTTTCTAGGAATTTATCGGTTTCATCTAAGTTATTCTCATTTGTTGGTATATATTTGTTCATAGTATTCTCTTATCCTTTTTTTTTTTCTGTAAGGTCAGTAGTAACATTCCACTTTCTTTCCTGATTTGAGTGATTTTGAGTCTTTTTTTCTTTGTCAGTCTAGCTGTAAGTTTGTCAGTTGATCATTTCAAAGAACCAACTTTTGGTTTCATTGATTTTTCTTTGTCTATTCTCTATGTCATTTATCCAAACTCTTTCTTATTTCCTTCCTTCTGCTTGCTTTGGACCTGCTTTGCTTCCTTTTTTTTCCTCCCTAGTTTTTTAAAGTGGAAGTTTAGGTTATTGATTTGAGATCTTTTTTAGTGTAGGCACTCACAGCATTGCTTTTGCTATACCCTGTAAGTTTTACTATTGTCTTAGCTTGGGCTGCCATAACAAAATACCATAGACTGGGTGGCTTAAACAACATAAATTAATTTTCTCACAATTCTAGGTGCTAAAAGTGCAAGAGCAAGGTGCCAGCGTGGTTGGTTTCTGGTGAGAGCTCTCGGCTAAGACTGCCATCTTCTTGCTGTGTCTTCATATGGCAAGGAAAGCAAGAGCAAGCTCTCTGGTATCTCGCTTACAAGGACATTAATCCCATCATGAGAGCCTTACCTCATGACCTATTCTAAATCTAATTACCTCCAAAGGGCCCATCCTCAGATAACATCCCATTAAGGGTTAGGGCTTCAGCATATAAATCAGTTCAGTCCATAGTAGGTATGCTGTTTTCTTTGTTTTCATTTGTTTCAAAATACTTTCTAATTTTCCTTGTGATTTCTTCTTTGACCCATTGGTTATTTAGAAGTATGTTAATTTCCACATACTTATGAATTTTTCAAATATATTATTGATTTATAATTTTATTCCATTGTGGTCTGAGAACATACTTTGTATAATTTCAGTGTTTTGACAATTTATTGAGACTTGGTTTGTGGCTGAACATATGGTCTGTCCAGGATAATGTTCCATGTGCACTTGAGAAGAATGTGTATTCTCTTTTTGTGTGTTCTATAGGTACCTGTTAGGTCTAGTTGGTTTACAGTGTTTTAAGTCTTCTGTTTCTTGTCTTATCATCTAATTATTCTATCCATTATCCCAAATGAAGTATTGAAGTCTCCAACTATTATTAAATCATTTATTTCTCATTTAAGTTCTGTAATTTTTGCTTCATATATTTTGGGGGATTTTGTTAAAAGCATGTGTTTGTAATTGTTATGTCTTCTTGGTGGATATCAAGATTTTTTTGGACCCATAATTTTATCATTATATAATGCCATTCTTTATCTCTGGTAACAGATACTGTCTTAAAGTCTATTTTGTCTTATTCTTGTGGCTTTCTAGGTCCCAGGAATATGTTGAAGGTATTGTTAGCCCCTGTGGACATCTCGTTCCTCAGCTTCTCCTTTTAAGGTTTTTGTTTAGTCTCTTGTTTGCCTCAAATACTATCCATCACCTCAGGTAGCTGCAAACTTAAACACTTGTCTGTAATTATTTCTGACAGAAGTCCTACTTCTGAGGGAGGGAACCACTTTCTTTGAGCATCTGTATGTTAGGTGCATCTACTATCTTACTCAAGCCTCACTACAATCTTTATGATGTATAGGAAGTATTTTCACTTTACAGAAGAGGAAACTGAAGTGAAGGGGATGAAATGCTATAGGCCACAAAGCTGCTAAGTGGCATACCTAGGATTCAGACCTGAGAAAGCCATTCCCTTTCTACCATGATTTTCAGTTACCGAGTTGTCACTGTGTGACCACATTTACTCATGCTTTCTCATTTAATCACTCAACTCTTCAAGGTAGACTGTGTTGCCCCCATTTTACAGAAGAGGAAACTGAGGTAAGGCCTCTTGCCCAAGTTACAGTGTCATAGGACAGATTCTGTCCTGCTGGGGTCTTTCACCTATACCTTTAGACGATGTACAGTGCTTCATCAGCAAGCCTAGGGTTGTCACACCTCCTCTCCTGCTCAGTTGCTTTTGGGGATCAACATATTCTCGTTCCCAGATAAGGGGCCCTTTGTCTGGTGTCTGAAGTTCTGGAGTGACCAAAGTCAAAAGAAATACTCTTGGCTACCCATGTCTGTCTAGTAGAAAGAGCACTAGATAAGGAATTATGACTTGGCCACTGAATCTGGCTTTCTGAAAACTTATACCTCTTAGAATCTCAGTTTTCTCATCTATAAGTGGCTTTCAGAATGGGATATGCAAGGAAGAAAATATCTGCATTTTACTTTTCTCATTTTTTTTGTTAGTGTGTTTTATAATGAATTCCAGTGGTTCATGTACATAATTTGGGTATGCATGTTCAGTTGTTTACTAATGGGATACCTAATCATAGACCACTGATCGGTGAAGTGAAGGGTTTGGCTGCAGCATGTTTATAATTTACCAGAAAGGCTTCTTGCATTTAGGTTGAAAACTTGGCAGTGTTAACTCTCTGGCTACTGTTAGTTAACCTGGATATCTTTGGTTATCTTCCCCCTTTTCAAGTCTTTTCCCTAGTTGTAATCTCCTCAGCCAGAGAGGCTCTCTTCTTTTTCTACAGTGCTGTGGTGCGTGCAGTTTCCAGAAGTATGTGCTGTATGTCACTGGTTTCAGAAAGTAGCCTGTGGAACTGGCAGAGTAGGCAGAGAAGTTGTTGCCATTTTTCAGCAGGCAGGATCAGGGACCCCATCTTGCTCTCCTTGCAGTGAACCACAGTTGGAGCAAACTGCAAAGCCCTGACTGATCTTTATGACCATGGAAGTCTGGGGACAAACTGTTCTCAAGTCTTCTTTACCCTGAGATACCAAACATGTACAGTGATCTAGACCTAAGTGTTCTCTGGGCTAGTAAAGATGTTGAACTCTCCCAAAAGAAACTAAAGAACCCCAGGTAACAGTAATCACTGCTCACTTCCTTTCGGATAAACCCCTGAGGACTGTTCCTCCAGTGGAAGAGGCCCTGCCCTTCCTCTGCCCACCTGCCCTGCCCAGGGTCCCAGGTTCCTCATTGGGAGGTACACACGGTACTCTTACTTGCCTTGCTTATGACTCCTTGCCCCCATTTTTTTCATAAATACTGTCCCTCACACAATCTTGGAAAGAGTTGTAGTTATTTTACTAGAGATGGTATAATAGCTGTCACAGTCACGGTCCTCACTAGTAGGGCATCTGATAAAATTGATAGGATCAATTCAGTTAGATGTAGTAAAACACCATTTAATGTGCTATTAAGAAAGGAAAAATACTACCAATTCCTGTGACACACCACCAATTGTAAGATGCAAATGATTTCAGATAATGGGGAAAAATATCTCAAGAATCTATGAAAAATAGTAGCTTCCCTTCCTAACTCACAAGTGGGAGAGCAGAAACTGGAGAGACTGGGAATCCACCAGATAACTGAGTGCCTCACAGAGTGAGCAAATATGGAAGCCAAAGGTAACTCGCAGAAGTAGCTGCTGGCAGGGACTATTCAGTGAGTATCTGCTAAAATAAACCCTATTTATATTGCTGGGATCATTCCTTAATATCATTGAAGAAGTTGAAAGGGCTAGTTGCCTATTGACTAAAGAGACTAGAGGAACGAATAAATGTTTAAATTTCTTTAACTAATTCAAGTAGTTGAGTGCCTACTATGTGTAAGGAGTTGTGGTACATAAATGTAGTTTTTAAGAATAAATTAATTTCTTCTCTAAAATGTGACTAAATAGTAAATTCTGCCATTAAATAAACTCAATTTAGTGGTAGTTCTAGCAACATTAGTTCTTGCAGAAAAATGAAATAGTCACCAGACCTCCCACATGTAGACATATTTTCAAAAGCAGTTGCAAAATTCTTCCAGATTATTCCTGAATTCTTGTCTGATGAGTATTTTTCTCAGACATGTGGATCTTCATCTTCACAGATGATCCATCAATATTTCCATAAGCTGTCCAGAAGCTTAAGAAGCATACCATTCCCTGCGGAAAAAGAAGCAGTTATTTTGCTTTTCTACTCTTGGCCAAAGAAAGAATTCTGTGCATTACTTCTGTCTTTGGCTTGGCTATTTTCAAATAATTATAGATCTGATTATTGTTTATTGTGAAGAGTAAACTGTTCTAAAGAAATAAAATATCAATCTGAGTGAAGGAAGTTAGCCCCTTAGAGCACCTGTAGTTTTCCAGAAATTTTGACTTTGCCAGCCCATGACAGTTTTGATACTCGAACATTGATTTCACTTAATTTTCTTAGCTTACTCCTCTCCCAACCCAAGTATATAATACTCTTAAATAATTGTGGTAGAAAATCTTCCTCAGGTGGACTTTTGATCAGATTTTTCTTTGCTTTTATTTTTAGCTTCCTTAAATTACAAATATTTATTTTGTAGGTATCATAGCTGCAAATGTTTTTGTATTCTGTTTGTGGAGAGTCCCTTCTCTACAGCGGACAATGATCAGATATTTCACATCCAGCCCAGCCTCAAGTAAGTCTAACTTGTGTAATTTTATTTTGAAGTAGAGGTAATATGAAAGAAAGAAACTTTATGTTAATTGGAGTACTATTTAAAAAGATGAGTTACTTGTCAGTAATTATAAGCAAAATCTAGAGGATAGGCTGTAAGCTCTTGGAGGACAGGAACCTCATTTCTCTTACTGTTATATCCAGGTTTCTAAAAATCTGCCTTACACATAGTAGATATTGAGGTATTTTTTAATGACTTAAGATCCGTACTCACTCCAAGTTTACTCTTTGAGGAGACTATTACATACAATTTACTAATTCTTTTTTCTAGCCAACTTTTTCCATAAGAACAAGTTGCTTTCATTGAATTGAGGATTATTATTGATTGCTTAAAGTAGAACAGAGATTTAAGGGCTTTTCGCCATTTTGAAAAATGCTGTCTTAAACCATCTTACCTAAGCTTTTAACTGGCTCTGGTTTGTTTCTCATATTTGATTTCATAATAATAATGAAAAAAACTCTAAAGTGGCTAATTTTTACTGGCTATGTGTTCTACAGTTATCAGACTTTTTCTTTTTCTCGTAGAGGCCCTTTGTTCGCCAATGTTGCTGTCAACATTCAGTCATTTCTCCTTGTTTCACATGGCAGCAAATATGTATGTTTTGTGGAGCTTCTCTTCCAGCATAGTGAACATTCTGGGTCAAGAGCAGTTCATGGCAGTGTACTTATCTGCAGGTAATAAGCTTTCATCTCAAGTCCTTTCAGAGTATAAGTGCTCTCACCTGTCTGGAGAAGGGAGAGAGGGAATGATTATAGCCATATTCTACATACAGTAAGTTCTCAGCACATATTTGTTTCTCAAATTGTGTATAGAGAAGGATACCACAAAGTGGTGTAGAATTTAAGCACGTCATTTTTATCTCACTAGACCTTGGTTTTTCTTTAGCTCAGACCCACCATTTTATAGACTAGTGGTTTCCAGACTTCCCAGCTGCCTCAGTCATTTGGATCTTTGTTAAATAAACTTAAGCTCATTTCCCCCATATGTTTAGTTTCCAGAAAGCTTTAGATTAGACCTATCCAGTAAGATTGTCAAGAATGAGTTTATTCTCTTTGTTGCAAGCCTGTATGTTAGCATGGAACCACTCTAGTCATGTTTCCGGAGATAGCATCATTTCCTTATTTCAACTAGGAAGTGATAGTGCAGGATTCCAGGTTCCTGCTTAATCGGCAATTGGTTGATTAAATTTTACTTATCTCTCTGTTTGCAAAATGTCATTATCTCTCTGTTTGCAAAATGTCCTTAATTAAAATCATAAAGCATAAAAATTCATTCCTAAAATCCCTTCATTTAAAAACAGTATATCTGGCAGTTGTGCTGTAGTGAAAAGGCACCGAGCTTGGAGATAGAAGACCTAGATTCAGATCCTATTTCTGCTACCAGCTGTGTGATGTTGCAGGAAAGAGTATACCTCTCTAAGGATGAGACTTAAACTCTCATGACATGGAGTTTTAGAAGGGACTAAATAGAAGCATCTACCAAAAGGCCCGGAGTGGGTACTTAATCAGTGTTAATTAAATAATCATATGCATCTAGTCCCTGAAAACAGAAGCTGAGCAATATTTTTGGACTATTAGTGTGTTCTTTCTCCAAGCATTGGTTGTATTGTTGTAGGTACAGAGAGTCTGTTTCAAGTACCATTAATTCCTGCTCTGTAGGAAGTTGTTTTTTTAAAATGAGCCATACTGAGCTCAGATGACATTGGTGCCAAAGGGACCTGTAAAAGATCACCTGGTCTAGATCTGCAACAGATTCATCTGGCAAGCTGGGTAAAATACAGACTCCCTGGTCCCATCCCAGAGATTCTGATTTACTGTCTAGAGGGCAGCCCACAGATTTCCCAGACAGTTGGTGAGTTTGGGAACTAGTCAGTCTTCACACAGTGTAAATGAGAAAAATGATCACTGAGAGATAAAGTGAATGACTCTGTGTCACTTGGTAAGTGTGCAGCAGGGTCAGACTTCTCTTTCCCTATAAAATACCTGAAGTGATAGGCAGGATAAGTGTTTATGCCTGCACCTTACAGTGACCCAGGTAGACACCCAGCTTTATTAGTCTCTGTTGGGTGGAGGTCAGAAATGGAAGCCATTTTTCTACCTCACTACAATTACTGAAATGTGTTTTATTTCTCAGGTGTTATTTCCAATTTTGTCAGTTATGTGTGTAAAGTTGCCACAGGAAGATATGGACCATCACTTGGTGCAGTAAGTATTTCTAATTTAAATTGTTAACTTCATTTTGAAATAATTTTAGATTTAACAAATAGCTGCAAAATTAGTACAAAGAGTTTCTATATACCCTTCACCCTACTGTTGACTACAGAACCACACTAGTACAGTTATCAAAGCCAGGTAATTAACATTGAAACAACGCTAGTAACTAATCTATATCTACTTTAGAATTTATACATTTGTAAAGCCTTGCAGTTTTAGGTTATATCTTTTAACTGTTGGTCATTTATACATACTTAACTGGCACAGAGTACATATCATGAGGAGTAGTCAGAATAGTGTGTCCTCCAGTCCTTATAAACCAGCCTAATCTAGCATGGGAAAGTTCTAAGTAATTGCAGATTTGGATCTGGTTCTGTATCCTCCTCTTGAGTCAGTACTTGAGTGCTATTCAGATTAGACTACTAGGCACTGTATTAGAGACTAGGGATATATCTAGTGAGCAAGATGATCAAAATCCTGCCCTCAGTTATGTTGTGGATGAGCTATGTTGTGGATGATTTTTTAAAAAATTACAAATGCATCTTCTTTTAAGTTTAATGGCGAATTTCGAGGCACATGGACATCTTTATATATATTTCTTTATAGACTACACAGTTTTTGCACATTTAAATACCATTGCACTTAAATGTATTCAAATAGGGAATCTCATTTAAATAAACTCTAAAAAGCTTCAGTTTTGGAAAAAAATCCTTATGTAAAATAATCATTCCATAATTTGTGTGTTCCTCAGATTTGAGTATAATTTTCCTAATGAGATCTGTATCTTGTACTGTGACCTTTATGCTTTCTTAACTTAAGCCCCCTTTTTTCTTTCTTTGTGGAATGTTTGCTTTCTGTATAAAATTTGGTGCCAGTATGATTTATATCTTTCAAGTCCAATGCACTACCTCATTCATCAACTAAGTGCCTGTTTTATGAAGGCAGAGTAGACCACTAGGATGAATCAGAAGTGAACTCTGACTTCACATTTAGTTTAGTTGAGGAGAAAACATTATACACGTATCTAATACATACTGAAAGGGCTGAGTAGTCTCTAGAGGACATTGGGGGAGACCTTTCTCATTAGTTCAGAGGATCTGGGAAGGCATTTTGATGTGCCGTCAGACAACTGTTATTCCCATTTTACAAATAAGAAACTGAAGTCCAAAAAAAAAAAGAAAAACTGAAGTCCATGCTGAATAGAGTATGGCTGGCAGCATGGTATTTGGAATTAGACTGGATTTGAATCCCAGCTCTGCCACTTACTCGTGACTTCTAAGATGTATTACTTAACCTCTCACAAAATGGGGATAACACACCTATTTCTGATTTATAACGGAAGTATGTTTTGAGTGTTTAGCATAGTAAGGAGCATGTAGTAAGAAATGTGGAAGTGGTACTTTCTATTCTGTCATCAAAATCCTGTAGAACCATGGCAGGATAAAATTATTATCCCCAAATACTTTCTTTCATTTTTGGTTAAAATGAAAGAAAACCAGATCGTCAGGTATATGGTATTTTTAGTGAGAAATCGGGGGGGAAATACTATTAATAAAATCATGATAGAAAATATTAAGTTTTGATCTAATTGCCTTTGTAATCCTCTGATAAAAGAGACAATATTTATCAATTAACATCGGCACAAAGAAGCTAGAATACTGACTAGATTTTGGTAGAGGTTTTGTTAATTAGAGCTATGCATATTCTGAATCTCATTTTATTTTTATCTTTTATTTTTAGGGGAGGGTAATTAGGTTTATTTATTTTTAATGGAGGCCCTGGGGATTGAACCCAGGACCTTGTGTATGCTAAGCAGGCACTCTAACACTTGAGCTATATCTCCCCCTTTGAATCTCATTTAAAAATTGAATTTCTTACTAGTTATTGGCAGGAAGCTTTTCTAATTTTATGCTTTTCAAAAGTTAATTTTCTGTGAAATGTAACCTATAATCTTGAGTTGGCAAAGATCAGTCAGATGTTTACTGTAGGAAACAGCATTTGTTAAAAATGTTAGAGAATTTTTTTTCACCTGAAGTTGTAAATAGTTTATTATAGGCTGAATTTGCTCACCATTATGATAACCTACTCGCTGTAACTTCACTGATATCTATCACTGACCTAACCTGTACATAAACTGAGTTCTCTTGCTAGGTTAGAAAGGTATCTTCAGTCTCTTCCTTACAAGGTTGCAAGTGAAATAAAATGGTCGGTCACTGTTGCAGATTCATCTGAAATTTCATTTTGATTTATCTGTAGTGTTCTGGAGTATATATCTCTCTATATAACTTTTGAGTGGATGCTCTGGGTCCTGCTATATATACATCACTTACCACAGTCTACTGCTGGGTGTCATGTTACCAGTCTGAAGTGTCCCAGTACTTTCCCCAAATTATAATGTAATTATAATTATCTTAAATATTTCCTCTATATACATTTAGAATATCACAGTTAAAATTTTTGCTTCAAGTATTAAATGTAATTTAGAAAATTCCAAGAGAGAAGGAGAATCTATTGTGTTAACACATAATTTTAATTTTTTCCTTTGTTCTTCCTGATGTTCCAAGATTTCCTCTATCATTTTCTTTGTGTTTAGAGAACTTAGCCTTAGCCATTCCTTTAGCTACCAGCTACTTAGTTCAGCTAGTGACTAATGCTTTTATGTTTTTCTTTGTTCTGAGAATGTTTTGATTTCCCTTTCATTTTTTTTCTTCCCTTCATTTCTGAAGGATGTTTTCATTGGATATAAGATTCCAGGCTGGCAGTTCTTTAAACAATTGAAAAATATTGTGCCTCTTTTTTTTGGCCTCTATAGTCTGAGGAGAAATCCTTTGTTGTTCAAATAGCTTTTCCCCTATAGGTAAGATGTCATTTCTCTTATTACTTTCTAGATATTTTCCTTTGTCTTCAGTTTCAGAAATTTGACTTGATGTCTTGTCAAGGATATCTCTGTGTTTATCTTGTTTGGGGTTCACTCAGTTTCTTGAATCTGTTTTATGTGTTTTGGGAAATGTTCAGCCATTATTTCTTCAGATACTTTTTCAGCCTCACCTTTTTTCTTTCCTCCTGGGACTCTGATGACATGATGTTAGATTATATGTTATTACCTCATGGGTCCTTGAAACTCTGTTAGTTTTGTTTTTAAGTTTGTTTTTTCTCTGTTGTCCAGGTTGGGTGATTGCTATTCTGTCTCAAGTTAACTGATTATTTTCTTTCCTCTCCATTCTACTTGAGCCATTCAGTATTTTTATTTAGGTTATTTTTCATTCTAAAGTTTACATTGTTCTTGATGTCTTCTGTTTCTCTGAGCCTTTATGTATCTGTGCTATTATTTTTCATTTGTTTCAAGCATATTTGTAAGTGCTCATTGAAGCACTTTTATGATGGCTGCTTTAAAATGCTTGTTAGATAATTCTAACGTCACTGTCATCTTGATGTTGGTGTCTGTTAATTGTCTTTTCTCATTTAAGTTGAGATTTCTCTGGTTCTTAGTATGAAAAGTGATTTTTAAATGAACCTGGACATTTTAGATATTACATTATGAGACTTTGGTCTTAATTAAAGCAACCATTTAGCAGGCTACCTCTGACAGTGCTCTGACCGTTACTGCCAGGTGAGGGTGGAAGTCCCAGGTTCCCCACTCAGCCTCCTTTGATACTGGGGGATAAGGGCTCTTATTGCTGCAGGACAGGGAGTTCGGCTCCCCAGCTGACCTCTGCTAATACCTGCTAATCTCCTGGCTACGAGGAGCAATGTTGTCTTATTATTGCTGCTCACGTGACCTCTGACACCTGGCAGGGATATTGGGATGCCCAATTGCAGTCTTCAAGGGTGGAAGTCCAGGCTCTCCGTTTAGCCTTTGCTGAGGATTGGGGATTGGGCCACAGTGGTTTTCTGAGGTTTATGGCTGGAGTAGTGGTCATTCTTTAAAGGTTTTCTATCTTGCTAGGCTGTGCTTTCTTGGTCCTTTGGCTTGAGAGAGCATTTTTGGGCACAGGCCTGTTTTATCTGAGTTCATTGGTGTTTTGGGGTTGTGAGCTTGGCCAGAGCCCAATCTGAGCAGTATGAGGCCAAAAGAAAACTCAGGGAACTCACCACTATGTCATTCCTTGTATCCGAACATTCCTAGCTGGTCTGCTTTCTTCTCTCAGACTTTCAGAGTCATCTTATGTTTGTTTTACATATAATGCCCAGGTTTTTTAAGCTATGTATAGCTTGTAGAAGGAGAAGCCCCTTAGAGCAAATTGATTTAAAATTCATAGTGTAAAAAAAAAAATCACACATACAAACCATTAATAGGATAGATAAATGAAGATTATATAGGTACAGAAAATTATCTATGAAAATTGTTTACTTATGAAATAAAGAAAGTAAAAATATTATGTGCATATTGATTACAAGTATATAACCAGTATACATAAACAAATTATTGGTAGAGAATAAAAGATCTTTACCTCTAACCAAGGAAGCAGAGCTTTAGGATCTACATGCGTTGAGGTTCATGACTCCCTGAAATTATATCGAAAATATATATAGGAGGAGGTATAGCTCAGTGGCAGAGCGCATGCTTAGCATGCATGAGGTCCTAGGTTCAATCCCCAGTACCTCCATTAACAACAACAAAATATACATATGTATGTGAATGAAATTTTTTTTGAGAAGAAATGGTCCATTTTTGTTATATTCTTAAAAGCATCTGACTAGAAAAGGTGAAAATTAAGAATCTCTGCATGGGGTAGGCCAAACATTTGTCAAGAAAGCAAATTGCAGTTTATTCAGACACATAATATGTTTAAATTTATGTAGAAAAAGGTCACTTTGAGAAAATTTTAGAAGGATAATGGAACTTCATAACAACTTTAAACTTTAACTTTTAAATTTTTTAACCTTCAAATAATATATAATAAGTACAATAAGTTATAGTCACAATGAAACTGAATTTACATAGAAATGCACAGCTAATGAGAATTTTCTTTAATATTAAATTTCTTTAATGAGTACTTTATATGGAGATAATCATCTGTTTGGTGTACCATATGATCTGGCCATTCCATTGCTAGGTGTTTACCTGACAGATATGAAAGAACACATCTAAACAAAGAGTTGTACACAAATGTTCACAGCATCTTTTTTGTAGCAACCAAAACTAGGAAAAACTCAAATGTCCATTAGGTGAATGGATAAATGTATTATGGTATATCCATACAATGGAGTATTTTTCACCCATATAAGGGAATAAATTGCTGAAACACACAACTACAAACTACATGGGTGAACTTCAGAATAACTATACAGAGTTATTCCTGTAAAGGAAGCCAGAACAACAAAAAAGTATATGCTATATGATTCCATCAGTGTAAAACTCTAGAAAATAGGTTCATTTTTACATATATTGACAGAAAGTAGAGACGTTGCCTAGGAATAGGGGACGAGCAGGAGGTATGCGCTACAGAGGAGCACCAGGAAAATTTTGGGGATGATGAATATGTTCACTATCTTGAGTTTGGCGATGGTTTCATGGGTATCTACATGTCAAAACCTAATTATAAACCTTAAATATGTGCAGCTTTTTGTATGTCAGTTATACCTCAGTAAACTGGAGTTGCTTTTTAAAAATTTTTTAAAGACTTAAGAGTCCTTTGCTACAACTTTTCTGTAAGATTTAAATTATTTCAAAATAGGATGCTAAACAACACATGAGAAAAATGATTTCTAAAAGGGGCTCCTATAATGGACTAATCGATTACTGTTATAGTTGAAAGGTCCTTACTTTTTCATATTAAGAGACTTTCTGGAAAACAGCATCTGCCTCTTAATCACTAACTGTTTAGCATCTTCTATGTGAAGAGTTGCTTCAGAATAAAGGATTATCTTATGTTTTTAGGGATTACTAATACTTTAAAGTATTGTGAGTCCCAGGGATCCCAGATGTCCCCTGCCCTTAGTATATAGTTGCCAGTCAGCCTAAACAGGGAAACCAGCTCAGGTTGCATCCTTAGGAATGTGCTGGGGTAGCTACAAGATGGAAGGACAGCATGAATATCCCTCCGAAGGAGAACCTAAGATGTGAGTTCAGGTCAGTGGACAAAGACAACCCAGTGCTTAGTCTACAGAAGTGAAAGAACAAGGAAACACAGTCAACTACATATTAAAGGGGATGGGCTGGGTGTTGGTGATACCTGTCAATTCTACAGTGGGATTAGGAGTCAGAATTCTTTATTTTCTATTTAAGATCAACTGTCTGCTATTGTATATTGACCAAACTGGCTTCTGTGCAAGTCTGTAACAGTAACACAGGGGGTTCTTCACAAATCCCGACTTCCCTTTACAGGACAATGGCTGCCTGTGTGAAGACACGCACATGCGCATACACAGCCTCCATAATTGTTCACCCTTTCGCTGGTTCCCCACTCCATGTCCTAAATAGATAACAGCAACTCTCAAGGATATCAGAACCACCTCAGAAGATGGGATTCCCCCACAAAACTTGCCAGGTCGTGGTTGTGCTAGGATGCAGTATGTTAACTGCCCAAATTTATGTTTATTCTGAAAGATTTGTTTTGGCTAGAACTTCAACATCTGCCCCCAGAATCTTTCAGCATATGCTATATTAAGCAGAGTAGATGTCAGTGTTAAGGAGAATTCGAAAGGTAGAGAGTAACCCAACACCTTTCAGGCTTTATAGTATATATGTGCAACTTTTCTATCTTCAATTTTAAAATAAAACCTAAAGTCAACTCAGCAAAACCCAGAAGAAATCAAGTTAAAGCCCTATTTTCTGAGAGAAAAAATAGCCTATAAAATTACCCTTTTCCCCAAGATGAAACAAATATAATTTGGTTAGTTGGTGTGAAAGGAGAGCACTAAAATCCTGTCAGGACCCTCTAAATTACTTCTCCGTAGATGATTATATTCTCCATCTAAAGTGCTTGTTACAGAAATTTAAATATTAGAGAAAATTCTCATTAGTGCATTTCTACGTAAAGCCAATTTCTTTGTAACTATAACTTATTGTACTTAGGTTACTTTAAAGGTGGGAAGCAGTTCCATTATCCTAAAATTTTCTCTAAGTGACTTTCATCTGCACAAATTTAAGCGTATTTATGTGTCTGAATAAGTTGCAACTTGCTTTTTTGACAAATGTTTGGCTTACCCCATGTAGAGATTTTTATTTTCATCTTTTACAGTTGGAGGCTTTTAAGACTATAATAAAAATGGACCCTTAAAAAAAAAAAGCAGTGGAAATGTTCCAACTTTTAGGAGACCTAAGAGACATGACAACTAAATGCCGTACGTGGAGAAGATAGCTGTCAGGACATTAGTGGAACAATTGACAAAACTAGAGTATGTTCTCTATTATAGATGAAAGTGTTACATGAATATACAATTTCTTGAAATTGAGAACTCTATTGTAGGGTATATAAGAAAATTCGTGTTCTTAGGAAATAAATACATTGAAATTTTAGGGGTAAAAATATATTTATATTTATATTGATATATAAATATATATATTTATATTGATATATTTGTGAAACCTACTCCCAAATGATTCAGAAAAGGTTTGGATGTTTAAAGAAAATAAGTGAAATGTGACAAAATGTTTAAAAATTGATGAATCTGGGTCAGGAGTTTTTTTCTGAAGCGAGACTTGAATGTAAAACCCAAAATAAAAACTTCTAAAAGAAAACATAGGAAAAAACTCTTTGTGACCTTGTGATAGGCAAAGATTTCATAGTTGAGAGAGCACAATGCATGATCCTTAAGAAAACAAACTAATAAATCAGACTTCATGTAAAATAAAAACTTACTCTTTTCAAAAGACACTGTTAAGGGAAAAGATACAGGTAAAAAGAAAATAATTGGCTTATCAGAAATCTGATAAAGGACTTGTATCCAGACTGTATAAAGAAAAATTAAAGAATGGGCAAAAGGTTTGAACAGACACTTTGAAGAAGATACATAGATAGCAGATATGCGCATGAAAAGATGATCAGCATTATTAGTCATAGGAAAATGAAAATAAAAGCCACACTGAGATATCACTGTATACCTATTGCAAATTACAAAGACTGACCATACCAAGTGTTGATGAGGATGTGGAGAAACTGGAAGTCTCACACACTGCTGGTAGGGAAATAAAATACTGTAACCACTTTGGAAAACAGTTCGGCAGTTGCTGTACTTCCCTGTCAGTTGATCATGTTTTGTTGTTTTTACTTATTTATGTCTCTTCTGCCACTCTGTAAGCTCCATTAAAGCAGATTGGTTTTGTTCCCCTCTGTATCCCCCATCTAGCATAGTGCCTGGTAGGACTGAAGTATTTGAATGAATGACTGTTGTGAGGTTTAATGTGAACTAGGAATTATCCAATTTCTCAAGTATTCTGCCCTTTAGAGGAGTTGGGAACATGTTTAACATTAAAGTTTAGTGAAATTATCACAATTTATCCAGGAGATATTTCATAGTCATTGTCAATTTAAATTATGATTATGAAGCAACCTGGAAAAATACATGATTGGAGAAAAATGACAAGTTATAATTTCAATTATAACAAGAAATGGTTGATTTACTGGTCACAAGTTTGTGAGGTTTCAGTTTTTATTCTTGAATACGAGGTTGTTGGGGGAAGTGCTTCTCAAGCAGGTGGATGCATGTATGTCCCAGGGAGGATGGTATGAGGAGTGGGTCATGCAGAGCCATGGGGTAAATTTGGCATGCTTTCCTGGAGCAGGACATTTGTCAAGGTTTTGAGGAAAATGTTTAGTTTTATTATGAAGTAGGATGCAAATTTCACATGATTTATGATAAAGCATTAAGCTTGGAAGAAATTCCATGCATATTGGTTTCTTTGGGCAAATTCATGTTCACTTTCTGGAGGAGCTTTGAGGTTTGAGAAGTTCTTTTTTAGTCATTAAGCGAAATATGCACATGACACGCATAACTGCCCTAAAGTTCATCATGCACTGACATGCTGGTTGGTACATCTTACTGCTTGTAGTTTGGTGCTTCCCAGGTGTCATGGACGTGGAACCCCTTTGCCTGATATTTTGTTCATTAGTAACTGAAAGTTTTTAAGCTTTGTGCTCACCTAGAAATTTGTGACTTACAAACTTTCTGGGAAAAGTATTGCTACTTTAGACGTTATAGTCACAGAGCAGTTGCACATTGAGAGTTTCACATTTTCACCAGTGTGTTCATTTGCAGTCTGGCGCAATCATGACCGTCCTTGCAGCTGTCTGCACTAAGATCCCAGAAGGGAGGCTCGCCATTATTTTCCTTCCAATGTTCACGTTCACAGCAGGGAATGTGAGTATTTTTATGAAGTGAAGTGCTGGGGACAGTGGTGATACTTTTACATTGACTGAATTCTTGCTCTTAAATCAGAAGTATCAATGCTGAAGAAATAAAAGTTGTACCAGTTCTGTTCTCTTTTGCTGTTTTTCAGGCCCTAAAAGCCATTATTGCCATGGATACAGCAGGAATGATCCTGGGATGGAAATTTTTTGATCATGCTGCACATCTTGGGGGAGCTCTCTTTGGAATGTAAGTTTGAGTGTAACTGATTGTTACGGTGCTTTCACTGGTCACATCCCTCCCCGCACCCTCGAGGAAGGCAGAGTAAGGCAGTTAGTTCTGTGAGGGGAGCAGGGGCAGGTGGAGTCGGGAGGGCAAGGAAACCTTAACATGGTTTGCATTGGCCTTGCTCAGCTCTGCCATGTGAGGTGGGACGTGAGACTGTTGGCCCCGCCCCTGCCTCAGTCATTTGTAGAGAGAGACCATCTGTGCCTTTACCCTACCCTTAACCTCAAGTCACCCCATCTCCTGACCTGTCACAATTCCTTGTCTTTCTTGGAGTCTGTTCCCCAGGCCCCTGGTCTGTGCTATACTCCTTACCCCACTCTCAAGCCACCTCTCCCCTTCCTAGTCCCCATGCTGCTACCTCTGACCTCCGTCTTTCCAGTGCTGGGCAGACATGCTGACTGGGTGGAGTCGTTCCTCTGCCTGCAGTGAGTGGGCAGGTAGTGACTGGAGTAGCAGCCAGGGATCATAAAGTGATGTCGATGACTTACTGAGCATCTTATATAGCAGGCGCTGAGCAAGTTACCTCATGTTATATTATTATCTCTGTTTTACTGATGGGAACAGGCTTTAGATATGACCTTCCCCAGGCCAAACAGCTCTTCAGTAGCAGAGCAAAGATTTTTTAAATTTTTATTTCATTTTTTCCCCTTAACAGAGGCACTGTGGATTGAACCCAGGACCTCGTGCATGCCAAGCATGTGCTCTACCACTGAGCTATATCCCCCGCCCTCTCAGAGCAGAGATTTAAACTCAGATCTAGACCCTTCCAGCCCGTCACCCCATAGTGATTACAATTGCATTGTGGTTACAAGATCTCCCATTTGTGTTTCAGGCAATGGACTTTTGCCTAAAACATAGTAGTGCAGTAGTGACTCTGTCACAGAACTTCCTTAGGACTCCTGAAGTCCATCTGACCATGAGAGTCTCTTCAGCAGAGCTGTTGTCTGATGTGCTGGTCTCTGATGACCTGTCTTTTCTTGCATAAATGTTGCCTTTTGTCCTTACTTGGTTTTTTACTTTATTCCATGACAATGGGAAAACTTAGCTTTTTAATTAAACAAAAAAAAAGTAGAAAAATCTATTCTAAGTGGAGCAGTTTTGCCCAGTAGGCGGTGGAACTAAAATGCCATTATGCCATTTATAATTTCAGTGATGATTAAAGAATAGCATGTGAGTTCTAGCTTTAACAGCAGCACATTATAAATAGTAGAAACTGACCCGGTATTACTGTATAAGAGACATAAAGACTTACGAAAAGGGGCTCTGTTTTATGAACTCTAAATTTACCTGCCTCCTTCCGTGCATACTTAAAGGATCTTTTCTCCAGCAGTTTTTTTATTCTTCCCAACTATAATTAGATGACCTTTTTCCGTTCTGAAAATCAGATCAAATGCATTTTAAAGTTCAGTATCTGAAAGGCAGAGGAATCCTTTCTCTTTGCTGTTACTAATTTCAGCTCCTTTCATTTACTAGATCTTGATCATATCCAGAATTCATCTTTTCTAACCTCTTTAATGTTGATTTAGAATCTTTACTAATGGTAAAGATCCATTAGTAACCTCAGCACATTTCCTTGACTTTATGTCCCTGACCAAATTTTATGGTCTTCACCTTGTACTGCTACTACAATAGTGATTGCTAATATATATTGAATATTTGCTGTGTGCCTAGGCTAAGGACTAATTTAATACTCTTAAAATCCTGTGAGAGATTCTAGTTTACTGAAAGGAAACTCCTTAAAGATGGAAACTCATCCAAGGTCACACAGCAAGTCATTGCAGAGCCGAAGTTTCATACTGAACACGAGACTGTGAGGCTGCTACCAAAAAAAAGATAACCTCAGAAAATAGTCATTTTGAAATAGTTTCCTAATTTTAATTTAACCAGATGATCAATTATATTTGAACTTATATGAGTATAATCAAACCAGTGTACTTGTAAGATTAAAGTAGTTGACTCTTTGCTTTAAATAAGTAGGTTAAAAAGATTTGAGAAGACACTTTATTAATGGAGAATTCCTGACAAGTGTTTCATTTCTTGTGAGAGGTTTTACAATTGCATTTGAATCTTAGGGTGATCCTCTTTCTCTTGTTCTAAGTTCACTGGAGAACTTCAGTCTAAGCCCAAATGAATCTTGTTACATGCTTGTTAATTAATCTTTTTTAAATGCCTTTTTTTCTTTCTGTGAATTTACTGATTATTTTTAAAAAATTTTAATGGTGACTGTATTTTCATGATTAAATTTTAACTGTATTTAGTGAATATTAAGATGCAAGTCAAGTACAAGTCAAGTCCTTTGTAATAAAAAAAAAAAAAATGCCCAGAACATTTTAAAAAATGGTTAAAACAAACTGTAATTCTGATACCAGGTAAGTTGAATAGAGCATTTTTTCAGTCAGGTGTCTGAGATGGAAAGATCAACAAAATCTGGTTTCTGCCTCAGGGAACATGACATGTTTGGGGAAACCAGGGTAAAAATAAAGGTTTCAGTAAGAAAAGCTTTTAATAGTACCCATTCTGAATCAGTCCCCTGTCCCCCAGGGATGCTCCCCCAGCCTGGGAGAGGAGGCAGATACCCAAGTTCCACCTGCAGCCTGTGCTGCCCTCAGGCAGAGTGCCTGGTCGTGCAGACCCTGGGCTGTGAGCTTCTCATCTGTTTCCTCCCTGCATGTTCCTCATTTTCAGCAGACACTCCCTAGATGCCGAAGTACAATGCAGGGGATAGAGCACAGGTTACAGAGTTAGATTTGGGTTCTAGTCTCAGGTCAGGTGATTCCTAGCTGTGCAGCGGAGCAAGTTAGGTTACTGACCCTCTGAGTGCTTCAGCTTCCTCAGCACATTGCTTCCGGCTGCTTTCAGGCATTGTTTAACAGCAGCATGGGGACTGGAGCTGAATTTTAATAGGTGGGCAGAATTTGGATCAGTGGACTCCCTTTTGTGTAGCCAGGTGGAAGGTGACAGAGGCATTTAAATTTTTATACCCATCTTATTAGTAAATTCTAATTCTGACCTTCCTTACACTTAAAATAATAAAGAGAGTCTAGGCTTAGAATTGGCCTGATCTGCAGGTGAATGCTTGACTGACCACTTAGGAGCTGTTAGCACCTTGGGCAGATGACTTTCTCAGACTTGGCTTTCTCAATGGTTGTAAATGGGAAAAGTGATATTCACCTTGCAGGGCTGTGGTGAATTAAAAGTAGTGTGTGTGAAGTGCTTACACTTTTCATAGTGGTCATGCATGGTCCCATCCTACTTCCATCTTTTATGTATTTTATATGTTAAAGGTAAGTCATTGATCCATAGTAAATTAATCATCTATTTTAATACACTAGATAGAAAATGACAGTGGCATTCAGTTTTTAAAATGTCAGCTTGTATCATCATGGTTCTTGCCATTTGTATGTCACACTGAGTGTTGGACCTGGTTTGTTTTTCTTTTCCCCAGATGGTATATTACTTACGGTCATGAACTCATTTGGAAGAACAGGGAGCCTCTAGTGAAAATCTGGCATGAAATGAGGACTAACGGCCCCAAAAAAGGAGGTGGTTCTAAGTAAAACTGGGGTTGGACAACACTGGTGCATCTGGTCCATGCTGCCTGAAGCCCCAGGAACTCGTTGGCCCTGGAGTGACCACATCTTTGTTCTGCCTGGAAGACACCCAGCATCTAGCTTTCCCAGTATTTTAAACTATGTCCCCAGTACATGTCTCATTAGAAAGTGAATTATGACAAAGTTGTGAAATAAAGGTTTATATCTCTAGTTTGTAAACAGAGGGTATATGTCTCTTTGAAGAGCACTAATGCTGCCCTGGACTGTTGTTATTTGCTTTTGCATTTAACACAGTTTGAGCCCTGAACCTGACGTTCGTGCCCATGGAAAGGTCGGATTGGAACTCGGAGTTGGTTGTGTCTGTACATTGGTCTTCAGCACCTCTGCTAAATATTTACTCTTACTTACTTACCCCTTTCCTTGCTTGGTTGACAGGTAAAAGTTAAGAGCATCTTCTCTCTGGCATGGTCTGAAATAACAGCTGCAGTATTATCTAAATTTTCCCAAGAAAGGTAGGTAATGTTTTCTGGCAGTGAGTGGCACATACAAAAAGTTATTTTTAGGTTTTGCTTTCTAGGTTAAAATTATAGCTAAATTAAGAATTAGAAGGAAGTATCTTGGATAAATTCAGACTTGAATCTGAGCCTAATTGTATCTTACGTTGGGAAATGTACATTCTTTGGAGTGAAACATCTTACAAAATAGCGGACAGTGGTCATCATCATAGCTTCATGGTAGTGGAACTCACTTGTCCTCATGATTGAAAATTATTTCTAGGAAATGCAACTTGAGAATTTAAGTTTATCTTGAAAGGATTTATGGGAGAGCTTTTAAGTCTTTTGGTGACCTCAAAAGTTTATCGTAGATTTTGCACCTTGTGCTGGAGAGGGCCGGGCTTTGTGACCAGAAGAGGGAGCTGTGCCGCCTCTCACGATGCTGAGAGCTGAATGGCACTTGTACCCAGCACATGGTATTGTCCAGGATGTGGTGGTTCTTCTTTTTTCCACCAAGCCTGACCCTTCTCTACTGTGAAGTACCAATCATTCTTTTTTTTTTTTTAAATGGAGGTACTAAGGATTGAACCCAGGACCTCGTGCATGCTAAGCACGCACTCTACCACTGAGCTGTACCCACCCCCTCAATACAAGTCATTCTTACGAGGCAGAGGAGTCTATTCTAAACTGCCACTTAAAGGAGAGAGAATTTTTTTTTAACTCGCCCTTCATTTTGCTGGTAAGGAACCCGGGTGGTTGTGTGTGGGAACTGCCCAAGGTCACACTGCTGTGCTTTGACATTTCTGAATGTGTAGTTAAGCTAACAACCCTGTGACTTAAAGATGAGACAAGAAGTGTTTTTCAGAGATGGAATGGGAGGCTGAGATCATATGGACGTTCCACATGGAGTCCAAAATGAAATACATGTCTTCTGTGGGCAGACCAGGAAAACGGGCAGTGAATACATGTCTTACCTCCTTGATTTGTTTTTTTTGTTTTACCTCTTTTTTTTTTTTTTTTTTGGTTTTTGGTTGGTTTGTTTTGAGGGGGAGGTAATTAGGTTTATTGATTTATTTGTTTAATGGAGGTACTGGGGATTGAACCTAGGACCTCGTGCATGCTAAGCACACACTCTACCACTGAGCTGTACTCTCCCCGTGTCCTCTCCCTGCTTTGTGATAGTTAGGAAAGGAATGTTTAGAAGGTTAAGTACCTACCGGTTTCCCTGTAAGAGGCCTTGGGAGGTCAGCTTGCAGCTCCAGAAGCACAAGCCTAACTGTCCACAGCCTTGGCAATTGACCCTACTCTCCTGTTTGCCCTCTGGGTTTATGTTACTTTCTCATCTTGGCTTCTTTGCTGACACATGATCACCCCAAGGCTTTGCCTGGCTCATGTGCCTCAGCCTGTGCCCCCTCCACTCCACTGTCTTCTGAAGTGTGGGGTCCCTGGAGTACACCCTTAGCTGTCTCGTCTCTCCACTTCCTGTGGCTTCAGTTGTCTCTGTGAGGATGTCTTCTGAGTGCTGGACCCACTGAGTATCTGCATCTCTCACTCAGTACGTGTGTCTACTGTGTGTCAGGCATAGTTCCAGGTGCTGGGACCCCACTGCACAGGCACATCACATATCACTCCTGCCTCAAGCCCTCAACCAGCCTGGGGCTAGTCTAGATTTCCCTCTCTCATCTCATGTCTAGAATCCATCCCTTTCTCTCCACTCCCAGTGCCTGTGCCTTAGTTCAGTCCCTTGTCTCTAACCTGGACTCAAGACTGTTCTCCAGCTGCTCTCTAAAACGTCCTTGTGCTTCTCCATATGGCCACAGAGTGCCAAAAACACTTTAGTCATTTCCTGTTGTCGCCTATGAAAAACTTTTAAG
The DNA here is from genome assembly GCF_009834535.1 of Camelus ferus. Lineage (NCBI taxonomy): Eukaryota > Metazoa > Chordata > Mammalia > Artiodactyla > Camelidae > Camelus > Camelus ferus. Next base: position 71,407,234 of record NC_045696.1, read on the forward strand.
CTCCCAGTGTGACTACTGAGGTCTTTTGTGGGTCCAGCCTCTGCTGCTTCTGGCTGAACCCTTAGCCCATGACCTTGCGTTCCCACCCAACCCAGCTGCCCTCCCTCACTACAAGCAGCAAGCCCAGCCCCCGGCCCTCTTTTCTGCTGTTGCTTTATGCAGTTCTATTATGCTGGTTTTCACTGCGCTGTAAACCTCCTGAAGGCACCCTACATTCTTCCAGGTACTTAGTTTAAGAGCTCTTTGTTGTTTAATGAATGAAGAAACCAAGACTAGAAGAGCTGCTCTTTTTTCCTGCAGGATGGAGTGTTTCAGTCACCACCTCCTGGGTGGCTGGACTGAGGCCCTAGTGCATGGAGGTCACACAAAGGCAGCTTACCCTGAGCAGGTGTGTAATCTCCCAGTATCTTCACAGTATGCACAACCCCTCTTCTGCTGCCTCTTGGGCCATGGCCTAGCCAAGGCACCTGAACTGCTGCCACTTTGGGACTGTTGTGTCATTTTGCTGTGACTTCGAGCTAAGACAGGCAGTGGTTTGGGAGAGGAATGTGTTCTGACTGGCCAGGGCTGTGCTGCAGTCCTCGTCTGTGAGGTGCAGGCTGAATAGCATCCAAATGTATGCCTGAGATGGAGCACTCGGTATTAATGCTGTTTCAACAGTGTTGTTGGTAATTGGTCTGCAGTGCATACTGAGGGCTTGTGTCAGATATTCAGGACACTTTTTGAATGTGGCCAGGGAGTTGTTTGATACCCTGCTATGCATTAAACAGACTGACCTTTAGCCTGAAGGATTACCCATATTTAGCTCTGCACAGGAGGGGGAACTTTTACAGTCTAGCGGCCAAAGATTTCCGGAAGCTTTATAAAGCCAAATCAAGTCTTGTGGCCATGCTTTAAAATTAGGGATTTTAGACCCCAGGAAATGTCAATTGAAGGCTAATGCCAGTTCTCAATGGAAGCTAAATGGGTTGTCACAAATTGAGCATCATAAAGGCTGATTCAAACACCTCTGGGAAGCACTGTCAAATCTTCCCTGTTATTCCCTCATCGATGCTTCTCCCCACTGTGCCCGCAAGCCCGGCGGTGCAGCCTAGCACAGATCCAGCAGCCACGGCCGGTTTAGCCCCTGTCCGCGGGGCCACACAGACCCTCTGGGAGGCCGGCTGCAGCACTGTGCTGGCCGAGGGCGATCAGCTAGGAATTGTCATTATCCGGCCCTCGGCCTCTGCCAAGCCAGGTCCAATTTATTTTAACATTTAGAGAATTTGGGATTAAACGATGAGACATTCTTCATGTTGGATACTTGTAAATGCTTTCAGGCGGTCTTAGTCGTCTCCCCCCCCCCCCGCCCCATTTCTGCACCCCTCCGGCCGCGTCCTTTTCCCCTGGTGCCCCGCTCCAGCCATGCGCACGCGGCCCTGGCCTCGCCGGGCTGTCACCGAGCCCTCCGGCTCCTGGATGGCCAACCCCCCAGGCCAGGGGGCGGAGCTGTGGCAGCGCAGGGAGGGCCGCGGGGGCGGGACAGGGGCGGGGGCGGCGCGGCCCCGAGCGCGGGAGCCGAGAGCGGCGGGCGCCGGGCCGGCATGGCGTGGCCCTGCATCAGCCGCCTCTGCTGCCTGGCGCGGCGCTGGAACCAGCTGGACCGCTCCGACGTGGCTGTGCCGCTGACCCTGCACAACTACTCGGACCTCGAGAGTGAGGAGCCCAGCCCAGGTGGCGTCGCTTCGCGCAGGGGCCCGTCCCCCGCAGGCGCCCGGGACCCCGGCCGGGATGTGCCGCTCACTCAGTACCAGCGCGACTTCGGCGTGTGGACGGCGCCCCCCGGGCCCAGAGAAGCAACGCAGGGGCGCAGGCCAGGGACGGGTGGCCGCAGGGTCAAGCCCCCCGCACCCCCCAGCCGGGGGGTCTACGTGCTCCCCATCGGCGACTCAGACGCAGCTACAGCAGTGACCACATCGTACAGGTACAGGGCTGGGGGCAGGGGAGGGCGTCCTACCCAGACCCTGTGGTCCGGGAGACAGCTCGGGAGCTAAGAGGTCCAGGGTGGGTGGGAGAGAGGAGGCTCCTGGAGCACCCATCCCACACGACTTGGAGAGGTGCAGGCAGCTTCGGAGGTCATCCCTTTTGGTCCCTGGCACTGCAGGCGTCTCCTGTCTCTTTCGTTGTTCCCTGACCAGACTGGGAGTGAGCTAGCATCTCCTTGACAGGAAGTTCACTACCTCACTCAGCCCGCTCCCCTCTAGGATAATCATGTCAGAAAGGCTGCCTTAGACTGAGTTAAAATTTAGTTCCCTTCCCCTTTACCTTCTACCAAGTGGACCTAGCCATCGGAGGGGTGAGCACAGGCCAACTGCCCGAGTTCCCTCTGTGGGGACACTGGCAGTGAAGACCAAATGCAGGGCTTCTGAGTGGGTGGTCCCCTCAGGATCTCACTGAGTGAGGGTAACTGATGTGGCTTTCACTGAGAACAGGTCTAGTGGGTCCTCCCCACCCACACACCCCTCCTGGGCTCTGCCCCTGAACAACTGAAGGCTTTCTCCCTTCTTTCTCTTACTGTAACAGTGATACATACTCACTGTAAAGAAAAAAAAAAAAAAACCCGGAAATTACAACATAGAAAATGAGTATGCCCTTAATCCTACCCCAAACTGGTAGTTCTTTCTAATCCCTAATATGCATTTGAGTGCATATCCGTTTATAATTCTTACATGGTTAGATTCTTACTATACACGATTTTTTTCTCCCATGTATTGTGGATGTTACTAGATGTTCTTTTACAGCACCAATTTTAATGAACGTGCAGTATTTTCTTAATAAACATTTATCCGTATATTGATATGTATGTCCAAATATTAACCTACTCTTATCATTGACTATTTAAGGTATTTCTAATTTGGGGCTATTTACTGTTCCTTTGATCTAGTTATTTCACTTGCAGGAATTATCCCTACAGGTATCCTTGGGGGTGTGAGCTAAGGAGTATAAGATGTGTCAACACTGTGCAGCAGAAAATGGAAACAGTCTGACTGTCCTACTGATGTGGGGACTGGTTAATTATAGCTCTGCTGTAGGATGGGCTACTGGGAAGCCCAGAATGTACTGATTATAATAGAGGATCTTCCATAGGTATTTGTCAAAAAAGATGCAGAACAGTGTGTCTGCTACTATGGGTGTTTTTAAAGGGGTTATTAATATATACATATCTGCTCAAATAAGCATAGCATGACTCTGGATGGATGTGTGAGAAAATGGTAACCTTTAGGGAGTGGAAGAAGGGGAAGGAGTTACGGATGCTGCTAGGATGGAAGGAGACTGACTGAGTGGCTTTTCGCTCTACTTTTTTGAATCAGTGCTTAAAAAATAACTTCTGTGATAAGCATTCTTGTAGCTGAATCTTTGCTTATATCATAATTCCACAGGTAGGCATTTATACTAAAATTAAAGGGCCAAAAGGTATGAAATTTCCCCTTCAGTTTTATTACTTTTAAAGCCAACTGTATTGAGGTATAATTTCCATCCAGGAAAATTCGTCCATTGTTAAGTGTATAGCTGGATGACTTTTATATACACCTGGGCATCACCACCATAATCAAGATATGTAGAACATCTCATCTCCCCAGAGACGGCCATGCAGGTTTTAAGAACTCAGTGGGGAGGGGCTGTTGCAGGCTGGGTCTTGTGTTCAGGGACACGTGTTCAAGCTGAGCTGCAGAAACACAGATGGGGATGTCAGGCGCAGGGCAGGCACTGAGCCGCAGCGCTGGGGCCCTAGCCAGGCAGTGGACAGTACTGACTGCTGCATGACGGGGGTCCCTGAACCAGCTGGAAGGGCTGAATGGTGACGGGCCTGGAAGGCCAGAGGTCCTGGGTGTGCAGCGGCTTCAAATGGCTGATGATCCAAGTGCCAGGAGTGGACAAGGGGCAGAGCTTGCAGGGAGATAGCTTCAGCTTAGGGAAGGAAACACTTTCTAATAATTAGAATTGACTGCAGTGGGTGAGCCTCATGCAGTGCTAAGCTCCTGCTCACCTGGAGTGTCCAAGCAAAGGCTGGGTTTTTAAAAGCAGCCCCTCACCCTTGTTGAGCAGATGGTGGGTTTGAACATCCTGCTGAATCCTCCCAGCTCCAGTGATACTAAAGGTACTAGTTATTACTCTCTGCTTAGCATGCACCAGGCACCAGGCTTAGGACTTCCCAAGGATCATCTCCCCAAGACTTTACAACAACCCTCTGGAATCAGTTCAGTTCTTGCTGTTCCCATTCTATGGGTGAGGAACTTGAGCAGCTGGCACAGGGTCATGCAAAGCAAAGTGGAACCCAAGTATGTCTTGCCTCAGAGACCAAGTTTGTGTCCCCAACAGGTTATCACTCCCTAAGTTGCTGCCTCCTCTGAATCAGGTAGCTTCTTGACCTGTGTCCTGCAGTGGTGGAAAAGTACTAATAAGAGTTGCAACTCAGTGGGGCTCTTAGTTCCTGATGTATAAACCTGGTGGGTCACTTGGCCCCTCTGACCCTTTCCTCATCTGTAAAGCAGATGGGTCACCTGGCAGAGACGCAGGACCAGTGCTGAACTTGGCTCCCCCAGCACCACACCAGTTGACCTCTGGGACCCTCCACCCCCCAGCTCTACTACTGGCATGAGCAACTCCATCCCATCTGCCTTCCTGCAAGATGCACAATACCTAAGCAAACTGTTTATTTAAGAAATTCACAAAGCAAAGACAATGAACAAATCCAAAGAACCCAAAAATAGCAGTACTTGTGGCTACTCCTCTCCACCCCAGCAGGTCCTCACCAGACCCCTGGTCTCCAGGTGAGAACTGACTTGCCTCACTTGCTTGGCCAGATGGGCAGTGGATCCGCCCACTGCCAGCCTGGGTCATTCCTCCTGACCAGGTCCTCCAGAGCCTCCCCTCCAGAATTGTGTGTGTGTGTGTGTGTGTGTGTGTGTGTGTGTGTGTGTGTGTGTGTGTGTGTGTGTGTGTGTGTGTGTGTGTGTGTGTGTGTGTGTGTGTGTGTGTGTGCGCGCGCGTGCGTGTGGTGTGTGTGTGCGCGTGTGCGCGTGCGCACCCCTGGCCCAGGTTCCAGCTCCACTCACTTCTGGAAGAGCTCCTTCCTCAGTCATCTCTTTCCTTGCTGGATGGGTGAGATAAAGAACTAACAGGCAAAGTGCCAGACCTGACTCCCACTTTTCTAAGTGCCCAACTGGATGCCCAGAGAAGTTAAGGGATTTAATTGAGGCTGTGCTGGGCTGAGAACCCAGGCTTTGGGATCCTCAGTCTGGGCTCAGCGTCCAGCTGAGGCTCACACGAGGTGGATGATGGTGGAATCTGCTTGGTGAGGGGAGGCACAGTGGACCCAGCTAGTCCTGTACTTTTATTTTATTGGCTCTCCTCAGCCAGAGCCAGTCCTCATCTTCTGGGTGGTCACCAGGCCATGCCAATTCTATCTTCAGTGTCCCTTCTTCATTCTCACTGCAGGCCCTGCTCTCACCTGGGCTCCAGCAGCAGCCTCGCCCCAGGAGCAGCCACAGGCTCTGCTGGAGCCCCCAGCCCTGGTCGCTTCCTACTCTGGGACCCTTGCAGCCACCCTGGGCAGTAGGCTTGGGCTGCCAGGCCTAAGGCTCAGCTCAGTTTGGGAACAGAAGGGCAGGCCCAGGGGAGGACTGGCCTCCCCAGGAGAAACAGAGCAGCAGATGGCTCGGGCAGCTGGTCTTTGAAATCTTGCAGCTTCAGAAGCAAAAATTATCTGATAGGGCTCTGGCCCAGTTCGCCTCCGGGCACCCGAGTGCTGTCCACGGACAGACACAGCTGTTCTCTGCACACGTGGCCTGCCCAGTGGTGCCCAGCTGGGCTGCTGCCAAGGAAAAAAGGCAGCTTTGTTGACCTCAAGGGTGGATGGGATGAAACAGGCACGGACCCAGCCCACACGTGGGTGCTGCCTCTGGCCAGCCGGACACTTTTCCACAGAACAGCGCCTTGGCCAGGGGCTCCTATGGGCACAGGAGGTCTCTGCCTTCCTGAACTCACTGTTTAGTAGGGGAGTTGACAATTAAAATAGGCCTTCTTTGTTTAGTTATTAAGTCTTCATCAAAAGAGCACACAGAGGGCCATCTTGTAGATTTCTTGAGATGATCACTACAGTTTAGTCTTTTGCAGGAGTTAATCAGACAAATTATTAAAAAGTAAACATAACACTGAGCCCCATTTTTCCTCCTCGGTCGTCACCGGGTATGGAGGACTGTGCTGTGCACCATCCAGGCCGGCACCTCCTCTGGATATAAGAGCCACCAGTGAAGTGGGCTGGAGGCAAGCGACCTTCACTGGTCTTGGCCCTCTAGGGCCCCTTGAAGTGGCCTGGAGACCACAGCCAGCACTGGAATGTGCTGTCTCTGAGGCCTAGCACACGCCAGGTGCTTGCAGTTCGGCATGAGTAAGATCTGGTTGCTGACAGCTCTCTACTCACTCACTGCTCAGCCTGTGCCCGTTGCTCCTCGGGAGAAAGTTTCCACTCCTACTTCCTGTGGGGTCAGGGTGAGGGACCTCACGGTGGGGCTCTTGGCGGGTCAGTTACAGACCTGTGTTACTGGGAGTGGGGTCTGTCTGGGGAGTGCACTTCCTCTGCCACTTCTGCCCTTGTAAGGGGAGGAAGGAGGCTCTCAGCAGTGACCACTGGCCAGGCAGGAACAGTCCCAGAAGCACAGGGCAGGGACTGCATCCCGAGGGGTCAGGGGAAGGGATGGCCAACCCTGTGCAAGGTTGTGACGTGTCCTCTGTTTCAGACAGGAATTCCAGGCCTGGACTGGAGTGAAGCCATCAAGATCCACAAAGGTGAAACCCGCCAGAGTCATCACAACCCATAGCTCCGGATGGGACGGCAGCCCTGGGGCCGGCTTCCAGGTCAGCCCGAAGCTGGTGCTGCAGGGCAAGGGGCTGGGCACCTGGCTGCAGGGGTGTGAGGACAGAGGCCTCTCATCCAGGTTAGGCACTAGGAGTCAGATTCAGATGGTGTAGGATGGCATGGTAGGGACAGTGGTGTCGGAACGCCTGGCTGTCCCTCACAAACAGAAAACTAAGGTGCTTTGTCATTAGCCAGGTGTGTGTCCCCCTAGTGCTGGATGAACTGGGGAGCAAGATGTCTTTTCCCCTCCTAAACCCCAATCTTACCCTTCACCACCGAGCACTAGTGATGGGCCTTCCAAATCCCTGGCATTTGTGTGAGAGAGAGAGGAGAGGAGAGGAGATGGGAGGTGGGAGCCGTTCAGCTTCCTGGTTCTACCCAAAGGCTCAGGGAGCAGAACAGAAGGTCCATGAGCCCTGACGTAATGCAGTGACTCTGCCCGTCGTGGATGCTCCCCCCTCGGACCCTTCAGGGCAGCAGTCCCAACTCTTGGGGCAAAGACGATGGGGGGGCGGTGGAAGTAGAGGAAAAGGCCCACTGATACATGGCCACATTTCATTTTTCAGGTCCCTGAGGTGAAGAAATTCGCCCCTAACCCCTCAGCCATCTTTCAGGCCTCAGCTCCCCGGATCCTCAACGTGTGACTGCCCACCGAGAGGAGATCAGAACCCACTGCTGTCCAGGGACTGGGGTGAGATCTCAGGACCAGACAGCTCCCTGCTGTCAGAGGAGTGGGAAGGGTTCTCCTTTCTCAGCCCAGAACCCCACTCCTCTCTAAGGTGTGGGCAGAACAGAGGCACAAAGGGACACGGCACCAACCCGCTCAACTCTGGGCCCCAGCTCCCTCTTCCACCTCAAGACGTGTGCGGGAGGCTTCGGATCTTTTTTAATTGCCTCCTCTGGCCACTCTTGTTTTTAAATCTGAGGAACTTGATCAACTCTACTGTGAACCAGACTGGTCCCTGGGGGCTAAGGAATATGGCCATAAGAGGTCCCTGAAAGATCCAGTAACGTCCTTGTGGTTTTCCCAGGCTGCATGATCATTTTATAACCTATGGTGACCCAAGGTAACGTCCTTGGATATTCCCGCAAACGGCCCCACACATTCAGGTTGTAGAAGAAATCTTAGGTTATCACCTGCATCTGACTCATGATGATGCTGAGTAACCAGGATGTTTCCCAAAAGAACAGTATGTCAATCATAGGGTTTCAGTTTGAGAGATGTAAGTTCTTTATGGCCAAGATGACCCTTGTTTTAACAAAACATTTCTTGGGATGAGTGAAGTACTGAATGACATTTACCTTGAGGTGGGTTTCTGAGCCCCACATTATATTACTAACTCCAGTTTTGTTCCCTTAACATGCTGATGACTAGAAGGGAACTACTGTACACACTGGCCAAGAACTGGGAGCTTTTTTGGGGAAAGGTGACAAGAGCCTGATTCCCTGAAAGACCTTAAAATGTCATCTCATTGCAGGGAGCTCACTACCTGTTGAGGCGGCAGCTCATTTTGTCTTTGGAAGGCCCTCTCCTGACTTTCTCGGTAAATTCCAGCCGGTGCAGCCACCAGGAAAAAGCCTGGGCCCCTCTTTGCACAGAAGCCCTCGAAACATTTGAAAGACTCTCTGTCCTTTTTAGAGATGAGAGGCACAAGCTTAGGACAGTTTTTGGTAAGGAAACTCCAAGGACTCCCCTTTGGGTCTTTATCTCCCTCCAGCCCACACGGGGCTTAGGCTGGTGAACATTTACTTAAGCCACAAGAGGTGGCATTTGGGTTTTAGAACCAGCTCAGGCTGTGAGGGGGCTGTCCCCTCCGAGGTGCTAGCTCCTAGCTCCGGCAGGCACAGCCCTTCCCCTCATTCCAGCAAAGGAAATGCTCTGAGAGAATCATTTTAAAGGGAAAAGCAAAACCATATGCTTACACAAAGGGTTCTATTATTTCAGACAATGGGTTTGCATGTTAGATGTTTCTAAGAGAAAAGAGGCGGCCTGCTGGGCATTCTGTGAGAAGCAAACAGATTAACTGTACAATCTCAGTTTTTACTAAAATGCAAACATGTACTGTTTAAATTTGTTATTTCTTTAAATTAATTACAAACCGAGTGCCTTCTCATGTCTTCCTTTGTCCTCCTCTTGGGAACAGGACTGTAATGTGTCATGGCTACTGCTATTTCCCTTGGAGGCTCACAGATCTGAGAACTCTCACATTGGCTGCAGTTGCACTGCTGTCCTGTGTAGATTTCACGGAACCCCCCCCCAACTCCCCTCTTTCACACTTACCTGTACCCTGCCGGGCCCTGGGGTGCCTAGGGTGAAATGGCTGTCCTTGAAGCTAGTCTTGGGCTCAAATCTTGGCTTCTCCACTCACTAGCTGGCAGAAGTTTAAGCTTCTGTTTCCGTATCTGCAAAGGGAGGGTAATACCCCCCAGCCTGCTAAGAGAATTTGTGGTTTATGTGCAGGGTGCTGACTACAGTAAATGGCCAGTAAAGCACAGCTGCTGTAATTCTTTCCTGCCCAAGCCCCCTTCCCCTGGGAGCCGGCTTTGTTCTCATCTACAGCTTTGGGCCTCTCAGTAGCCCCTGCCTGTGTCATACCACACAGCCAGAGGTGCCCTTCCCTCCTCAAAGCTGCCCAGAGGCCCACTCATTCGTTTACCACTCAGACCAGACCACTCAGCTCTGCTGCACCTCAGATGAGATGAGCAGGCTGCCCTGGCCTGGCAGCGTGGCCCTGCAGCGGCGGTGGCAGCACCCACTGCCCACGACAGGCTTGACCTCCTGGAAGGTATACTGCGTGCCCAAGAACCTTTTTGGAACGCACCAGAATGGACAGCTTTTCACAAACACCCCAACCGCCTTCCTTACTAGACTTCATTAATTAATAGATCTGGATTCTGAAGAAGAAACCTTCCCACTCACTCCAGGTCTTAATAAGGCCTTACCATGGTGTTACTGGAGTGGCCTAAAGAAGCAACTGAGGTAAGTAAAAGCCTCAACCACGTGGTTACAACTTATCGAAGTCATACACAACACACACACAAAGACAGAAATGCACTGCAATGTTAATAGTGATTACCTTTGAGCCTGGGGAATTATTAGTAATTTAAAAATTTTTTTACACCTTACAGTTTTTGCTAAAGTTTCTATATAATAAGCATTTTTGTATTAACTCTAAAGTTTTTAAAAATAAGCAGCTTAATCTGTTAGCTAATTTCAGTCAAAAGAAAGAGTTTAATATAATTATTATAATTATTCTGTAACCAAAGTTAGCACTGCCAGTGGCTGCCTCGGTCAGCTGTGAGGAGGCACCACAAGGCCCAGGCAGAGGGAAGCCCCTGGGTCCTTTCCTCCGCAGTCAGTCAGACTGAGGTCCTGTCTCTCTCTGTTCTATGGTGACTCAAACCCAGGAAAAAAAATTACAAATATTAATACTTTCATACCTGTGATAACTCCAGGATTTTAGGCCAAATGCTAAAAAGCAGTTTTGAGAGAACCCTGGCCCTGCAGCCCACGCTGGGCAGGCGGGGGACCTCACCCTCTGAGCAGGGTCATCTCCACTGGCCCCATGCACACAGGCTCCTTCAGTCAGTAAGAGGGATTCCCCAGTTAAGTTACTGCCTGTGACACTATCCTTAACTGTCCATCCTGTGGCTCTTGTCAAAACTGTGGCTGACACAAATAACATTCAGGAAGGGGACCTAAACAATGCCCCTCTTCTTCCTCCAGACCATTCAACTCTCTAAAGGTTGCCACTAAATGAAGTCTGGTCCCAAGAAAGCTACATACTTGGATTGTATCACAGGGCTTCCTCCCCGTAGAACTTCTTACCTTTGAAGAACCAAAGCTTTCAAAGCCTTTAGTTCTTAGTAAGGGTGGATGTAAAAAGTGGTCATTTCTGAAATGTTTCTGCACCGTCTGTAATTTTTTAGCCATTGTGATAGCAGATGGTCACAGCAGGACTGTGTCACAGGAGTAACTTCTTTCAGACCTTAGCACAGACCCATTTTATCTTGTCAGACAAACTAGTGTGTTTCTTGGTTAGACAGAAGGAGATGCTCCTCTGTCCTGGCTTCAAGGAGGGTCTGAGCTCAGTTAGTTTTCCTTTGCCCCAAGCTGTCAGAAATCACTATGTCCAGGGCCAATATGTATCTTCCAATTTTTTTTTTCTTCAGATTTTCATGTAACTGTAACCCTTTATCTTAGGTGGCTGCAAGTTCTTTTTGGAAAGAAGTGGAAGCATTCATTTAAATACACAAACAGCTAACCTTTGCCCCATCTCAGCTCTTTTTGACCTAATGTAAGAAAAACCCTGCCAAAGTTTAGTGCTCCAAACTCAGGAAAACCCATCACAAATACTGAAAGATTTATTGTAGATATTTTTGTTACAGTTATATTACACGTTATGATACAAATACATTTGAAACATTGCCATATGGGGACTGTTAAATCATTTACTATTTATTTTGCAAAAAGATAATTTCTTGAGGCTTTCATACCTGTAATAAATGAAGCTGTTGTTGTTTGGATCAAATCTTCTACCCTGTAGATCTGAGTCACCATCCATGCTGAATGAATCTATACACTTACCCATTAACCTTGTTTGGAGAATATCTGACCCTTTACTACTAGACAATTTTCTTCCTAATCCAGGGCATGCCCTATGCCTTACTGAAGAGATTTCCTTCTGCACCTGCAATCCTCAGATGCTGAATAAAAAGGGCAGGTCTCTTGTAGTTGCTTCCCTGCCTTTTCCTGACTCAGACATCCAGAGGACTCATGAAGACATGAATTATGTTGCTTGGATAAGTTTGACTCTGACTCACAGGCTTCAAATTTTCTTGGAGCAGATTCCTAACAGAATAAATACCTCCACACAGATGATGTCAGGAAGGTTGGGGTAGAGGATCCTTAATGAAACAACATCACGCAGGGCACTGCTACCCTTCCTTCTATCCACTTCTCCTCACTGAGAGGGGCTCTGCTTATGACACAATCTGTTCTCACCGCTTCCGAGCACTCACATCCCTTCTCTTGGCTTTGGTAGTCATTTCTCTACCTTTAAGGCACTCACAAGTGTTTGTCCAAAACACTTTTCTTCTTGGGAAAAACTTGAAGAGAAGAACAGGACACCAAGTCCACTGACAGAACAAACTGTCCCAGGGGCTCCCCACCAGCCACTCACCACAGAGTCAGCAGCAGGAGCTCCTGCAGACCACACAAACGGTGTGGAACCAGCTCTCTGCCCGGCACACGCTAAAAGCTAGCATGAGTCTGCCAAGTGCCTGGGATTTGAGGGTGTTGTCTGTTACTAACTAATATTAAGAGCTTCTTTGTTGTAGTCAAACCTGACTTGCGCTGGGATCTGTAGATCCCTTGACAATGCTCTGAGCCTGATTGTAGTAATGCTCCTATGCTCCATGAAAAAAGAATTGTTCATTTTGCAGTTCCCCACAGGCTTTTGTGTCTTCCACGCAGCATCACTGTTTCCTGAGCCAACTCATGTGTGCTGAGTGCAGACCCTCCCAACCATGGCCACTGCCAAGTGCTGAAGCCCAACCCTGCTCTAGGTGTTACCAGAGTAACTGCTGGGGTGCCTGTGACCTCAGCCCACAGAATGGGTAAAATCTCTAGCCTGCCAGACTCATTTACTGCCTCCTAGAGGGAGACTTGGGCCCAAGGTGCCCCTTGGAAGACAGCCAGAGGAGAGAGGCCTATAAATAAGGCCTGACCCCACTCAGACTCTGATGGAGCCTGTGCAGAGAGTGAACAACTGCAAGCTGACAGAGCACGCATCCACTCACGGCTTCACTCCAGAATCAGGAAACAAACTTCTGTCCTAAAGGGATTCGATCTGGGACCAAACACTCTGGTGTCATTAGGTGGAGGCAATGTTTTCGTAGCCATGAGATTCTGAGGCACACAGAAAATGACCTCCTCCCCCAAACAGAAAAGTCATCACAGTTCATGGTTTCGGATACAGCTTTGAGCCCTGCTCTCCCAGGGGCATCTTCATTCCGGTCACTGATCTTCATTCAGTATCCCCATGTGTTTATTTGTGAGGAAGTCCAGAAAAGGAATGTTGCAAATGGCCTGGTGAATATTACTCACTGTAATTTCTTTGGGAATCCTGGTCCAAAAAATAAAGATGTTAGGACTAAATCACTCAAGTATCTGAATAATTTAAATTAACTTATCAAATGGACCATCCTGTGCACAGGTCGTATAGAAGCGGATAACGATGAGTGCAAGGCGTGGTTCAGGGCCAGTCTCGGGGTGGGGAGCGGCCAGGTGCATATTCTCCCTCTCCAGCTCTCTCTTCTTTCCCATTAATTCCCTTGACTCTGGTGAAGACGTGGCCTACCCTCTTCACAGTCAGCCCTATTTAGGGTCAACTCTGACTTCCCACTCACAGGTACGAGATGGATTTTGAGAAGTCGGCTGAATGATTATGAAAAAAAAAAAAGGCTCTAAGGATTGAGAAAAGAGGAAGTAAAGTTGGACAGCAGAGCAGAATGGTGTTGCTGTAATTCAGTCTTAGCCGACTGAATACTGAGTCAAAGCACCAGAGAGCTCAGGGACCACATTTCCTGTCTCTTGGAAAGACAGGAGATGGAGTTCTGCCAGGGCAAGTGTGATGTTAAATGTTCTTATCAAAAGCACTCAAGTCACTGTGTGTCTCCACGGTCGGGACCATGGAGGCGAGCAGGTGCCAAAGAGGAACTCGGCCCACTCCTGGGTTTCAAGCAGGATGATAAGCAGCATTACTGGAACTCCTTTGTTCCCCTCTTTTTGTAAAGACCTCTCTTCACTGCCTGATGTGTTACATTCCTGTGAAGTCTGACATAATATTCCTTTCATTAAGGTCTCTTCAGGTCCCCAGGTATTTTGTTACAATTTTATACATTTATGACAGCCTATAAGCACAATGGAATAAAATAAGCTTGTTTCCTTTGAAAGGAATGCCAGGATGCAGAACAAAGGCCTGCCTATCATTCTTTTAGGGCCCAGGAAAAGAGCAAAATTCAGTGTCCCAATCAATGACAGTTAGAGAGGCTGCAAAGAGCAGTGGTGAGCCTGCAGGCTTTAGAGCAATGAGACCCAAGTTTAAATCTATATTCTATCATGAAACTGCTGGGAAAGCCAGGCAAGATTACCTTTCAAAGCTTGGCTTCCCATTTCTAAAAAGGGAGTAAGAATTCTGCGATGAAAAACAAATCAGGTAATATATGTGATGCCTGGCCCCGAGCTTAACATGAAATGGACACTGCTACTATCTTCAATTGCAAAGAGCTGGTATTTATTCAACCCTGTAACATATCAGAGTCCTACTGAATTGTGTCTGTGCAGTAGAGACAGGGAAGACACAGACCTATGGGCAAAGCTGAATGCTCACAACCAAAAGATTCTCTCAGAACGACCAAGCAGACCCCTGAGTCTGTCTGGCTCTGAGACTGTCCCAAATACTGACACCTCCATGTCCTACTACCTTGATTTACATATGAAACATCTTGATGGGCAACTAAATTGTTAGGAAATATCTGTTGGTCTGATACTGCCAACTACAGAGATAATGGTACCTGTTGTGAGATGCTGCCTGGTATCCAACTGCCAAAGCCTGTCTGAGGATGTCGCTGACCAGCTGCTCCGTAGCCTACAAGAGAGGATGCTGTTATTCCTAAAACGGTCATCTGCCTGCTCGCAAGAAGGGATGCAGCCAATCCCAGCCTATCCCCTAAACTTTAGAGACAACTATATCTAACAATCAAAAGTCCTTAAAAGACACAACACTGTAAAATGATTATAAATCCATAAAAAATGTTAAAAAAAAAAAGTCCTTAAAAGAAAATTAAAGGTCCCAATAACCACGAATAACAGCCCACAATGACAGAGGCCATGATTCTGAGAAATCAGGAACAGGGCTAATCTTCATTAATCAGACTCTATTTTAAGGAGAACAAGGGAGGGTTATCTGTGAGGCATCTCTGCTCCTGGAGGGGATCGGCCAGCTAAGGAACCTGGTCTTGTCATCCTCTCACCAAGGGAGATGAGACACTTGTGGTTGTTTCTCTGTTGTGACATGTGACAAAAGCCCAAGGCTTTGTCACCTCCTAATGCACTAAGAACACTGACTCTCACCTCCAGCTACTTAAAAAGCACTTGAAATGTCATTAAAAAATATCGTTAGGTGACATTAGCACAGAAAATCTTGCAGATGCTTTGACACTCAGAGGAACGTACAATTTAGTTCATTTAAAAATCAGGATATTCAATGTAGTTCCCTGTGCTATACAGTAGAACTTTGTTTATTTTATATATAGTTGTTTGTAGCAATAATTAAAAAAAAAATCAGAAGGAAAAAAAGAAAAAACTTTAAGCCTCAATAAGATGAGAAATCTTACAACCTGTCATCTCTGTTCCATTTGCCCTTGTCCCTTACTCACAGCAGTCTGGGATCCAGACTGTCCTGCCCGGCTGGCCCCTAGTGCTCCAGCCCCTGACGGCAGCTCACGGCCCCTCTGCTGCCAGCAGGCACCCACCTTTAAAATCATGTCCTCTACCACCGATGCATACACGTCCTTGTGAAGCGCCACGGGCTGCAGGGTGATCCCGATCTGGAAGAGCAGAAGGAAGTCACTTATTCCTATTTCCACATAAAAACAAGCACACGTCTCTGATACCCAAGGAGATGTCCGGTTGGAAGAATAAATCTACGAACATTCTAGACAAAATTCATGAAGATGTAACATAATATTCTTCTGTGTAGAAGATAACAAGTGGAAGAATCTGTTATCCCATTTCTCCATGTTTCCGAGTGATGGTTAAAAATGCCATTACAACCCCGTTCTTACCCCCAAATCTCCTTCATGTGAGAACACAGGATCTGCCATGAATTCTAACAGTGGGATGGACACACTGGAAAGCCTAGAATCAGACTCTGAGGCCCTATTTGCAAAAGGTGATGAAGACACACTTGGAAACTGCCCCATTTTTCACCTCCTGTACGTGAAAGCAAACAGTGTCTTTCATCAGGCAGCTGCACAGGAGGCAGACGCTGACGTGGGGCTGCGCTCCATCAGAGGCGGGTGGACAGTCCTCTCCTGTACTGTAAGAGCAGTGCGTGCCAGGTCTACGCCCAGGCAGGGAACTTGGGAGCTATAATGACGTCAGGGAAAGCTTATTGTGATGTGCATCATGAGGGTAAGGCGCTTCTACCAAGGAAAGTGAGAAAAAAGGAGAATAAAAGCAAAAAACTGTGTATATCTATAGCTTCCTTTGCTTCAATTCCATGTTCAACAAGCAACCTCTACACATGTAGTTAAATTTTCTTGCCCAAGGGCTCTGACGTGGGAAGGCAGGTGCCCAGAGAACAGAGCCAGGGTTTACCGGCAGAAGGAAACCACACACCTACTTCACCAGAAGTCTGGTGTCACTTCCTCATGCTGAACATCCACGCACCAGGCGCCTGGTTAGGGAGCCGGCAGCACAGGCCTTACCCTACCTTCTGCGTGATGTCACCAATAAACTCAGAGCCCGGCGTTGGTGGCAGGTAGAATTTCATTTCTTCCTGTTTCTCTTCCTGTTCTTTTTTGATGTTTATCTTTAATGGCTCTGAGAGGCTGAGGATGTCCACCTCCTCCTCATTCTCTGGCTCTCTTTTCTGAAACTGCTGCAGGTCCTCCAGTTTCCGGCAGAGGTTGTCAGCAGAGGAGAATGATGATGGGCACTCTAAATGAGAGGTAATCAGTCTTATGACAGCGGTAGTGACAACAGAAAAGGATTTTCCACCTCCAAGAGACCAAGAGCCTGAGACCCAGAGAAGTGCTAAGTATCAAGGGAACAGACCTTCTTTCCAGTTCCAAAATTCTACAGATCTATATGAGAACTTGTAATTCATAAATGAGGTAGACAAGCACAGAGACAGGCATGTTGTGTTAAGACAAGTGTGATGTTAAGTGCAATCTAAGTCAAAACAGCACATAATTCTGACTCATGCCACCAAAAACGAGGCCATCCTCTCACCCTTCAAATATTAATGACTACACTGATTTTTTTCAAATTTTAAATCTGGAAAATTTAGAAATGCAGTGAAGAAATTAAAAATCACCCGTATTTTCACTGTTCAGAGATAAGTACTATTAACATTTTAGTGTACATCATGCATCCAGTCTCTAATAAGTTGACTTATACAAAGCCCAACAAAGTATTAGAACTTTAAAGCCAGCAGGGGCTCTGGGAATCTTTTTATGGATGAGTAAGTGAGGTCCAGACCAGGTACAAGATGGGCTTAAGGGCCCTGGCAGGATGGTGGTAGTCATCCAGCTCCTGGCTGCTTCTGTTTTAATTTCACAGGGCACTCACAAATTAATCACTCACGTTAACAGAAAGCCTAGCATATGTAAAGTACTGGGCATTACATGTGCTACCTGGTGAAGCATGGAAGTAACAGACATGGTCTCTGCTCTCCAAAGAGCTTAGTTATATAAATCTGACAAACCCTCAAGGTTCTGCTATGAAGTGCCCCTGGAGATCAGGGAAAAGAGAGGCCACCCTGCATCAGGGATCTCAGGAAAGCTTCCTGGAGAAAATGGGACCCGAGCCAGCCTTAAAGGAACCTCCCTGTGCTCCAGGCTCCCTCGGATTGGGAGGTGGAGATTCTGTTTTCCCACAGAATAGAGGTTGAAAGGAGAAAACAACCCTTCTTATTCTTTAAGGTGAAACTCAGATATCCTCCCAGTATCGCTTCTATGCCTGGCTCCCCACCCAGTTGTTCATGTCTTTTATCATAAAACAATTCATTTTATCTGCAGCATTATTAGTTGTTTACACCTGTGCCTCCAAAACTGGGCAGTACACTTCCTAGCTAGGTTTTGGAGATAAGGTAACAGATCAGACATCGTCCCCGTCTTCAAGGAGACTGGACAGACTTGTCTATGAGGGGTGAGTATAAGGTCACAAAGGAAGGAGAAGTCACCTCTACTTGGAGGAAAGGACGTGGATTAGGGGAGTCTTCAAAGAAGAAATGATGCTGAGGAGGGGGCTCCTGAATGGACAGTGTGTCTGCTGGATGCCATGGGCTGGAACATTCCTGGCCAGGGCATGACACCTGGGACATATCGGCAAAAACAGTTCTGCAGAGACTGTCCTGGGGGGCAGGCAGGACCCATGGCCAGAGGTGAGCAAAGGCTCCTGTTCTCTAGGCTGAAGGGAAGAGCACTGAAAACTGCTGGGTGAAGACACCCAAGAACCATGGGGGCTGAGAGATGCGCATTCCATGGAAACACCTCTCGGCCGCTGGTGCTGCTCAGTGGGTCCCGCCAGGCTCACCTGGCTCACTGTCAATCTGTGTCAGTACATCCTCGATAGAGTCCCCGTCGCTCCTCAGGCTCTCGGGGTCAGGTGGGGTGTAGCCGTGGCAACGACACCAGTGAGCAATGTGCTTGGTTTTAAGGGGAGTCAGGTGGTGAAATCTTGGATTCTTCTCCAGTATTTCTTGTAATACTTTTCGCATTGTCATTGCTCTTTGCCACTTAAAAAAAAAATTGGGGGTGGGTGGGGAGAGACCATAATCAAATTCTTCAACTTAGCAGCATGTTCAAAAGAATCACCCAACTGTAAATTACATGCTAACTTGTTAGAATCATTTTTTTCTAAGGGGAAAAAAAATCTCATGGGGTTACTCTTTTTTTTCCCCCCAAGTAAAAGAACTTCTACCTAATGCTTATAAATTTGTAACACCGAAATTCTTGGGTTTGGCCTATAAGGTTTTTCACCTGGTCTCAACCTATGACCTCCCACCTTCCCTTCCTCCCTAGCCTTCCCCAAACCCATCACGCTGACTTTCTCAAAGCTTTCTAAGTACGCCTTTGTACAAGCTATTTCCTCTTATAACCCCACGGTCTGGCATAGTAGCTACCACAATGTAAGTACTTGATAATTATTTGATTTAATTTTAATATATTATCATCTAAAAAAAATTTTTAGAAATTTTTACCATTGCAGGAAAAGAAAGTAGACCTTTCAAAGGCTAGCTACAGGTCTTTGAAGAATAAGATTTTTAACTAAGGAGAAAGTTCTACCATTAAATATTTAACAAAATATGCATGCAGAATGCACATGTTTTTTAGTTATCCTCTCCCACATGCTCTCAGTGGTGGCCTACAGGTCAAAGAAGCAGACGCGGCATTACCTCAGCAGCTCTCCTTTTCCCAATGTTCCAGCCATAATACTGCTCCACAGATTTTGCAGAAAAACAGCTGGCATCTTCACCTAGAATGAACACATTCAGCAAACTCTGAATGAAGTTATTATGATTTAAATGAAATCTTCTTTGCTAGAGTCATGTCCAAAAGTTTCTTTAGACTTCTTTACTGGGTATGTTCCTTACTGGGCAAGTTCAGATGCAATGTAACATACAAGGGCTTCTCCTTAAAAGAGAAAGCATCTCATTCATGTACAGTCAAAACAAAACCCGTCCTTGGGAAATCAGCTCCCCTGGTAAAGAAAGCTTCATGGTAGTAGATTATCTATTAGAACGAGTGGAGATGGCACTCCACTGGGAGCCTGAGACCTGCGATCTAGCCCTGGCTGTGTCATTAACTAAGGAGCCTTGGAAAACCTACATAATCTCTCCCAGCTTCAGCTTTCCCATCTGCAAAATGAGACCACTGAGACAGATGGTTCCTGAACTGCCTTTCAGCTCTAACATTCTGCATTTGTATCTGAATTCTTTAAAAAAAAAAAAAAAAGATTAAAAATCTTTTTCTGCTCAGCTAGAAAAATCACTGTTTACTTTGAACTCACTGTTTACTTTACCTCAAAATGACCCCCTGAACTTCAAGTAAAAAACAAATAATTTCTTTGCTATCACAGCTGGAAAAAAATAAGCAGGGTATTCTGTACATGGCCTATCATTTTCATAGTGAATGTGAAAGGATAATCTGGTTCATCCTTTCCCTCTAAATGCTCACAGTGTTCTTGCTCAAGAGCAGACACCTAAGTATCCACAGGCAATCAGTAATGCCCCCGGTGAGGGCTGTTGATTCTGTCAGAGCAACTGGGGCTGAGAAGTAAACTGTTCAGTCCTGCTAACACCGGGCAGCGACAGATCAGATTTCAGTGCTGGAGGTCTTAATAATCGTGCATTTCTACACAGTGAGTGACAATGAGTGTTGACAAGACTAACAACTCCGGAATCAAATAAAACTGGGTTTGTATCCTGCCTCATGACCCAGCTAGTGATCTTGAGCAAGTTACTCAACTCTGCTTATCCCCAGTTTTCTCATCTGTAAAATGGAGATGACACCATGTATCCCACGAGAGACTGTGATTAAATAAGACAGCAAGTGTAATAAGCCTAAAGAGTCTGGCACACTGCAGGCAAGTGCTAATTTCTTTCCTTATTAATGAACATTAAAAAGGAATGCTACTTTAATTATATACATAATAGATTGATTTATATATGATTTATATACAATAATAAATGTAAAAAATTCCTTCTGCAGATCACAGTGAAAATAAAATACTAACCAACTGACCAAGATACCATGAATTCTAAAACTGTGCAAATGAGCTACAGCTGTAGCTAAAACCACCTAAGATTAACTACCATCTAAGTATTAATTACAATTCCAAGTAATTCAAGTTGACTCAATATCCCAAGTAGTTCACAGCTTAAAAAAAAATGCATTTATACATTCCATATTGTCTTACTTTTTGCAGTGATTAGTGGGATCTTCTTTACTACTGCTGTTAAGAGTTGCTGGATAGTCTCCAAATGGTCTATCCTGAGAAGAATAAATAAAATTAAGGTAGTGAATACACATAGCAGTTTCTAACTATGTGTGTGTGTGTGTGTATATGAATTTATGTATATATTTCCCCTTTCCAAGGGAATTAAAACAATTATGTTGGCATGTGCTTCCTTCCATACATAGCCTTATTTATAAATGAAGAGTATTTAATGCTTAAAAAGTCAAGACTAAGTAAACAAATGAGACCCCAAGAATGACATTATGCAAATCAGATACTTGATCTATAATTTAAAGTTAAATAGCCATATAATCTTTTTGCAGTGAGATTGCCTCTAGAGCAGAGAAGTCTATTATAAAATGCCTATCTCAGGGTTATTATAGTTCATCGGGTCACCTATCACGTGAATGTGGCTAAGTTTCCACTGTTCCTAGCAGTCTGAGACACTTCAAAATAGGCAGTCAGAGGTGGGTTCCCAATTTGGAAATTAGAAAATCTCAGGGAGTATTTTTAGAAGCAGCACTGAATGTGTGGCCTATGAAAAGGCAGCTATTTAAGATCAGGCAGGTGTGTGGATAACTCAGGCACAGCATGTTTACACACCTGAATAATTACATCATGAGGAATTTCATGCCCAAAGACTCAGCAAAGAGAGTAAGTGTTGCAAGCTCAAACGGAGGGAGATCTACAATTCCACCTGAGGCTTCTGAGGTGACCAACGTGTTAAATGAAGACTCCTGAGCTGTGCAGCACATGGTAGTACTTGTTCGCCGCACAGAACAGAAGGTTTCCACCCATTAGAGGGCTTAACTCTGTACATACAACTCTACACATAGGCAGCTGTCACAGGTATGGTTTCTTTTCATAAAAACACTGAAAGCACAACTCCCTCAGAAAGGATTGAAATAATTACTTAATGACATAGTTTCCCAGCTCAGAACTTTCTTCTGTTTTCACTGCTGTCTGACCATCCTGAGAGAGGCAGCCCGGCCCAGGTGTTTCCGGTTCAGTCTTCACTATGAGGGAAGAGCGACAATGAGAGAGCTGTTATGGCGCAATGATGCAAGGACACGTGCAGGCAGAAACAAAAGCTCTTCCATAGGAACTCAGTGAGGAAACTGCCACAGCAGCTGCTGCAGGGACCCGGCCAGGGCGCTGCGATGGCGCCTACCGTCACAGGATCAACGGACAAGGGCAGAACTGTCAGCCTGGGTCTCATGACAAGGCGGTGCAACAAAATGGCTTTTTAGGTATTTCTTAAAGGGCTAACAAACCACACTGCCATGTGAGATCTCACACACACATACACACACACTTGAACAATGCCACATTAAAACACAACGAAGGCCTCTTCTAAGTTCTAATATCCATTTGGATATCAGCTCTCCAGCTAAGTTTATCAACTTTCAGTGTTATCTTAGCGTTCTGAAACACAAGGCAGAAAGCAAAAATCAGACCTGTTGTGCTTGGGAAAATATGAGCTAATCACACGAGGCTTTTAACATCACCGAATCTATGGACGGAAGATCACAATGTCTCAGGAGCATGTGTCTTCCCTTACTTCCACAGTCCTCCTTGACCAAATACTGTGACACACACTCACTGCTTCTGCATCAGCTTCCCTGCTTCAGTCTCTTCCCTTACAACCCATTTAGCACATGAACTCCAGAAAAACTTCCTAAAGGACCTTTTTAGTGTTATTTTCCTACTCAACGTCCTTCAGTAGTTTCCTATAAACATTGGCCTACAAATGAGATCTACTGGTACATATTCCCCTTTATTGTTGCTTAAAACGCATCAATATTAAGGGTACAGGTCAATGAGCTTTACCTATGTATACACCCATGTACTCACCACTCCAATCAAGATACTGAGCATTTCCAGTCTTCAACCAGACTCCCTTACACTTCTGGCAGTTCCTCCCTGCCCAAGATAACCATCTTTTGTCCACTTTAAAATTCATAAAACTGGAATTATACTGTGCATACTCTTTTGTGTCAGCATCTTTTTAGCCATTAAAAATAACAGTGTAATGGACATTCTTAGGGTGGACACATGCATGCGTTTCCTAGAAGTGCATTTGCTGGAACACAGGGCAGATGCATGTTTAACTTTATTAGAAATCGCCAAGCTGATTTCCAAAGTGATTATATCAATCTGTAGTCCCAGGAGCAGTGTATGTGAGCTCCAGGTGCCCCACAACCTTGCCAATAGTTGGTACTGCTGATTCTTTTACTTTTGGTGATAGAACAGCATCTTACTATGGTTTTAACTGGCATTTCTCGATGACTGATGAGGCTGAACAACTTTTCATATTCTTATGAGATATTTCAACATCCACATCTGTGACGTACCTGTTTACATTTCTTGCTATTAAAAAAAATATTCGTGTCAGTCCTTTTCATATTGTTTAGAAGGTCTGTGTATACTCTGGACAAGACTCCCTTGTTAGATATATCTGTTGCAAATATCCTCCAGATGTGGCTTGACTCTCACTCTTAATTTTGTTCCTCTGATAAAGTGATGTTCCCAGTGTTAATAAAGTCCAATTTATCAATCTTTTCTTCTATGACCAGTTTTCTTGTGTGTTCTGCTTACAAAGTATCTTTTCCCAAGGTCAGAAAGATATTCTCATACTCTCTTCTAGAAGCTTTATTGTTTTACCTTCCATATTTAAGTCTATCATCCAACTCAAATTAATTTTTGTTTACGGAGTAAGGTAGGGGCCAAGGTTCGTTGTTTCCCCAAATGAATGTATCCAGTTAATCCAGCACTACTTAGTAAAGAGAACATCCTTTCTCTGCTGAATTTGTCATGAATCAGGTGACAATATATGTGCGAGTCTATTTCTGGGCTTTCTTTTTTATTATTCTGTCTATTCTTGAACCAATACTACACTAGCTCAATTACAGTAGCTTTATAGTGTGTGTGTGTGTGTGTGTGTGTGTGTGTGTGTGTGTGTGTGTGTGTGTGTGTGTGTGTGTGTGTGTATCTATCTGGTGGTCCATCCCCTGGCTTTTTCTTCTTCAAGACTGTCTTAGCTATTCTAGGCATCTGCATTTCACATACATACTTTAGATTTAGCTTGTTAGTTTCTACACACACAAAGTTAACACTGCAAGGATTCTGACTGGGACCATATTGGATCTACATCATTTCTGGGGAGAGAATTAATAACATATCAAGTCTTTCAGCAAATTAATATAATTTATTATTTTTATAATAAATTACTTTTAATTGATTATATTTATAATGGTATTTCATTCCACTTATTTAGGACTTAAAAAATTTCTCTCAGAAATATTTAGTAGGTTGTTAGCAGTTAATTTCTATATAGAAATTACAATGGTTTTTGATGGCACACTGACTTGTATTGCGTGACCTTGCCAATTTCACCGCTAGCAATACATCCTCCCCCAGCTCGCAGTGATCCCAAGACTTCAAGAAACAGAAGGAAGTCCTCAGAAAATGTTTAGATACTCCAGTTCTATAGATGCAAGTATACTCACTTTAATCTGGCACTCAAACAATTACAGAATCATATAATCAGCATTTCCAGGTGGGGACAGCTCATTGAAGAAATGAGAACATATGCTCTCAAACACATACATCATAGCCCCAAACTGGAAACAACCCTAATGTTCACCAACAGGAGAAAAGATAAACAAATTATGGTGTATCCATCCATCCCTACAATGTGGAATACTACTCAGCAACAACACGGCTGAATCCTGAAAACATTAAGTCAGTGAATGAAATCAGACACAAAAAGAATGCACGTGCTTCCACTCATATAAAGTTAAAAAATAGATACAACTAATGTAGTTTAATAGAAATCAGACCAGTGGTAGTCTATGGGGACTAGGAGTTGACTGGAAGGGGGCACGAGGTGATGGGAATTTCTATAGCTTGAATGGGGTGTTGGTTACTTGGGTTTATGCATTTGTCAAAACTCATCAAATGGTACGCTTAGTATCTATGAATTTCACTATATAAAATTTTACCTCAGTTAAAATCAAAACAGAGATGCTCTACCCAAGTCCAAAATTAACGGAATCAGAATCTGTATGAGGAAGGCCTGTAAGAATACACCTACCACTGAGGAGAAATGCTGGCCCAGATTAATACCAATTTTTTCATCAGCTATCTTTAAATGAGGGACTGGCAAACTCTCCTATAAAGAACTAATCAGTAAATAGTTTAGGCTTTGAGGGTCATATGGTCTCAGCTGGAACTAAACCCAGGCTGCAATGCACCCATGGACAATACGTAAATGAGTGGGCATGGCCATGTGCCAACAAAACCTTATTTTAAAAATGGGCAGCGTGACTGCAGTCAGCCAACCCCTGCTTTACATGGCCATGCTGTAAGGTCCAAATGCACCTCTTCTCAAGACTATTATGAGAGATCCTGGAAAGCCTGAAGAACAGTATTTCAAATTCTGACTGCACTGCTTTCTAGCTTTCTAGACTTGGGATGTATAGACTCAATATCTCCAAACTTCAGTTGCTTCATTTGCAAAATGGGCATAATAGCTATCCCGAAGTACTATGGTAATTAGTGATATATGTATAAAGAAGCTAGCATGGTGCCTGGGACATTTTAGGCTCTTACACATGGTGGCTATCAGTACTGTAGATGTTACAGGTGTCTGAATGTGTTGTTCTAACCCACTGCACTATCTCCATCTACTCAATAGTCAGAAATGTCCTCACAGCCAGCTACCAATGGCCAGCCCCACCTACAGCTGCCTTAGCACAACTATACTCCCCAGATGAGTCCCTTTAATTGAGTCTACTCACCCAAACAAATCCTCTGAGTTTTTGCATCTGCTGTTCCCTTAATCTGGCAAGCCCCCTGACCTCTCCACAGCTAAAAATGCTTCACTCTTAAAGTCCAGGTTATAATCTGTGTCCCATACAAAGTTCCAAACCTTTCCATTCTGCCACCTTCCCTGACCAGACATCCTAGATTGAAATATTTGAGCATTCATCTTCCAGATCACTTAACCTGCACTTATCAATCATTGCTTGTTGTCTACTACAACTCTCTTCAACCTGATTGTAAGTTATTGGAGGGCAGAAATGATGCTTTATACATCTCTGTATTTCTCTTAATGTCTACATATAAACACTCAACATATTTTTGAAGTGACTGATTCACAGATGCTGAAATTCAAGGGACTCAGATTACAGTAATATTTTGCATAAACCTTCTGGGCAAATAAACTGTGAGAACCTACATACCTTTTGTAACAGTTGCTGGAGCAGAGCTGGGGACAACTGTAGTTGGGGCAGCTACAGGCAGAATGGCAGGTGATTTGTTGGTAGAAAATGACTGAACCACTAACAGGCAAAATAAGAGGGGAGGATATAAGAAATACAGAAATTATTTTAATGAAAATGATCTAACTCCTAGATCATAGCCCCACTGTAGTCTACTAGCACAAAAATAATTTCAGTGCAATAGAAATGGCAAGGTCCTTTTAAAAATACTGTGATTGATTGACAAGGTGGGCTCTTTATTAATAGTACCAGAGTAACTGAGCTGTTACCTTCAACCATGGAAATGGGGGCTTGTCACTAAACTAAGAAAATAAAAACCCAATTAACCTGTATTCTCATAAATGCTTAAAATGTGCCCCTCTACTCAACTTTAGAAATGGGCAGCTATTTAGAAGCCAATGGATCATTTGGGTTTTACTTTCTGTCCTCGAGTTGGTGCCAGGGAGCACAGTGACAGCTCAAGGGCAGCTGTACAAGGGAGAGACAGCCATCAACTGATGGACTACGCACTTCCCCACAAGGGAGACCCAGAGACAACCACACCCCAGGGAGAGGTGAAGCACTCACCTTTATTCACAGGCATCAGTATAGTCTGCACACCTCCAGATGTGTTTACACTGAGAGGTTTGAGCTGGCTGGGGATCGTCAGGACAGCCTGCTGGGGATTGGATTGACTGGAGTGAATCTTTAACAATCCTAAAATAAGTCGGAAGATAAGGCCAAGCTGAAGATCAGATGCTTCCTTAAAAGTTCTGGTCCTCTCTAGCATTTATATTTTCTCACAGGAGGACATTCTTAGGACAGGTATCTTTTCAATAAAGAAAGAGCTGGAAGCATGAGGCAATGGATGCAGATTTCTCAATGAAACTATAATATGACACTAATGATTTAGTTTTACCCTGCAAACAAAGTCATACAAAAATGTCTGGAATAGCAAAAATAAGAGAAAAGTCACTCACAATCTTACTGCAGAGACAACCAGTATCAATATTTTGAGGTAGTTCTTTTCCGTGTCTATTTCCTGTGACAATTTATTTGTTTTGTATATAGATGCAATACGTACAAACTGGATGTAAAATTTTGTACTTTGATTTGGCTAATTGTCATTTTCCTACTTAAAAACCTTCTCTGGCTCTGGACTGCCAGAGAATGTTTCCAAAATTAGTCAAAGGATTCAGAGTCCATTTTAATCTGGTCCTAATTTATCCACATCTCCGCCACACCATCCCTATGCATCTAATACTTCAGTCTGTCCACTCACCATGCCTTATAATCTCTACCTCTGTGCAGCCCTTATTTTTCAAACATCAGCTATTCTCCACCTTTTTTTCTAAAAAAGGGTCATTCTCTCCCACTTTCCCTTAAAGGTAATTTCCATACTCCCATTTCCATTACAAAAGTATTCTAGGCATTCAGAAAGCCAGTAAGAAAATGACAGAGAGTAAAGACAACACAAACATGTTTTAATATTCAAGTACTTAAAAACAGCATCAGAGGCTAAAGATACTTTAAGGCACTGGAATGTAGTTGGTTTGAGCTAAGGAAAGAAATAATCTTAAATACTTTCAAGAACAAAGCCTTAAACAAGAAAATCTTTCTTTGTAATAGATGAATGTTAGAACAGTCAAGTAGTAATTACTGAGATGTGCCCTCAGAGAGCACAACAATGACCTGGTTTCCTCATATTTTTAAAATTCTTATTTTTATCAAAATTCTTATTTTTATCAGTTGAAAAGTAAAAAAAGTGCTAGAAGGCATAAAACTAAAAATAGCCATCCTTTGCTCCAACTCCCTGTCCTCATCTACTTTCCCAGTAGCATCCACTTTTAATCCTTTTGGTCTTTTCATATTTATCTCAGCATTTTTTAAAAGAATGTGTATACTGTAGGCCTTGATTCATTTTGATGTAACTTTTTTTTTTAACTGAAGTATAGTCAGTTACAATGTGTCAGATCTCTTGTGTATAGCACAATGTCCCAGTCATGCATATAAATAATACGTATATTCGTTTTCATATTCTTTTTTATCAGCGGCCACTATGAGATATTGACTGTAATTCCCCGTGCTATACAGAAGAAATTTGTTTTTTATCTACTTTTTTTGGTATATAGTGGTTAACATTTGCAAATTTCAAACTCCCAAATTTACTCCTTCCCACCCCTTCCCTCCAATAACCATAAGATTGTTTACTATATCTGGGAGTCTGTTTCTGTTTTGTAGATTAGTTCATAGTGTCCTCTTTATTCTTTTTCTTTTTTTTTAGATTCCATATATGTGTGATATCATATGGTATCTTTCTTTCTCTTTCTGGCTTACTTCACTTAGAATGACAATGTCCAGGTCCATCCTGATGTAACACTTTGATGTTACACACTGACTTATTAGGGTAGATAAGCATTTTAAGTAAGACATTTATATCCTCTCTTCCCTCTCTTCCAATACTGTTCTCTATTAATCCAGAGACCATCATGATACTATGATTTCATTTCATTTTCTGGAGTTAATAATTTCCTCCTTTTTCATCTGCTTAGTTCTCTTTCAACATCTTACTAAGTCTTCCCAAATCCTTCAAAAACGGTATAAACCACCCCTTAATACAGTTCTCCACAAAGTCGAACCTCCTAAATAATTTACAGTTTCATTCTTTTATAAGAGTTATCCTTCCTGGGGCTCTCTGATCTGCTCCACTTTGGACTGCTGCTTCCTAGACTGGCTGCAAAGCTGTCCGAGGAGCGTCTTTCACCATCACCCTAGGAATCCCTTTGCCTTCCTTCTATGGTGATCCTATTTTTGTCCTCTTTCTTGGTCTATACCTCCTCACTCCGGTGAAACATGTATTTTAGTTATGTCTTGAGACAGGGTCATAGAAAGTACATTTGAAAAGTTGCCTATTAGAAAATATTCCTACCCTCACACTCAGTAAAGATTCTATAGAATTCTAGACTGAAAGGAATTTTTCCCTAGAACTTTGAAAAACAGTATTCCAGATTCCAGCAATGCTACTGAGAAGGCCAATGATAATGTAATTTCTAAACTTTTCTGCTTATTTTTCTCTCTGACAGCTTTTAAGCTCTCCTCTTTGTCACTGGTGTTCTGATTTCACAAACAAATTGAGCCTCCGTGTGAGCCATCTTACACTCACTGTGCTGGACACTGTGCCTTTTGAACCTGGAAGTTCATGCTCTTCAATTCGGGGATAAACTGTTTTGC
This sequence comes from Camelus ferus, assembly GCF_009834535.1. Classification (NCBI taxonomy): domain Eukaryota; kingdom Metazoa; phylum Chordata; class Mammalia; order Artiodactyla; family Camelidae; genus Camelus; species Camelus ferus. The sequence continues at coordinate 71,436,377 of NC_045696.1, forward strand.
TTCTTCGATCATTTCCTTCCCACTATTTTCTGCTTTTTCTCCCTGGAACTCCTTTCAGTCTGATGTTGCCAGGACCCCCTAATATATCATCAAATTTTCTCTCTTAGTGTCTACTTCTTGGTCTGCTCCCTGCTTCCACTTTGTACTCCATAGTTTAGTCTAAATGCTGTAGCCAGTGATCCTGTTAAAAGGCAGATCATGTTACTCTTTAGCTTAAAATTCCCCCAATAGCTTCCTCTGAAGTAAAAATCAATATTCTTACAATGACCTACAAAGGCCTTATATGATTGGACCCCCACCACGCCGATTGCACCTCCTAGTACTCTTTCTCTAGCTCATTCTGCTCTACTCACAACCATGGCCTTGCTCAAAATAGTTTATAATGCACACAAAAAATTTAATTGAAAAAGGTTATATTATACCTCAATTAAAAAAAAAAGAATCCACATACACACAACTAATGGTCAGTAGGAAGCAGTTTGATTCTCTTACGAAAATATACAGAAAGTTTCAGGCAACTAGAACTTAAAGCAGGGAGACTTCATTTATTGCATGTTAAAAAACATAATCAGACAATCAGAAAAAGGGAGGGCATTCATTTCTTATAATAGTAATCCCTTCTATTCCTACAATTTCTACTCCAGTGCGGCTAACACAGTGCTTCCAAATAGTCAGTCAGCCGAGAACAAGCACTCCCCATAAAAAACTTGGTTGATTTTAACTGGGAGGTGGAAATCATGGGAAAAACAGATCAGCCTTAATCTTTTGGTCTCTAACTACCCAAAAGGCAAACAAAACACAGGGACTTCGTTTGGGTCATGTAAGGAATGTAGTGATAATAATAACAATAAGAATACCCACAATCTTTACCCAAAGGTACTAAGGTGTGTGTGTACATACTTATATGTTTATGCGTGTGTGCATATATGTATATGACATATGTATCACACACACACACACATATATATTAGTGATACTCAGTTTTTTTCTGTATACTAGTGCCAGTTGGTAAACTGTTATTAATCTGCACCAAGGCAATATAGACATTAAGAGTATTCAAAAACTTATGTAACAGCAGGACTTTGCTCTGTTATTTGTATTGTATTTTACAGAAGTATCTGTCTATACCGAATTGCAGAAAAACAAAGTTTGAGAAGTAATGCTGCATATTTTATCAGTCTCTGGCATCTGGGACAGTACAACGTAATAAAACACATTAATATTTGTGGCAAAACACGAATATTCATATTAAGTAGTCAACAGAGGTCAGACTTTGCCCTAAAATTAGTTATGGGGGAAAACAACAACAAACAAATCTTTGTTTTTCAGTCTTTTGGATTTTAGAATTGCAGATAAGGGAATGTGGCTAACAACGACGATGACGCTAAAATGGTAACAGCAGCAGTTATTCACATAAAGGATACAACATACTAGATGGTATTCTAAGCGTTTATATATATTAACTCATTTAATCCTCTCAACTTTATGAAACGGGTATTAGGCAATCTGGCTCCAGGACCTGTGCTCTGTATAACCCAAAGAAGTAAAAGGTACACTTTTCTGGGACCACTGGGCTAGGCACAGAGATAGCATACATCTTAGCCGACCTCAAGTGTGTCATTCTAACACTACCCAATATAATAAGAACGGTTAAAAATCATGACCTGGAGTCAACAATGTTAATTTATATTTTATATACTTCGTTTATGAAAGTAAAAAGAGATGTCTGATGTTTTACAATGAGTTCCATTCAAAACTGATGATAAATACTCAGAAGAATTCTAGATGGCTAATGTTTTATTATATCATTTAAAAACTGTTATTCGTAGGAGGGGTGTGGCAAGGGTATAGCTCAAGTGGTAGAGTACATGCTTAGCATACACAAGGTCCTGGGTTTCTATCCCCAGTACCTCCTCTAAAAATAAGTAAGTAAAACCTAATTACCTCCCCCCACCAAAACAAACAGACCAAAAAAACTGTTATTCAGTCCATAAAAACATTTCAGACTTAAAAATTTACACATAGATTTTAAAAAAGAGTAATTTATCTAAAAAGCAGCTATATGGAAAATGTTGCTGAGTTAATGACTTTTAACAAGTTTATTACACAAAATATTGTTTAAGATCTTTCAAAACCACTCTAGCCCAAAGAAGGGAGAGACAAATAACATTATAATACAACTGACCTGATACTGTGGCCTTTCCAGAGATGGGGTTTGGTGTGGACACCAGGGATGTGGCGCTGATGACAGAGGGGGCAGTAGCCTTGCAGGTTCCCATGGTGGCCTGGCTGACACACACTTGTTGCTGCCCGGAAGTTTTCATTACAGAACCTACAGTAGATGATGAACTGGGAGCCGTTCCTTCTGACTGCTAACCACAGGACCAGAAATAACAGAAATTAAGAAGAAAGCACTGTAACTTACTTAGAACAGTGAATGCCACACAGCATACTCAATAAATATTAGCTGTTATTACCTATCAAATGCCATGTCATTTAAAGACTGCTTCTCTAATTTGGTGGTTTAGATTTCACAGACCAGGGTTATTACCACATTAAAAATAATTCATCAACTATTATATCACTTATAAAAGGATATTTCAACACCTCTCCTCCAAAAACATAGAGGACTTAATCTCATAATGTAAAACTGGAATAATATGAGCTTTATTAAAAACTCAGTATATATTTTACAGTTTGTCACATTATTCAGCAAATATCTACTACTGGACAGACACAGTGTTAAATGCTAGGGCCCAGAGGCAAAAGCTCTCAAGGAGGAGAGGGTGACTGAGCTGTGATGGATGCTGCAGCACAAGTACTACTTCAGCCTAGGGATGGGCAGGGGAGAGTATAGGGAAAAGCATCATGTAAAAACACTGCACTTTGGGGAAATCTTCAAGATTCAAGACAGGGAAAGGGGGAGATGAAAGGGTGTTTCTTGGCAGAAGTACAATAGCAAGTAGAAAGTCAGAGAGGCATGAAAGAACACTGCATGTTCAAGAAACTGCAAAGTAGAGTGGTATGAGTAGACATTCGAGGAGAAGCAGTAGGTGAAGCCTGAGAATTAGGCAAAATCAGATTATAAGAGTCCTTGGGATGCCAAGACAATTTAAAGGGGAAACAGATTTTTCAACAAATGTTGCTGGGCCAACTGGGTACCTACATACAAAAGAATGAAGTTTGGCCTCCTGTCTCACACCATATACAAAGGCTAACTCAAAATGGACAAAGACCTAAATGTAAGAGCTAAACTAGAAAACTCTTCGAAGAAAACATAGGCTTAAATTTTGTAACTATGGATTAGGTAATGTTTCTTAGCTGTGACACCAAAAGCATAAGCAATAAAAGAGAGAAGAATAGGTAAACTGGACTTAATCAAAATTAAAGTTTTGTGGTTTCAAAGTGAAAAGACAACCCAGAGAGCGGAAGAAAATTTTTGCAAATCTGATGAAACTTTTTATCTAGAATATATAAAGAACTCCTACAACTCAATAATAAAAAGACAATAAATAATTCAACTAAATAATGAGCAAAGGATTTGAATACACATTTCTCCAAAGAGGAAATACAAATAGCCAGTAAGTACATGAAAAGATGCTGAATATCACCAGCTGTCAGGTAAACACAAATCAAAACCACAATGAGATAACACTCCACACCCATCACAATGGCTATAACAACAACAAAAATGGACAAGAACAAGTTCAGCAAGGATGTGGAAAAACTGGAACCCCTCATATTGCTGGGGCAGGGAGAGGGGGTATCTAAAATGGTGCAGTGTATTGGGAAAACAGTCTGGCAGGTCTTCAAAATGTTAAACGTAGTTACTATATGATACAGCAATTCCTTCCTAGGTATATAGCTAAGAAAAATGAAAACATACGATTTACAAAAACTTGTACATAAATGTTCACTGCAGCATTAATCATTATAGTCAAAAGGGGGAAATTACCCAAAAGTCCATCAATTGATGAATGGATAAACAAAATGTGGTATATCCATAACACTGACTTATCATTCAGCTATAAAAAGGAATGAAGTACTGATATATGCTACAACGTGGATGAACCTTGAAAATATTGTATTAAATATAAATACTGTGGCAGAAGCAGCCAGTCACAAGAAAGTAGATTAGCAGTTACCTAAGATGGGGGGAGGGAGGAAGGGAATGGGGAGTGACCACTATTGGGTACTGAGTTTCTTTTTGGATTAAAAAAAAATTCAAGAATTATATAGTGGTGATGGTTGCACAACTTTGAGAATATGACAAAACCCACTGAACTGTACACTTTAACCTGGTGAATTTTATGGTATGTGAATTAATTTCAATTTTTTAAAAAAGAGCAATATGGTCCCAACATTAAGTGTGCCTGCTGAATATTAGCTTTTCACTACTTTTATGCCCCAATATGATTTTCTACTATCATGCTACTTCTCACCTGTTGGGCAGGACCATTTGCTGAGAGGGCCACAGCTGGGGAAGTGGCAGTTGTGATAACCCCTCCTGCTACTCTCAGCATTGTGGTTCCAGGCTTTGAGAGCTGTGAGGTGGCTGGCACAGACTTTAATGTGCTATCAGATATTTTCATCAGAGATGCCTGTCCCCCAGCGGCTGCCTGCAGAAACAAAATGGGTTGGAGTAATAATGTTACCCAGGCTAATAAGCAAAATTCATTACTTACCTATATATGCCCCCCAAACAGAGCATCCCCCAAAACAGTCTTGCTAAATGAAACTATATGAAGTATTTGTGCACTTTCCAACAAGCTCTCAAGTTTATGACTTTTTAATACAAATGTTCCTTTACCCATGATGTAGAATAAGCTAATGAATGCATTTGCAAGTCACTATTTGGCAGTTATGTCTTCAAAGATACCAAGCATTTGTTATTACAATAACTGAGTCCAAAGTGCTTTTAAATGTACACATAATCTTTAGACATGAAAACCTAACCAAGGGCCAGATTTAAATGGTAAGTTAATGGTGCTTTAGGCTAGTAGTACAGGTTTAGCATTTTAGTACCAGAGAACCATTTAACAAATTATATTTTAGTGGTCTAAGTCAAGGCACAGCAAACTTTTTCTGTAAATGGCACGAGTAAGCATTTTTGGCTTTGCAGGCTGGCACTCTATTGCATGAGAAGTCACGATTAGAATCCAGTAGAAGCCATGGCATTAATTTGTATTGGTGTCTCATGCAAATTAAAACCACAATGAGGTATCACTTCATACTCACAAACATGGTTAGAATTAAAAAGAATGATGACCCTCCACGTTGGTAAGGATATACAGTAACTGGAACTCTCCCACATTACTTAAGGGAGAATCAATGGTACCACCACTTAGCAAAATCATTTGTCAGTTTCTTATAAAGTTGCTTATAAACATACACTTACCCTATGACCTAGCTATTCTACTGTACAATTTATACAAGAATGTTCATAACAGCATCTTTCATAAGTCGAAAAACTGAAATCCCCAAGTGTCCATCAAAAGAATAGTCATACAACAAAACATTACTCAAGAATAAAAAAGAATAAACAATTGATACACATACGGAAAAATCTCAAAAACATGTTCAACAACAGAAGTTAACATAAAAGGTTATATACTATATAATTTTATTGATAGAGACCTAGAACAGACAAAAGCTAATCTTGGTTACAGAAACAGAAAAATGGTGACAGAAAAAAACTGGAAAGAGAAATGAAGGTATGTTTTAGAGTGATGGAAATGTTCTATACCTTGACTGGGATAGTGCTTGCATGAGCATATATATTTGTCAAGACTCATTGAGCAATCCACTTCTAATCTGTGCATTATTCTATATAAATTTTACCTTAAAAGGCAACAGTAAATGTCTCAGCTATGGCAGCACAGAAAGTAAGTCACTGCTCTGGCTGCAACATAAGTAGGTTGGGAATATTGGCTAAGATTTTAAAGAACTACCTAAAGAATTGTGAGGCCTTATACCTGTTTGAAATAGCTAAGAGCATTTGACCAAGGGGAAATTCGTACTGAAGGAAACCAAATGCTGGTTAATTTGAAAAGATCAATAAAAACTGATAAACCTCTAGCTAGGCTGATCAAGGAAAAAAGAGAAGACACATAATTACCAAAATCAAGGATGAAAAAGGGGACATCACTAAAGATTCTACAGACATTAAAAGGGAATATTAATAATTAATAAGAGAAAATTATGTATAAGTTTATGCCAAGAAATTTGACTTACCTGTAATGAACATATTCCTTCAAAGATATGAACTACCAAATCTCCCTCAAGACAAAATAAATAACCTGAATAGTCCTGTATCTATGAAATAAATTGAAACTGTAATTAAAGACCTTCCCAATTAGGAAAACTCCAGGCCATTATGGCTTCACTGGTGTTCTCTAAATAGTTAAGGAAGAAATAATACCAAGTCGACATAAACTCTTTTCAAAAAAGTGAAGATGGAAAAGTTTCCAATTCATTTTGAGGCCAGAATTACTCTGATACCAAAACCAGACAGAAATTACAAAGAAAACTACTGACCATATAATATCCCTTGCAAAAATTCTAAACAAAATTTTACCAAATTAAATCCAATAATACATTAAAAGAGAATAACATATCACAACCAAATAAGAGTTTATTCCAGGAATGCAGGGTTGGTTTAACATTTTAAAAATTCAATGTAATTCACCATATTAACCAAAAAAAATACCGTATGATCCTCTCAACAGACACAGAAAAAGCTTTAGACAAAAATCTAATATTCACTCATGTTTTGAGAACTGCTGATCTACATATAGCCATAAAAAGTGTAGTTTGTTGATAACGGTATCATACTATCTTAACCTTCTATACCTTGTTTGTTTCATTTGGCAAGTTTTTGAGATTTAGCTATAGATTCTCCTAAAGATGATTATGATATTCTTCACAACCTAGTTGAAATTCCCCATCATTATTCTTTGGCTTATACTAAAGAAGCTGTAGAAATAGTAAACATTTACTTAGTATATGGATACTGTGACTGAAATCACCTATTACATTATTCAGAATCTCCTATATGAAGTCCCTCCAGAGACTTTTTAGAATGAAGTGTCAAGAAAATCTTTGTTTCTCCTAAGAAAATATTATGCAGTTATTTTTTTTCCTCTCACAAATAGTACAAATTTTATAAATGATCATTCTTCTCATTTTGCTTTGGCAAATTTTATTAAATATATAGGGCATTACTGTTTGCACACCTAAATAACTTTCTGGTCTTAACTTCTCATTCTACTTGTATTTTCCCAAATCTTAAGATTTTATTCTTATTTTTCTATACTATTTTATTGCTTATTTTCTTATGTAACCATAATTTCTTTTTGGAAAGAGATAAGCTATAAATATTTAAATAATGCCATAACTACCACATACTTGGGTGTGTGTGTGTGTGTGTGTGTTTGTATGTATTTACCTGGGTAAACAAAGTAGTTTTTTGTCCAGATATGACTTTTAATGTTTGCTGTCCTTGTCCAGATGACGTGCCGACTCCCAGTGCTCCTTGGACCACTGACCCCGTAGTCACCTGTTTTCCAGATGTTTGGGGTGATGGCTGGCCAACTAAAAAAGTGCCCTAAGTTACAAACAAAGACCTAATTAGTAGTTTGTTAAGTTCAAATGACTTGTTCTGATCCTCTAAATCACAAGGTCCCATATTACATGTTAAAATCCTCCCCTTCAACTCTGCAACTCAATGAAAATAATGGAAGAGAACAGCTCTGCTCTTAGTGTCACTACTCATAGTTATACCCCCACTTCTCAAACTTTGCACTGTTGTTACAGAGCAGGCTGTTAGAAACTCAAATTTTACAATCTAGTCCTCATAGCTGGATTTAATCTTTCAGACTGATAACTATCCACTCTTCTCACTAAGAACATCTGGAACCAAAATTCCATTACCTTCCTTAGAAAGGAGCTAAGACTCTAGCGACCAGGGGAAAGAAGGCAGAAACCTGTTCCTAACCTTGAATCCAACCTACCTCCAAATACCATAACTTGATACTATCTCTGTGGTTACTTCTGTCTAGGAGGAAACTTTCACCAGCACATTAACACTATTTCAAATCCATGAAAGGCAACAGCATAGCAAAAATCTCTCAGAAAGATCTGTTTAAAAAACCCTATCACTAGCTTAGCAGAGAAATCTTTGATGAGTTACGTAAGTCTTTCTGAATCTCCAGTCTCCTTGCTTTTCTCTCAAAACAAAGCAAGGCCAGAATAATACAGATTTCTAACATGGTTCAAATGTTAGTACTGACCCCCTGATCCTAGAGATGTAAAGGTAAATCCACCATAATTCAAGGCAGTTATTAAATAACTAAATGATTTAAACGATACCAGTCACAAATGACCAGACCTGAGGGGTCTGCTTGAGGATGTAAGATGTGTATGTCAGGTGCTGGGATATCCCCCCAGGGCCAGCAGGGCTTTGGGCTCCTCCTGTTCCTCCTCCTCCTCCACTGCCACCACCACTGCCGCCACCACCACCACTGCCTCCTCCACCACTGGCAGCTGAACCAGACTGGAGGTCTGAAAATACAACGAATGACAGCACCATCATTAAAAGTATTAAGACTTAACTGAAAAGACAGATGAGTCCAGAGAGATGTTTCCTTCACAGCACCATCCCTTCCCTTTCTTTTCCTCCTTTTTTGTACTACACCTGGTTTGTGACTGAGAGAGGACTTCCTAGTGCCGAAGACTGAAATGTATTTACTTTCGACTAAATGACAGTTGACTAGTTCAGCTCTGAGTACTATAATGAAGAACTTATCTTTGACAAGTGTTTTGGCTTAACTGTAGGACATCAAGAGAGAGTCGATACATTTTCTAATCAAGTGTTGATTTTAATCAACATTTAAAATGCTCAGAGAAATGCTCCCAAACTTTTTGGCATCTGATTCAATTTCACTGAAACTACTGAATTTAGAGTAATCTTACAGTACTCTCTCTTTTCTGTCTCCCTGTGCTCTGGAAAAAACTAAGACTTTCTTCGTATTTATATTAACTCCAGGGTCCCATTCTTCTTCACTTTTCAAATTCCACTTTAAAACCTTTGGACCCTTCCTTTGCTTTTTTGGTGACATACATAAACTAAAATCTAAGTAGCTCTCTGGATGAATTTTGGAATACTTATATTGTCTTTGTCTTACATACCTAAATTTCTGGCACACCACTGCTCAGGTATGAGGAAAAAATACCTGAGGGAAAGTGTGGAAATCACCCATTATAGTCCGTAAACAACATGGTGACTAGCTTTTGAAACAGAGTCCCTGTAAAACCAAGTTCCCCTGCCAAGTTTTAGCAATCTCTCTATCCAAAACTTTATTCCCTTTCCTGTCCCCTCTGACCTGTACTAAATGAACATTAGTCAACCAGAGTCAGATGACTAAAATTGCTGTTGTTTACATTAATGTACTAAAACTGCTATTGTCGATAACATTGCTATTGTTTCTCCAAGGCAAGATGAGCTAAACAGACCCTTGAACCATGGACCACACCTGGTCAGAGAATCATAAACCAGAGACATCCTGACTCCTGAAACTATGATTAAGAAATGTCACAGGATGATGACTAATCCTAGTTTCTTTGTTCTTCCCCTTCAAAATACCCCTAACTGAAAGACCAAGCTGGAGTTGATCTGAGGCTTATCTCCCACTCCCTTGCTTCGTGTCCTGCAATAAACCCTTACTTTGCTGCAAACTCCCACTGTCAGAAATTGGCCCAAGACATAGAGACAACCTAAATGTCCATCGACAGGTAACTGGATAAAAAAGCTGTGGTATATTTATACAATGGAATACTACTCAGCCATAGAATAATGCCATTTGCAGCAACATGGATGTCCCTGGAGAATGTCATTTTAAGTGAAGTAAGCCAGAAAGAGAAAGAAAAATACCGTATGATTATCACTCATAGGTGGAATCTTAAAAAAAAAAAGACAAATGAACTTATATATAAAATAGAAAGAGACTCACAGACATAGAATACAGATTTGTGGTTGCCAGCGGGCAGAGGGGTGGGAAAGGATAAATTGGGAGTTCAAGATTTGCAGATACTGACTGGTATATATAAAATAGATAAACAAGTTTATACTGTATAGCACAGGGAAATACATTCAATAACTTGTAGTAGGTCACAGTGAAAAAGAATGTATATGTATATTCAAGTATGACTGAAGAATTGTGCTGTATACCAGAAACTGACACAACATTGTAAACTGACTATATCTCAATAAAAAAAAAAAAAAAGAAAGAAATTGGCTTTCTGTTCCATGGGCACATGAGCCCTTGTTCAGTTACAACTGCAACTGTGTTTTGGCAAGAGTGGCTAATTTCTTTTTTTTTTTTAATTTTATTTTATTGAGTTATAGTCAGTTTACAATGTTGTGTCGATTTCTAGTGCACAGCACATTTTTTCAGTCATACATAAGAGTGGCTAATTTCTAATGAACCTGACTGCTGTATCAATTATACTCCTGATTCAGATGGAAATAATTCCTCTTACCCTTTCCTTTTCAACACTACCCAAACTGTTTCTGTCTATATGTCAAAGCAAAAGTTTGGATAAGTCTAGATAAACCACCTAATTTCCTTGGGGCTTTAAATACACTACACGAAGGCTGAGCATATATTTCTCTTGCCATCTTCAAACCTAGCAAATGAAAGACGCACATCTAAATAATGGCAAGCAGAGACACTTGATTCCAACCCTATTCCCATCTCCTTCAAAATAAAAATAGGCATCCAGCCACCTTCTCCCCAGGTGTCCCCAGTTTCCACTGAAACGCAGAACTCCTTTTTATTTCCAGCTCACACAGACAGCTTTCTCCCAACACAGCCTCAAAAGCCACACCTCTCCTAAGACTATGATAATTTAACTAGAAGTGGTTTTAAATAATGTGTATGTTTTAAATCCATTTGGGCAAATGCTACCATTATACCATGAAATATCTATGAAAATGCTTCCTGAAACAGGTAAGAACTGCCCATCAGGTGGAAGAGATGAACATACCCAGAGACCCAAGAACCAAAAGATTTAATGATGGACTAACTAGCATTGTTGGTAGCCCGCAGAATGGCGCCTTGAGGGATCAGCAGCAGTTTTCCTTTTCCTGAAGGGTTCTTGCTGTTTGTAGTAAGGTAGAGTTTAGTGCCAGGAGGCAAATTCGCCAGGTTGGCCAAATTAGTGGCTGGTAGCTGCAATGTTGCCATTACTAAAATGATAAAGGGAATAAAGGAAAAAATAAAGAAGAAGAAGAAAAACTGTAAGATAAGTTGAAACTGAGGGCAATGCTATCTCTAAAATAAAACACACACAAAATAATAAAATACTTTTTCAAAAATACTAGCATATAATAGACTGTAAAGTTTGCTTCCTAGATGCACTAGGCTTTAAAGGCTGATACTCTAAATCACCTTGCTAATTTAAAATTTTACATACTAGAAGAACCTGCTACAAACTATGAAGAAATTTATATCTGTATATAAATAGGATAACCATATGTCCTGGTTCGCCCCAAACAGTTACAATTTATACCTATGCCCCATTGTAATTATTAATAGTGACTCTTTTTACTCTCAAAAGGACTGTGGTTTAGACAATCAATGAAATAATCACCCTCTCTATGGATAAATACATGTTTCCCTCCCATTTATTTAAAGCTCCCTTTATGGTCAATTTCCAATAATCGATGAATCTACTGATTCAAAATAAGACTTCTAGCCTCCCTCACTTTCTAAGAACTAAAAAATGCTAGCATCAACAAGTGGCACATATACCATGAAACTGTAATTCATCTTTTAAGGTCTCACCTATGTCAAAGAGTATGTGCCCACCCCTTAGAATTTACTTCTCGATGCACATGGCTATAAAACCTCTAAACATGAGAACTTTGTGCAGTTACTGTGAATTCAAATCTCCATGAAATGAAGCCTATTAGAACCACGTGAGTTGCCATGGACAGGACTCTCAGCCCCCTCCCACCTGCTGGACTATATGTGCATTATCTGTGCAAAGTTTTGGGAAGCAGGAAGCCTGGAAGCTGACCCCAGATATCAGGGACTCACACTAACCTGAGTGCCATCCCTTTCCATTATGACCAGAACTAATCCCACAGTACCCTACTGTGCATCGCAGCCACACCAGAAGTACAAACCTCTCTGCCACCCACTACTGGGAGTCCCATCTCCACAAGGCTAACAGTCCCTGATCTGAACACACCTCCTCATCCCTTCCTCCTTCCCTCACTTTCACCACGCCCCCTAGGAATTCCTGCTGTGATCATTTCGCCCTCCAGAACCTCAACCTCCTTGAACACTATCTCTTTTTGTGGTAATTAAATCTGTTAGTCCTTTGAAGATAAGACTTTCCCAGTAGCCCCTTAGCTAGGGGCTATTTTCTATCTTACCTCAATATCTTAGGGCCAGGGCCAGGAGAGGAGCCTTCCTGCTCCCCAGTTTAGCTTTCAGACCATTATCACACCTCACTCCAGAAAAAAAGCCCTGGCTCTTTAGAGGCTCATATTTGGCTATACCATCCTACCCTCTCTTTTCTGCTCTCATTTACTGAACTCCCAAGCCACTTCCCCTCAGTTGATAAAGACAGACTCCTGACTCAAAGTCTTGCTCTCTATTCTAAAGACTGTCCTTCTCAGTGACAGCACTGTAGACAACTTATTTAATTCTCTGGCTTCTCAGCTGCTTGATCTTCCAAACTCCAAAGATCATTTCTTCCAATCCATCTCACATTTTTAATGCCACAAATGAACTTTGTCATCACCAGCAATTCTTGATCTCTGAAATATTTATTTTGGACATCTACTACCTTCGATCCTTCCAACTCACTGCAATAATTCTTCAGGTTCTTTAAAATTATTAAATATCTAATGGCTCAGGTATATTTTTTTCATGCCCTCGCCGAAACAGTACATCAAGGACTAAAATACAAAGTGTTTAAACTTTCATTTAGTAGAGAATGCATTAATCAAGTATCTTAAAATGCTGCTGGCAAATGACCATACCAAGATTTTAAGTCATATATAATCCAAAACAGAAATGAGGACAAATGAGAATTCTTCAGACTTAAAAGGCAGTATTAAGAAGTACCTCTTATTTTTACTATTCTTTTTAAAACGCACACACACACACACACACACACACACACACACTTAAAGCAAAATCCTTACAGACCTCTATGTAAAACATTACATGAAAAAGATCAACATGTTTTTATATACTCCTTATAACGTCAACCTACTAGGTTTTCCTAGACAGAACCAACTAGCAAATACAATCACTAGCACAGAGCATTCTGGAAGGGGCTGCTGCTAAAAGAGCCCCCAGTTAGTATCAGTTACCTGAACCCTGGGACCCACTCTTCTGAGGGCCAGCAGCAGTGACCTGAGCCTTGGTTAAAGTCTGCACTGGCTGAGCGACAATTGTTCCTCCACCTCCACTCACAATTGCCTTGGCAACTCCTTGGGTCACAACTTGCTTTGGACCAACTGCTTTGGCGACAGATGAGCTGGCCTTGGCTACAAGGATCTGGCCACCACTGATGGCCACAGCCTGCTTCACTGTTGAAGGTAGAGTAGATCCAACTGGCACTCCAACAACCTGTTCAAAAAAGAAGAGAATCCAGCAGTGTTTCTTATCCCAGCCCTTTGAGAGCTCTTAAAACAGCATGGTCACTCTGTTCCAGCAAAGAACAAAGTCCTAGATATAATATATTGAGTCTAATTCAATCATCTAGGAACACTACCCATGATAGATGTAAACAGCAATATTTCTTACATTTCAGATACTATTACAATAAAAAGTTACAGCTTTTGTCTTAAACCCAGCTAGTATCTATAATTTATTTTAATGATAAAAAGTAGTATGTGTTTTTTATAGAAGACTTAGGAAATAAAGAAATATAAAGAAAAAATTCTACTCATCCAGAAATAATTGCTTAATATTCTTAATGTAGTATTTATTCTTTTTTAATGTACATTTTAAAACAAAGATTAGAATTATGCATAGTTTTGTAATTTTAAAAATAAAACATATTACAAGTATTTCCAATGTTAGCATTTTTTCAAAAACATTTTCAAATGACCAAAAAATAATGCAGTAAAATAGATATACCATAATCTATGTAAACATTTCACTACCGTATGGATATAGTAGGTAGTTTTAAACTTCAGATTATGCAAAAGTATGCAATAAACACTCTCATACATGAACTATAAACTCTACCATACTTTTAAATACCACCCCTTCAGTAATCCCTTCTACATTATCCCCATTCAAAGCAATTATTTATCTCTAGAACTTCTAAGAATTCACACCACTTACTATATAGTATAACAAGTCACACCTCTTCCAACTGATTTTTAAGAAAAGTGATCTTTTTCTATACCCTTCTAATCTCCCTTTTCTTGAAGGCAGACATTTGGTACAAAAAGAAAAAGTGAAAGTTAGAAGAATATTTAACTGAAATTTTAAAAATCCTAGCACCCAAATTATGAAAGTTAGAAATATCTGGTTCTAAAAATACTGTAAAGTGAACTCTTTCAAGAAAAAAATTCTATGGAGCTCTTTTAAAACAAAGTCAACAGTAGGATGCTCAATTAGAAGAAACAATGTAATTAATGTCAAACTGGGGCAGCGTTTCCCACTCCCAAAATTTTTATTCTGTAAAAAGAACTTCTCACCAGAAACTAGATAAAAAGACTTTTATGGTTATACAAATGGCAAAAGATGTGTCTTCCAAAGGCAAAAAAGATCAAGTAGGACATACTTTTTCAGCCATCACATTGGAGGGGAAAATTTTAAAGCCTGATCAAAACCAAGAACTGGCAAGAGGAAATGGGGAAACAGGACCTTCTGTTCACTACTGGTAGAAAGGTAAATTTGAACAGCCATTCCAGAGAGGTACTGGGATATCTACTAAAATTGAGAATCACACACCCCATTGCTGTAAGCAATTTTACTTTTAGGAATATATCCCAGAGAAATCTCAGGCATATGCTCAAGGGAATAAACACAGAATGTCAGGGGAGAGGGGATAGCTCAGTGGTAAAGTGTGTGCTTAGCATGCACAAGGTCCTGGGTTCAATCCCCAGTACCTCCATTAAAAAACAAACAAACAAGCCTAATTACCTCTCCCCAAATAAACAAACAAAAAAATAAATACAGAATGTCCAAGGTAGCATTACTTGTAATTACAAAAAATTATAAACAATCTTAATGTTTACAACATGTAACAACATACTTAATGTCTATAGAGGAATGGATAAACTGTGGTATAAGACAATGGAATGGCACACATTAGTAAAAATGAAAAAATTGGAACCATATATATGTATATGTGTGTATATATATATCAGCTTCAATAGGCTTTGAAAGTACAAATATTGAGTGAAAGGGGAAGTTGCAGAAAAATATAAATATTTTTAATGTAAATCTTCAAAACACACAAAGAGCGTTACATGTGACTTATGGCTATGCACTTATATAGTAAAAGTACAGTCTAGAAAGCCACACATCCAAATTCATGACACTGTTGCTTTGAGGAAGAACAAAGTGGGCTTCAACTTTACCAGTCACATTTTACTTGGATTAAAAAAATGATTTGAAGTAAATATGAACATGTTAATTGAGGGTGGGGGATATATGGGTATTGATTATATTATTCTCTGAATTTTACCTAAATTTTAGAATCTTTCCAAATTAAAAAAGTAACAGTACTTAAAAAGTAGAAGTAGAACAAAATGATAAACCATATGTGACTAATGAATGTGATTTATAAGTTAAATAATTACTAAATTATACATGGTCCTTTTCCAAAAAATGTGAATACAGTAAAATACACTTGCCATGTGCTTGGACTTGGCTGATGTCAAGAAAATGATCTCCTAATCAACTGTTACAAACCAGTGTAACAAAGAGCAGAGAGTATAGGTTTTTATAAGCAGTCAGACCTGCCTTCCCAGTTTGTTCCACCAGTTAGTAGCTGGGCAGTTATTTAACCTCTTTGAGCTTTAGCTGCCTCATCTATGCAATATGGATGATAATATTTCTCTCCTAAGATAAAGAGGCATAAATAAGAATTAATTTATAAAACACCTAGCCAGCATGATGTACACAGTAAATCACAGTTGTGGCCAGCATGACACTTGTTACTGTAACTGAAGAATGGCAATCTATGAGGCTACATGGGGAGTGAGAGGACAGAGAGCCAAAGGTTAAACATCTGTCGCAGTCTTCAGCATTTGGCCAAGACGACCTCAAACCCTAGATTTAGTTAGTCAAACAGAAATCAAAGCAGATAACATCTGGTATCTGCTTTAAAATATTCTAGGAAGAGAAATAAGATTAATAAAATGCTGATAATTGATGAAACTAGGTAATGGGCATGTAGGATTCATTATAATAGTCTCTCCACTTTTATGTACATTTAAGGAAGGAGAAAAAGAAAAAAGGAAGAAATAAAAGAATCAAAGAACCAATAGTGGGGGGTGGGGAAGCAAGTTCATCTAGAATGGAGAAGAGAAATTCTCCCAGCTATCCTGGCTTGGTTAAAACAATCCCTGACAATTATCTAAATCTCTTTATTCCAATGATATGAGCCTCATTCTACATGCAACAGTGTTGCTGTGGCTGCAGAGCTGGGCACACTCACTCCCCCTAGAGACATGGAGGTTCACAAACTCTTCTTACTAGTCAAGAACTTTTCTGTGCATTTACGAAAAAAATGTTTCTTAATGCAGAAAAACATTTTTGAGGTGTGACAGAAACTGCCAGTTGAACCCAAATATCTGTTCTTTGCTCACTAGTAACAGCTCCCAACTTTCAGCTAGGAACATGGACACACAGAATACTGATTATATTTCCCAACCCCTTCACACCTAGGTTTGACATTGATTTCTGGCTAAAGACACGTGAACAGAAGTGATGAGTGCAACTTCTGGGTTATGCCTCTCCCCCACACCCCCTTTCCCTTCCCTCTGCCTGCTTGTCAGAAACATGAGATGGTGGCATGAGATGAAGGGGCTCTCTCAGCCTACAACCTGAAAACCAAATTCTGAGGATGACAGAGCAAGAAGATCGAATCTAGATTCTTGATGATTGTGGAATCAACACACAGAACTATCTACTGGTCTTTTATGTCTGAGAGAAATAAACTTGTTTAAGCTTCGGGTTTGGGGATGTCTCTGTTATAGTAGCTGAACTTTTTTCCTGAGATGTCTTTTCATTTCCCAAATATATCAAACTTAATAATCCACTGCATAAGCTAAATACATGTAATCTATTTACATGTCCCTAAACTGACAAAGAAAGCAAAGATCTTAAAGGGGAAAATAATATATACATGTGATATCACTTACATGTGGAATCTATTTAAAAATACAACAAACGAGTGAATGTGACAAAAAAGAAGCAAACTCACAGATATAAAGAACAAACTAGTGATTACCAGTGGGGAAAGGGAAGGGGGAAAGGCAATACAGGGGCAGGGGACTAAGAGGTGCAAACTATTACATATAAAATAAGCTGCAAGGATAGACTGAACAACACAGGAGATATAGCCAATATTTTATAATAAGTGCAAATGGAGTATAACCTTTAAAAATTGTGAATCACTATATTGTGCACCTGTAATTTACGTAATGTTGTACACCAACTAAACTTCAATAAAAAAAGAAAGAAAATCATACATACATGGATCTATTTTAATTTCTTTCCCCAAATCCTATGCATCTGATTTGCTTTTCCCTCTTTGTGCCAACCTCTATCCTCACACTCAACTGCTTCAAAATGTCCAGAATATGACACACTCAATCTCTCTAAGAACCAAATAAAACATGGTGTCCTAGGATGGACACAGGAGGGAGGTTTTTATTAGCAGAGCTTGTCCACCAGGAACAAACTAATAACAAGATGAGTAACTTCACCCCCAACCCCCAATGCCTGTTTTATTCTAAAACACTGAGGAGAGTGAGGAAGTCTGGCACTCTGGGGAAAACCCTACACACAGCTATCTATGGACACAATGAAGTCTCTTAAGTAGGACACTATAACCCAAACTTAGCTTTTTTATTTTAAACAATACAACATTCTGGCCTAGAGCCTGAACTCACCTACCAACTGTTCTCCTCTTCCCTTTTCACAGCACTTCTCTCTGCATTTAAAATCTCCTTCTAGCTTCACCAAGTAGACACCTTTATTCTGTATTGTTATAAATACTTTATTTTGGTTCACGCTTTGATTCAGTGTTTCTATTCCTGCCCTCCCTGTGCCTTGTACAGACCTCTGCAAGTCAGAATCTACTTCAGCAACCTGAAGGTGAGAATTCTGTATATGTGATTTTCCCTCCAGATGCTGAACAATACAGTCCTTACAATTTAGTTCTCAACGATAGTAACTGATACATGGTACTGCTGCATATATACATAGGACTCATTCTTACAGCAATATTAGCTACTATCACTGATAAAGGATGATCCTTTATACACAATGACTTCTAATTTTCTTGCAACTCTGAAAGGCAGAGGGTGTTATTCTCTTTTACTAGATGAAAAAACAAGGTTCAAAGAGGTAAATTTGCCCACCGCACACAAGTTAATGAGTGGCTGGGAACTGAGATGTGTCACAAGCTCTAATTCCAGAGCTCATGCTCTTTTTATTGTTCCACACTGCTTCCCTCCCACATCAACCAACTAATCCCTCAGCTGTCTCTTTTCATGTCAAAAGCAGAACCTCTGTCTACTGTCATGAAAAAGATAAGCCGTGTTTCTACTGTGCCAAAGTTGCATGGAAGGTAAAACAGTACCATTCTGCTCGCCCTTCTGTCTTCTGGCAGTTTCTCAGAGTGCACCTCATCAATAACTAGGGACAGTCTGTGCTTGCAGACAGCTCCTTATCTCAGGTCCAAAGCATGTACTAAATTTCCTGGATAGACATGCCTTTTCTCCTGCTCTGCTGCTTCTTTGTAATTTTTTCACACTCTTCTGTAGCTTTTCTTACACTTTATTCAGGGCATTCAAGCACAAACCTATCTATTTTCTCTTGGTACTACACTGCCATTAGGTAGGTGGCAGGGTGACAAGAAAGCCAATACAGTTGTTCAGCATTACCGCGTGAGTGGATTTGCAAAATGGAAAGTGGCAAAAGTGACAACTTATCAGAACTTCTGAGCATAAATAGCAGTGCTCTGTTGATTCAAAGACCTAAATGAGTAATACCACATATTTCTAGGTGAAGTAAAATAGATTTTGAAGAACATATACAGGATGTGTCTGAGTACAAAGTCCAGATGACAATAACTGATTCATGAAAGAACTTCGACAAAATGCTCATCCCTGAGGTTAAAAAAAAGAGAGAGAGAGAGACAGCACCAGGAGTAGCTGTCTTAGTGATTCTGGCTATGGAAGTCTCAAAAATCAAATTTAATGTTATAGTTCTAATGTTCCTAAATTTGCCTAACCATATGTCAGTAGGAGAGCTTGTTAAAAATCCAGATTCCCCAAGAAGGACCCCCAAGAAGATTTTGATTCAATAAGTCTGAGATGGGGGCCCCAGTATCTATATATTTTTAATCATCAGATGACCAGGTAAGTTTTGGGAAGCAGTTAGTGAACTCTTATAGATTTTAGAACTGCCTATAACCCTATGAGTTTTCCTCTCAGTCTATATGTAGCTATATGTAACCAAACTATCTAAAACCTTTTGTATTTTAAAGTTAAAAAACAAGTACTTCACATAATATTCTTAATAGCTTTAGAATGTATCTGCCTTAAAATTGAGATAGTTTAACTCTGGATGTTCTTAAAGCATGCTTAGGTTACAGACAATGGCTCACAAATTTTAACAGTTCTGGAATGGGGAGTTTTGGAACCGGTAGACCTGTGTTCAAATTCTGTCATTTATTAGCTAGAGGCTCTCAGGGAAGTTGCTTAACCTCTCAGAGCCACAGGTTCATCATTTGTAAAGTGGGAGTGAAAATACCTTGCAAAGTTGTTCGAGGATTAGAGACACTATATAAATAAGAGCATGACATACTTAGGCACTCCTAAGCACAATGGTTGCAGGAAAACATGGACCGATATTTTATAGTTCTCCCAACACATAAATTCCTCACACCTCCAAATTATAAAAAAAATATAAAACTCTCTAAAGAGCCAAGAACCATTAAACACAGCCTGGACATCACACAGCCTGGACATCAGAGGTGCAAACTACAGCACTCGCCTATCAGAAATAAACAAGTAAAACAGTGGACCTCGGTCCTGTCAGTTACCCATTTCAGACTTGAATCAAGTGGAAAGTAGTGTCCATGATGTCAATCACCTTCCCTGCCAGGCCGATAACATAGTGTCCCTTTGCCTCTGTGAATGTCCCTGGCACCTCTGCAAAACATGCCCTTGTTCATCAGTGACTACTGCAAGAGCAGAGGGGTTTAACATAATCTGAGTTACTTTTCCAAAGGGGCTGTCACCCACAGGTTTTCCTGGGATCAGCAACTCTTAATCTTTTCAGTACTTGTCAATTATTTAGGCAAACAATTTTCATTGACATGTTGATCTCCCCATCCCTACCCAACACAAACCTTGGAAGGCTGAATCTTCGGTGACTGGGCAGTCCCTTCTCCAGCAGTCAGGACCTGTTTTTGAGGGGACACAGCTATCATGTGACCCCCTTTCACAGTCACATATTGAGGGAGTGGTGACTGGCTGGTGGCTCCTGTTGTGGGCACATGAGAAGCTTCGCCAGGTTCCTGTTTGATGATTACCTTGCAACAAACACGATAATGACACTGAATAAACATCCATGAAACATGCTACTAACATCTGGATCTATTCTGTTCACAGGAATTAATGAATTAATGAAGCCTGGCTTATTAGAATGACTCCAGGAGAAGGATAAAAATACTGCTTAACTACAGCCCACAACAGCTATTAAAGGGACAAAAAGTGGGATGTGAACTTGTGTATCTGCAAACTCAACCTTGTGATTTGTTTTAGACATTGGTGACAAAATGGCAGCAGAGAGAAACACACTGTGCTCTGTGAAGCTCCCTTCTTGCTGGACTCCAACGGCTGCCCCGTGAACACCACTAAAACAGTGGAAGCATGTCTCAGAAGTAGGATGTGGTCTTAGAAATGAGATGTACTAAAAAGTTCCATGTTGTGGGGTAGCATCAAGCAACTCCAACACTCCACAAAAAAGATGATATAACAGGACCATACTGACTTGTGGAATAATCCTCTCATAAATACTCACTTTTGTGAAAGCTCCGAGTCCTCCAGTTATAGGTTTGGGGCTTTGAACTTTAGGGTGACTCCCAATCGGGCAAAGAGGTGGCATAGATGCAAACAAAGAATCCTCCTGCTGTGTTTGTAAAAATACAGATTGTACAATTAGGATAAAGTGAGTGATTTCAGACACTCACCTGTGTCATTCAATACAAATGTCATTCAATACAAACCTGTGACATTCTCTAGCAACATACATACCCGAAAAAATAAAAAACAAAAACCAAAACAAACAGCCCAAAACTCTTTGGGATCTTCCAAGCCCTTACACCTGCATTTTCATATTATTTTAGAAACCAATTCAAAGAAAGGTTATAACTTGAAAAGAACCCACTCATTTGTGCCCCACTATATGCTGCAAAGACTACTATCATATTACCTCTAATACCTGGTTGACTTGTTGGTTTCATGTCTGGTTCCCCTGCCAGACGCTACTAAAGGACAGGTACTGTACCCTATTTCTTTTCTATCCCTAGGGTCTAGGCGCTAAATAAATAAATGAATGTAAAAAGGTACTTAGGTGTTTCAGTATATACACCTTTTTAACAGTACTCATAACTTCATTTACCATTACTCCAGATAAATACCCAGGACACAGAGGGAAATTTTTCAGTAAGAATTTTAAAAATCACACAACATAAAGAACAATTAGCAAAAGGAAAGACAACAAAGGTCAAAATTCAAAATTATCGTCATCTGTCTCTAATTCTCAAATACAAAATGTCAGTCTCAGAGGCAATTTTCCAAAAATACATGTCAGGGGCAAGAAACAAAGTTAGGAACACTGCTTAACTTTGTAACGAAAAGATCATCAACAAACATGAAAAACACATGGGTAGACAATTAAGACCTTCAAGAGAATTCTTACAGTTCAGGCATTCACGTAACACAGTGCTCACAGATGACACGGAATTTAGAGAAAAACCTCTCCTTGGACCAGGAAACTATTTAATAACATCACCATTAAGTGCCTAAGTATAAGAAATGCTGTGTTAGCACTAGTTATGTAAAAGATGATCTCTGAATTCTCAGAATTCTCAAATAGGAGTTTCTACCTCAGAGGCTCTAGCCTTAAGGCAGCCAAGACAATGACAAATAAGCTGAATAACTAACCCAACAGGCAGTGACTGTCCTTTTGCCAAACAGTGAACAGATACCGAGCACTCTGATCTGAACAAGTCAAATCACATTTGGAGTTGTAAATTTCAAAAGGACTGCCTACCTGAAAAAGGTGGGGGGGGGGGAACATTGTGCAAAGATAAGAATTATTACTTTATAAAGAAAAATTTATAACAAAACTGTCCAAAAAAAAAATCATAGTTTTCAAATAGATACTGAATGACTGACTGTTGAGAAACATCTTCTACACAAGGAAAAGATCAAGGGTAAGGTAGGGGACGTTGGAGTACATGATCTTTATTAGCTTGAAGATTGTACTTTATGAAATCTCCATTATCAACTTACAAATTCGGGCTGAACTTAAATGAACCATCTTTAGAAACTAGCAAAAGTGCAATTAAGAGTGTTACCTTGACAGCAGATGTCACAAAACTACTTCCATGAATTTTAGGAACTGGGGAACCTGTTCCTTGGGAGGCCTGAGAGGCAGTAGAGAGCTTGCTGGTAGGACTTCCTAGTAAGCAAGGTAGATTTAAAGTTAAAGTACAAACAAAGTAAAATTTACAAAATGGAATTTTAAAGCCATTTTTCCTCCACCCTCCCCTTCTCCCCACAATTTTTCATTTTGAAGGATTTGAAAACTCACAGCCATGAAATTATTATAGAGAAAACGCAAATATCATATGATATCACTTACATGTGGAATCTAAGATATGATACAAATGAACTTATAAAACAGAAACAGAATCTCAGACATAGAAAACTAACTTATGGTTACCAAAGGAAAAGGAAGTGGGAGAGGGATAAATTGCGAGTTTGGGATTTGCAGATACAAACTATTGAAAATAAATAAACAACAAGGTCCTAGTGTATAGCATAGGGAACTACATTCAATATCCTATAGTAAATCATAATGGAAAAGAATATAAAAAGGAATATATATATGTATAACTAAATCACTTTGCTGTACACCAGAAACTAATACATTGCAAATCAGCTATACTTTAATAAAATCAAATTTAAAAAAAAAAGAAAAAAACATGTAAGGATTCATTATATGAAGCTGACCTTCACCAACCTAAAAAGGGACAAGAAGCTAGTAATGAAGTGTAGAAGAATGAGTAAGTAGACATATATTCTGTACTTAAATAAAAGGAGATCCTGTAACATAATGGTGCTGGTTCTCTAACAATAGCCAAAGTGTATGAATTCAAGTGAATGCTAGCTCCTTCAAAGTAGTTTCACTAGAAGGTTAAACCTACTCTAAAATGCTGCCAACATCAAACATTTTATACTCCACCTGTAAAACTGCCTTTAGAATGAAAGTAAGTCACATTATCTGCAGTCAACAGTAAGTCAAGATCAAAAATGATACTTGGTCAAGATCAAAAATGGTACTTGGTCACTAACTCCATCTACCAAACTTGCCTGCAAAGACTATCGGCTGATTCCTAAAATTAAACATCCTCAAAAGACACCTACTTGGCATCCTTAATGTATTCAAAAGGGAATCTCTAAAAGCAGCATTTTTTAAGGGAGTTCCACAATTATAATCATTGTCAAAGGACATAACTTTTCCAAAAGGCTCAACATACATTAATGTATGTTAAAAACAAATAAGGTTAAAAAAAAATCAGTCTCATTACTTTATCATCATTTCTTTTTTCACTCTTTCTCTTAATTAGAAGTGAAAGCTACAGGAAACCTTAGATTTAGGAGCATGTGTTTAAACAGTTTAATTGAAGGGAATAAATAAAAATAATGTTAGTGAAAGTACTTCAAAAAAATCTGAAAAGCACTCTGTGTTTATAAGAGGTTATGATGATACACACGGTGAATCCAAAGACTTCTTATTCTTACTATTAGAGTTTTGTTGTTGTTGTTGTTAATAACTGCAGAGGTTCAGTTTCCCTCCCACACTCAAATTTTATCTCATTCACAGAAAAGTAGAGATAATTTTTTTATTTCACTGGAAAAAAACAGCTATGGCTCACAAAGCTATTCCTGTTTTAAGCTTAATTTGGAAAAGTTAATAGCCATGTTGTCCAAAAAACATGCTCTTCAAATGAGAATAAAATCAACTTTTTTTTAAAGAAAATTAATTATGGCTCACTTTTAATCTTTAGAAATTAAGAAGGAAAACTTGGGTAAATTCCTAAAAATTTAACTTATAAAAAGTAAATCTTCCCTTAGAAAAACAGCACTGGAGTTACTCTTACATATTCCCTCCTCTTGTTCATGGCTGAAGAGTTCATTCTCCCACTATATGGCCACTAAGTCACGCTAGGATTTCATCTTCAAAAAAGATCAGATCTCTGGGATTGCACAAATACTGTTCAAACACACACCTGCAGTAGGAGTTGTGGCTCCAATAACCTGCCCTGGCTTGTCCACGATAACATAAGGATTATTAATAACAGAACTGGAGGTGCCTTGCTTCACATGGACTGGAGTGGAGGTTGGGGTTCGAGGCAATGGTGATGGACTTGGGGTTGATATAGGGGAACCTTTATTAATAAAAAAAAAAGAGAAAAGAGAAAAAAAATAAGCTAAACAAAATATGTATTCAACCCATATGAGAGGATGCTAAAGAAAATGGAAGTGAGGCAGGGCCACTGGGACAAAGGTAACATACTGGGAAGACAGAATGGGACTGTACGTTGAGAGCAGCAGCAGCAGCAGCTGAAGCCAGGTATTAATGAATTTCACTCTCTACATCCTTATCCAAGGACCACTAGCTGCAGCAGCACGGAGCTTGTCAGAAACAGATTCTGAGATCCTACCCCAGACCTACTGAATATAAATCAGTATTTTAACAAGATCCTCTTGCAGGCTTAAGTTCAAAAAGCAGTGCTTTATGTAAGTGTGGAACTGCTGAAATAACAACTTGGGCTGGTTGTTACAATACTGGTTATACTCGAAGACACTAAAGTTAGGGAGGAAATCACTTACAAGTGAACAGCTAGACTTAGGAACCAGGAGGCTTGAGTGGCAATGAATTTTCATTAGGAAAATACAAAATTCAGCCACCTAAAACAAAACTCTCTCAATATCCATGTGACAGCCACAATCCAGAGATTCATGTTTCCAGAGAATACTCTCAAAGGTTACCAATGCACCACTAAACATCCTCAGCTGTTACTGATCAACCTTGTCACCACAAATTTCTCAAAACTTCAGACTACTTTATATGTTCAGCCTATTCCACCTCTGAAGCAGCAGGTTCCAAAAAGCTTCTAACTGGTAGGTAAAATTATACACTCTTTAACTTTCAACAATTTCAAGAACTTGGATCACATTTCTTGCTAGCTATTTTTAACACTGAAGACTCTCCCTCCCCACTCTTCATTTAAGTATTATAGAGAAGCCTCTCATGGCCTAAATATTTCTATTGACTCTTTCATGTCTTTTCTGAGCCAAAACTATAAAGCATATTTTTACTAGAAGTTCACCTAACATAAATGCGAAACTGTTGTGAACCAATGGACAATTCAACCTCAGTGAAAATGAACCTTCAGAATTGCGTACTGATCACAGGATTGAGTACATTTCTAGTGTGATTAGAGATTATAAAAGACATTCCAATCCCAAACGAATCCCAATCCTTGAAGCTTAACTCCAAACCAAAAGGCCTCTAATTTTTTTTCTATCACTGGTCATTCTGGTTTCCATATATAACCCCAAAACTTAATTCCTACTTTAGTTTCAACCATACGTCCTAACAAACATTTTACCTGTGCTGATTCTAGATGAAAATTTGACTGCTTTGAATTTAATTTCTTTCCTCATTCCAAAATTGTTTCCACATAAATGACTTTTGTTTTGGACAGCTTTGCTTTGCTAATACTCAGTAGTGATTAGCTTGCTTGTTAACCAAAAATCCTGCTTTTGTTTAAAAAAAAAAAAAAAGCAAGCAAGCCACAGTACTTTGTCATTCTGACAATTTTTAAACACACCAACCTCACATACATCATGTATACCTGAAACAATCTTGCAGCTCATAGTGATAGGCTGGAAGGATTTTCCAGGTGACTCAGGATTAGGAATCTGACTTTGTGGCACAATTTTACAGCTTGACGCTATTGGCTGAAAAGCTGAATTGCCATGAGAACAAAAGGTAACCTTCTGGGAGGCTGTCATTTTGGTGGGTGTTCGTTCCAATGAAGATGGCAAAGAATAAAATGTAGTGTGTCTCTCAGCTTCAGCACTGGCTGGGAATTCTGCTTGAAGTAAAACAAACAGTAAGTCATCAGTCACTTTGAAATAATAAAACTTTACCCCACTGTTGGAAAAGAATGAAATAATAAAAATCTCTTATCATTTTAACAACTATTTAAACCATCTACCAATACTAAAATAAATACAATCGACTGGTATTTAATAAAACTTTATATATTTGGTGAAACGTAAATATCATGCCTAGAATCATGATTCACTAAAATGCTTTCCTTTTTTTTTTTTTAAATATATATGTTCATGGCAGCCTTATTTGCAGTCACCAAAAACTGGAAATAACCATGGTCTGTACATACAAACAAATTCTACTCAGTAATAAAAAGAAACAAACTATCGACATATGCAACAACACAGGTGAATCCCAAATGCATCATTCCAAGTGAAGAAGCTAGACTCAACAGGCTTCAACAGTTTTTATTCCATTTCTGTGACATTCTTAAAAAGCCAAAACTATGGGAGAAAAACTGATCACTGATTTCCAGGGGAGAAGGGCTGACAACAAAACAACACTGGGGAATTTGGGGGAGTGAGAGAACAGTTTCATGTCATGATTGTGGTGATGACTGCAAGACTAAATTTTTGCCAAAACTTGCAGAACTGTGTACTTAAAGGATGAATGCTACTATTTCTAAATTTTACCTTAATTTTTTTAAGTGAGAAAAATATTTTTGATTGTACAGCAAATATGCCTCAGTCTACACACTTAGGAATATACTAAACTTTCATTTTCTATAATTCAATGTAATACTTCTATCCTGAGTTTCAATTCTGCTGGATGGGTGCACAAACTTACTGTCAATTCTTCCTGAGATTCATCCCCTTATCCTGTCTCTCCCAAGCTTATGCCATAGCTAGGATTCCAGATGCAGTAGCAGGGTGAGAGGGCATTTACAGTAGAGCTATAGTCGCAAGTCCACACAAGTTGCTGCATCCAGTATCCCGTGCTGTACGGCTCATTATGTCTGGTAAGCCTCACTGTTTCTCTGTCACTCTTGGGGAAAGGGAATTTTTCTTACTTTGAGAGTTTTGTGGAGAAGGCAAAAGGTTGGTATAAGGATAGAGACAAAGTATTTTGGCAGAAACAAGCAGAGGAGAGAGCAGAGTATTCCTCTGGGCACGGTGTAAGCCTATGAGGGTATGTGGGTTGGGAGAGGAGGGGGAGGAAGAGGGAGGGAGGGAGAGAGAGGAAAAAGGAGAAAGAGAAAGGATGACTCAGAGAGAGCTCTGTGGTCCAGAGAAGGACTCTGCCCCCTACTTCTCAGTAGCGCTGATGGAGCAGTAATCATCAGATCCTACAGAGGAAACGGCTGCCTCGTGCATGGAATACAACCTGAAAATTGATACACTGCAGCCTTGTAAAACACTTCTTTTAAAAAATTAGAAGACCTATTAACCATAAACAACATATAATATAAAATTTACACAAGTTCATTTTGTTCTCCCTTTTTTTATATATGAATTGAAAAACTGTTTAAGAGGAAGAACTCAAAAGGCAATCACTTAATCTAATGATGTCTATTTTATTAAATGCCCATAAAAAGGTCTATTTTACTAAATGCCCATAAAAAGATGTAACTGAACTTTAAAGAGGAATAAAGTTGAGATTTTTAAAAAAGAAACTAAAACACAAACATCACATTAAAACATAGGCTTAAACATACCATTTAGAATCAATTTTATAGCATACATGTATATGTTATATAAGTGAATACTTAATTATACACTTATATACTTATTAAATGAAAGAAATGCCAGCCAAAATATATTTGTTATGATAAATCTTATATTGTATTTTAAATAAGATTAGATACTTAATATTCAAGCTTCTCATTTACACAATTAAGGACTAAACCAGAAAAGTCTTGCCATAACATATTATAAAAAACCATTATAATCATTAAAGAATAAAAATTTAATGCATTTGTGCTCACTTTGGCAGCACATACACTAAAATTGGAACAATACAGAGAAGATTAGCATAGCCCCTGCACAGGGATGACACACAAATTCATGGAGTGTT
Source organism: Camelus ferus (assembly GCF_009834535.1). Taxonomy (NCBI): domain Eukaryota; kingdom Metazoa; phylum Chordata; class Mammalia; order Artiodactyla; family Camelidae; genus Camelus; species Camelus ferus. The sequence continues at coordinate 71,465,086 of NC_045696.1, forward strand.
CCACATTTTTAAAAAATAATTAAAAATTTTTAATGCTTTTAATGTGAGTTTTGTGTTCTATGAAATGTCAACACAACTTTATGAAGAAAAAACTTCTGAGTAAGGATTTGTCTGTTTTCAGAATATGACTATGTGGCAGAGGCAGCATGCCTTATGGAAAATTTATTTTCCACACACTCAAGTCTCTGAAGACAGCAATTCAGTATCAGATGAGAGACAGGGATGCCCCAGAATGACTCCTCCATACAAGGTAAAACGCATTTCCATACAAGGAAAAATGTATTACCTTTCTCCACAGAGGTATCAGGTACTGGCTCATGTGACTGCTTTATTGGTGAGGAAGCTTTCACAGGGGCTGGAATGGTCAAAGGCAAAGATGGCGGGGCATCCGAGATATCTGACTCAGACGACTGAGGATAAACGGAGTCTTCTCCGAGAGAATGCCGATGGAGCTCAACATCCACTACCTGCACAATTGGGCAACAATTGGGCTCATGAATCCATCATCAATGCCACAGGAAGTCCTAAACCTATCTAAAAACATGGTACTCTAAGAGATGTGGTAAGTGATTTCTATTCATACTTCAAAGGCAATTTCAATCTCAAGAACTGTAGGACTTATCCCAGACTATAATCTAATCTGGCTTAATAGATAACTCAATGAAACCAATGAAAAAATTGGGGCACTTCCATTTACTGTTTCTACACCTTAGAACACTCTTCTCCCCAGTCTTTGCATGACTGCCTCTTTCTCACTATTAGGTCTCAATCAAATGTCACCTTCTCAGAGAGGCCTACCCAACCAATCTAGCTAAAGCAGCACCTTTGTTCCCCAGCTACTCACTACTTATTTGTAAGTGCGATTATCTTATTTGCTTTTATGTTTACTGTATATCTTCTCCCTGTTCTCAACATAACCAAGAATATAACTCTTTTAGAGTAGTAGCTACTCTCATTTGCTCATTTTTGTATTCCCAGTATCTGCGCCAGTGCAGAGTATGGACTACAAGCTCAATAAACATCTTTCAACACAACACAGCATATTTCCCTAAACAGAGTAAGGTTTAACCGGCTAATTCTAATTATAATGGCTACTGCTGCTATATCATGAATACCAAAAAGGAAGGGGGAAGATTATGAGGTGGGAATATAAAGCTAAAGCCCTCATATTGCCTGACTTTAGATTTATTATTGCAAGGCACAGTAATCAAAACAGTGTGGTACTGGCACAAAGACACACGTTAGACTACTAGAATAGAATACACCCTCACATATATAATCAAATTACTTTAGGCAAGGGTGCCAAGACTACTGAACAGGAAAAGGACAGTCTTTTCAACGAATGGTGGTGGGAAAACTAGAGATCCACATGCAATAGAATGAAGGTAGACCTTTATCTTACACCATTTATAAAAATTAACTCAAAATGGATCAAAGACCTAAACATAAGACCTAAAACAACACAACGCTTAGAAGAAAATATGCGGGCAAAGCATCATAACGCTGAATTAGGCAATGATTTCTTGGATATGACACAAAAAGCACAGATAACAAAATTAAAAACAGATAAATTGAACTACATCAAAATTTAAAACTTATGTGCATCAAAGGACACAACAGAGTGAAAAGGCAACCCACAGAATGTGAGAAAATATCTGCAAATCATGTTATCTGATAAGGGATTAATACAAAAAATAGAGAGAACTAAAAACCAACAGAAAAAAAACCAAATAACTCAATTTAAAAGAAAAAGATGTGAATACACATTTCTCAAAGAAGATACACAAATAGCCAATAAACAAATGAAAAGATGCTCAATATCAATAATCATCAGGGAAATGCATATTAAAACCCCTATGAGGGGGATGGGTATAGCTCAATGGTAGAGTGTATGCTTAGCATGCACCAGGTCCAAGGTTCAATTTCCAGTACTCTCATTAAAACAAACAAACAAACAACCAACCCACAATGAAATACCACCTGACACCCAACAAGATGTCGACTATCAAAAAAATAGAAAATAACAAGTGCTGGCAAAGATGTGGAGAAATTAGAACCCTTGTGCACTGTTGGTGGGAATGTAAAATGGTGCAGCTGCTGTGGAAAACAGTAAGGCATTGCCTCAAAAAATGAAAAATACAATTACCGTATGATCTAGCAATTTCACTTCTGGGTATACACCCCAAAAAACAGAAGCAGGGACTCAAACAGAAAGATGCACATTCTTAGCAGCTTTATTCACAATAGTCAAAAGATGTAAGGAACTCAAGTGCTCAGTGACAGATAAGTAGATGAACAAAGTGTGGTGTAAACATACAATGAAATGTTCCTTAGAAGTAGGGACATTCTGATGCATGCTAAAACATGGATGAACCTTGAGAACATTATGCTAAGTGAAATACGCCAGTCACAAAAAAAGAACATTGTACAATTCCACTTATATGGTAGCTGGAGTAGTTAAATTCATAGAGACAGAAAGTAGAGGATGGTTGCCAGGGGCTGAGGGGAGACAGTGAGTTACCGTAAATGGGTATGGTTTCAGTTTTCAAGGACAAAAAGAGTTCTTTTGGAGATGTATGGTAGTGACAGCTGTACAAAAATGTGAATATATTTAATACCACTTACCACTTAAAAATGGTTAAAATAGTAAACTTTGTGTATTTTATCACAATTCAAAAAAAAAAACAAAACAAAAAGGAGGGAAATAAACTTTTGTTTTTAATTTGGCACACATCTTTTTCCTACTTAAAAATGAAGATCAATTTTCATTCTATTTGTTCCCAAATACTGCAGGGAAAAAAACCTACCGTCTCTGCTCCAAGTGTCTGCAAGCCAGTATAAGTTCTGTCCAGCTATTGAAAGACAAAAGGAAGAGCATTAAGTTTCACTACACTTACTTATAGAGTTTAGGATACAATCTTACCTAAAACTCCTCTCACTACAAGTCTTCATATCAGAGGATCTACTTTTTTATAATGTAAACTATCAATTCATCACTTCAATAAAAACCTTCAGTTTTCTGGGGAAAAAATTGAGCAAAATAAATAAAAATAACTTCAGACATTAAGGCAGTTACTATAAAGACAGGCTATAAAAATATACATGCAGTGTGATGACACAATTATATACTTAGGATATATAAGCACTTTTGAAAAGGAATGAAAATTTAGGTAATATAGGCAATACTAATTACTTGCAATATATCAGCATCCTGAATGATTTATTTTAGAGGAGAGAAAGAAGTATAAACTGAGGGAATGTTAATAATATAAACAAAAATGTTTACAATTGTATACAAAGAGTTTAAGTTCTTATTCTTATGTTTTAATTTATATCCTCTCATTTTTAAAAAAAGGATTTGTGGCAGCATATCAATAGAAACATTATACTGCAGGATCAACTGTTAAAAATGATTAAGTTGGGTAGAAAGGAAACAAAGGAAAAATGAGGGGGAAAATATGAAGCTAGGGACAGGTTAGTAAATAGAAAATTCTAAAGGCTCGCAAGAGGTAGATTTCAAGTCTGGCTGAGTCCCTTAGAAGCCAACACAGAGAAGACAACTCAGTCATGAGATCTAGTGTTCTTATTAGAAAAGGCAATATAGGGCAGATTTATAGTAGTTTCACGGAAGAGATCTGAAGTTTTAATACTTCAACCTTAGCCAACAGTATGACTGCTAAAAAGATATGGGCAACTTTAGGCTACCTCCATTTTCATATTCGCTGGAGTACAGGAAAAATTCTCTGTAATCTGCACTGGCCTTATCTTTTATTCTTGGGACTATATTTTAAGAGAGACATTAATAAAACAGAAGTGTTATCAAAATGGCACAAGGAACCAGAAAGCACAGCATACAACAAATGTTACAAGAACAGGTCTTGCCTGAAGAAGAAATGATTTAAGGAGAGACATGAAGGCTATCATTAAACATTTTTATGAATTCTTGTAAAACAAAAGTCCTGTTCTGTGCTACTCCAGAAATTGAACTAGTTTGAGATCAAGGTTAAAAAAACCAGGAGGGGCAGTTTTAGGTAAATTTATGAAAAGAATCTTCCAAAAGCTTGTTTAGTAAATGCATAAATGGGTTGTTTTGGGAATTACTGTGCTCTGTGGTGATGGCTGAGGAGTGGTTAGATTACTTCCTGTCAGGGATGCGGGATATGGGAATTTCATACATCCTGAGAACTTTAAATTGTACATAACTCTCTACACTTGGAGTATTTAGTATTTAATGTAACTATTACAGTATCATGTAACTATTACAGTATCAAATGCAGACTGTTATGTACTACAGAATTTCAGAATACAGAGAGATAGCTATGGACTTTAATGGTCAGAAAAAGTCACAAAGAAACTTGAAGAATGGAAAGAATTCACACAGGCATCTGAGGAGGGAAGAGCATGACAGAAAACTCAAGAGAAGGCCCAAGGCATTTCTGGGACAGAAGAAACTGACCTGGCTGGAGCAGGATGTTCATAAAGGAATTAGCCTGGGATAATTTGGGGGAAGTATGTTGAGTCAAAATGTGAAGAGCCCTAAATAGCAGGCAGGGGAGTTTGAATTGAATAACTTTCAATCAAAGCTTCTCAGAGAGTAATAGCGTAATGGTTCTGTTTCAGGAAGACTAATCTTATGGTGGTGTACAGAATGGACTGGGAAAGGAGACAGACTGGAATTAAAGAAACTAAACAGGAGACAGAGCAGAATAACAGCCTAGCAAGAGTGGGAAGGGCAAAGGGTAGAATATGAGAAAAATTATGAAGAAAGAGAAATGGTCTGCAATTGAACAAATATTTAGAACCCAGAGGGAAGAATCAAAGATGGTTCTGAGAGTTATTGTAGAAACAGAAAAACGATACTCCAGTATAAATAAAAATCAATGGTCACAATAGAGGTGTTTAAGTTCTCAAGGCCAATCAACACATAATAAATAGAAAAATTAAGGAAAACCTGGTAAGAAATAAATGCTGTCATTTTAAAGCTGTGTCTCAGTCATTTACCAAGGACTCTAAGTAATAAGGACAATACATTACATATGAAAAACTATGTAAGTAATTTCCTTTATTTTAGGGTTTAGGGCTCAGCCCAGTGTGATATAAGATGGTATATGCAGCTTAAAGTAAGTTAAAGGGAAAGCAAAACTATTTTGCACCTTCTTCTCAGTAAGTGGGAACATATTCTGCCCCTCTGAACAAAGGGGCTGTATGTTCTTTACTTGGTGTCAGTTCTTCTCTGAGGTTATAAAGCAACCTTGTTTTACAGTGATGTCTAAAAATAACTAAACATGAAGCTAAGCAGTGCTATCTACCACCAATGGAGGGCAAATCTCAGCATGCCTTATGGCCAAAGAGTGCACTCACAGAACACAGGGAATGAAAAAGGAATTCTGCAAATGTATTCAGATTCATTCGAGAGCAATTAATGGGAAGAAACAATGTGGTAAGCCACAAGTAAGTGTGCTTTGGGAGAAGTTCAATACTAGGATTTTATCTTTATCTTATATAGAGAAAATGTACACAAGACTACTACAGAGAGGGCGTACAGGAAATATAAAAAAATGGTTTGTCTTCCAACTATAAAAATCAAATGCTTATTATATAAAATTGAAGGAAAAAAACCCACGGGAAAAAAGGGCAAGAGAAATTGCCCATAATGTCATTACTTCAATTACTCCAACATTTTAGTATATTTCTTTTGTGTTTTTCCCACCTATTTAAAATCACGGCTAATCTCATTCCATACATATAGTTTTACACTTTGTGCTTCTCACTTACTATAATGGTAGTTTTTCCCCATTTATAGAAAATATTTTGTAAAACATAATTTATAATGGTTACATAATATATAATGCAGATATGTCAGTGAAAGATTTTTTACAATACAAATCAGAAGTATTACAACCTTGCATTGTTCCTTGTATCTTCTAAAACATGTTCATGTTTATCTTTATCCCTAGGAGATACATATATTCTTTATTCTTATGAAATAAACAGACAAGGCTTATTATTTGTGCCTCATTTTATAGAAAAAATAAAATGTAAAAAAAAAGATTTCAGTCACTTAGCACCAGGTAACCTAGTAACAGTACACTCTGATTAGAGACTCAGGTCTTCCAATTATATGTGACCAATTTCTCTTTCTGAAGAATTTATATTCTGCTGTAAAGTGACCCTTACCCCAGCTTTCAGAGGACAAAGGAGTGTTGAGGCAGTAAGCAAAACACACTCAAAAAGATTTATCCTGCTTCCACTATCCTTGGTCTCTTCTCTCAGAAGGCCTAACCTACTGCTTCAAGTACCAGGTGAAAACAGAGACTTCATTTCTGGGGAGCAATGTTTGGTTACAATACCTTCAGATTATGTATGATATCTATCCTCTTGTTCTGGCTGTCCTTAAAGTGAACTTGAACTCTGACAGGAAACTCACCCCAGCCTCTTCTGGTCAGGTGAAAAGGAGGCTCTCTAGAGAAAAGCAGATGTAACATGTTAGTCCACGTTCACCCTCTTATTCTAGAAAAGTTTCGTCATAATGGATGAGTTAGAAATTCACATCCTCCTGATAATCATTTAGATTTCCTCATTTGATGCTAAAACAGTATGCTGAATATTGCTAAAATGCTAAACTATAAAAGAAAAACTGCAACTTAGACAAGGAACTAAGATGATTTGATGGATGTCACAACATTAGAGCAAAAATCCTTGACAAAAATCCACGACAGACATAGGCTGTGAGGTAAATGTTCCCTATTTTAGACACATTTAGTCTTCACTCTGGGAAAAACAAAACAAATCATGAATGCTCTATCTGAAAGTGATAATTAATTTGAAACTACCTGTTAAGAAGACTTTTAAAATTACATATGACTTTACATAACTTTAGTGAATAAAAGAATGTTTGTGAATGCTAACTGGACTAGAGAATTTTCAGTCAAAATTTAATTCGTGAAGGGAAGAAAAAAGGAATATTGATGAGAAAGACTGGTGAGCTGTTGATAATTGGCATTCGGTACATGAAGGTTCAATATACTCTACTTTGTATATGTCTAGAATTTTCCATAAGAAAAAGTTTACAACTTTAATTGAGACCTTCATATATTCAAAAATCATATGATTTAAGTTAATGGGGGGAAAAGAGCATGTTTTAAAACGAAAATGAATCACTGGCTTGGAATCAGTATAACAAGAGAGGATGCCAAGACTGCAGGGAGAAAGGAACTTTCAGTGGCATGTGCTTTCAGAAAACTAAGGAGAGACATGAATTCAGTAAGGACAGAGTCCAAGAACACAACCTGAGAGGAGTCTAGCAACACATGTAAACTGCCAGGCACAAAGCCAAGGCCACCAGGACAGGAAAAAGCTCTGAGTATGAGAGCAGCCTGCAAAGTAGGAAAGCAACAGCTGTACCATAAACCAGAGAAGAAAGAAAGCAAAGCAAACTAGAGTTCCCTGGATGGAAGAAACCAGCCGAACACGAGCTGAGTTAGTAAGAAAAGTAGCTATGAAATCGGTATAGATTCAGACAGACAGACAGGCTTGTCGTCAAATGAGAAGGTCAACTTGAGACAGCAGTTTGAAAAGGGGTCCAAAGCCAGAGACACAGTGGGGACTAAAGACACAGTGGACTTAAGAAGAATAATTAAAGGAAATTCTTTTGATGACAAATTTAGTCATTTAAAATACAGTAAAGCTAAGTGGGTAGCCTAAATTCATTCTGCAATATTTGTCGTCAATCACGTTGTTTATATGCTGAATTTTCTCTTACAGCGGATATAGTAAATTAGCTGAGCTCCTCAATTTACGTACATAGTCTAAATATAGGCTAATCTCTAGTGAATGGACAGGAAGGACTGCTGTCAGGGAAGACACACAGGCAGATAAGTACAAAGGCCAGGAAAAAGGAATAACATTTTTAATAAGAAATTCCTCCCTAACGATACTTTTGGAAGCAGAAAAGCAATCCAAGACCTACCAAGAGGCAAGACATCAGCTATGGAAACATCATACTTCAAAAAATATATGTATTTCACACAGAAAAGGACTGCTTCCCCTGAACTCACATCTATATTTCTAGATACCTCATAGAAGGTAGAAAGTATTGATGACCAAGAAGGAAAACACAGAATACAGGGCTAAAAAAAATGGCTTCACTGGAAATACAGAATGGAGTACAACTCCTCACCCAACTAATTAATTCAAATGGCCAACCAGTCTTTTAGGATCACTTCTAGTGACCCAGAACTCACTACTTAATGAGATTCTCTATTACACTTCTGAACAGCTCTGTTACAAAAAATTTCATCTTCTTCCTGCAATGTTAGTTCTAGTATGTTTTCTGGAATCACAAATAAATTCTTCCTCCACATGACTTCCAAAAAAACCTGAAACATTCCATTAAGTTTTTTTCCTTTCAGGGCAAACACATTCTGTTCCGTATAATAGCAGCAGAAGCAAACACTTACATTGTTTACTATGATCCAACCACTGTTCTAAGCCCTTTACATCTATTATTTTATCTAGTCTTTATAATCACACTATGAAACATACCCTCTGAGACACAGAGACTGAATAACTAACCTTCCCGAGGTCATGCAGCAAGTGAAGCAGAGATTTAAACTCACAAAACAGGCTCCAGGGCCATGCTTATTTTTTTAATGAGATATGAACATTGTGACGAGGCTCACTCACTAGGGTGTTCTCTTGAGGGCCCGGCCCAGTCTAGTCTCTCATGCACCAAGGGCAGGAATAGTCTGCTAACACAGGAACCATGTGTTCTCCATCTTTACAATCCCTGTATAGGTCCTGAACCTAGCATACATTTAGTAACTGTCTTGCACCTAAAAGTAAAGTATATAATCATAGCTTTTAGGAAGTTGGCTGAGGATGGTCATAGCAACTGGGCCAAATGCAAAACAGATGGTCTTTGGGAGCAGAATCTATCCATGTTCTTCATAATGTGCTGTGGTGAGAAGATACAGACTGCATGAAGTACATACACACACGCTTTGGTCCAGAGGTAAGATTAACCCCAAGTTTCAAGGTAGTTGCAGAAGATCTCACCTACTCATCACATTACTTTAGATACCTGATGCAAGAAACATCTTAAAAGGCTTGTAAAAAAAACCAAGTTATAATTAAATCTAGGACACATGTTAATGTTCTGTCCTATTTTATTTTGGTTGCACACCTGAAGTTTAAAATTCAGTTCTAAGAAGAATATTTTAAGAATACAGACAAACTGGAGTGTGTCAGAAAATATAACCTGAATGGCATAGGAACACAAAGTTATATGAGTGACAAATGAAGCAAATGTGAATATCTGGCTGGGAAGAGATTGAAAGAGACCCAACAATTGCTTTTAAAATATCTGAACAACAGCTATACAGAAAAGGGATTATAATAATTCTGCGTGGTGTCACAAAGAATATGAAAGGTCTCTGCTCAGGATAACTAAAAATTTCCAAACAAACAGTCAACTACAAATGGAAGAGCCTGCATCATAAATTCAGAATTCACTCAACATAAAAAGAGCATTTACTATATGCTAGGCACCATGCTAGACCCTAGTGACATAAAAGACAATTAAGAAAAGGTCCCAAACACCAAGAAGTTCTCTATCTAGTAAGGGAAACATACATGTAAATTAATGTGTAATGAAAGACTTATATATATTATTTGTTAGAAAAACACAGAGGTGTGGTTGATCATAACAGATTACTTCTCCAGGAGTTTTAAATACTAGAAGCATACAAAAGCAAGTATCTATTTTAAAAATCATAACCCTGTAGTTAATAAAGTATGGAAAAGTACGCTCTTAGGAAAAGTATGTCGTAATGGTATGATTCATAGGCAGTGAAAAACTAACTGGTCAGATGTATAACCACAGACAATTTACACAATACTGTCAGAGTGGCAGGGACCAGAAAGAAAATAACTATTAGGGTTATTTATTATTTCATTAATGTGAAAGAAACCTCATAAATTTCACAAAACAAAGTTAATTTACAATCAACAGAAGAAACTCCAGATGTGTAAGATGAAAGAGAAATGTGAAGAGCAGGTACAGTATAATCTTTTCCTAGGATTTCCTCAGACTGTTACAACACATCCTAATAAGTGTGATTTGCCACCTTTAACTGAAGATTAGTAAAGATTTCTCAGCAAATACAATTTCATATATTATTGCATGATACTCTTCTACAATTTAAAGGAAATTAATGTATTTTACAAATTTCAATTCTTAGGATGAGAACTAAGAAATAAAACAGGCATTGATTTGCACCATTAAGTATTAAGGATTTTATGTAATGAATTTTTAATCCCATGGCGGCAATTCAGATATTTATCATCAATAAAAAATACGATTTATACATTTTTTAACTGCTTCACATGCTTTATGTTAAATAAAAACTACTCCTAAGACTGTCCAAGACAGTATGCTTCTTGTAAAAAAAACTATATAAGAGAATTACTTGCTGGCCTAGACATTAAAATATATTCTTTTTATTATTTACAATTTTATAGACAGTACTTTTTAAACTCATCTATTTTCTAACACTCTCACTAAAAAATATCTGTATTAGAACACTGGGTTAATTTGGAGTCAGGGTATCTAAACTCAGAAAATACTGCTACTCTATAAGCCAACTTAAAACTACAAAATATTCTTACTATCCCAAGAATTTCAGTAAACAATCATTTATTATAATTTAATCCCTTTAAGAAAGTAGGGCAAAGAAGGATTCATTGAGAAAGTAACCTCTGAGTTGTGTCTTGAAGGATAAACGGCAGCCCTTTAGAAAGACAGCCACACTGTGTGTGTGTACGTACATACGCATATATGCATGCAGGTGTGTAAATGAAGAAGACAGACAACAGGAAGATAGGATCCCTGGCAAAGAAAACAAGTCTAGGTCACAAGTGGAATTCTAGGTGAGGCTAGACAAGCTGTATCAGGCATTTCTGAAAGGTTTCACGAATCAGGTAAAGGCTGAAACAAAATCACAGATGAGGACTTTTCAACACTATAGTTTTAAGAGTCTAAGAATGAAATTGCTCCTTTATCAGACTCTACAATGTATAAAACAAAGTATCAACACTTTTCTGAAGTTCTATCCGGTGAAATATGTCAAGAAAATGAAGGGAGTTTTATAAATAGTAAAAGAAAAAAAATTTGTTTGCATTGGAAAACTTTTAGATTGATTGATTCTCCTGGGTAGACAGGATAGAAAGCTCTAATACCATTAAAAAAAGTGAAAATTAATCATTAATTCAATGCAGTTTCAATCCATAACTTGACACTTAGATTCTAAAGTAATCTGGAACAACATACTTACTCAAGAATGGCCAAGGAAAAAACTGTAGAATAATAATCAGGGGAACATATTCTACCAGATATCAGAATACATTATAAAGCAAAACAATTAAAATAGTATAATACTGGTACAGGAATCAAAATTATCAACAGCATCTAGCATCAGATCCATGTTTACATGAGAGAATCAATCAGTGTAAAAGTTTTACAATGCTTCAAAGGAGTTTTTTTGGGAGAAGAAGGGAAAAAATGGTCTGAAAGCCACAAATACGAGCAAGAAAGACATGCGCCCCACGCCTAGACCCAATGGTACACGGTATGTGAGAGAAAAAAAAACAGCTGCCACTTGAAAGTTGTTCTCAGGAGAAGAGGTGTTCCCAGGAGAAGAGGTGTTCCCAGGAGATAGCCATGTTTTATTTAACAATGAGGAATGGAGGGAATGTTCTGAAGAGAGTTGAGGCTATAGGAGATTCCACTGATAAAATATGACAACCACTTCACAATACATTCATATAATGAATGTATATGTGATATGTAACATCACATAAAGATGTAAAGAATACACCTAAATGAAATAAATTTCAGAACACTATATGTATTATCATTCCATCTTTGTCAAATAACAAAACCAACAACAATGAAATCCAACAACTATACTAGGTTAATGATACACAGTTAAAATATCACTATGGGTAACTTCTGAGAGGATGAGATCATGGGGAACTTTCAACATTAAGTATTTTGGTAATGTTAGAATCCTGTATTTAATTCTGCTATATTCTGATAATCATAAAAAGCAGTAACATTTTTATATTCATCTGTATCTATATAAATAAGTTAAGCTATTTCCAGAGGAGAGCAGAATCAACTAATGTAATTCAGCTAGTAACAACCTGACAGGAGGAGACGGTGCCTGTTTAGTGAGACAGAAATCTGCAAGATGGAACTAGAGCTAAACCTATATTGTGACTAAAAGCCAAAGCTGAGTAAATTATTAATAATACAAGAATTTCAAGGGAGTGTTCTCAAGTTGAATCACTTTTCTTCCACTCCAATAAATCTGTACTTCTCAGGTTTAACAACTCAAGTGTGCTTACCTAACTTCCACGAGGTCATTTGGTTTATAGCTGGGATGAAGAAAGAACCAGACTTTCTTAACAAAATGATTAATGCTGGGTTCTCTACGAGACCCTCGGACATACACCATCCACTTGTGGGTTGATTGGTCATTTTCTTCTCTCTTGTCAGGAGGTATATACCTAAAGGAAAAAAAGAAACTTGAATTCTTCTTTCCTAAGAAACCAATTAACTACTAAAACAAGATTAAAAATCAATTATAAGAAGAAAACAGGAAAATTTACACATATGTGGAGATTAAACAACATACTACTGACCAACCAATAGGTGAAAGAAGAAATAAAAAAAATATATTGAGACAACTGAAAATGGAAATACAGCATACCAAAACTTAAGTGATGCAGCAAAAACAGTTCTAAGAAGGAAGTCTGTAGTGATAAATGCCTACATTAAGAAAAAGAAAGATCTCAAACAAGTTAACCTTACACTCCAAGGAACTAGAAAGAGAAAAACAAACTAAGCCCAAAGTCAGTAGTTGGAAGGAAATAACAAAGATCAGAGCAGAAATAAATTGGAGACTAAAAACACAATACAAAGATCAAAAAAACTAAGAGTTGGGTTTTATTGAAAAGATAAACAAAACAGACAAATCTTACCAAGAAAGAGAGAAGGGGGGCTCAAATAAATTAAATTATAAATGAAATAGGAGATACTACAACTTATACCACACAAATACAAAGAATCACAAGAGACTATAAACAATTACATGCCAAAAAATTCGACAACTTAGAAGAAATGAATAAATCTTAGAAATATACAGCCTACACAGACTGAATCATGAATAAACAGAAAATCAGAACAGAATAATTACTAGTAAGGAGATTAAATCAGTAAACAAAACCTCCCAACAAAGTAAATTCCAGAACCAGATGGCTTAAAGGGTGAATTTTACAAACATTTAAAGAACTGATATCAATCTTCAATCTCTTTCAAAAGAACAGAAGAGAACACTTAAACTCATTTTATGAAGCCAAGATTACCCTGTTACCAAAGCTAGATAAGGATACTGTATGAAAAGAAAATTAGAAGCCAATATCCCTGATAAATGTAGACACAAACTTCCTCCACAAACATTAACAAATGGAATTCAACAGTACATTAAAAATATCATATACCATGATCAAGTGGGATTTATTCCAGCATGCAAGGATGATTTCAGTATCTGAAAATCAATGTGACATACCACCTTAACGAAATGAAGGATAATAATCACATGATCTTCTCATTAGATGTAGAAAAAACATTTGACAAAATTCAACATCCATTTATGATAAAAACTCTAAACAGAGTATAGAGGAAGTATATCTCAACATAATAAAGGTAGAATATGACAAGCCCACAACTAACATCATACTCAATGGTGGAAAGCTGAGAGCTCTTCCTCTACAATCAAGAACAAGACAAGAATGCCTACTCTCACCACTTTTATTCAACATAGTACTGGAAGTCCTAGCCAGACAAGAAAAAGAAATTAGACAAGAAAAAGAAATAAAAGGCATTCAAGCTGGAAAGGTAGAAGTAACTGTCTTTATTTGTACAAATTACCATATACAGAAAAACCTAGACTCCACTTCAAAACTGTTAGAACTAATAAATGAATTCAGCAGAGTTCACGATACAAAATCAACATAAAAGAATCAATTGTGTTTCTATACACTTACAACAAACTATCAGAAAAAGAAATTAAGATAATTATTCCATTCACAATAGCATCAGTAAATCACAATACAGTAAAACACTTAGCAATAAATTTATCCAAGGAGGCAAAAGATCTGTACACTGAAAACTATAAGACAGTGATGAAAAAAACTGAAGATGACACAAGTAATTAGAAAGATATTCTGTGCCCATGGATTGGAAGAATAGTTAAAATGTTCATACTGCCCAAAGCAATCTACAGATTCAATGCAATGCCTATCAAAATTCCAACGGCATTTTTCACAGATACAGAAAAACAATCCTAAAATCTGTATGGAACCATAAAAGATCCTCAATAGCCAAACCAATCTTGAGAAAGAAAAACAAAGCTAGAGGCATCACACCTTCTGATTTCAAACTGTATTACAAAGATATAATAATCAAAAGTGATGGACTGGCATAAAAACAGACATGTAGATCAATGGAACAAAATAGAGAGACCAGAAATAAACCCATACTTATGGTCAGTTAACTTATGACAAAGGAGCTAAGATATACAATGGGGAAAAGATAGCCTCTTCAATAAATGTTGGGAAAACTAGAACAGCCACATGGAGAAGAATTAAATTGGACCTCTATCTACATACACAAAAATCAATTCAAAATGGATTAACAAGTTAAATTTAAGACCTGGAATCATAAAATGCCTAGGAAATATAAGGGATATTAAGCTCCCCAACATTGGTATGGGCAATGATTTTTTGAATTTGACACCAAATACAGAGTCAACAAAAGCAAAAATAAACAAGTGAAACTACATCACACTAAAAAGTTTCTGCACAGGAAAGGAAACTATCAACAAAATGAAAAGGCAACCTATGGAATAGGAAAAAATACTTGAAAATCATGTATCTGATAATGGGTTAATATTCAAGATATATGAAGAACTCACATAATAGCAAAAAAGAAAAGATTTATAAATAGGTAGAGGAACTGAATAAACATTTTTCCAATGGCACACAAATGGTTAGCAGGTACATGAAAAGGTATTCAACATCATTAATCATCAGGAAAATGCAAATCAAAACCATAATGAATTACCACCTTACACCTGTTAGAATGGCTGTTATCAAAAATACAAGAGTAAATCTAATAAAGAAATACAGTTTGAAAAAAAAATACAAGAGATAACAAGTACTGGTGAGAACATGGAGAAAAGAGAACACCTGCACACTGTTGGTGGGAATACAAATGCAGCCACTGTGGAATCTCCTCAAAAATTTAAAACACAACTACCCCCATTTCTGTGTACACATGCAAAGACAATGAAAACAGGATATCAAAGAGATGCACTCCCATGTTCACTACAGCATTATTTACAATAGCTAAAGACATGGAAACCTAACTGTCTGTCAAGAGATGAATGAATATATGTTGTAAAGCTACAGTAATCAAAATAGCATGGTACTGGCATAAAAACAGACATAGATTAATGGAACAGAATAGAGAGCCTAGAAATAAACCCACACTTACTGGTCAATTAACCTACAACAAAGGAGGCAGGAATATGTGATGGGTAAAAACACAGTCTCTTCAATAAATGGTGCTGAGAAAACTGGACAGCTACATGCAAAAGAATCAAACTGGACTACTTTCTCTACCATATACAAAAATAAACTCAAAATAGATTAAGGACTTAACTGTAAGACCTGAAACCATAAAACTGCTAGAAGAAAACATAGGCAGTATGCTCTTTGACATCAGTCTCAGCAGTATTTTTTTTTTTTTGAATATGTCTTCAGAGGCAAGAGCAACAAAAGCAAAAATCAACAAATGAGACTACATCAAACTAAAAAGCTTTTGCACATCAATGGAAACTATCAACAAAATGAAAAAGCAGCCTACTGAATGGGAGAAGGTATTTGCAAATGATATATCTGTGATAAGGGGTTAAGAACTAAGAACTCATAGAATTCAACATCAAAAAACAAATAACCTGATTAAAAAATGGGCAGAGGACCTGAAAAGACATTTTTCCAAAGAAGACATACAGATGTGCCAGCAGACGCATGAAATGATGCTCAGCACCACTAATCATCAGGGAAATGCAAATCAAAACTACAATGAGATACCACCTCATCTGTCAGAATGGCTTTAATGATCAAGCAATTCCACCTTTGGGTATTTTTCCAAACAAATTCAAAACATTAATTCAAAAAGATATATGCATCCTTATGTTCATTGCAGCACTATTTACAATAGCCAAGCTATGAAAGCAACCTACATGTACAGATGAATGGCACCAAGATGCAGTATATACATAAAATAGAATATTACTTGGTAATTAAAAAGAATGAAGTCTTGCCATTTGCAACATGGATGGACCTAGATGGTATTATGCTAAGTGAAACAAGTCAGACAGAGAAAGACAAATACTGTATGATATCACATATAGGTGAAATATACAAATCAAAACAAGAAAACAAACATAACAAAACAGAAAGACTCACAGATACAGAGAAGAAACTGGTGGTTGCCAGAGGGGATGGAGGTTGGTGAATGAGGGAAAAAGGTGAGGGAGATTAAGAGAACAAATGTTCAGTTATAAAATAAGTAAGTCATGTAAGGTACGGGGTAACAAATAGCTATGGTGACAGATGATAACTAGACTCATCGTGGTAATCATTTTGCAATGTATAAAAATATTGAATCACTAGATTGCTGCATACTTGAAATTAACACAACGTTAGGTCAATTAAACCAAAAAATTTTTAAAAACAGATGGATGAATAAAGACATGATGCACACACACACACACACAGAGGAATATTACTCAGCCATGAGGAAAAAGGAAATCCTGCCATGTGTGACAACACAGATGGGCATTATTCTAAGTGAAATAAGACAGACAGAGAAAGACAAATAATGCTTGGTATCACTTATATGTGGAATCTTAAAAAAAGTCAAACTTATACAAGCAGAGTAGAAAAATGGTTGTCAGGGGTTGATGGGCGGAGGAAACAGAGAGAGGTTGGTAAAAGGGTACAAACTTTCAGCCATAAGATGAATAAGGTCTGAAAATCTATGTATAAAACAGTGACTGTCATTGATAACACTGTATTGTATAATTGAAATTTGCTAAGAGAATAGAACTTAAATGTTATCTCACACACAAAAAAGATAGTATGTGAGCTGATGATGGATGTTATTTAACTTCACAAGAATCCTTTCAAAATGTATACATATAAATAATCATAATGTACACTTTAAATACCTTACAATTTTGTCAATTATATCTTAATAAAGCTGAAAATTTTTTCAATTAAAAAAACCCTAAGATTCCAGCAATATTTAACAGCTCTACCACCTTACCAAACAAAATGAGTCTTTGCAGTTAAAATTAAAAACAAACAAACAAACAAAACCAACTTTTTTTGGTCTAAGGGGCATTCCCTTAAAGTTTGTTTTGTTTTCGGATTGTCATCATACAATTTAAAAAAAATTTTTGCTTTTTTCCTGTTAAGTGAGTACATGAGGAAGAAATAAATTGGCATATTTTATTCCTAGGTTAGGGAACCTCTAGTCTTTGAGTTGATTTCATTCACATTCTGAAGTGCTAGAACTTTAGACTCTTCTTTTTCCTACTCATTGCTGCCAAGAAGGTTGGAACTGGTCTCTTGCATTTTGAAAGCCAAAACAAGCCATTCCCTTAAGTATTGACCACGGTAAACCTAGAATCCTTAGCCCTCCCTCTTAAGGTTCTGTCTTTATTTCATAAGGCCCCCTTATTACTTTCTGTTGGAGAATACAGTCATGGCCTTCTACATGGTCATCTATGCCTATGGTTATCCTTAGTAATACAGTGGGCCAAACTGCATAACCTAGTTTTCCTTCAGGAGTATTCATATGCAGTCTTCACTCTGCACTTCCATAAATGCTAGCCTGGGCCCTGTTGGGATTTTAATCGGATTATCTACGTATCAACTTGGGGAGAAGTGTTATCAGCACAATATTGAGCCTTCTTATCCATGAACATGGTTTATTACTCTAATTATTTAGTTCTTTCATGTCTTTTAATAAAATTTTTATACATTTTCATGAAAGACGAGTATATCTTTTATTTATTACATTGTATTCTTATTACTATAGTAAATGTATCTTTTTAATGTTTTCTAAGTCTGTCATACAGAAACAGTCCACTTCTGTGTACTAGTACTGTATTCAATAATCTTGCTAAGCTCTCATTAACTCTAAAGCTGTCAAAAATTGTTTTAGATTTTTCTTTCTTTTCTAATCTTTATACTTTAAAATTGTCTTATCTGACTATACCCATTAGTATCTCCAAGTGCAATGGTGAATAGGAGTAGTGATACCAAGTATCTCTTGTTCCTGACCCTAAAGGGAAAGCATTTAATATTTCACCATTAAGTACGATATTTGCTGCAGATTTTTTGAAGATATTCTTTACCTGAGTTAACTAAACTCCAAATTTGCCATGAGGGTTTATCACAAATAAACACTAAATTTTGTCAAATGTTACTTCTGCATCTTTTGAGGTGATCATAATGTTTTATCTCTTTCAATCTGTTAATGTGGTTATTATACTTACTGATTTCTAATGCTAATTCAAACGTATTTTTTTGGTCATGAAGTATTGTCATTTCTATAGTTACTGACTTTAGTTTGCTAATGACTTTATTCAGTATTTTTGCATCTATATTCATGAATGTCAATGTCCTACAATTTTCCTTTTCTAATGAACTCCCTATTTGACTTTATTAACAAAGTTATGGGACCTTCATAACGTAAGTTAACAAATGTTGTCTCTTTACCCCCAGAAGATTCTGTATGCAACTGGAATTAGCTGTTCACTCAGACTTCAAGGCAATCTCGTGGTAATTTGGTTTTGTGAAGAAAATGTTTTTAAAATCAATAATTAAATTTACTTAGTAGTTCTAAAACTATTCAAGGTTTTTCCTTTTTTGAGTCATTTTAAGTAGTATTTTTCTAGGAATTCTCCATTTCACCTAAATTTTCAAATGTATTAGCATAAAGATGACATTTTATCTCAATAAAATAATTTCTTTTAACTAGATAGTTATATCCATGTGCATTTTTATGATTGTTGATACATTTAAATGTATTGTTATTAAATTATTTTATACTATTTGTTTTGTATTTTTCCTTCTCGACATCCCTCCTCCTGCCCCTCTTTGCCATCTTTTGGAATCAGGTTTTTTTCCCTTTTTTCATTCAATTCCCTTCCACCTGTTACTACTTTTAAAGTTTACATCTCTATGTCTATTCTTTTAATCTAAAGTAAATCAATAATTTTTACACTTGTCCAGAACAAATAAGGATTTTTTAACTTTCATGCCAATCATTCTTCTCTACTTAAAATTCATGGTTAATCAGTATTTTAGTTCTAACTGGTCTTTTAAAAAAAACAAAACAAAACAAAACCTATAAATTGGACTATAACTGTTTGAAAATGTCAATGATTGCTTCTCCTCAATCTTCTCATGGCCTAGTGGGTCTACTGAATTTCTAGTTTTGGCCTTTTCTAGGCTGACCTATATTGTGCTGTAGTTGAGACCACAATTCTAACACTTCACATTAGTCCCCTTAGTTGAATTCATGTTAACTCTAAAATAATCCATAAAACAGAAACTGAATTTCCATAATCCAGGTCTTTTAGTTCTACTTAAATATTACCACATACATCATTGAGAATCTTCGTTTTTGTTACCTTGGAATTTAATACACTTCTTGTTGGTTATTAGTGGTCCATTAACTGGGACTTGGAAGATTCTCTCCACATCTGATCCCCCACCCCCAGAAACTTACTGTAATTCTGAATCTTTTATTTTCAATAATTGAATCTAATTACAATTTTCATAAATATATCAATTTATTCATTAATCAAATATGTACTGAACACCAACTACTAAAAGATACGAAAACAAACAAGACATAGTTTCTACTCCCAAAGACATTCCAGTCTGATTTTGAAAAAATATATGAAAACAGGAAATGATTATATAACATGATAAACATGACAAGAGAGCACAGAGGAAGTACCCAATGAGGAGGAGAAGGGCAAATAAGGCTTTATGAGGAAGTAACATTATTACTGTGTTTGAAGATTTATGTCTTTATCCATTCCTAGATACTTGACAGAAATGATGACACTCCCACAAGAAAGCACGAGATCAGACTGTCAAAGAGACAGCCCTTTAGCTTGGAGGAACTCTGCCTTCAAGACCTACTCTACAACCTTTTGTTACAAATTTAAAACATTTCAATTTGGGGCAATTAAACATTTTTAGGAATTAGGAAGGCCCCAGGGATAGGACTAGGTCAGAAGTCAAAAGTTTCTCCAAACTTATCCACACTTACATGCTAGATAAAACAAACCAATTGTGTAAAAGTTCATGTCTTCAAATTTTTTACCAAGCAAAATTTTATTCTATGTCGAAGATTAGCAGACACACTGAAGTAGACTCAAGTCTCTGAAACTTCACTTACTTTTAAAACAACTAAGAGTGTGGGGGAAAAAAATCCCTTATTCCTACTGTAACGCTGTGATAATAAGAGTATGCCAGAGTATTACCATAAATGGATGACTGAAAATAAGACAATTCAACTGGATACTCACTTGGACACATTGCCCACTACTATTGTTTTCTTTACAAAAAGTCGTGAAGTCTCATCTCCTGTAAGATCAGCATTCCGCTGCTCTGTTTTGGAGCCAGTAATACTAGAAGTGTCCTGGAAAAAAATCATAATCAATTTTCCTTTTCAATTTGGACAATTTTCAATAGGCAGAAAACACAAAATCACATGATACGAATGGAGTAACTCAGAACTATTTTTTACCAAATCTCTGGCATTGTGGCATCTCTCAGCATGAAAGAATAATTTTACTATAATTTTTGCATTAGTTTACAGTAAAAGTCTGTATACTGTACTTCCACATATGTTTGTGTGTTTTTAATAGTCACACACAGCTGCTTCATATATGCAAATAGGATGTGGAAGGATACACAAGAAACTACTACAGTGGTTACCTCTGGGAAATGGGAATGGGGCAAGGACTCAATGGAATTTACTTCCTCTCCAGCCTTCTATATTATTATAAATTTTTCAATAAGAAGTAATATAAAATAATGGCTAATTTAAAGTTTGACTATAGAAACAGACTGCTAGTGTTTAAGCCTTGGCTCTTACATTTACTAGATGTGTAATTCTGAGTAATTACTTAACTTCTCTGTCTCAACTTTCTCACCAATAAAATAAGGATGATAATAGTATCTATCTCAGATGACTGTTTTGTATAGTTCTTAGAAAAATGCCTGGTACACAGTAAACACTAAATATTTGTTATATAAACATGAACGTGAATATTACATAAAAGATGGTAGGTTTCTAAATCTTATATCTAGTGTGACCTATATTTGTTTTAATTAAAACAAGAAAAACATATGCAGTATTTCCCCAGAAACTATACTGGAAGGAGACTTGAATGATTTTTCTATTCTCTTTTACTTTTCTGCAGTTTAATGACCTGCAGAAAATGCATTTGAACATATATGAATTTGTAATCAGAAAATATTTTTTAATTTTATCAAAAATAAATCAAATCCTTGATGTCTGAGCATGTGGAAAACAGCCTGGAAATTTCCTCTATCACAGAATATCTAGCTGAGAAAAACCACTGGTCTCATTCAGTAAGGAATCTATAGCCAAATACTATACCAAGAAGTTCAGAGCAGCTCAAGATGGGAATTCAAATAACAAACTGACAGGATCAAAGAGCAATAAACAGTTTTCAATTCTACTTATTTTTCTAATCTCCTCCAGTTATTAAAGCATTTTAGAATATAATGTATCAAAGATGAAACTACTGAAGAGCCATTGCTCTTGAGAGAATAAACATGACACAGTGGAAAGACCTTGGGCAAGGTCACAGCACTGGCAACTCCTCAAGGTTTCTTTTCACATCTACGTGAATGGCATCTATGAGTTGTGCAGTGCGCAAGAGCCTTGAATTCTAAAATCAGAAAGATTTTTAAGTTTAATTCTCACTTCTGATACTTGTGGACAAACATAACTAACTTCACTGAGACTCAGTTTCCCCATCTCTAAAATGGATACAATTAACTTATTTCCCAGGGTTCATATGATGGTTAAATGAGCTAATATGTGCATACTTAATAAATACTGGTTCCCTTCTCCTGTGGCTCCCTCCCATCCATCTAACTATACCCTTCCAGGATTTCGGCTTGGTCTCTGCTCCATGTTGCTTGAGAGTCTTTCTTCTATGTCCATATTGCTGTTAGTGTCTTTGTCAGATAAGAAGTCATTGTGTTGAGATAAAGAGTCACTTTCTGAATGATTGGCCGATGGTGTTTCTGATCTCTGATTGGCAGGAGATGATGACCTAGATGGTGATTCTAAAAATTTCTTGATAGCAGGATGATTAAAAACCATTGTATCACATGTCTTCGATCCCTGCAAAAATGAAAGCAAAACAAACTTGCTTAAAACCCTTCAAAATCTCCCCACACCCATAAAATGAAGTCCAAACTCCTTAATGTAATCCAAATCAACAAAAAACTAGAGAATGATAAATAATTACGCAAGGTCCTAACATTAAAAAGCTAAAGATGCAAGTCCTCAGAAGATAAATTTAAAGATAAATATATAATAACATATGAAAAGTCAGATTTGACTTAAAAAAAAGTCTCACATTGCTTGACACAAACACATCAACTGCTCTAAATAAAACATTCCCATAAGAAATATAATTTTAAAAAGTGTATATAAAATGGCTCCCACATAGAAGTAAAATATAGCATAGAATGCTTTAAAATGATTAATATTGCTATGTAAAGTTTGCCCTAAGTCCAGTACTAAAGCCAGCCTATTTTTCTGTATCTTGTTATTTGCATATAAAATACAGCATGTTCTGTTATAATGTAATACACTGTAGTTACATTCCTAGAAAGTCCAGCTTTCAGAAATTGTGCTAATGATTAAACAAGCGAGTAAATGGGGGCCAGAGATTAGTGTTTCAGAGTCAAAGCAACAAAGTTGTTCTATTTCAATAATAAAGGTTTATTTCAGAGCTATAAATATATTATATTAGAGCAAACTAAAAATAATTAAACGGCAGATCATAATAGACAAAAATATACCTAACTATCCTTGAATAAATCATAATCAGAATATAACAGGATAAAAATCAGTGTATTTCTAGGCTATCAAATGAAACAGTTCAATACTACTAATGGTTAAAAAGTGGGGGAGGGGGACGGCTTATGGTTTAAAAAAGGGAGGGGTAACAAAACATTAAATGAATAACCAGCTCTTCAAACAGAGCAGCTATAGTCCTATGTCATGCAGCTGCCAGCTTGTGATGTCTATCTTTTTTAATTCAACAGCAAGCCATATAACAGAGGACATTAGAATCTGCCCTGGGTTAAATCTCTCAAAAATTCATGTCCACCTAGAACCTGGAATGTGACTTTATTTGGAAATAGTCTTTTCAGATGTAATCAAGTTAAGATGATGTCATATTGGATTTGGGTAGGCCTACTCCGATGACTAGGGTTCTTAAAAGAGGGAAACTTGGATACAGAAAGAAACAGAGAAGATACACAGAGGGAAAAGTTAATGTGAAGTTAAAGGCAGAGACTGAAGTGATGCAGCTACAAGCCAAGGAATGCCAAGTACTGCTAGCAACCACCGGAAACTAGGGAAAAACAAAGAATTCTTCCCTAGAGTCTTCATAGGGAGCATGGCCCAGCCAACATCTTGACTTTGGACTGTCAGCCTCCAGAATCATGAGATAATAAATTTCTGCTGTTTAAGCCACCGAGCTTGTGGTAATTTGTTATGGTAGCTCTGGAAAAGTAGTTCAGACTCTAAAATGTAATATGGAAACTCCTGCAGTAGAAGAAACAACTATCTACCATCTAAGATTAAACTCATATAATGCTTCAGGGGTACTTCCAATACCAGATACCCTAAAGCTCCACGGGATGACAAGAAAGCCTACACGACAGGTACCTCTCATCTGCAAAAACCATGCCAAGCAGTATGTTACCAAGCTCCCCCTAGCCTTTCCACTATTTTCACTGAGCCAGTGCCATCTAATTTTAACTGGAAAAAACTCATAAAAAAAGAAAAAAACAAACAAAACTTATGCTGAAATTATCAAAGTGTCAAAGAAGAAATACTTCTGTATCAGTTCAATCTTATCCCCATCCTTTATAACTGGAGCAATCTAGCGGCAAGCACATTAACCAAGTGATTAAACTTGGTATCACTAACAGTAGCACAACCTGGTATTTCTCTTAATGTGATATAATATGAGGCACAGAGCATCACCTACGAAGTATTATCGCCAGAAAGATTTAACCTTGCCTTAATATAATCAAATTCTTTAGACTTGGCTCCTATTTTATGGAAAAATAGATGGAATGAAGGAATAACCCAAGGGTGAAAAAATCCAAAATGTGGAACATTCCACAAGTTAAATGGTCTGGTCTCTTCTAATAAGTCAATATCACAGGGAAAAAAGGTGGGAGCAATGTTCTAGATAAAATGAGACTAAAGAAACAAAACAGCCAAATGTAACACATGAACCCTCACTGGATCCTGGTTCAAAAAAACCAGCTTTAAAAGACATTTTGGGGACAACAGGGAAAATATGAATATGGACTGGTTATCAGATAGCATTAGGGAATTATTCTCTTAGGTATTGTGATTATACAGAAGACTGTCCTTTAGGATTAGGTATTTAGGGATGAAGTGCCATGATGCTTAGAATGTACTTTTTAATGTTTTAGAGAAAAATTAGATAAAGCAAATATGGCAAAATGTTAAAACTGTTGAAGCTAAGTGATGCATAAACAGGTGCTATAGTCACCTTTTCTGTATATTTGAAAACTTATACAGAAAGTAGGGGGCAGAAATCGGGGCTTCTTGAATGGGGTAAATCTACTGAACCTAAAAACTGCCATTCATTAACAGTAAAAAGTCATAGAAAAATCAATCAATCTACAATTTACTCCAAAGCCAATCATAATCAAATGAAGAGGAATAAGGCAAGTTGGAATAGGGTCACACTAATTTTTGTATCTGCAAAGCCTAGC
Source organism: Camelus ferus (assembly GCF_009834535.1). Lineage (NCBI taxonomy): Eukaryota > Metazoa > Chordata > Mammalia > Artiodactyla > Camelidae > Camelus > Camelus ferus. The sequence goes on from NC_045696.1 coordinate 71,490,334, forward strand.
AACAGTGCTAACAATTAGAGAAGAGTTAAGTAAAAAGGAAAAAAATGTTACTCAGGATTAAGGATTATGATTGAATACAATGATAAATTTATGTATATTTCCAGGAAGGTAGGCTAGGCTTCTTGAATTCTAAAAGTCAGTAAGAAATGTTTTGAAGGCAGGGATTCCACATCAACACTAATTTCCCCTCACGTAACATGGGTGGCCAGAAATGACTGTGTATGAGGGAAACTTACCTCAGAAACTTTCAGAAGTCCTGCAGAAGCATAGTAGTTTGCAACAATGCAGGCACGAAGTTTATCCATCATCCTTCTTGCCTCAATCAGTCGCTAAAATAAATATTAATCCATTACTTTAAAAAATGGAAATGACAGAACTATACAAACAATTCATAAATAAGAAATGCAAGACCCCAAAAAGCTCAACTTCTTTACTAATCAAAGAAAGACAAATAAAAATGACCATTTTCCACCTATCAGATTGGCAAAACATTTAAAAGGATGACAAAAATATTAATATATATATTTATATGTCTATATGCATATTCACTGAGAAATGTTCATTAAGATATTGTGCATAAGAGCAAAGAGGAATTATCTTTTGGGACAGAATTTCAGGTAATTTTTTTCATCTTTTTCTGCAATTTCATTTAAAGGAAAAAAAAAAAAGCATGTGCCTTTTCTTCCAAAAAACAAGAAAGCTCCTTTTAAAAAAACAGCAAAGGCAAAAAATACACCATAATTCTGTCCCAGTAGATTTTTTTCAATTCATCACATACACTTGTTTCAATAGCTTTGTTTTTGTTTGTTTGTTTTTTAATTTGTGGTCATTATACCTGGTCAATGACCTCAATTTCATGTTCTTTATTCTTCATTTCAAGTGCAAACTGCTCCTTGATAATAGTCTCGATCTTCTGCACAGCGGCATCTCGAGCTGCACAAAGAACACACAATAATCCAAGGTCTAATTATTGCTGTCTTGATTCAAGTCAGCAAGCAACAAAAGAAACCCAGGAACAGTAACTCTGTGAAGAAACCTAGTGCCATCACCTTAATCAATGACAAAAAGTTAACATCACTAATATTCATGCAGAGAGATCTTATGCGTTTTCTGATATAATGCATTGACAAGCTCCACTGCTCTGTGGCATTCCTGCTAAAAAATGCTGAATCTAATCAGAGTGAACATCAGACAAACCTAAACTGAAAAACATTCTACAAAATAACTGGTCTATTATTCAAATATTAAAGTCAAGAAAGACACAGAAAAGTTGAGGCGATTAAAAGAAACTAAAGAGATATGACAACCAAATGTGCTGTGTGATCCTGGAGAGGGAGAAGTAGCTATAAAATGAAATACTGGGACAACTGGTAAAACTTGAATATGGACCACAGATTAGATAATATAATGTATAAAATGTTAAAAATTCCTGCTTCTGATAATTGACTGGGGTTACATAAGAAATTTGTCCTTAGGAAACCCGCAAGTGTTTACAGCCCAGTTTACTTTCTGATGATTTAGAAAAAATGATGTGATATATATCTGTGTGCATACATGCATTTGTGTAGTGTGTGTGTGTGTGTTTGGGGGTAGGGTAGAAGAATGATAAATCTAATGAGGCAAAATGTAAATAACTGGTGAATTAATCTGGATAAAAGACATACAGGTACTCCTTGCAATTTCTCTGAAATCATATCAAAATAAAATTACCAAAAAAGAAAAAGAAACCCATGAAGATTCTCAGAGAAATACGTGGTAACTACTGAAAAACCATAACCCCAAGGAAAAACTAAAGAGTTAGCTAGAGAGAGAGGTAGTCTATGACACAAAAGCAGTTCATAAGAAGGCAAGAAGTTTCCTTCTGTCCAGAAGAACCAAACAAAGCAATTCACCAATTTCTGATCACAAGTACCTGAAGGAATGAGCAAAGAAAGAATTCAAAAGGAAAGAAAATGCTTCTGAAGGCAATTCAATTCAGATGATGACTACTCTAAGTAATATGCAACTTGAAGGGTTAAAAATATCAGAATATGAAATGTACTTTGATTACAAGAGAATAAAAAGAAGAGTTGAATGACTGGTCAAAAACCTGGGATTCTGCATAACGATTGTTTGTAATGTGAAAAAATCACCATCCGTGTTTTGGAGGATACAAAAAATTGCAGAGAAAATCTGGACCCTTTGATCATCCATGTCATTTTCTCCATGTAAAATATGCCATTAGATTGGCAATTTAAAACTAGTGCTGGTATAAGCATTCTTGTGGATATGCCTGAGTTGAAGCAAATGACTAATTTTCCTCATATGTGAGGAAATAATACTGAGTATTACTGAGTATTACTTGTATATGTAAACCTTGTACACAGAAATCATCAGATAATCTTAGGGGAGGCTAGAAGTCAAAGACTTATCACTGGAGGCTATTTTATCAAAAGCTCCTCGGAAAGAAACAATTCTAAATTATCTTTTTCATGGAATAAGAAAAAATAAAAATACGCAAAATAAAACCATATAAGAAAAGGGAAGCATCCTACCAAATCTACTTGGAGAAAAATTCTGAAAAATAAAAGTATGGTTTGCAATTAAAGAATGGACACCAAGAGAAAGAATGGCAAATTGTTGCTTGGTAACTAAAAACTGTCCCTGCTTAGGCTGAGTATTTGGGAACTTAGGATAGATTTAAATCAAAATTACTATGTTTCCTAAAACAATCAGTTTTCCCTATTCTTATTTTTATTACAAAAAAGATATGCCATATGATGTATCCCTGCTTAGGCTGAGTATTTGGGAACTTAGGATAGATTTAAATCAAAATTACTATGTTTCCTAAAACAATCAGTTTTCCCTATTCTTATTTTTATTACAAAAAAGATATGCCATATGATGTATTTGAATAATGAATTTAAGCTTTATATTTTCATATTTATTTGGCTTGTTATTGAAAGAAAATGATGTTTCCTTGTAAATAAGATTACAACTGAATGGGGAAGAAAAGTTGCAGTGAAATTTTTTTTTTTTAGAACCAGATTTGATAATTTCCATACAGACTTTTGGGAATACGTGAGACTTGACTGCACTTACACAGATAGGAATTTTCTTTACCACTTAACCTCTAGAGGTCCTGATCTTTGTGGAGCTGCAACATCTTATCTATGAGGCCTTCTTTAACCTGGCTGTAAGTATTAACCCGGGCAGATTTATTATTTAAATAAATAAATAGTAATAAATCTTAGCAATATTTTGTTTTAAAAACTCAAATTTAGCCACCTTTTTTCAGACAACTTAAAATATTCTGGATAACTTCAGATACAGCTGATGATCTGATCTTCAACTAATTATTTGATCTTGGGCAAGTAATTTAATGCCTCTAAACCTTAACTAAACCACTAACAGCTAAGTGCAGGGATCAATGTTTCCCCAATTTCCATCATTCATATACCACCTTCAAGTTACCTAACATATCTGAGAACCATGTGAAATAACTGATTAATGCCATTAAATAACATCCTTTAAATGTGAGCCTTATCTTAAGCAGTAGCCATGAAACAAGTCTGATGAGACCATTATCTTTTCTATACACATTAACTATTAAAATTAAAAAACCTTAATTCATGTATCACCCATAATCATTTCACATGATACCACACTGTAGTACACACACTGCTAAGACTTTATGTTATACCTAACATGCAGTGATAGCCAAGACTTACAGCCTGTCTCATTACTGATACTTTCATAGTCTACTTGATTGTATTCCTGCCTTTTATGCTACACATAGTGTATTACAGTTAAACAGAGCACTTAGCTAATACCTCTCACAAACCTCTTCCAAATATGCACAATAGCAGAAATGGATTTCATTTTAATTCCTATAAACCTTATAGGGAGGTATATGTCAACAAAGAAAGAATTTCCAAAGGCAGGTGAATTTCTACCTGAATTCTCAATTGCTTTATGCCGCTTATTTGGAAGGGCCACAGATACATCCTCATAATCAGGGTCGGTTTCTTTGATTGTTCGCTTGATTCCAGACATGATGACATTCGTTCTTCACTGTGAAGCAATAACACATTAATTAGTTAATAACACTGCTTGATATCAATACATATATGTGAACACACGTACAAAAGGAATGAGTACATTATAAGTACTGATACTTACAAGTCTGTGTAAACACATACATATCCGTTTTAAAGCCGAAAGCGTAACTTCAAAAGTTTATTGAAAAAAAAATCATCATCTGTTACAAAGCACGGATTTCCCTTTCAAGAGAAAATCCTTTAACAAGGCAGCACATTGTTCAGACTTTCAAAAAGGAGCCAGACTTTCAGAGGGCCCTCATAAGAAAAGAAAAGAAGCCAGATTTTGATGAAAACATGGTAAGTACACAGAGTATCCTGGAATACATGATGCATCAAGCATATTACAGAATATGAACAATATATCTCAGTAAATAACCTATTATACAAATCTTCTCTGGTATGTACATAGTACATGCTACATAACAGGTACTTAATAAAAATTACTGCTACTGATCATTTATTATTATTCATAATAAACACAAACGACATAGATTTATATTAAACTAACAAGCTTGCAATAGGTGAAGTCCCAGGTATACAAGTTTCTGAATAAAACTATCCCATAAATTTTTATATCTGCACTGTCCCAATACATTAGCCACTAGCCATATGTGGCTACTCAAAGTGAATTAAAATTAAATAAAATTTAAAATTCAGTTCCTTGTCCTATATTTCAGAACACTAGCCACATTTCAAGTGCTCAACAGCCACTAAATTGGACAGCAGAGATACAGAACATTTATACCACTGCAAAAAGTTCCACCAAATACTGTTCCTCTTCTAAACTGTGTTTCACTTAGCACTTATTAATATTTCATGTGTCAGTCTAGGAAATGCTGTCCAGATCAGCACTGTCCAAAAGAAACATAATATGAGCCACAAACAGAATTATAAATTTTCTAGTAGCCACATTAAAAAAAGGAAAAAAAAATGGATGAAATTAGTTTTAATAATACATTTAATCAACATACCCCAAATATTATCATTCCAATGATATGATCAATGTAAACACATTAGCAATAAGATATTTTACACTCTCATTTTTGTACTAAGTCTTAAAACCCGGTGTGCATTTTACACTTAGGGCACACCTCCATCTGGACTAGCCACATTTCAAAGGCTCAATAACCACCTGTGGCTAGTGGCTCCCTTACTGGGCAGTGAGGGTCTACTAACATGCAGATAAGAAAACAGGTCCAGGAAGGTTAGATGAGTTGCCCCTTAGAGCATTAATCTATGACACAGAAAAGACAAGAAGAGCTCCCTGATTTCCAAACTTCTGTTCTACCACTGATGGAGATTATTTACCTAATTAAAGGCAAAAAATCCCACAATATGTATTTATTAAGGTAATTTAAAGTTTTAAAATAAAAGTAATGAAAATAAAAATGTTAACTCAAAAATATTTTTATTCACTCAAACTTAAAACAGAAATAACAATTTAAAAGCCTATTTACAATAGCCAAGACATGGAAACAGCCTAAATGTCCATCAACAGATGACTGGATAAAGAAGGTGTGGTATATTTATATAGTGGAATGCTATTCAGCCATAAAAACCGACAACATAACGCTGCTTGCAGCAACATGGATGCTCCTGGAGAATGTCATTCTAAGTGAAGTAAGCCAGAAAGAGAAAGAAAAATACCATATGAGATTGCTCATATATGAAATCTGAAAAAAAAAAAAAAAAAAACATAAATACAAAACAGAAACAGACTCAGACATAGAATACAAACTTGTGGTTGCCAAGGGGGCAGGGGGTGGGAAGGGACAGACTGGGATTTCAAAATGTAGAACATATAAACAAGATTATACAGTATAGCACAGGGAAATAAATACAAGATCTTATGGTAGTTCACAGCGAAAAAAAATGTGACAATGAATATATATATGTTCATGTATAACTGAAAAATCATGCTCTACGCTGGAATTTGACACAATATTGTAAAATGACTATAACTCAAAAAAAAAAAGCCTCTCAACACAACATTGTAAACTGATTATACTCCAATAAAAAAAAATATACAATAAATTAAATAAATGCCTCTCAGCTATTAGTCCAGTTCTTTCACCCATCTCAGAGGAAGACTCACTAGATTCAGCTGGGAGAGACTCATTACATAATGATATATATGTAAATTCCGGATCTAGGAGAATATTTTCCCTATAACTGTTGTCTTGTGTAATAGCCCTAAGCTTAAAAAGGTCCTAAAAACCCTCAGCATTTACAACCATCCTAAATCAAGCCATTTAATGTCTGTTCACAATCATTACCTATCTGCTCTAATTTAGAATAAAAATGAGTATTTTTGGAGAGGTCCTGAATCCAACTATTATTTTCTGCTTGAAAGCTTATAAAAAGTGAGAGTAAGGTATTGTTCTTTTAGCCTTCTCCATTTTGTCTGCTACTAGTTATAGACAACCTGAAAAAAATCTTGGGGAGTTACATAAAGAATATTTTCTTAAAAATCAGTAAACCTCATTCCTTTTTCCTTAATGTGGATAGACAAGACAAAACAACTCCTACTCTCAAGATAAACCTGGAATCAGAAGTAGATACATCCTAGCAGATCTCCAATCTGTTTCTGTGCCATACTGTTTCCTCAGTGACCGCCTGTCTTCTACAGTTTGCCAGGAGTCTTATCAGATTATCTGTAAAGATGAGCAAGCCCAGCATCACCTTCACTCATTCAATTTCAAGGACTTCATAATTTTCATATTCTCCCCTTACCCCAAATAATCTCAAGAGTAACAGTGGCTCCTCCCCAAACAGGTTGAAGTTCCTTGAAAAAAACAGTATTTTGTTTTACCTACACCTAAGGGAGAAAGCAAAATTCTCTTCTGACTTTTGCTCTAAAACTGGGAGAATAGAAGGGAAAAAAGGGAAGAACTGGGGAGGTGGGTGGGTTGTAAGGAAGAAACCCCAATGAATTAACTTATGCTGCCAAGGTAACTCACATTTCATGCAGCCCTTGTAATAAAGCCTTTCCTGTTATTGTTGGGCATAGATTTGAGCTCCCGATAAACACACTTAGGAAGACTGAGGTTTATATTGAGCGTTTTTAATAATTCAGGTCTGCTTCTGTCTAGCAAGAACAATACTGAAGGATACACGTGCCACATTCAGGTATATGATAGCGAAGGCCAGGCACATCTGCAGAGCCTGCTCTCACCATGATGTAATAAGTTGAATGGAATGTGTAACAAATGATCCATGTAATAGTAAGTTTTGGATTCTTCTTGTCTGACTTTGAGATTTATGAAAAGGAATTATGAGCAGTCGTTAGATATTGTCAGGTTCAACTTTGAAACAAAATGGCCTACCAATCTTCTAAAGGTTTTGAATCAAATGAAATTGAAAAGAATATTGAGATGGTAAACTGTTAAAACAAAAACAAAAAACCTGTTACTGTTCATAATTTGTCTGTGAAATAGGATTTTCTCCATACCATGGGACCAAATCCAAACACTGAAATATATGCAATGCTGGTTCCTCTAATTTAAAATTTTTATCTCACTGAAATAGCCTCATTATAAAAAGTAAACAGTCAATTTAAACTTAAAAAATACACATTTCCCCCTCATGTACACTGTAAGAAAGTAAAATCATCCTCTATCACAACACCCATTCAAGTAACATAAGTAAGTCTGAGTTTTTGAAGTGATTAAAGATTAAAAACAAAATAAAATCCTTTTAATGTTCTATACTTTGAAATAAACCCCAAAAGAAAAATCATTTTTAAAAGAAAATTGTATAATTAAAAACACAAAAAATATGTAATAGAATCACTAGAAATTCTTAGTAAATGCTCTTAGGTTTCATGTCAAAGACCTCGAATCTCTAGAACCTAGTCCTGGAACCCTGCCAGGAAAACACCACATCTTATGAGATATGGCCGACTCTTAGGGGAGGGAATAAAATCTCATAAATAAGGTTCTTGGAAAATTTGCTAAGTGGGGTACCTTCTCAATATAAAATTCTATGATCCTCATGGCGTTTGAATCGTATCTGAACCACTGAATTTTGTGCTTTCACTCAAGACGACTTTTCCCATCTGGTTTAAGGCAGGGGGGCAGGGAGGAGCAGCACAATCATTCATTTTCTGCTTCCATACAGACACGTGTTCCTAAATGTTAATAGCAACTCTATAATTCTTTAGCCCTGTCCTTTCTATATTTTTCATTTCAAACAAAGTATTTTTCCCCTCTGGAAATAAGACAACCAGTGATCCTTTATTAAATATCTGAATAAGAGAATCTATTCCCCTCTGTTAGCCAAATAGACATTTCAAAAATGTCTACACAAAACAAAACAGGAGAATAGGTAAACAAATTGTAGTACACCCAAAGAACTTCTGATCTAAACAACAACAGGAATAAATCTCAAAGTAAAAGAAGCCAGACATGGAATAGGAGTGCATACTAAATGATTCTATTTATATGATGTTTGAGAACACACAGATTAATCTATGGTAAAAGAAAAGAGAATAGTAGTTGGGGTGCTGGTGGTGGGGACTGACTGAGAAGAGGTATAGAGAATCTTTCTGGGGTGACAGAAATATTTTATATCTTAATAAAAGTGTGGGTTACTTGGGTATATGCAGTCAGAAAAACTCACTCCAACTATACACTTAAAAATCTGTGTATTTCACTGTATATAAACTATACCTTGGGAAAAGGACTATACAAACATATCTGATCAAGCTCTCCCCTGCTTGAAATTTTCCAATGGTTTCCCGTAACACTCCTTAACATGACCTACAAGATCTTACATGAATTGGGCCCTGCCTGCTTCTCTGTCCTTAATCATTAAGATCCAGACACACGGGGTTTCTAGAGAGTACACCTCAATCTTTCCTAAGGGTGTTGGGACTTAACGATTCCTTCTGCCTGGAATGCTCTTCCCCCAGGTTAACTTTACCAGATCCTGCTCAAATGCCCGCCTTATCAGAGAAGGCCTTCTCTGATCATACTGTCCAAGATAGCTCTCCCCATATTCCCTCTCCAAAGTTCTTGGAAGCTCTCAAAAAATTATTTGCTGAATAAATACATGAAGGGATAACTAAAATATATGCAAAAATACAAACACCCACAGGGAACATATCTACTAGCTTTCATCCTTTTTTTTATTATAATACTTACAAGTCTATTTGTTGATACTGCTATACCTTCAAATATTCAAGGTATTATAGCTAAATGTTTAAAATAAAGGGATGTGCAAAGTTATACACAGACACAAGCAAAAAGATAGCAGACATGGCAAGATTGATAACAGAATAATTTAAGGCAAAAAATTTAACACAAAAAGATTTTATTACTATTAAAAGACACAATCGAAAAGATATGTCAAACTATACATCAAACAACATCATCTCTAAACATATAAAACATAAACCAGAAACACAAGGAGAATTTAAGAAAATCACAATCATAACAGGAGAATTTGAACATACTGCTCTCGTAAATTTAAAAGATCAAGAAGACAACAGATAAAAATACAGATGATACAGACAATGCAATTTACAAGCCAGATTTATGGATATGTACAACTCTGAACCCAAAAGAGAATAACCCATTTGAAATGTCTATAAAATTCATTAAAATTAAATCATATAAGTTATATGAAGTCTCAATTATTATAAAATAAGGAAATGTTACAGCCATATTCTGATTTTAATAGAATTAAATATGAAATTATTAACAAAAACTCACTATTAAATGAAAATAAGGTACTCTTCTAAATACTTCATGCTCATAACTCAAAAAGGAAATTAAAATAACAGACTATTTAAAAAATATCAACAAAAAGGACACAATATATCTAAACCTATGGAAATGTGGCCAAAGGCATCCTCAGAGGAAAATGAGAGACCAGTTTTCATTTGTGAATATATGCAGATACAAATTCAATCCAGTGGGGTATTAAAAGAATAGTGCATCGTGACTAGAAGGATTTATTACCAGCAATATTTATTTAAAGTACTGGGGATATCCAGAAGCAAGGTGATTTGCACTGCCCATGTCTAATGTTGGACTTTTAGGAATACATTAATGCAACTGACTTTCAGTAATCCAAATGTATGTAATCCATTTCATGAGTTATATTTTGCAAACTAAAAATAGCAGGAGCTTTTACCCTGACACCATCCATGCTTCACAAAGACTGTCCAATGTGCACACTAAGAAAGAATACCCATTTTAATAGTATACTGACAAAAATCATTAGGCATGAAGTCTTTCCAGAAGAGTCGAAATATATATTTCAATATCAATTTAAATTTTTCCTCTATTTGAAGATTACTTATAGAACCGTCATCTCCCATTGATACAGATAACTGAAAAAATTTCTTCCCCAAATTAGGCTTATTTTTCATAATACAAGCCATCTGAAGTAGTCTATTATAGAAAAGACTCAGACAAATCTAAAAGGAAGAAGAGACGATTTTGTTCTCATTTTCATGTAAGTTGGTACTGACAAAAACTCTATCCTATTTACTCTAAGTCAGGTACTTATACACAAAACCATTTGAACATAGAGTATCCCCTCATCTGTGGGGGAAACATTCCAAGACACCCAGTGGATGCCTGAAACAGAGGACAGTGCTGAATGCTGTTTTCTGTTCATGTCTTCCACCCCGAAACTTAATGCCTTTTCTATCTTAACTAGGTACTTTTCATACACTGTAGCTATAACTTTTGCCAATTGAGGTGTGAGAGCAAAACTAACACAAATTTCTTCTTCCTTCTTCGCAATTTCACAGATGGAAGATTCATTCTTACAGCAGATCTTAGCAACCAAAATTTTTTTCTTATTAACTTTCACCTTTTCACCTAAAGAAAATACTTTGTAGCTTCTCTTTGGCGTATCTGAATTGCCAGCATCATTATTCTTTCACTTTGGGGCCATCACTAAATAAAATAAAGGTGACCTGAACACAAGCACTGCAATACCAAAACAGTTGATGTGATAACCAAGAAGGCTACGAAGTGACTAACTGGAAGAATACACTGGACAAAGGGATGATTCATATCCCAGGTGGGACAGAAGGGATGGCACGAGATTTCATCATGCTACTCAGAAAGGTGTGCAATTTAAAACTTATTTCTGGAATCTTCCATGTCATATTTTCAGGCTACGGTTGATGGCAGGTAACTGAAACCATGGAAAGCAAAACTCTGGGTAGCAAAACCATGGAGAAAGGGGGACTACTATTACTTGTTGGCCAGCACAATCACTTTATCTTCAACTCATCTGGTATGGAAAGAAAACAGGTCTTTTAAATTAAAATAGCCATAAATTTACACTGGACCAGAATGGTGGGAAGCTGACAGAGGTCAGTCATTAGCATCAAACTGATGTGAATCATAGAAAGAACCGAGCAAAATGGAAACAGCTAGACAGTTGAGCTCAAAAAACTATTATCATTTAAGTATTACCTACTTCCAGGTCAAAAACACCTACTTTCCTATCATAAATAAAATTGCTTAAGACCGCAGAAGATGCTATATAAGGTCTGCCCCAGAATCCATTCAGGACAGTACTGTCTTCAATCTTGCAAAGTAAGAAGAAAAAGAGTTGACGATCAAACAGCTGTTCTAAATTATTCACGCCCTGTTTCTATCCATTAGTGCAAAACTGGAGAGCTGGACTTAGGTAAGTTTTACCTATCCTTTCCCCCAGCACTTCAACTTACTTTTTTCTGGACAGAGTGAGCTATCTGGGACGTTTATGAGTTTTGAGATATTTAGGGTAAATTCTTAAGCTGACAGAAAGTAGTCCATATAGCACTCCAGTAACTTTCTTGGAGTCACTTTCAGACAAAAATCATTGAAATTATCTAAAGTGATAGTTCTGACTCATGTGACAATCTCATTGTTTCACTTGTAAAGCCATAAAAGTTTTGTTTCCAAGAGAAACAAAAAGAAAAAAACAAAACAAAACTTGTCTACAAATCCAAGTTGAAAAGAAAAGGATATGGACCAGATAAAGATTGTGTCAAACTCTTAGACAGAGTCACTGAGAATATATAAATTAAGCCAAATCTTGCACACTTCACTAAATAGGGATTTTTCACTGGAGCTTTCAAACTGACAATAAATCCTATAGGAGTAAGTCTCATGCCTTTCTACCAGGAGCTGAGATTCTAGAAAGAAAACAAGTACCTTAAAACATATGACATTTTTTAGAAAATTGGTTTTTCTTTAGATCAACATGGCCTAATCTAGAAAATCTACTTATTTACAAAAATATACCTATTGGTGAAAGTTTTCTGGAATTAGATACAGTGATGGTTGCAAAACTTTGTAAAAATACTGAAAAAAAAAAAAAAACCCAAAAAACAAAAAAACCCCACTGTTTCACACTTTAAAGGAGTGAATTTTATGGTATATGAATTAGAGCTCACCAAAGCCATTATAAAAAATAACAATAACAAACCCACTAGATACTAACCTTAAAAGGAAATTCATTGACAGATTATCCTTCCCCAAGTATGCGTGTGCACACTTGCAGGAGGACAAGGTGGTCAGCCGAGGAATCAACATTAGCAAGACCATTTGGGGGGAGGGGTTAGACACAGATTTGTTAACACTTTCAAATTTAATATTTTTGTCAAATATTTCAAATATTCAAAAAGGCAGAAAATGATCAGTGAGAGGAGTACAAGGAGGTTCAAAAGTATCAGTCATCTCCCATTTCTTAAACTGCAGGGTAACTAAGTAGGTATTTGTTACTTTATTATTATTCTTTAAAATATACCTCCTTATTATATGTGCTCCTTGGTATATACAATGTATTTAACAATCTTAAAAAATAAAACTTAAATTTAGAAATAAAGAAATTATGTACAATCATACTATAGAACAGGTAAGTTCCACTATAATGTGACATATGCATTCTTAAAAATCACCACGCTGTATAAGTTTACATACTAAAAACCATAGGCTTATGGGAAAAAATGGGTTTGGGCACAACACTCAAAAATTTTATCAGTAACATTAAAAAAAAAGGAATCTAATAAAAACGGTAGCACAGTTTTACACATTAAATGGTTAAGAATTATATAAATGCTACATTAAATATGGCACTTGAAAAAGACCTCAAGTTTGCTTGTGGAAGTGGGCATCGAAAGGTTACAGCTTGTGAGTTACTGCAAAGTAGTAGGAGGCTAATCTGAAATCAACAGAAAATTATAACACCAGATGTGCATGGGTGTGGCTCATAACACAGCAGTAAACTGAGGTTGCTGGAGGACCTCTGAGGTGTGTGCCTGCAGGCGACTTGTATTTTCCTTCTGTGGCTCAATTCACTAGGGTGCAGTCTTCTCCATTTACCAAGCATTTCTTACAGACAAAATGACCAAGCATTTCTTACAGACAAAATGACCCAAAAGCAAATGTGAAATTCACATTATACTCAAATAGTTCTCTAATATATCAATTGCACTGAAACAAATTCGTGTTTTCTTATAGCAAAACTGTTTTGCAATGCAGCCACTAAAAAATGTGCTAATGTGAAAATACCTGTCAGATAAATTGTAAAGTGAAAAAACCAAGGTGCAGAATGGTAATGTATGCTTTGATTCTTTCTGTGTAAACAAGGGGAAAGAAGACCACAAACAATGCTGGTAGATGCTTGGGTAGGTTTTTCTGGAAGAAATGATAAAAAATGATTAACAATAGTTACATCTGGGTAGTGCTTTTGCTTTTCAATTTATTCCTGACCATAATGTTTGAATTTTCTAACCATGGACATGGGGCCAAAAATGCCAAAAGGACTAATCTGGGAGATGGATTATAGGTGTCTTTATGTATATTTCTGTTCTCTTCTTACTTCTCCATATGTTGAAAAGAAACTACAGAGAATGTAGAACAACTGGAATTCTCATACATTAGTGGCAGGAATGTAAAATGGTACAACCACTTTGGAAAACAGTTTGGCAGTTTCTTAACAAATTAAACAAACCCTACGATATGACTCATTCTATTCCTAGGTATTACCCAAGAGAAATAAAAGCATATGTGCGTGCAAAAACTTGTACACAAATGTTCACAGCAATTTTATTTACAATACTCAAAAACTAGAAACAACCCAAATGGCCACTAACAGGTGAATGGATAAACAAATTGTGATATATCCATACAATAGAATACATTAATCAATAAAAAGGAATGAGCTGATACATGCAACAACATGAATTAACCTCAAAATAATGCTGAGTGATAGAAGTCAGCTTAAGAAAAAAGAATATACTACAATGATTCCATTTATATAAAATGTAAACTAGTCTATTGTGACAGAAACCTGACTAGTGGTTGCTGATGGGGCAACGATGGGGAGGAGAGAGACTGGGATCACAAAGGGGCATGAGAAAAATTGGAAGGATGATGCATACGTTTACTATCTTGATTGTCTTGACAGTTTCACAGGTGTATAAATATGTCAAAACTTACCAAGTTATATACTTTATATATGTGCAGTTTATGGCATGCCAATTGTACCTCAATAATCTATTTAAACACACAAACAGCAATTAAATATAGACTGTCAAAAAATGTATAAAGAATACACAATGGGAACCCTCATAGATTGTTGGTGGAAACGTAAAATGGTACAGTCACTGTGGCAAACAGTTTGTCAGTTCCTCAAAAAATTAAACACAGAATTACTATGTGTCCCAGCAATTCCACTCCTGAAAATGTATGTCCACATAAAAACTTGTATGTATAAATGTTCATAACAGCATTATTCATAAATGTGAAAAAATGGAAGCAACTCAAATGTCTAGACAAACAAAACATGATATATTCATACAATGGATTATCAAGCATTAAAAAAGAATGAAGTACTGACACATGCTACAATGCAGATCAACTTTGACTATATCATGCTAATTAAGTTAAAAAAGCCAGATATGAAAGGCCACAGGTTATATGATATTTCTGTGAAATGTCCAGAAACAGGAAAATCCACAGACAGAGCAAGTGACTGCCAGGGGATGAGGTGAGGAGGGAACTGAGACTGACTGCAAATAGGATTGGGGTTTCTTTCTGGAATCACAAAAATGTTATGGAATTAGATGGTAGTAATGGTTGTACAACCTTATGAATATACCAAAAAAAAAAAAAAGCCCCAAATTATACACTTTCAAATGGTGAATTTTATCTCAACAAAAAAGTATACACTCTCAAATAAACTAATTAAAAAAAATAGATAACGATCACCAACGTATCCCCAACTCTGAGAATAAAAACATTATGAATAAAGTTGAAGCCTCTGCCCCTTGGCATCATGGTCACTGTTAGCCTTTGTTACCACCACATAACAGGTCTCTCCCCACACTTACCCTATAGCTCATTCTTCAAATAAACAGAATAAACAATCCTTGGTTAGGAGAACTAGTTCTTCTACCTCTCCTTGTCCACAATCATCAAAGTTCATGCCTGAACTTCTCCTAATTACCTAATTGCCTCTCAAATGAGTTCGTATTCCATCCTACCTTCTCCCTGCTTACTGAAAAGCTATTCATCCTTCAAGAATCAAATCAGATTCCAATTCATCCATGAAGTGTATTACAGCCTTCAAAAACTTTTTTTTTTTCCTAACTTCCACAGACCAGATGATACAGAAACAATCTGTTTCGTAAGTCTTTGTTTTCTATGAGGGAAAAGTGCACCAATCCTGACTCTCACCCTCCATTCAGTAGCAGTGTAGAAAACAGACTGAAAGGGGGTCAGGGTTAAAGGCAGGGAGGTGCGGGCCAATTTAAGGAGGTGGCAATGAAGAATTCTATTCTCTGTGACTGAATGAGAAGAGAGGAGAATCAAGTATTTCTGAGAATCTATCCTAAGGAAATACTCTCAAAGCTGGTGATGTGTATCATGTGTGGGTTGTACTTACAGATCTACAACTTAAATGTTAGTTCTCCTCTTTCTATATATATTATGATAAAAAACTAGAAACAATCCATAGCAAATTACAGTGTATCAGTTGAATGAATATGAAGGCTTTTTAATGTAGGGGGACATGATCTTACATGTAGAAAATCCTAAAGATTCCATCCCAAAATTGTTAGAACTAATAAAAGAACTCAGCAAATAGTAGGATACCAAGTCAACACATAAAAATCGGTTGTATTTCTATAAATGAATAAACAATATGAAAAGGAAATTACAAAAATATTTCCATTTATAAAATCATCAAAAAAAACCCCCAAAACAACAACACTTAGGAAGTAACCAAGGAGGTGAAAGACTTATACAATGAGAACTACAAAACACTGCTGAAAGAAATTAAAGAAGACATAAATAATTGGTAACACATTCCATGTTCAAGACAGTATTGTTAAAAAGTCAATACTATTCAAAGCCATCTACAAATTCAATGCAATCCCTATCAAAATCCCAATGACATTTTTTGCAGAAGTAGAAAAACCCACCCTAAAATTCATATGAAATCTCAAGTGACCCTAAATAATCAAATAATCTTGGAAAAAAAAAAAAAACTGGAGGACTCACACTTCCTGATTTCAAAACGTACTAGAAGCTACAGTAATCAAAACAAGTGTGGTACTGGCATAAACACAGATATACAGTCCAGTGGAAGAGAGAGCCCAGAAATAAATTCTTACATATATGGTCAAATAATTTTTGACAAGGGTGCCAAAACCATCAGTGGGGAAAACAGTCTTTTCAACAAATAGAGCTAGGAAAGCTGGATATTTATATGCAAAAGAAAGAAGTTAGATTCTTACCTAATACCATGTACAAAAACTAACTCAAAATAGATCAAAGACATAAATACAAAACTTAAAACAATAAAAGTTTTAGAAGAAAACAGACAAAAGCTTCACAAAATTGGATTTGGCAATTTCTCGGCTATGACACCAAAGACAGGTAATGAAAGAAAAAGGAGACAAACTGGACTTCCTGAAAAATTTTGTGCATCAAAAGATACTACCAAAGGGAAAAAGGCAACCCCTAGAATGGGAGAAAATATTTGCAAATAATGTATCTGATAACAGATTAATAACCAGGATATAGAGAGAACTCCTAAAATTCAACAAAAAACTTGATTCAAAAATGGGCAAAGGATTTGAATTGACATTTCTCCAAAGAAGACATGCAAATGGCCAATAAGCACATGAAAAGATACTAAACATCACTAATATTAGGGAAGTGCAAATCAAAAACAGAACAAGGTATCACCTGACATCCATTAGGATGGCTACCATAAAAAAAAAACAGAAAACAAGTGCTGGCGAAGACATGAAGAAGTTGGAACACTTGTGCACTGTTGGTGGGAATATAAAATGGTGTAGCCACTATAGAAAACAGTACGGCAGTTGCTCAGAAAATTAAAAATAAAATTACTGTATGATCCAGCAATTCCACTTTTGGGTAAATACCCAAAGAACTGAAAGCAGGGACTCAAACAGGTATCTGTACACCCGCATTCTTAGGAGCATTATTCACAAGAGCCAAAAGATGGAAGCAACTCAAGTGCTCATCAACAGATGAATGGATAAACAAAACGTGATATATACATACACTGCAATATCATTTAGCCTTTAGAAAGGACGGAAATTCTGACATATGTCACAACATGAATGAACCTTGAGGACATTATGCGAAGTGAAATAAGTCAGTTACAAAAGGACAAATATTGTCTGATTCCACTTATATGAGGTACTCAGAGTAGTCAAAAATCTCAGAGACAGAAAGTAGAAATGGTGACTGTCCCGAGCTGGGGGTAAGGAGGAAATGAAGGTTATTGCTTAATGGGTATAAAGTTTCAGTTTTACAAAATGAAAACGGTTGTGGAGATGATGGTGATGGTTGCACAACATAATGAATGTATTTAATACCACTGAACTGTACATTTAAAAATGGTTACAGTGGTAAATTTCATGTTATGTGTATTTTACTACAATTGAAAAAAAAAAGTACATATAAGGAGTTAAGTGGTAAGTATGGTTTTTCTATTATTAACCATGTCCTTCCTTCTAGAGTATCTATTCCAGAGAACAGAGGTGAGGGGGAGGACACATAAGGGGGAAAATTCTGTAAGCTTTATATCAGGCTATATATTTTTAGTATCTAGAGAACTCTTGACAATTAGAAAATCAATCAGTTAGAAAAATGACAAACACAAATGAAAATATGCACAGAGGACAGGAACAGAAATTCACAAATGGCCAATAAATGTGAAAAAATGTTCACACATACCGGTGATCAAGGAATGAAACAAGACATCATTTTTCATTATCAAATTTAGTTTGGAGGAAGATGAAAATAAGGTGTCTTGAACAAGGGCACCTGTTTCTAATTCAGGGGCGCTGTTTCTAACTCATACTCATTGTCTTCACTTCCTCATGATTTGTTTCCACCTCCTGATTCTAGAACTCTGGATAATAATACGAAAGACCAAACTAATAACTTCAGCATTGCCAGATCCAATTGAGCATCTCACTAAACAACTCAGAAGCACTGACAGACCAAGTCTCCACCATCTAGAAACTTCTCTCTCATGACTTCTATACCACCAGTCTCCTGCTTTTCCTCCTACCTCACTGTTTCTTCTGTCCTGTGCTCAATCTTCTTACTCTGCAAGACCTCCAAGCATTGGAATGTCTGAGTCTCCAGTTTTCACTTCTCTATGTATACTTTTTCCCCAAGTGATCTCATGTAGTCCTATAACTTTGAGTATCATCTGTATACTGAATATTCCCCAAATTTTATCTCCAGCTCTAGGCTCTCTCTTCTAGGAGCTCCAAACCTGTACAACCAATTGCCTCAACATACCGATTTTTGTATCCAATATACACTTCAAATTTAATACACCCAAAACAGAACTCGTGATTTCTCCCAACTCAAATTTCTCTCTTCCATTCTCACTGAATGCCACCATCTACTCCTAGTTGCTCAAAACAAGGATCAAAAAGGAAAAAGTTCTCCCTTTCCCTCACCAATCCATTTCCAAGTCTTGTTCAGTCTACCTCCAAAATACCTGTTAATTTTTCTACTCTTCTCCATCTCCACAACCACAGACCTACTCCAGAGTACTGTAAACTAACTGACCTCCCAGCTTCCACTCTTGCCCTCTTCCTCTGTGCAGCAAATTATGCGACTTGCCTTCTTAAAACCTTCAAAGGTTTCTCATAAAAACTAAATTCCTAAAAAGGGCCTCACCTGCTCCTATTTTTGAAAGAACACACACAACCAAAAATATACACTCAATGATAATACCTCTAGACAGTAAAACTATGCGTACTTTTCCTCGTTTTCTTGTATTTTTACATTTTTCTATGATAAATACCTGCTACTTGCTTATTAAGAAAGACGAAATTGTACTGCTGAATATACTACATTGCATTTTTACATGTTAACAAGAAAAGTGAATGGACAATTGTACTTAAAACTCTGTAACTGTTATAAGGCTCAGAAGAAAATACGAGCAAACATCAAAACTCTAAGAATGATGTGTCAGGGCTGTAGAATTACTGGTGATATTTTTCTCCGCTTTCTGTTTTTTTAACATAATTACATTCATAATAGAAAAAAAAAAGGTTTGCTATAGACCTCATTGTCCTCTGCAATCTGGCCACAACCTACCAAAGCAGTTTTTCTTCCAAGTACTCATTTTCCCAAGCTTTCCACTCCAACCCTGCACTGTCTCACACCTCTGGTGCTTTAACTCGGGCACCATTCCTGGAACAGCCTCCAACCTTCCTAAATCCTACTCATCCTTCACGGTGGAGGGAGACGGTTGGGAAGGCGACAGGTTGGAGGGAGATTCCAGGATTCTTGCTGATGGATCTACTACTTGCTGGTGCTGGGGCGAAATCTCGTCTCCAATCCCATCACCGGCCACCAGGTTTAACATTCTGAAAGCTCCAGCCACTGGGGCTCAAGGGACCACCATCTCCTCAGAGAGCGCGGTGACCCTTAGAAAAGGACACCCCACACACCCAAATTCCGGGTTCCCGCTTCGGAGACTCCCCCGCCACACACACTCACCGCGGACCCAGCCTCCTCCTCCGGAACCTCTCCTCTCGTCACCCGCTCCCTCCCTCCCCTCAGCCTGGGGGCCGGCGCGGCCGCCGCGATGGGGGAGGGGCGCGCACGTGCCCGCGCCGCCCCCGCCCAGACAATGCCCGGGAGAGCGGCGCGCGCTCCCGGCGGTCCCATCCCGCTGCCGCCAACACTCACCCTCTCTCCGGTCTCCTGCTGAAGCGCAGGCCCGCCAGGTGCCGCGAGAGGGCACGGGGGAGGGGTGGGAGCTGTCCAAGCCCGGCGAAGCCGCCGCGCCAGGAGGCCCCAGCGACCCCGGAGCCCGCGGAAGAGCACGGCTCAGCAGCGCCCGACCGGCCCGTTTGGTCCGCACGTCACCAATAGGGGCGGGGCGGGGAGCGCGCGGCGCCAGCGACGGCGGCGGCGGCGGCGGCGCGCTCGCGGTTCCGGGGGCGGAGCTCGCATGGTTGTGGGCGGGGCCGGAGCCCGGGCGGGGTTGGGGTAGCCCAGCCTCTCACCCCCGCCCTCAGTGCCCTGCACTGCTGCGCTGCCTGGAGGGGAGGGGCGCCGGTCCGCTAAAGACGCGATCGTACGTATATAATTTTACTCCTTAGAGGAAGATGATGAGTTCCCCCTCAAGTCACACAGAATATTGATTGGCATTTATGAAGCTTCCACAGCAATAACAACAGTAGCTATGATATTTGTATATGTTATCTTGGACCAAGCTGGAACAAATATTTGTTGAATAAATAAACCAACAGTAAGGCCAAGAACTTACTAGAAAGCCCTGCGTGACAAGGGAATAGAGGGATTTATAATTTGTCACCCTTGGCCTCCTGATCATAAAGTCTATTAGGGGTAAAGACAGATTAACAATATTTGCCCAACAAATTTTTATTGTGTTTCTATTCTGTGTCCTGGCACTGTGCGCCCAGCACTATGTTAGATAATGAGGATTGGAAATGAACAGAACAGTTCCTGCCCTTCTGAAATAAACTGTCACTCTAATCTGAAAGAGCAGGAAAGGCCCCATTGAGCCTTAAACTAAGACCCAAAATGAGAATAGGAACTAGGGAGATAAAAATAAATTTCATGGACAAAGAGGTAGGGTAAATGGTCACCATGAGTATATCTGTATTCTCCTGCTTTGGGGGTCTAACCCTGAGACAGGGGCTTAGAAATATCCAGCTAAGTGTGGAGGAGACCAGAAGCCCACTTCCCCTGGCCCAACTTGGAAGGCTGCCTGATTCTGGCAGAAGTCTTACATTGACCAGGGCTCAGGAGCAGACAGCAGCATTAGGGAGAAAGAGGAATCTGAGATAGTGCTGCTGGGTGTCTACAATTTGCAGATGACTGTCCCCCACCAGATCCAAGCAAGAAACCGACAGTCTAGTTGGCCTATCTGAATTTTGGCAAAAACCAAATCACACCCTTGCAGATCTTATCGGACCCCATCCTTCCATGTGGATTGTGAAGCCCCTGTGAATACAAATTTGGGGAATAGGGGAGTTACACTCCTAGGCAAATACCCAAGAGAAATGAAAGCATATATCTACACAGAATTGTACAGGAATGTGCACAGCAAAAGTGTGTGTCTCAATAAAGTTGTTTAAAAAAGTTATCTCTGGGCATAGGCTAAAAAATACCTG
Source organism: Camelus ferus (assembly GCF_009834535.1). Taxonomy (NCBI): domain Eukaryota; kingdom Metazoa; phylum Chordata; class Mammalia; order Artiodactyla; family Camelidae; genus Camelus; species Camelus ferus. The sequence goes on from NC_045696.1 coordinate 71,512,081, forward strand.
AAAAATACTTGTAAAGGTAAGGTAAAGTACATATAAAATTTCAGCTGGAGTATGATTTGATTGTGGTGGATCTAGACAACGTAAAAAGGGGAATGTACAAAAGTTATTCTACTTAAACTTCTAGATCAAGTTTTAACACAATACTGAGATATTTTTGTTTATTACTTTTAAATTGGTCTTATGCACACTACACCTCTCTATTATGAAAAATAAATAATGACACATGTTGAGCTTATTTATTTGTCAACAGAATTTTTTATATCCTTTAATTTTCTTGATGGTATTTACTTGTATTCTCCTCTGCTAGCTTTTATCATGATCTTCCCCTGGGTTCCTATTTTACAGCCAAGTGTTCCAGAAATGCCCCTTGAATGCCCTTAGTCAAGAGGTATAGATAATCCTGACCTGACCGTAAACAGCCCTCATTTCCAAATATAATGATGCCTCTGGTGGCCTAGACTAAGCCTAAACAAATAATGCTCCATATATGTCAGGTTTCAAAAATCAATTACTTCTCGGAGTACTATCCCTGACATTAGAAGTCTTATTTGGACTTCACAATGGTGCACCCATGGCAGACAGTGGGATGGTGCCCCTGCAATCAGATCTCGGATTCTTCCAATGCAAGTGAACAGGGGATTTTAATTGGGAAGAACAATCTTCTATAAATTCACTTTGGCAGTGAGGCATACATACCTTGTGCATAACTTTTATTCTCCAAACATCTCCAAACTCTTGTACTTTGTGTGGCCATTATGTTTCTCCTTCTATGCTTACAAAATGCCTTCTTCATATGTTCAGAGTAAACTCATCTAGGTTTGGTGTTCCTCCCCAGCTGAACAGCACATCACGTCAGAAGAGTCATAAATGTGCCTAGAGAAGAATTTTTCACATTACAAAAGGAACAGAAGGAACAAAAGGAGGAGAAACTGTCAGGGAATTTTCTGTGCTGCTTGTATTCTGTTCACTATAGACAAGACCAAGTTGAGAATCCGAGTAGTCAGATAATATGTATAGAATGAGTTTGGATCTTCATGACCTAAAATACAGGCAATCTGTTTCAAAGTTTAAAACAAATCATAATGGGGAAATGATAGCTGGGAACTTTTTTTGGTTTTTTGTACTCAATCGTGTACCGCTTGTACAATGTTGACATTTATATTTTGTGCAAAAAAATTTATGCGACAGCATAGAACTAAGAAGCTGTGTCTCTCCTCCCCTTGCTTTGTCACTGCATCTCTCTCCTTGTAACTAACTCTCTCCTTTTAGATGTGGCATTCACAACAGCTTGGCAGACTTCACATCCATTCCTAACTCTTTCTCCCTTTCCTTCTTCTATAGAAGCTAGAAAGTTAAACACTCAAGTTTCCTACCCTCCCTTGCAGCCAGGAGTGACCATGTTGTTACCAAGTCCAAACTCATTCTGCTCGCCACACGACAGGCCAATAAATTGGAATACAAGGTATTGGGACCAGGAATAATGACTGTATTCGGAAAGCCGGCAGACTGAGAAGATGGCAGACTGATGTCCTGGAGATGTCCCAAGTCAGAATTCAGGCTCCTTTTATACTAAAAGGGGAAAGGGTATGGTCTTATGGTTGGAATCCTTTGTTCGTGTGGGTCAGGTCATGTTGTCCCTGTAAACCTCCAACAAAATAAATGCTATTTTCTATTCTGCAACTTTTTATCTTTATCTGAATGGAAAACTGTTAATACCCTTAAAATTCAAAGCCTTGAGAATAGGCTATCCCATATATTTCAAACTGTAGGCAGCATTCCTTTACCAAAGGTGCAGAACCAGCACAACTAAGCCCAGGAAACAGAGCACAGGGTTAAAGCCAAAGGAACAGACCTAGTATGGAGTCAGATTTGTTCTTTTTTATTACAGTGTGACTAAGTTTTAGGCAAAAAGATGAAATCACAAGTTCAATGAATAAAAAGAGAGACTCCCAAAGAAAGGGAAGAGATGTAGCTGGCCCTGCCTTGGTCCTTTTGTCCCCTTCTTCCTGCCTTGAATTTGGATGTGATGCCTGAAGGTACGGCAGCCATCCTTCAACCAACCTTCAAGCCAACACCTTAAAAATGGGCAGAAAGAAAGCAGGAGCCTGGGTCTGTGAGGATGGTGCCAGGCCTGGACTGCCAGCTTGCCTGTAAGAAAAATATCATTTGTCTAAACAACTTGTAGCCAGGCTTTCTGGTATTTGCAGCCAACCACATTCCTATATGACACCCAAGAGTTCTTCGGTGTATTTCTTTCCTTATCTTCTTCAACTCCTCTGTTAGTTCTTTCTCAGTCTCTCCCCCAGGTCCTCTTTCTTGGCCTATGCCTGAATACTGAGGTTTCTGTCGCTTCTGTCCTTGGTCTCTTCTCATTTCTTGAATAATTTTCTCCTTGTGCATAGCTTCAGCTACCCCTTACACACCAATAAATTCCAAATCTAGACTATGAACTTGGGCCTTCATCCTGAATCTGGACCATTATTTTCAAGTGCCTTTAAGACACTTCCCCTTAAAATGCCCTGAAGCAAATTCAGCCTATCCATGATGAAATTCATTCTTTTCCCCCCCTCATTCAAGGCTTATTTTTCTCCTTTCTTATCTATTTTGGTTAGTGGTTTCACCATCCACTCAGTCATCTGAGATAGAAACTTTGAAATCTTCCACCCCTTATTTACCCTCACAGGTCACATCCAATTAGTCACCGGGTGTTACTGAATCCTTAGTCACCAGGTGTTACTGAATCCACCTCCTAAATTCTTCTTAGGTCATCTCCCTCCCTCTTATTCCCTCAGCTGTTGCTCTGGTCCAGGTGCCCATCCTCTTTCACCTGGACTCCGGCCATTGCCTCCTAATTGGTGGTGCTGCCTTCCTACTCTCCCCCTCTAGTGCATCTCAACTGCTGGGATCAACTTTCTACAACACACATCTGATCACCTTGCTCTACTATTTAAAACACCACCCAATGCCCTGCCCCCATTACCTAGGACCAGTGATTCTCCAGTGATTGAAATTTTACTGTGCATCCACATTACCCGAAGGACTGTTTAAATACAGATTATTGGGCCCCTCCTCCAGAGTTTCTGATTCAGTAAGTCTGGGCTGGGCCCTAAAGTGTGCATTCCTAACAAGTTTGCGGATGATGCTGAGCAGGGACCGCATTTTGAGAACCAGTGGCCTGGGCTAAAGTTAAAACTTATTAACGTCAGGTTTAAGATAGTTTACAACTGACCTTCCCAGTTTCTGGCTGCTGCTCACCACATACCTTAAGTTATTTCTGAAGTCACCTTCCACTCTTATGTCAAGGTCCTGACTCACTCTTTTCCACCTGCCTGGAATGTACGTCCCCCTTCTTATTCCTGGCCAACTCCCCACCAGTACTTCAGGGAAAGTCCAGCTCCAGCCTTTCCCTTCTGAAGAATTAACTCATGCTTCCTCCTCTACACTCCTTTTGCACTTCATACATAGGGTACTTTTTGGTCTTGCTACTTAAGTGATGGACCTCAACCAACACTAGGGCCATCACTTGGGAGCTTGTTAGAAATGCAGACGTTCAGTCTCCACCCAGACCCACTGAATCAGAATCTGCAACTTAACAGGACCCTCAGGTGATTCCTATGCCAACTGAAGTGTGAGAAGCATTGCTGTGCAGGGTCTTGAGCTATGTATTGTGATAGCCACTCTGATTACAGTATTTCCTTTAATTCCTTCAGCAGTCCCAAGGCTTATTATGATTGTCTACAATTTATAAAAAAGGAAATGGTGGCTGGTAGTAACAGAGCTGGGGTTGAAACCCAGGTCCATCTGGCTTCAAAAATCTGTGCTTGCTCTGCTTACTGTACCCATTGTCTGCTTATTACAGGTCTTCACACATAGCACTGTAATTATCTATCCGTAAGTGTGCCTCCCTGTCCACGTAAGATGCTGAGCAGGGCAAAGTCCTATTGTCTCTAGACCTCAGGAATGAACACCAGACTGAAAACAAGGAAGAACCTTTGTTCTTTCTCACTGTCAACTCCAGTTCTAATAGCAGCTTTAGGTAGGATGAGGCTTTTTTGAAAAAAAATTGAAGTATAGTTGCTTTACAGTGTGTTAGTTTCAGCTGTGCAGCAAAGTGATCCAATTATGCATACATACATATATATATTTTCAGATTCTTTTCCATTATAGGTTATTATAAGCTATTGAATATAGTTCCTGTGCTATACAGTAGAACCTTGTTTAAGGATGGGCCTTTTGAAGGAGTTTACATGAATTTTAAAAATATAACAGCTTTATTGAGATATAATTCATATATCATATAATTAACTCATTCAAAGTGTACAATTCAATGGTTTTTAGCGTATTCACAGAATGTGCAATCATCATCACAGTCAATTTTAAAACTTTTCATCGCCCCAGAACAAAGCACATGTCCATCAGCAGTCACTCTCCTTTTCCACTAGATCCTCCGTCTCTAGGCAACCACCAGTCAACCTCTGTCTCTATAGATTTGCCTATTCTGGGTATTTCATATTAATGGAATTGTACAATAGGTGGCCTTTTGTGACTGGCGTCTTTCACTTAGCATAATGTCTTTAAAATTCAGCCATGTTGTAGCATGTATCAGTGCTCCGTTCCTTTTTGATTGCTGGATAAAATGTCCCTTTTTACTTACCCATTCATCAGTTGGTAGACACTTGAGACACACCTTTTGGCTATTACAAATAATGCTGTTATAAACATTGATGTATAAGTTTTTGTGTGGACACATGTTTTCATTTCTCTTAGGTATACCCCTAGGAGCTGGGTTATATGGTAACTCTATGTTTGACTTTTTGAGGAACTAACAGACTGTTTTCCAAAACAGTTGTACTTTTTTAAATACTCAGCAGCAGTGTATGAGGATTCCATTTTTCCCACATCCTTGCCAGCATGTTATTATCTGTCTTTTTAAAAAAATTCAATTTGTTTAAACCAACCAACCAAACAAACAAACAAATCGTGTCTTTTTTATTATAGTCATTCTAGTGGGTATGAAGTGGTATCTCATTATGGTTTTGATCTGCATTTCCCTGATAACAAATGATATTGAGCAACTTTGCTTACTGGTCATTTGCATATCTTCTTTGGAGAAATGTCTACTCAGATCTTTTGCCTTTTTTTTTTTTTTGAGGGCGGTAATTAGGTTTATTTATTTATTTACTTAATGGAGGTACTGGGGATTAAACTAAGGACCTTATGCATGCTAAGCATGCAATCTACAAATTGAACTATACCCTCCCCCCACTTGACCATTTTTAAATTGGGTTTTTTAGTTTATTGAGTGGTAAGAGTTCTCTATATGTTATGGGTTAAATTATGTCTCCTCCAAAATATTTGTTGGAATCCTAGCCCTTGATACCTCAGAATGTGACTTTATTTGGAGATAAGGTCTTTACAGATGTAACCAAGTTAAAATGAGGTTTTAGGGTGGGCCCTAATCCAATATGGTGGCTGTCCTTATAGAAAGGGGAAAACTCGGACATAGAGAGACATGCACATAAGTAGAACATCATGTGAAGATGAAGGCAGAAAACAGGGTTGATGTAGCAGAAGCTAATGGATGCCAGAGATAAACAGAAAATACCAGAAGCTAGATGAGCAACATGGAACATTTTCTTCCTCTCAGTCCCCAGAAGAAATCAGCCTTGCCGATCTTGATCTCACACATCTATCCTCCTAAACTGTGAGGCAATACATTTCTGTTGTTCAAGCCACCACCCAGTCTGTGATACTTTGTTAATGGCAGTCTTGGGAAACTAGTACATTGTATATTCTAGATACAAGTTCCTTATCAAATAATATGACTTGTAAATATTTTCTCTCATTCTGTGGATTGTCTTCTCAGTTTCTCAGTGGTATCCTCTGAAGCACAGAAGTTTTTAATTTACATGAAGTTCATTTTCATTTTGACTCCTTTGCAGGGTTGGTTTTTGAGGCCAGTCTTAGATTTATTCTGATCCCAGGAGGCATTTTCTTAGCTGTTTCTTTCCCTGGTTCTCACTGGTAAACTAGCTGGCCTGTGATGTCGTCTGTTGATCTCTTGGAGCTACCAGCCTCCTGTTAACTGTCTACTACTACTGTTCTCAGGAGCTCCCTTAGGCTTGAACATCCTCACACTCTGAAATAAAGTCAGTCAGCTTTACAAGCAGGGTGCTGTGCTGAGGTGGTAGCCTCTGGTCTGCTCGACTTGCCTTTTTTGGTGTGGAACCTCTGCCACACCAGTGGAGCTAGCTGGAGGAAGGGTGCCTCCACCTCTCAGCGATACTCACCTGGAAATTAGCCTAGGGAACCTGGAACGGTGGGGGATGAGAAATGCTGGTGGCCTGCCTTTCCCTTGGAAATATCCTTGCCTGGGGCCAGGTGAGCAGGAGCCCTACCTTCTTGACCACACCCACTTCGAGTGTAGCTTCTGTCATGTTGAGTTGGGATGGGGAGAGTGAGGTAGAAACTGTGAAGTGGCTTAAGTGCTATACACTCTATCTGTTCTTACTAAGTTTCAGTAGATTTTCTTGAATAAATGTTTCTTATTTACACACTTAGGAGAATTTCTAGAGACTTTAAATGTTGTTTTTAAAAATAATTTTCGCCAATTACAATTGTTTTGCTGAAGTGCGGGCCCATGGAACTCTTCACAGCACTATTCTGGAAATAATTTATGTTATTTTGATTAAAAATGGGATCATTGCAGATGTGGGTACAGGTTGGGGTTAGGGATAGCAGTAGCAGAGTAAGTCAGGAATAAAAGATTAGGTAACAATCCTTTGGGGCTTCCAATTAGCATAACAAGAGAGAAGCAGTAGGTGAGAACCAAACCAGGGATCACGAAAGAACTTTGGAGGCCTTATAATTTCCCTATTTGTCTATTTTTCAACATACCCCTTCTGCCCACAGTGATTATCAGTCAAATATATTTCATTACTTAATCTGTGCCAGGCACTTTGCCAGGTCCTGGGGATAGAGTTAGGTTAACAAGACAGACCTGGTCTTTGCCCTCGAGGAGTAAAAAATAAATCCATTTGGGGAATCAGGAAAGGATTCATAAATGAGGTAGCATTTGATCTGGACTCAGAAGCAAGGAGAGGGTTACTACTGAACCTAAATTTAGACAGAAACCCAAAACCTAATGATAAGGTCAGAGAAAGTCACTGTTATGTAAATGCCAAGAAATCATTAAAACTACTTTAACACATATTGATGAGATTTTTCAGTTCTAGGCAAATTCAAAATAGGCCTTTTGTCATTGGCCCTCTAACAATTTTCTCTCTCCTTTCACTTCCTAGTGAACTTGGGTTTATCAAAACTACCTACAAAGTCATCTTACCCAGGCTGGTCCTCTCCCCTGGATTGGATTTTTGACTAGATTCTTGGACCTCATCAAATAAGAGATGGTTCCTGATTTTGAAGAGTCCATAATCTGGGAGAGAAAGATAAAAAGTCAAGTAAACTGAAAAGTTCTCTCACAGAGGTACATAAAGGAGGCAATGAGGGCACACAAGTGCCATCTAACTCAGACTGGGATGGGAAGAGAATGATCATGGAAGCTCCCCTGAGGAAATGAACCCTATCTCTTTCAGAGAATGTAGGGCAGATGGCTGGAGGCCAGGCTATATTCCAAGAGAAGGAAGCCAAAACAAAGAGGTGGGTAAGTCCATGAAGCATTCCTCCTCGCCCCCCACCCCATCCAAGATTTGGGGAATTCCATATTGTATTTATTTTGGCAAGAAGCAAAGCCTTCCTCTCCCTAAGGAATTCAGATGTCTCCCTTTCTCTCACTTTCCCTCTATCTCCATCTCCCTGGCCCTTAGCAGCCAGTCAGCGACGTGAACTAGTGTCGGCTAATTGTTTCCACTGGCAATTTCAATCAAGGAGTAAGTGAGGTAAAAATAAATTTATTAGCATGGTGGATGCATAGGGATGTTCTATCCAGGTTATTTCTGCTGTCTACTAAAATAAATGCACAGTCTAAAAGTTGAGAGTTATGGTTTATTTGACAGACATTTCTGAGGATTCGAACCCCTTTGAACCCAGGATGACAGCATCCCAGATCGCTCTGAGGGACCGCTCCGAAGAGGTAGGGAAAGAGCCAGGATATATGAGTTTTACAACAAAGACCAGGTAGTCGGAACATTAAAAGATTACTTATTTACTGAAGAAAACCAGACATTTTAAGTTAAAGAATTTAGCATTTTTCTACATATGGGAGGGAGGAAACATTTGGGCTCATTGAAATCATTCCTTTGACAAGCACCTAGCTATCTAGGTCCAGTACCCTGTCCTTTCTCATTCTGAGTCCCTTCAGGCTGCTGAGGCTGGGCTGCCTGCTTGTTTTCACTGTGGAAGGTGGCGGGCAGGGGCTGATAACTTGATAGCTTCAGCATTCTTTGCTTACTGATATGATTTGTAGTATTTTTCATTCACACTGCTTAAAGATCATTGTATGTGTCCTGTTCCCTGGCTCTCTGGAGCTGCCTCAGTTTCTGCCTGTTTTCCAGGTATGACACTTGTCTCACTCATCAACTCTGTGAGCCTCTGCTATCTTCCAATAAATTCCCTGTTCACACAGAGTTGTTTCAATCATATGCCAACAAAGAACTTTGATCTTGGGCAAACCATTTAGAAGGCTCTTCAATATCAGAGCTGATGAAGGTGTGAACTAAGGCACTGGTAGGGAGGATGGGAAGATAAATGGATAGACAACAATATAAAGAGGAAGATTTCCTTGCACAAGGTAGGTATTCAATAAATAACAGGAAAAAATTACTCCTAGATTTCTGGCTTTGATAAGTAGCCAGTTTTGTTGCTATTAACCAGAAAAGAAAATACAAGATAAATATTTTTGGATAAAGAGGTTTTTGAGTTTCAGGTTTTAGTAGTCCCATATTAAGGACTCATACAGACATTTCTGGAAGTCATTTGGATATAAGAACCTAGTCTAAACATTTAGATTTAGGAGTCATCAAATATACTGGAACCATAGCACTGGATAAAATTACCTAGGATAATTATCTACAGGGTAAGAAGAAAGCCTGATGATTGAGAATTTAGGGCCAAGGTGGAGAAAGGGCCCATGAAAGAGAAGTAAACTGAAAAGTGTGATGATAGCCAGGATAGAACAATATCATCAAGGAGCATTAAACTTGTTAAATAAGAAAACGACTTAATTTAGCAACGAACATGTAATAGAGCTCTTGGCAAGTGTGATTTCCGTAGTGCTGTGAGTATGTGAGGCCAATTGTGGTGTATTAAGAAGTGAGGCAAAGGAGAGACTTAAAAAGAAGGTAGAGTTAGAAAGGAACTTGGGGCTGCAGAAAGGATTTTAAAGATGGGAGAGGCTAGAGTATGCTTAAATGCTTCAGGAAAGCGCTCATAGGAAGAGAGGTTGAAAATCAGAGAAGGAGAGAGAAGGAAGTCCTTAAGACACTGGATGAATGGGATTCAGAGTTCAGATGGGGGAGGGGCACCTAAACCCTGAAGAGAGAGGATAGTATAGGAGTGGAGATTCTACTGCGTGTCTTTCAATTCTTTGAAAAGAAAGGAAGATCAACTGCTGAGAACAAAAGAGAAGATAGTGGAGTGCTGCAGGAGAGTGGTGAATTAGCTGGTATAGAGATAGGAAAAAGATGAGAGCAGGTTCACACTGAATAAAGCCTGGCTGAGAATATCTTGCCCAGCTGAAGTTGGAGATGACAGAATTTTAGAGGTACAAATTTGCAGCTAATTGATTTTCTCTACCTGTGCTCAATAACTTGGGAGAGGAGCAGAGAGGGCCAATAATTGGGCTGATAAACATGGATGCAGTAGGAGAGTAAGTGAAATGGGAGATCAAAAGGTGAGCAAATCTTGAGTGCTGGTGAGAGTGTTGGAGTGACACTGCAATGATGGAATGCAGGCTGGGAAGGGATAACGGGTACCCCAGGGGCCTGCATGAAGAGATGTTAGAAGACTGGAGATCTGGGTGAGCTCACAAGGAAAGTCATAGAATGAGAGAGGTGGAAGGAAAGGAGGGCTTTAGAGTTTAAGGTTTCATTGGAAGAGTAATTCTGGATGATGAAATGATCTGAGGAATGGCCTTGTGTGTTGGAGTGAGTGGGAGTGAGGGTCTGTTGACTAGAGGTCAAAACAATGTGAGGTTAGAGCAAAGGGATGGGTCCTATATGCTTAAATGACCCAGGATAATGGCAGAAATCAAATTTAAAGAGCAAGACTATGAGTCATATGTCAAATCTGCTGATAAACAATCTTATGAATGGTAGGTATCCAGAAACCACAGGTTGAGAAGTAGAAATTTTTTTTACTTCTCCAACAAACTAGGACCTTAGTGTAATGTTATTCCTATGTCTCAGTAAGCAGCCCTTCCCTGATTGCTATGTATTTCCTCACTGGACAGAAAACTCTGGAGGGCAGGGCCTGTCTTATTAGATTAGATCCCACAGCACCTTATCCAGTGCTTGACAGCAATTGGAAAGAAGAAAGCATACAATCTCTTTACTCTAGAAAGCGGTGATTCCTTATTCCCATTTGCACCATTCTCGGTACCTGGAATCCTCTAACTTCCTCTATCATACTATATAGAATTTATCTGTTCATATGTCTGCTTCTCCCATCAGTCTGTAAACTTTGAGGACAGGGACTTTCACATTCATTACTGCAGTCCCAGAGGAAATATTCTGTCTGATCCACATTAAGAACTCCAATGTTTGTCAAATAAATAAATAAATACATAAATGAATGAATCTCTCAGCTGTTAATAACTACCATTCCTGATTAAGCCCCATTGCCAATTATTGAGCTTTGGTCTTTTCTCTCTAATTGCTGCCAGACACTGGGTAAGGTGCTGTGGAACTAATCTAAAAGGCAAGCCCTGCCCTCCAGAAGCTTTCGTTCAAGTGAGGAAATAGGTAAAAATCAGGGAAGGGCTGCTTGCTGGGACATTACGTGCTTTTACATTCTAATGTAATCCTCACAAACAAGCCTAAGTAGGAAGAGGGGAAACTGGAGCCCAGAAGGGTTGAATTATCTTGCCCAAAGACAAACAAGCAGTAAATGTTAAAGCTGGCATTTGAACACAATTCTGACTTCAAACTTACTTTCACATTATGTTGCCACCAAGCCTAGCCTAAGTGTAACAACTAAGATTTTTCAGAAAATCAATTTAAGTGGATGGCACCACAGTGCTAGCTTTATCATTAAGGCAATGATTTCCAAGGGATTTTTTTTTTAATTGCTATGTATTTTAGTCCTGTGTCCTCTGAAAAGCAGACACCAAGATGAGATCAAATGTGCAAGAATTTTTAATAAAAACATGCAAGAAAATGCCTATGAGGGAAAACATGGAGGGAGGGAGAGAGAAGCCTGGGAGAACCAGTGGATCCCAAAAGCAAGTGAAGAAGAGAGGGAAAGAAGGTTGGATAGAAGCATCTTACGTTGCCACATAGTCTCATGAAGGTTGGACAAAGCAGAAGGAAAGTCCTGGAGCCCAAATCCACCATCAGAAGAGACCTCTCTCTTAGGAAGAAGTGTGCCTCAGTATCCCTGCTACAAGTCATTGGCTGAAAGTAGCTGGTGGGAGGTGTGGCTTAGCGCAAATGCAAGTGCATAGCAAAGCCAGCAGCGGGGCATTATTTAGTCAACTGTACTCCCTGTGACTGGAGTTCAGGCAGGCCCTTTTCCATAGCTGTCACACTATGCTAGAAAGGCTGCTTTCTCTTTTGTTTTACCTCTTCTGTTTACCTACTTGCAGACAGTGAATTCCTTACTATCTCTAGTGTCATTCACCAAATCTCAGTAGAATGGAGTATGTGTGTTAAACAAGTAACTATCATTTAAAATCCTCTTTCCTCTTTCCATTTGGACAAGATGCCTCCCTTTGTCACATTTTTCTCTAAATAAAAAGAAACGAATATTCAAAGCCTTGACTTTTTGCACTGATTCCTCTTTAGCACTTTGGTTATATTACATATGTATTATTATGTGTATTAAACTCTGACTCAAAAATCCTGTTTTAAGGACTATACAGGCTCTTGTATAAAAAACAAAATAGTGAAGCATTAAGGACCTCTGTGCTGAGCGTGCTATTAAAATATAATAATGAACAGGTGATTTTTTTTTTAAAACTGAAGTATGGTTGATTTATAATGTGCTGGTTTCTGGTGTATAGCATGGTGATTCAGTTATACATATCCTTTTTCATTATAGGTTATTACTAGCTATTGAATATAGTTCCCTGTGCTATGCAGTAGGAACTTGTTGTTTATCTATTTTGTATATAGTAGTTTGTATCTGCTAATCCAAAACTCCTAATTTATCCCTCCCCCTTTTCCCCTTTGGTAACCATAAGTTTGTTTTCTATGTCTGTAAGTCTATTTCTGTTTTGTAAATAAGTTCATTTGTGTCATATTTTTAGATTCCACATACAAGTGATATCATGATATGTCTCTATATAACTTTACTTATGATGGTAATCTTTATGGCTGAGTAATACTTCATTGTGTATATTGTGGTGTATATATACACCACAACTTCTCGTCTGATTATCTGTCAATGGACATTTAGGTTGCTTCCACGTCTTGGCTATTATAAATAGTGCTGCTAAAGAACATCATGTATCTTTCTGAATTAGAGTTCCCTCCAGATATATGCCCAGGAATGGGATTGCAGGATCATATAAGTCGTCTACTTTTTGTTTTTTGAGCAATTTCCACACTGTTTTCCATAATGGTTCACCAAACTACATTCCCATCAATATTGTAGGAGGGTTCCCTTTTCTCCACACCCTCTCCAGCATTTATCACTTGTGAACTTTTGTTTTTCATTTTTTCTTGAGTTATAGTCAGTTTACAATGTTGTGCCAATTTCCAGTGTAGAGCACAATTTTTCAGTTATACATGAACATACACATATTCACTGTTGCATTATTTTTCACTGTGAGCTACCACAAGATCTTGTATATATTTCCCTGTGCTATATAGTATAAACTTGTTTATCTATTCTATATATGCCTGTCAGTATCTACAAATTTCAAACTCCCAGTCTGTCCCTTCTCATCTTACTCCCGCCAGCAACCACAAGCTTGTATTCTATGGTTGAGTCTGTTTCTGCTTTGTGTTTATGTTCATTTGTCTCTCTTCCTTCCTTCCTTCCTTTCTTTTCTGTCCTTCCTTTTTTCTTTCTCCCTTTCTTCCTTCCTTCCTTTTTTTTTCTTTTCTTCCTTTCTTCCTTTCTTTCTCTTTCTTTCTCTTTTCTTTCTTTCCTTTCTTTTTCCTTTCGTTTTTTTAAGATTCCACATATGAGCAATCTCATATGGTATTTTTCTTTCTTTTTCTGGCTTACATCACTTAGAATGACATTCTCCAGGGACATTCATGTTGCTGCAAATGGCGTTGTCATTTTTAATGGCTGAATAGTATTCCATTGTATAAATATACCACATCTTCTTTATCCAGTCAGCTGTCAATGGACATTTAGGCTGATTCCATGCCTTGGCTATTGTAAATAGTGCTGCTATGAACATTGGGGTGCAGGTGTCTTTTTGAAGTAGAGTTCCTTCTGGATATATGCTCACTTGTGGACTTTTTAATGATGGCCATTCTGCCTGGTGTGAGGTGATACCTTTTGTATTTTGATTCGTATTTCTCTCATAAAATTAAGCATTTTTTCATGTGCCTATTGGCCATTTGTATGTCTTCATTGGAGAATTGCTTTTTTAGGTCCTCTGCTCATTTTTGGATTGGGTGTTGTTGTTGTTGTTGTTGTTGTTGTTGTTATTGAGTTGTATGAGCTGTTTTTATATTCTGGAAGTTAAGCCCTTGTCAGTTGCATCATTTACAAATATTTTCTCCCATTCTGTAGGTTGTCTTTCCGTTTTGTTTATGGTTTCCTTTGCTGTGCAAAAGCTTGTAAGTTTCATTAGGTCCCATTCGTTTATTTTTGCTTTTATTTCTATTGCCTGGGTAGATAGGCCTAGGAGAACATTGCTAAGACTTATATCAGAAAATATTTTGCTTATGTTTTCTTCTAGGAGGTTTATAGTGTCTTGTCTTATGTTTAAGTCTTTAAGCCATTTTGAGTTTAGTTTTGTGTATGGTGTGAGGGAATGTTCTAACTTCATTGATTTACAATGCGGCTGTCCAGCTTTCTCAACATTACTTACCAAAGAGACTGTGTTTTCTCCATTGTATATTCTTGCCCCATCTGTCAAAGATGAATTCACTGTAGGTGTGTGGGTTTATTTCTGGGCTATTTGAACAAGTGATTTGTGTCTTAACTTATAAATGAGACTGAGTGACAACATGGAGGGAGAGGTCAATGCCATTGAAAGAAAACTTTAATGTTACTTACTCAGAGTTCCCCTTGAAGCAAGAGGCACATCATGTCACACAGAGCCCACAGGGGAAGCACCAGTGTCCAGAGGCAGAAAGAAATTAGGAGAAAGCCACAGACTTTCCTGGTGTTTCCATGAGAAAATCAAGGCATGGCAGGATAAACAGTTTACGATTGGCTTGTTTGAATAATTCCAGGTGGTTTGGGGACAATGGGGGCAGTTCTGTCTTCTGGTACCTGGCCCCAGGGTGATAGAAGGTAGAGGAAATGTTAGCTTGGTGTGCTGAAAGTTAAAGGAAGTGACTGGGGGTTTGGACAGGAGATTGGTTGGTTTATATACCAAAGCTGGGCTCACCCATGAGCTGCTTGCTACCCCTAGGAATTAGCTAGTCCTGGGAGGAACTAGTTTCTCCCCAGCCAGCAAGGCTCTCTGAAGATGTCAAAACATCATAAAATATAGAAAATAAAAAAGACCCCAACATAATTAGGAGGAAATCATGCCTTCTGATTTTCTTAGCCTCCATTAGCAGTTAATAGCAGAGAAACAGAAGACAGGTTTAGCTCACTTTGCCCCTGATTCTGTTAAGAGCACACTTTTTTTTTTAAGAGAAAATTTAAAGAGGCTTCTATTCTTTACCCATTATCCGTGATTTTCCAAATATAAGCTAACAATTACTTTTAATTCTTTCAACTTCTTCCCTGATTGTGCATACGGTACTTTTATCCTAAAAACAAAATACACGGAGGAGGAACCAACATTTATATTCTCCTCTTCTGTGCCAGGACTGTTCATTCTTCAACATACATCCCATTATCCAATAAGCCTGTAAGGTGAGTACTATGACTACATTTCCTAGAACAAGGAAAATATGGCTCAGAGAGGTTAAATGGCTTTTTGGCAGAGCACTGGCTGGAATCAGATCTGATGAAGCCCACCCACTTTCCAGAGGAATTAAGTACAATGAAAACACCTTTACTTTTTGTGTGTGTGTGTGTTTCTAAGTTTCCATTTTTTTTTAAATTGAAGTAACAGCTTTAATATTTATTATTTAAGATGCATTCTAACTTGCCATTGTGTTTTGATGGCACAATTCAAAGACTAAGCATAAAAAGCTAAGCATTGCTTGTGCTTCTGTAACATATCTTTTCAAAATTGTACTTTTGCTAATGTAAAATCAGACATCGCCTCTATGGTTGATAATGTGCCCCCTCTTTGACACTTGAAATAAAATTTAAGTTCTTTACTCTTGATATTATTACAGGGGTATTTTTGCGACCCAAATCAAAAGAACACTACAGTGAAAATGTTATGGATCACTTTCCAGGAGTTAAAAACTTCTTTGAATAGGTAACACTTTCATGTGGCTCAGATTAAAGTAGATTATATACATATTTATATATATAATTACACATAACTCTATAGGAGTATACAATGAAGTTGCTTTTTACTTGTCCCTAACCCACCATTTCCTCATACACACCAATGTTTTTAGTTTTTTGTTTATCCTTCTAGTTAATTTGTGGGCATACCAGTAAATACACATATTAATTTGTAATTTCCCCCACTTCTTTTTCAAACAACCATTCGAATATATTTAAGATAAGACAAAACAAAAAGGTTTTGGTAAATAAAATTTAATACAACCATAGTCAAGTAATAATGGTTAAGAGACATTTTTACTAGATACAACAACTTTTAAAAAATTAAAGAAAACTATGCACAAAGGATATTTAAACAAGACATATAAGTATTAGTGTGCTGCAACTGAATTGAGAAGAAAGAAATACAAAGCTTTTTTTTTTCCACTGTGAAGACTCTGGAGCCTCTGAAAGCAAATGACATTTGGCTGCCTCAGGTCTGTACAAGTTGTAAAGCACATTATACTCTTGTTCAACTCTGTAATTGTGTTGTCTTAGGTAGCTCCAGAAACTCTCAGTAAGAATTTAAATAAAGAAACCATGGGGAGGGGTGTTGGGGAAGGAAAGAGTAAGAACTTTTTCAAGAAAGATAAGTAAAAGAGCTTGTAGAGGAAAAAAAATAGTACGTAAGAATGGAACAAAAATAAGAAGATTTACTTTTTTGATATTAGATGTAGATACTGCAAATAATGTTTACAAGGGTTTAATCAATGTAAGATAGATGTTTTTCTAAATATCTTAAAAAGCACCTTGGTATCAAACAAAAACCCTCCCAAGTATAATAAAACTCCAAACACTCAACAACCTTTCTTAACATTCTCTTTCTGCCAAGCAACCACATGATTGGTGCTCATTAAAAAAATTAAGAAGAGAAATTTATAGGAAACAAATATGAAACTTATCTAAGATAAGCTTTATTTAGATTGAAAAAATGTTAAAATAGCACTAGAGAACTTAAGGCACATAAACAAATTCAGATGCAGTTATTTTGAAAACATTAAAACAAATTCTTTTCTTTGGAACAATATATAAAATAAGTTATGACTATTGCTATTTTAAAAATTTTTTATGATGATCATCTTTAGCACTAAGTAAATTTAATATCTAAGGCAATCTCACAAATGTAAAACATTCATAAAAAACATTAAAAAAAAGTCTGAAGTATGTTGCAAATGTCTCTGGAATTATCAATTCACACTCCTGGCTCAAGTGGTTTCTGATGCCTAGCATTAGATGTGACAGTAAGTATAGCTAGCTGGTCAAACCTACTGCCTTGAAGGCCAATCAAACTGCCCCATTCTGGTTTCTTGGTATATGAATTTATTTATTTAACTAAAAGGAATAATGGGATGTGGTGATGTAAACCTGGCTTTCAGTATAATGGACAAGAAATCCTAATAAGGCCAAAACTATGTTGAGGTTAACTGGTGTCTTGAGTTTAGGAAAATAAAGGCGGTCCATAGGAAGCCTTTAAGAGACATTATCTTATCACTTGGCACCACATAAGCAGCAATGTCTTCTCTTTAAAAATACGGTCTAGAGTAGAAGATGACTTTTCCACATATAAATCTCAAGAAACCAAAGGCACACACAAACGATTCAACCCCTCTCTTTTCATATATGGGTTCTCACAGCAGTTCTTTAAAAAAAATCTATTGCCATATCCAGACGGCAGGGAAAAAAAACACACCTGGTTTGAATATTGACAAAAGTAGTATAATTGAACCTTTGTCGTTCCTGAGTTTCAAAAAGGGTGTATGACAGTAGAGATACATAAACAATTCATTTTCACTAAGAGGAAATGTGTCAGTCCACAAACACTTTCACCTTTCTAAATATAAAAGAATGAATGTTTAACCACCATCATGTGTGAAGCCCCTTTACCAAATTAAATTTACTCTAGAATCATGAACTGAAGTTAGTTATGGCACTTTAAACACTCCAATTAGGCAAAAAGGACAAGTTAATACCCTCCCTGAGTATTTACATCATTTTTTTCCTTAACACCTGGTTTAAATGGAGTCAATATCTGTATTTCAGTCATCTAGGGAAAAAAGGGTTACTGAAGATACAACAGGCTACCATTTCATACCTGTGCAGTAAAGACAGTGGGAAGAGTAGAGTAGAAAACGAAGGCCTTTTGTTGTAAAAATTAGACCACTTTATAGTTCACTCACATATAGAAACACACGAAAAAGGATTAAAATTCATGAAAAAAGAAACTACTTTTCTGTTGATCCACAAAACATACTTTTAAATTTCCTTCCCACTGAGGTATCATGGCTAGGGTTAGCAAACTTGTATCCACCTCCAATCTGTTTTCTGATCTTGTAAAACTGTATGTATCATATAGATTTTGACTGTATACAAGCCATCATACTAATACTTATCCTGTACTTTCATATGTAAAGAAGTGTTCTTGAAATGCCCAAATTAAAAAAAAAAAACTTCTGGAACTGAATTTAATAAGGTCAGCTCATTTTTACTTTATGTGCCTTTTTCTGATCATCACAAACTGATAAAATTCTTGGTGCTTGTATAAATGTGTGTAGATGAGCATACTATCTATCTACATATATATACATGTATCCTAACCCAAAGGCTTCTATGAGCATCACCCACCAAAAGAAAATCTGTCAACTCTGTGATGACAGTATGAATACAGTCTGACACCAATGTAGTTGATAAATCCCTTTTGATATACTAATTATACTTTAAAGTTCTTTATTATTTTATCAATGCTAACATTACTATTTATCAAAAATCAATAAAGGAAGATAAAGAATTAAAGGAAAGTAAAGTATCAGGTAACTTTAAAAATTGTTACTTTAATTTCATAGGGTTCAAGCTAAGTTCTTGGTGGCCTACTTAATTTATGTAGTTTTAAATTATGTAGAGAAAAAAATTAAACAATATTGGCATGAGGTCTATGTTTAAACAAATTCAGTTTTATGGGATTTCATTTCAAATTTACTACAATAAACACATGAATATTAAAAATAAATGTATAACAAAATACAATAGTTAATACTTTTATAATAGACAAAAATACTAGAATACAAGTTATGTTGAGAAAGTCTTTTTGTGTGAAGTGTCTGTATTTATGGATGGGCATGATCTTACAAATACACATGAAAATAACAAGTATCATTTACATAATCCTCAGCACTTACAAAACACTTTTCTCATACGTTATCTCATATGCCACAAAGAATTTCTGAACTAAATAGGTTCCATTATCTACAAAAGTTTGATGCAGAAATAGATGTTTACTCTAAAATTTAAAACAGTATCCCAATTGTATCTACTATTGCCTTTCAACTAAAATGGTAGAAAACTGTTTTCTAAATTGCTTTGATAATTATCACAAAAAGGTATATACCATTTCATATGATTTGAAAAATAAAAATTCCCTAAAAATTTAAGTTTTTTAGAGTTTTCCTCAGAATTCAGATTCCAGCTAAGCATTAAATTTGATGCCATATAGTTTATTTGAAATCTCTGTATCATTCTAAAATGAGGAAAAAAAAGTAGTTTATCAATGTTAGGTTTTTGATTACTACCTTGGTTTTAACAGAAATCTGGTGACACTATAATCACATATTAGCGTCATTACCCCTATGACAAGGAGTATGTAATCATGATGTGAGATGACAGTAATGCCTGGGAAGTCGAAATACAGCAGGCTACCTGGAACATCCCTAAAATGTTGTAAATTTTATCTGTCCACCCAGAAATAACAATAATCGTCTATGCTGTAGTTTCTGCTATTACATTTGCCTTAGAAAAAAGTTTTACATTCTTCTCTGAAAACTAGTAAGCTTTATTAAACTGAAACTGAAACATCTAGACAAAGGCAATTTGATGCATAGAAGCTTGAGAATGTTGATCAATGTTTTACACCATGGGTACCAGATGAAAGAGATATTATAGAAGACTGCCAACTACTGCTGTTAGTTTCTTCAGATAGCTAATTAAAAAAAATTATGGACCCACTGAGACAGGTGGTCCCCGCTTTATCCTGTAAGGACAGCTTAACAGTAGAGACTCCCAGGATTATCAGCTGTTCACAAGAAAACAGGGTAACCAGGAAGAGGTCCTCACCCAAAGCACCATACTAATGAGGTCAAACCATACTGGGCTAGGGAGAAAATCTATCCCAGTTTTTCACAAGATAATATTACAAAGTGGATTTCAACTTTTTTTGCCAGGTTCAAGAAAAGGCGCTTCCTTAGAGGATTTAGAGATGATACATAAAGACTTTTGTGAGCCACGGTGGGTCATTTTCCTTTCAATGGTCTTAGGTAGCTTTTTTCTTAGGAAATAATCTGTAATTTTAATCCCCATTTTAGGGGCACCTGCTTTTATATCTCCTCCCTCCTCAAAAATCTTTAATATAAGAAACCAATTCAAAGAATGAAGTCACAATAATTCAGTGTTTTTTGATACTCAAATTGTTGTCATTACATTTTTATCAATTATAGGGAAAAAAAACCCAGTAAAATTAATCATTTTGGATGTATTTTTTAGTGACAAATTTTTAAAACTGATTTTTCCCCTTTAGAATGATTCTAAGCATTATATGAGTCAACCTAAATGAAGCCTTGTCATGAAATTTTTTCTCTATATATATACATACACACACACATATATGACAAAATAAGGAATATACAGTCTTGCAGATAAACCTACATAAACGAAGAGACCATTCACAAATTCCTAAAAGGTATGCAGGCAGACATTATTTCCTACTTCACATAGGATTTCTTACAAATACAAAGATACACTCTCAAAGCCCAAGCAAAGACACTATTACCTTCAACATATTTTTTTTTTCAATTACAGGAAAGGTTTTATTACAGTTTGAAAGATTGATATTTTGGGGAGAAAGGCACCACAATTATTATTTTTACCTTTTTGTGCATATGGTATAAAGGAAATATGTCAAGTTCCCACTCTGGAGTTTTTAAAACCTCTCATCTTGGATTGGTGTGGCTTCTTGGGTGAGGTATCCTGGCTTTAGAGCTTAAAGCATTTCTCATTGTATCTATGAATAGTCACACATCCGTGATAGGACACTGGCCTGGGCATTGCAGCTACCCCTGTGATGATACTTGTTGCAGGATCATAACAGAGAATAGTGTCTGTAGCTTCTCCATTTTCCCGTCTTCCACCCAGGATATATATTTTACCATTACACACAGACATACCACAGTTTTCCTGTTCAACCAAATTAAAAAAAAATTAGCTGTTGAAGATAGGGGATTTGGTAGCAAACTGAAAAGTAAAATAAGGCATGCTTTAACACAGTCAAAAAGGAGACATGAAATAAGCTCCCTTTTGCCCAACTCCTGCTCTATATGTGAGTACTAGATAATTTTGCATGGGTGAAGGGAGTGTTAAGATAGAATGTATGTCAGTAATTGGGATCAAGATACGGGAAGTGAAGTGGGGGTGGTGAACTGAGAGAAGAGTTTTAATTATCTTAATAGTAGTTAAACAAAAACATCCTTGAAGAGTATGGCTTGCTTCTCCTATATTACAGGGAAGTGGCTATTACATGACCAAGGGATAGGGACATTATTCATTATATGGGATTACCCACAAATTGAATGAATGAATGAAAGAGCTATAACCAAATTAACAAAGATGTTATTAGAGGCCTTGGCTGGGGCATAGAAACTCCCCAGATAAGATTTTATAGTTAACATTCCACACAATGAGATTCTAAGCTAAATTTTACTCCTGTGTCAATAACTATAATTATTATACAAAACAAATATTCTTGCAAGGATAAGAGTGATTCTTCAAAGAAAGAAATCACACTAAAATTGTCTCACTACTGCATGAATCTGGTTATGCTACAGGTCAATTATTCTTCTATTTACATTTTACTTTAACTCAGAAAGTTATTGATCTTATTTATTATCCTGTTTCCACATAACCAAAAATGAAATGGGTTCTACCAATGAGTACAATAAACATTTTTACTTGATCAGATTTGCTATATAAAAATTTTGCTCTGGTAGAAAAAAATTAAATCTTGGTGGACTAAAATAATAAAGGATAGTATCTTAGGGTCTAAAAGAATTAGGGAGTATTTAAAAATTCTTACATTAGAGTTTATATACACCCAAAATTACTTGCCCCATTATCATGTGAATGACAAACTTTTATGCAGAATACCACCCGTGAATTGTAC
This sequence comes from Camelus ferus, assembly GCF_009834535.1. Classification (NCBI taxonomy): domain Eukaryota; kingdom Metazoa; phylum Chordata; class Mammalia; order Artiodactyla; family Camelidae; genus Camelus; species Camelus ferus. Next base: position 71,534,042 of record NC_045696.1, read on the forward strand.
CAGTTATGTGCTAAACTACAACATTTTTCATCTAAAGCAAAATGAGCTCTTTTTATAAATTCTAAGAGTTCTGAATACAATAAAAAACAACACCCTTAGTTTTTAAGTACATGTTGACTTGTACTACTGAACCTTAAACTCACTTTGATGATGATTCTTAAGCTATATAATTATAGGCTTTTGTTATTAACATCATTTCATAAATAATTCTCAGAATTAAATAAAGCAAGCAACCATGAAAAGAGTTATTCATTCATATCAGGAAATTACTTGTATAATAGTTTATTTCACTCTGAGAATCTGAAGAGTAATGGCAGCTAGTAAGAAAACTAATTTATTAATATATGAAGTTTTAATGTTATTTTTCTGACTTCAATGAAACACAATGAAATGAAATTGTAAAAAATACCCCTCTCCTTATTTTTTATAATGCTTAAATGTTAAAATGCCAACATAAAGAGAAAGAATCAGATTTCTTTTATTATTCTAAACTTCAGTGATATTTTAAATATCTAGTCCACAGAAGAAAGGTTAAAAAAAACAGGGAGTAAAAAAAAAAAAACCAAAAAAACCCCCCCACAATTAAAAAAAATATGTTCCTGATGAAAATTAAAAAGCAAAATATGTTTAAAATAGTATGTTGTGGCTTTTGAGAATTATGCAAAGTCCAAAGGCAAGGAAATGGTGAAGTACAGAAAGAGAAAAGGCTGGGTCTATCAGGACTCATTTTTTAGCTCTTTTTTTGGTCATTCACTATTCTAAGCATTAAAAAAAAAAACAAAACACAACCTTTGACTCAAATAGCTGTCTACCATGGTAGGCAAACACTTACAGATGGTTCAAAAATTGCCTATCAATAATATGCACTTAGAGGTACTGGTAATAAGAAAGGACCAGGGGAGAAAAGATAATCCCAGAAATCTCAGTATTTTTTTGCTTCAAGAGATTTGATATGGAATACTAGATTTAGATTTTAATGATCTGTCTTTGTTATAATAAATATACTTCTGATCTAAATGTTCCTTGAAATATCTGAAGTATCAGTCATTGTTTAATTAGGGAAAATGTGCCAAAATGTATGTCCCGTTGTTTTTCCTTAGTTTTACCTCAATCATTTAGTTAAATTTATTCATTATATACCCTGTATTATGCTAGATGCTGGCAATTATCTTCCTAAGCTCTCCTATTGTCTTATACAGTATAGTCAAGTTTTAAATGAACAGTAATTCTTAGCAGAAATGCACTGTGCTTTAAAATATGCACTGTAATAAATCAATAAAGAATAGATTTGGTTAAAAAATTCAGAATTAAGTGTAAACACTCTGTCACACAGGTGAATGTAACAGGGTTCTTATGTGGCAGGGTATACCTCACTTACAGAGTTAGAGACTGTCCTTTCCAGGAGGCCACTGAACTAGAGAAATGTGGTTCATTTTACTTAAATGTGATATAAGAGGGTAGAAGATTATGTTCCCACTACTATGAAGCTTGAGATCCTATTATATCCCTTCCATTGGTTGAGGCAATGTTTCTCTAAATATATTACTAAGTGGAGACTATATACCTCAATGTCAACAACTTTAGAAAAATTGTGTTATACTCAAACTCTAGTCTTTATCCTTATAGTCTATAATTCTTACATATCTTGCATATAAAATTGTCTTAAAATTAGGACCCTCTGTTACTTCACTCTTATTTTACTTCACTATTATTTATTTACTTATTCAATAAATATTTACTGAGCACCAATAAATGCAAGATATATGAGATGAGTTAGAAAATACAGTATCCTAAAGAAGACTGAATTCCAGTATGGAAATAAACAGTTATGTAAGGAAATGTATGACGTCCATAATAGAGGTATAAATGTAGTGACAGAGCAGGAAAAAAAAGATACAAATTCTGAATAGGGCAACCTCAGTTTGTTGTAACTATACCTGGTCCTTGAAAGATGAGTAGAATACAAGTAGAGAAGGTAGAAAAGGTATTAAAGGCTAAGAGGACAGCATAAACCAAGGCAGGAACACACATCATCTGTTATAGCAAATGCAAGCAACAGATACTTAATGTAATTGGGGTAAAGGTGAAGAAAATGAAGCTGGAAAGGCAAGCAGAGGTCAGACAACAGAAAGCATAGAATGAAGTGGAAAAACTTTTGGATTATACTCAGTATGTTTCCAATCAGACGAGAGACATAATTAGATTTGCGGGAAAATAACTGGTGGCAAAATGGGTTAGAGAAGCAAGACATTAGAGAAAGGATCACTGATTAGAATTTGTTGTTTTAAGTTTAGGTAAAAACTGATGAGAAGTTGAATGAAAGCAGGAACCACAGGAATGGAAAAGAATAGGCAAAACTCTTTAAGGACACAGAACTGATATGCTAGACTGAATCAGTTGAAAAGAAAACAAGAAAAATCTAAAAAATTGTGTCCAGGTATGCAACAGAAAAATATATATTAGTAATATATATTAGTCTCTGCCCCTAGTTCCTGACTTAAGAGCTCCTAAATCCCTTGGAATTTCCTGGTTGATGGGAGTGTCTTTTGTTCTAATGAGGTGGCTCTTGGTGGGCTGGTCATCAGAAAGATCAAGCCATAATTAGAAACTTGGAAGATTCACCCCACCCTCCCTTCTCTGGAGAGGAGAGAAGGGCTGGAAATTGAATCAATAACTGATCATGTCTACAGGATTACGCCTCCATAAAAATCCCCAAAGTAAAGGATTTGGAGAGCTTCTAGGTTGGTAAACACATCCATGTCCTAGGAGTGTAGTGCACCTCAAATCCATGAAGACAGAAGGTCCCGTGCTTGGGACTCTTCTGGGCCTTACCCTAGGTACCCCTTTATTCAGCTGTTTATTTGTGTCCTTTATAATATACTTCATTATATAATAAACCTGTGAACTTTAATAGGTGTTTTCCTGAGCAAATTACTGAACCCAAGGAGGGGGTTGTGGAAACCTTGAGTTATAGCTGACTGGTCAGAAGTATTGGTGACAACCTGGGAATTGCGACTGGCATTTGAAGTGGTGACAGTCTTGTAGGACTGAGGCCTTAACTTGTGGAATCTGAAACTAACTTCAGGTAGTGTCAGAACTGAATTGAATTGTCAGACACCAACTGGAGATGGAGAATTGGTTGGTGTGGAAATAAACCCACATATCTGGTGTCAGAAGTGTTGTGAGTAAGGGAGAAACAGTTTTTCCATTCAGTAGGTTGCTTGGAAACAGAAAAAGTAGGCTTGGGGAAGAACGTGAATTGTTTTAAGTTTGAAGTCTTGGAATACCATAGAAAATATCAAATAGGCAGTTTGAAACTTGAGTCTGGTGCACAGGAGAGAGGCTATAATGGAGAGTAATATTTGAAGTCATCAGTACTGAGCAGTAATTGTGATCACTCAGGAATGGAGTATAAACTGGGATGAGGGCAGCAGAAAGAGGCTCAAGGAATACTTGTATTTAAGGGTTGGGTAGAAACAAAAGAGAGAACGTGAATGAGACTCAGGAGATTATTAGTAATGACTATGGGAGTACAACATCTCTAGAGTGGTATAGGTAGAGCCAGACCTCCAGCATCAGCACCATTTCAAGTAGTTTGGTGGTAGAAGGAAAGAGGGTAGAACCCTGAGTCAAAAGGTGGAGGGAAGCCTTTCTGGAGCTGTGGTGGAGGCAGAGTGAAGGTCCAAGCAGGGTGTGGGTGGAGGAAACCCAAGTACAGCCATTTCCTTTATAACAAAAAACAACAAATTATCTAGTTTCTAACCACAGAAGGAAAGAAATCAATTTGGGAGCATTTCTTCTCTTTTGAAATATACAAGAGAGAGGGATAAGGACTGGAGTATGACCTACAAAAGGTCAAGGGGGGAAAAACCCAACAGCCCAAGTGCAATACCAACTTTACCATGGGATTGTGAAGAGTAAGTTATTTCAATAAGACAATTCCTTGGAAGGAGTTCAAAACAAGTATACCATATGCTTTAGGTGGAGTTTCAAAAAATTATGAAATAACTCAAGCATACATGAAATAGATTAACAGTGAAGTTACAGTGTACTCATACTGGTCTTGTACTTGGTCCCACCCAGACTGATTTTTCTTTTGGCCTATTTTATGTTATTACCTGCCGGCTGAATGTATTCTGTACATGCATCCAGTAATCTTCAACTGGGTCGTAACAGTATATTGCCTTGGTCAGTCCACCAGCAACATATATCAGGTTGTTTAAGGATACAGCTGTTATACACCTCTTGGCAATTGGGATAGCTGCACGAAGTAGCCAAGAATTGGTTTCTGGATCATAAGATTGAACCTAAGAATGTATAGAAATATTTAATTAAAATTTCTCAATAAAAATGCAAATTTACTTAATAAAAAGTCTACCAATATGACTAAAAATAAAAACCCATTAATTCAGACTTAAGGGAGGTTAGTTTGAGAGTAAAATATCTGAATATGAAATTCTCAAAAGAAATGCAAGTTTATTACTATCAAGCAGAATTGAGTTACAAACAGGGATTGTTTCCAGGATGAATGGCTACCAGGTTTGCTTAACTTATTTCCATTAAAATTAAGAGACGAGATTTAAAAAAAAAATGTATTATATAGGAGAAGTATGCCTCAATTTGAATACAATTTCTTTACACATTTAGGAACTCCTTTCTTCAAAAGAAAACAAGTGAACCTCAATTCAGTATACTTTGAATTATCACGAATTCTGAACTAATGAATTCTAAATATGTAACATTTGACATTATATTAAAATTTAATTTAGAAAAAGAATTTATTGATTGACAAAATTCAGTTAATTATTGCTAAATGAATTAGGCATTAGACATTTGTTTCCAGAATAAACATGGTATTTTCTGTCATGTCATGATGGCATATATTCTTTTGTCCCAGGAGTTCAATGAACTGTAGCAGCTTTGTGCTATATTTTATTTACATTAGAAAGGTTTCTTTCCTTTTCTTTGTTCTAAAGAATATTTTCAGAGTATGCAGAAAATGACCCAGCTGGAAGCAGTATAATTAGTTATTGTCTCACCCTTTGCTAATTCAATTCCCAATTGTGTTTTGTGTGAATAATTTTTTGATTCTGTAAACTATACCAGAAAAGGTTTTAAAACTGTCTGTTTGTTTATAGTTTATTTTTAAACTTTTTTGGCAGAGGAGGTATTTGTTAATTTATTTATTTTGATGGAGGTACTGGGGATTGAACCCAGGACCTTGTACATGCTAAGCATGCACTCTACCACTGAGCATACCCTCCCCCTCAACAAAACAGTTTATTTAGTACAAGATCTCAACATTGAGATTAGTCTCATTTCAAAAAGACTGAATCACACTTTTTACAGAAAATGTAGGATACATTAAGATCTCACTTTAGTAACTTGTAACTCAGTGTTTTCCCTACAAAATATAAAGTACCAATTTTTAGAAGGCCCCTCACACTAAGAGACCTAACTACCTACTTGATAAACCTTCTGTATTTCTCTTCTAGTGTATGTCATTAGTAATTTCTATAAGACAACAAGGCTTACCTTATCAGAACAAGTATTATCATCAGGTCCTCCACCAATCACAAACAATTTGCCTACACAGCTAGTCACAGCAGGAGAACTCACTGCTTCCTTAAGGGGAGCAACTTCAGTCCATCGATTTGAAAAGGAATCATAACATTCTACGCTGCTAAGTCTGTTTTGCCCATCATAGCCTCCAACAACATATACCTATATGTAAAAAACATGGAAAAATCTTAATTATCAAAAGTTTTAATTTTTAACTAGTTGGCTAAAGAATTAAGGGACCTCTCCCCTTTTTTAAAAGTCTATGGTAACTGTAATAGCAACATACTTAGCTTAGTTTCTGGACCTTTTAAAAGAAATTATCACTCTCTTACCACCACCAAGGAGGCCTTTTAAAACATTTTTTTTTCATAATAGCTCCCTCTGATGAACATTTAATACTACAGATATACTGCATATCTGCTTATGTACTGTATATAAATCTGTGCTTTATACGTGAAACAGTGTAATTTTTTTGCCCCACCAAGAACCAATCTTCACCCTATTAGGGGCAATATTGCTTGCATTGAGAATTACAGGACTTAGCACAAATGCTCACAATCGTGGATGATGAAAATATTCAAATATTATAAAGCAATGAAGCTATGAAACTAAAATATTAGGTAAGGAATTTTTAGACTGTGAAATCTTTGAAGGCAGGGCCTATCTTTTACAATTTAGTCCCTACAGTGCCTAGAAAAGTACCTGATACATAATGAACTCTATACTGTATGTTTCAAAGAACTTTCATGTACATCTTCTTTTCATAAATATAAGGAAGGTAGGCAAATAAATATCTTTCTATAATAGATGAACTAATCAACATGCCATTTATTAAATCACTTATAAGCCAAATAATCCATTAAGCATCATGAGATAAAGAAGAAACTTTTAACCTATAGAAACTCTCCAAGTTTAATATCCACATTCTTTTAATGGACAGCCATCATCAACCCTTCTCTCCCTCCATATCTAATTAACTATTAAGTCCTACTGAGCCTTCTTTCACAGCATCACTCACATCTGTCCCTTCCTTTTGTTTCCCATTGCCACTATCCTACCTTGGGGTCCATATCATTTCATACTTCTCAAGCTCTTGGCCTCCACTCTTGTACTCACTCTTTAAACCACAGATTGATCTTCCTAAAACACTTCATCAACTCCTTTTAATAGTTCAACAGTGAATGCCTAAGGGTCAAGGCTAAACTTTACACACTATCATTCAAGTCTGTCCACAATCTATCTTTCCATGCTCTTCCAAATTTCCTCAGCAGCCAAAACTATTTCAATCTTGCATTTCTCATGTTATTTTAAAACAATCAGTTGGTGGGTCTGTTCTCCCAACATCATGCATCTTAGAGAAGTTAAGTAGCTTATTCAAGGTCACGCAGCTAGAAGGGGTATAGAAACTGCGGTACAACGTACCAATTAAGTATGTAGTTTTGAAGTCAGGAGAGGCAGGGTCCGTATCTAGCTCTGCCACTCAAGTTAAGACCCTGCTTGGGCAGTTTACCTATCCTCTCTGACTCAGTCTTAACTTCCTCAATTTAAAAATGTAGACAATAATAGTACCTACCATACAATGTAATTTTGAGGATTAAACTTTAATACTACTTCTCTGCATGAAGAAACTAAAAATATACGCTGTGAGTCTCAAGATAAAAGGCCTCTAGATTAAGAAAACCTGAGCTTTTGCCCCTGCTTTATCACTTCCTGTGCAACACTGGGCAAACGACTTGATCTCTCTGGACTCAGTTTCTTTGTAAACTGAAAAAGTTACATTAAGCATTCTCTAAGATTCCTTTTTGCTCTGACTATATTCCAAACCATCCTATGTTTCCCTAACAGAGAGCATTTATAACTTTAAATGACTTTATAGGTTTGAATTCAGACTATACTATAATTTTTAGGATAATAGTTTTCCATGAATTGAGTACTTGCTATGTAAGGCAGGAAGGATTCCCTTTATTTCTTGAGTTAGTGCTTCCTGGTTTTGGGTATATTCAAGTCAAAAATACTAACATTTGTCAAATAAATTTGTGTTCATCAATCCATTTATGATATTTGAGACATCAGTGATTTTAATTTGCCTTTGTATGTCCAGATAAAATGACTATAATGTTTTTAGTCAGACCTCATCTCTTTCTAACCCCTTAGTTATTTTAGCTGTCCCTGTCCAGTAATATTTTGTCATTCTTGAGGTATAGCTACCAAAACCATATATAATATAGTAGGTACTAACAAACCAGTGGTTTTTAGAAAATATTCTGTATTAGTATTTTATTTCCATTACATCTATCTCAAGGTCTTCATTATTTCACTGGTGTTGTCGACAGCAGCAGCACACTAGATCAATACCCTTAGGAATTAACAGTAGCTTTCAAACTGTACTTTAGTATTCCATGGACTAGAGATTTCAAGAAGCATCTGTTGGGGGCAAGGGGAGGGAATGAGAACTGATAGAAGGCTGAGTGGGAAGGGTTCCTGGCATCATCTGTTTCAACAAGAGCAGTTCTGCTTTCTCATTGGTGGCTCTAAAATGTCTTCATGGGAGGACTTAAGAGGCAGCAAAGTTTTTAGAAGGGGGTACTAGGGGACTGGTCAAAAATATATGTGGGATACACCCAGTATCTTGTGATAACCAATACTGGAATATAACAAATGAACAAACAAAGCCCTAAAATATGAATCACTAACCTGTACACTTGGAACTAACACAATACTGTAAATCAACTATACTCCAAAAAAAAAAAATGTGCAAGCAAGTGTGCTGTTTTCACTTAGATTGCTCATTAATTTTGAGATGGCTTTCAAGGAGCTGATACAGATGGAGGCACGGAAAGGTTAAAGAGTCCAAGTTAGCCCTTGGTACACTGCTGTATTCTTATCTGTTCTATGTAAGGCTTTTTATATTAGATTTAACTTCAAAGAAGGGTGTAGTTGCTCTTAAAAAGTTTGGAAGCCACTAGTCCACAAGTGATTCTCAAGTTTGTAAGAACAGTGAATGGTTCAGAATCAAATTATTGGTTTTTTTAAATATTCATTAGCTGCAGCCAATAAGAAGTTTGCTTTAAATTATGTTGGTGAGTTTATCTTAACACTTACTTGTTTTGTCCCTACCTGTACAAATAAATAAGATAAAATAATATCACTCTAGATAAATATATCTTGGCCTGACTGCTTGGATTAGACATTGGCTTGTTTTTGTACTTGATGTAACTCCTTCATTTTCCAATGCTTCTCAGGCATTTAGACTCCAGTGGTGCATGAGAAGAGAAATGTGCTGCACTGCTACAAATTCCAAATTGGGAGAACAAAATATCCATTCAAAAGTACAGTGTCAAACTGTTTATATCTTCAGTTTATGTACTGAGGTTAGAAATGGAAGGAAATACAGTCTGAATCCAAAACACCCAGAGGGTGAGTAAAATGAAGGATTCATCTGTGGTATTTATTCTGGACATGTACCAGTAATAAGAATAAAAAGTGGTTTCTCTTACTTTACCAAGGAGGACAGCCATTTTGTGACGCCATCGGCCTTTATTTAGAGAAGCAACTCTGATCCAAATATTTAACTGCGAGTTATAAATCCAGACATCACGGCCATTGATTCTTCCACCTTTAAATGCAAAGCAATGCACATACACTAATATGTATACCACCAAGGGATCTATGCCAAAGGTATAGATAATGAAAACAATGATTTATTCATCCAGCCAAGAATTCGAGGGTTCAACTCAATAAATTAAGCAAGGACCTTCTTAAAGCTAAATAAAAATAGTTCTACAGAGCAGATTTAACTTTGTCAGCTGTTATCTCAAGAAATAATTTTATGCCCCAAATAATAAAAGGCAGATTATGAATTTTACAAGTACGTAAGATTTTTCATTTAGGAGTCAAACAAGAGAAGCACCCAAACAACAGAATTATTCTAGAAAAAATTTTAAAAATCATCCATTTTTTAAAAAGCATACTATTGTACAGTGGTTCAATGTGTAGTAAAATAGTAATCTGCAAAGCTGGTAAAATTATTTAACTAATTAACAAATTTCAGACCATGGATACTGTAGTTATACTTTATATAAGTCTGTCACTTTACTATCTATTTGATTTTAGAGGTAACATTACATATTGTAAAAAAAAAAGTTCAAGTTAAGAATTTTAAGGAAATTTCTATTTCATAAACTTTGGGGAGAATTTCAGTAAACATGGGTGAAGATGCTTAATTCTGAGTACTTTTTCACTTTGCACACTTTACTGTTCCTTAAACAAGTAAAACTTTAAAAAATTATGCCATATTCTATATGCATTTGAGAGCACTTAAAATATGGCATGGTTTAAGGCATTTTCTGATGAATCTTTTGAAATCATTCTGCATCATCCTGTGCCTGTTTTTAAGGACAAAAAGTCATTTGTTTTATAATCTGATCTACCTAGAGTGGGTATATCCACTTTCATTGTTTCCTTTTGAGACACTGTTATGGTTTAAAATAGCCGAGCTGTGTTTAAATTAAAAGCAGCTACTGTAATAATTCTTTATTTACCTGAAACAAGAATGTCATTCCTTAGAGCACAGACCGCATACTCTGATTTGGTAAATTCTGGAAGCTTAGCCAAAGACTTCCACTCTCCTGTCACAGGATCATAACACTCAGTGTAGGGAAGATTAAATCCTCCAACTCGTTCACAGCCTCCAACGACAACTATCACCTCAGAATAGCCAGTTGACCTAAAATAATTATTATAAGAATGCACAAATAATAAATTAAAATACACTCAAAATTATTTAAAATTCTAAAAACAAAATGTTGGGTGGTCACTAAAAATGTTAATAGAGTTTATAACAAAGAATGGTAAAGGAAAAAAGCAAGATGAAAAATTGTAAAGAAGGTCTGATCAATAGTATGTAAGTAATGTGTCTGGAGAGAACATACCAAAATGCTAATGACAGTTTTCTCTGAAGTGTGGCTTCCTCCTTTCTATCAACACAAATTTTCAAAATGATGATGGACTACTTTTAGAGTGAAAAAGACAACTTTTAAGAGCACTAAGGGAATACTAAGGTTTACGTTAATCACTGGCTTCTTTTACTTTGTACTTTAAATTTAAGATAGAGACAGGAAAAACCAAAAGCTATCCCAGCCTTTTCTTTTTGTTCCTAAGACTCATGGAAATGAAAAAGTCTTGTAATTGTGTTTTATGGGTGCTACAATTTTAAGTCCCTCAAAGACAAACATAACAATCCCCCTTCTCTTACTTAAATGGGGAGAGCAAAAAGACCACATCAGAAAACTGATTTGTAGCTTTAGTCAATGTGACAGTTTATAACTACACTAGAAAAAAACAAAATTAACCAACATTGCTGTATCCCTTTAACAGAGCTGCTATACTACACTTAATCGCAGCTATTCCAACTAACGATCATTCACCTGGTCCATGCCAGGCATACCTTTTCCTTTATAAAATCAGAAATACATATTGTAGAAAAGAATTTTGTTCACAGATGCAACAAAAATTACTTTTAGGAACCCAGCAAATTATATAATCCTAACTCATCATAGAGTAAAACAGAAGGACTCAAATATCATCAATAATATTATTTTCAAAATTATTCCAAAATGAAAATATTAAAAGTAAATAGTGGATAGCACCGGACGCTTAGTAGTATAACTAATTTATCCTCCTTTCCTTAGAAGTATTATTTCCTAAAATCTCACTTAAAATACTTCTAAAACAAACCCAGGTGATAGTTTTCAGACTTATCTTATTGATTGAACAAAACCAAAAATTGCTAAATAATGTCACTGGGGTTCAATCACTCCTAATTGTTTTAATAGAAAATCAAGGTAATTACTACATGGAACTTTGATAGAATTTTGCTTTATACTTTACTTATAGCATTTTACTTGTTTTATACTTTCCCTTTGCTTGAACTTGCTTGATTGCTTTTTTCAAGACTTTTTTAGCCCAATGAACATATACTATCTGTTCTGTACCTTGGAACAAGAAGAGAAAACAGCACAAAAAGCTAACAGCTAAAACATTTAGTCCCACTAAATAAAGGCTATGTGTATTTATCTGAAAGGATCAGCAAACTAGTAGTTTTTCCTCCGCTGAAGGTCTTATTTGCAATGAAATGGCTTTTAACTTAATTAGAGACAAGTCTGGTGTTCTCATTAGAGACTAACTCAATAAAATTGTTATTTCTATTTCTTGAGCTTAGAAAAATACTTATCTCAGGCAGGAAAATGATTGCCTTAAAGGAAGTGAGTTGCTGTAACTGATAATGGTGACCAGAATAAAAAGGCAGCCAAGATGATACTATAGAATGAATAAAATTCTGAATACCTATGTAATCTATTTTTTAGAGTGAATGTTACTTTATTTTATTAATCTTTTAAAGTAAAAATTATGATTTTCCACTATTACAAAACAAAAAATATTTGCTGCTTTAGCATACGTCTCATCATTTGTTCCCAGGAAAGTGTGGCAAGCAAATTATTTTTTTTCTACAATGGTAAACATTTAAAGAAAGTCATCATTCTCTTTTATCATAAATTTGAGAAAAGATCAAAGATCACAGTCTTCGATTTATGTAAAAGATAAAATAATTATAACTCCACAGGACATTCTAAACCAAATCAACAAACTGTATAGCAATTACCAGGTTCAGTTAAGAATCTCAAAAGGTAAAATACATGACTTGCTAGCTGAAAACAGACCTTCTTATCATCAATGCGAAATATGCCAGAGAGAGATGAACTGCCAAACTAACTTTTATCAACAAAAAGGGGTCAAAAGGTGATTCTGGTTAATAAGAAAAATAACTGAATATATTAAAAAAAAACACAATAAGAAATGTTTCCATATAGTGAGAAGTTGGAAGGGAAAAAGGAGAGGTGTTAGTGATATAGTCTATTTACCATTCCAAGACTCAAAAATATCTGAAAACTAAGCCATCAAACCAAAATAATGAACTCAAACAGAGATATGAGACTTTTAAGTCCTAAAGAGACTGAATAGCTTTCTACTCTGCAGGATGTGACAGTTACTAAACTCCATGTATTAAGTATATATCAAAAGAGGGGCTTGGTCAGCCCTAGCAGCAATACATAAGTGAATGAACAAATGAATGAAAGAGTAAATAAATAATCACAGACACATTTTTTGTGTCCATTCAAGTTACTGTCTAAAGGAAAAAACCTTGGCTAAGCTAACTTGAACATTACTATTTCTTTGGTAAGAATATTTTATGGTGGGTGAGACCTTCTCAAGCTATACTAGCTGAGAGGACTCTAGTTCTAAAGATCTCCTAGCTCCCTCTGTTTGGATTCCATTCTTGCCAAACAACCTTTGAAAACTCTGGCTTCCCAACTGGTGACTTGCTCATAGTAAGAGAATATGCTGGACAGGTTGACCTAATATCTAGTCTTTTTGACAGTTCCATTTCTTATTGTAAATAAATCTATATAAACTAAAAGATAAGTTAATTGGTCTCTCATAATTAACATTAAATCTGCCCCTAATCTGCCCTTAATAATCTGATCTATTCTTACTGTAGCAAAAAAAAAAAAAAAGTTTCTGAGCCTAGAGGAATCACTGTCATGGTTCATCATTATAAATGACCCCTTAAGAGGCTATGCCAGCCACAAACCTTATGGCTTTGTAAACTTTGTAAGGACAAGTTTCAGCTTGTGTGGTAAGGCTTTCCACCTGAAACTGAACAGGCAGAATGGGTTCTATAAGGGAATGGCTGTACTGATCCAAAGATTCAAAATGTTTACTCTTGAAAATCAGCAGTTAACTAAGAATTTATTATCAGGAACTAATCACAGATATGCTTAAATAGCCACAAAGGTCTTCATCTCACTTACTAGTAAAAAATCAGGAAGAGTTTAAATGTGGGTGGGATGGTTATGTGCTATACTGTAGCTTCATATCAAGAAAATACGTTTACCGTAACAGCAGACTATGAAATAGATTACAACTCTGTGAAAGAAATAATAAGTTCGTAGACAATAAAAGAGAAGAATGAAGTCAAGTGCCACAGTGTTACCTCTTGGAGATAGGAATATAGGTGTTATTTTTTATCTCCAATTAACCATAAATCACTCTATCCCCTCCTCTTTACCTCAAGTTAAGAAAGAATAAAGGAAAAAAAACATATCTTAGTATTAATAGACACTACTGGGTTGTCTGCTCTTACATATTGGACAAGAATTTCAGCTACTACTTTTCTGCTACATGATCCTGCTCCCTGGCCAGAGGTAACTGTCCAGAGAAGGTTGTCTAGCTGAATCAGAGATTATCTCCCTACACGAGAGGGAGAGATTTTATCTCCCTGAGTGACTGAACTTGTAATATAGAGACCCCCAAACCCATGAGTGGCTATATTCAGCCAGACTAGTGAGAGGGAATGATGCAGATATGCAGAGAAAAGCAGAGGCAGGAGGTAGAGAGAGGGCACAGCTTGGTTTCTGATGGCTTTTCAGTAGCCTATTCTAGTCTTCTTGGAAGTCCTGTTGAATTTCTGCCCTTAGGTTCTTCAAGATAATGACTTCCTGTACCCTTTAAATACACTTATCTCCCTTCTATGTTTACACTGATGAGCTGGTTTTAATTACTTGCAATCAGAATTCTGATATACTAGAGTTCAATGAATTGCAGGAAAAAACCAACCTACAAATGGTTTTCCAACTTAGGAAAAGATGCTCAACCTTCCACATTAAAGAAATGCACATTAAAATTATGAGATGCCACTTCACTTTCCAGAAAGATTTACAAAAATAATGATGCGCTGTGTCCAGCAAAGCAGCAGAGAAATAGGGGTTTTCATATTTTTGAATGAAGTATAAACTGAAGGGCAATTTTTACAACATCTACCAAAATTTAAAATGCACATATCCTATGACTGAGCAATTCCACTTCTAGTAATTCATGCTATAAATTATCAGACACATATACAAGAATATTCACTGAGCATTATCTGCAATGAAAAGATCTGGAAACAACCTAAACGTCCATCATTAAGAGATGGATTAAATAAATGATGGCACCTATATGTGGGGTACTATACATCTTTTAAAAAACAATGAATTTGAAATTTTCCATAATAAAAAGTAAAAAAAATAAAAGAATGAAAACCTATATGTGCTGATATAGAACAATCTCCAAGATACTTTTAAGTGATTGACAAGATGCAGAACTGTGAGTAAAGTATACTACCATCTATATAAAAAACAGTGGGGATGTATACGTGTGTACACACGTACACACACACCCACCCACCCACCCATCCACCCACTTATATATGCAAAGAATGTAACAGGGAGGTATCCTTTGGGAACGAGAACTGACATATCAAGGGTTAGGCAGAGGAATATTTACATGTATATAGTACTTTTATGTAAAAATGAGTTCAAAATAATAATGAACTAACGTGTAAAAATGGTAAACCACGCATCCGATGATATAGGAGATCAACACTCTTAAGAAGGACTGAAACAAAAATTCAGAACACTGAGTTCTAAAATATTATTTCTTAAAAAGTCTTAACCTTAGTCTTCTCATTGATTTATTCAATAGCAACTTGAACCTTGTCGTCATTATGGTAATTAGGTTCCTATTTTCATTATATAGTAACGGATTATTATCATAAGCGGTAGTAGAAAGTATTAGGAAAGACAAGTACTTAACCAATTCAATTAAACTCAAAATGATGAACTTATTAAATCCTAGCCAACTCTATTGCTTAATGGAGTGTGGCAAAGATTTTTTTCCATAGATATGAACAATTCATGCTTAAAATAAACCATTTGATAGCTAACATTTCTGTCTCTCAAACCACATTTCCCATTCTGTAAAAGGATAGCAAAAATTTAAATGTATTTTGATTATCCATGAAACCAGCAATAATTTTTATTAAGCATTTTTGTGTCAAATACTAGGTTATGCATTTTTCACATGGTATTTCTAACCCTCACAACAATCTTACAAAGTATATGGTATTATGCTTATTTTACAGATTAAGAAACTGACACATAGAGAAGTTAAAGTGCTCCCAAGGTCAAAGAATTAACTAGTTACATAGAGCCAGATTCTAGTCTAGGCCTATCTGATTCTGAAGCCAGTACTCAAGACGACATGAGGCTTGCACTTTGTTTATTAAAAACAGTATTATACATTAGTATAGAGATTTAAAGTTGCAATAATATATATTAATAAAAAGACAAGTATTCCTAAACTTTACTTCTTCTGTGACTGGTCTCCACTATTTTTTCTTTATGTATCTAAGGTTTACAACTGGCAAAGCAGATTATTAAAGCTTTCATGGTCTTATGTCCTATAATATATCCCCTTTCTAGGAAATTGCCATCACACTGTTTTTAATATAATGTACCTTGGGGTTTTCTCTGTCATTTAAGAGACACATGGGTATGTATAGGTACACTACCCAGTATGAATTGAACTCTGGAGAATATCTGGCACAGGATAAACACTAAAGAAACACTGGATGATGTGAGGACTATAACTCAACTGTACAGTGGTGGGATCAGACTGTCACTGCCCTAATCCAGAGCTAATCTTTGCATCACTAGTAGTGAAACAATCAGATATGCTGTATCTCCTAATGTGATGCAACGAGATACTTACATTACTTAGAATGAATTCTAGCCAAAAATATTTAACTTGTCTCCATTGACCTGAAGCTTGTCGAGCTAACTTTGTTTTCAGGATACATAGCTTAATGCAGCTAAGTGACAGCATAATGAAGTAAACAGACTAATACAGAAGGTGGGATATTTTCCTGGACAACATGCCCATCAACAAGTCAGAATCGTGAAAAAGAAACTGTTTCGGAACGAGAGACTTCATGGAAATAACCAGATGCAATGAGTGGTCCTGGACTGGATCCAGATTCATCAAAGAACAGTTTGGAAAAGATTGGGGAAATATGAATATGGATTGTATATTAAATAATATGAAAGAATTATTCTTAACTTTGAGATGTTATTTTGCCTATGTTACTGTTTTAAAGATGCATCTACTATATATATTTATATATATTATATATATAAAGTATGTGTGTATATATGTGTGCATATATATAAATATAATCTTAAAAAAACCATTGGCTGAATGAATGAATGAATGAAAGAACAAGTCAGGGCTGGAGACAGAGGTTTGATAGTCAATAGCATGCACAGTAATCAAAACCAGGACAACAGATGAGATCATCTAGGAAAGTATTAGGCAAGACAATGAGATGTGAACCAAGGGGAATATCAACATTTCAAAGACTAGATAAAGAACCATTGAATTGAAAAAGAGTAGCTGGAGAAGGGGACCATGAGGGAAATGGTATCCCAGAAGCTAATGGAAGAGTTTCAAGAGGGATTAAAGCAGAGCACCTTAAGGATTATTGGATTTAATAGTTTCAATGGCAAAACCATAATGAAGTAAGTTACTATTTATCATCATTCTCATTTTACATATGAGGAAATGGATTAAATTTTGCTTTATCCAAACTAGTGTACATTTTAAAGACATGCTATCTCACAATATGCTGAATTTTAATCACACTCCAAAATAATGATAATCAAAATCAACGTTAAAAATGTGGTTTGAGAGCAATGCTACAGTAAATTTATAGGAAAAGTAGAGATTGTGTGGGAAAATAAACATCAGTTTCACAACAATGTGAATATATTTACTACTGAACAGTACACTTAAAAAGGGTTAGGATGGTAAATTTTGTTATGTGTTTTTTACCACAAACACAAAAAGTCAGTTTTGTTAGAAAGATATTTAAGATTCTTTACTATAATATTTCTCACAATAGCCATTTTTTGCTCACAAGAAAATGTTTACTATTACTCCTTCTATTACTAAGGCATAGAGATTATTTTTCTATAGCTTATGAATTAAAATCTATAGGCTTTTTAAATCCAGTAACTGTGGCAGTAAGAAAGATCTGAAACCTGGGTTTTACATCGTAGGATCCACTCAGTCTATACCAGCTTACTTACTTCACCTCTATATTTCATGTTGTTGGTTAGGAAAAAGGTTAGTCTGTAAATGTGCAAATTGCTTTTTATAAGTAGAGGCAGTCCAGCAGAGTCTAATAAAATCTTTAGTTCCTTTATATCCAAAGACCCTTCGGAAAGAAAAGTGGAATGATTTGGGACCCTATAAAGGTTAGGAAAAATTAGAAGAAATAGTTTGAAAAATGCATAGTTGCAAAGACCCTTTGAAATACCCTCTCATAGCTCAGAAAAACAGTGTAACAAAACATGCTACTGTTGAATCTAGTCTTCACTGGGAGAGAAATGCTAATAATTTATAATCTAAAACAAATCTTAAATTATATAAAGTCACATGTAGACGATACATATAAATGACTACACTGAGATTATACTCAGGAGGTTTTAAAATATTTTAAAAACGAAAGCTTTTGTTAATTATGTTGTAGTTAATTTATAAACAGTCTTCTCACCTGCGTGGCCTAGTCCTTGGGGACATCATTTCATTCCCAAGTATGTGGTACCGTCTTGCTTCATGCAACAACTGATAACACTCAGGAGAATTCTGGATCAATTGGTCCACCTCAACTGTCTGAACGAAGTAGTTGGGATGCAACAGAGGGAGTCTCACATGTGTCAGGAGCTCATGTAACAATGGTCTTCTCAGATCAACAGCACGGTAGACCCAACGCATGACTGCTTCAAAAACCATCTCCTCTTTACCAATAACAAGTTCATCGCTACAAATATAATCAATAAGTTCATCTTTGTCAAGCTCAAGAAATTCTTCATGCTGGGACACATCCTCAAAAGTCTGCAATGCAAAATTCTTGCATTTTGTGAAGAGTGTTTTGAGGGAATGGGTATCAGCAAAGCGCTGGATCCCTAAGCAATTACAAGGATCAAGTTGCTCCTCCAAGAACTTGGCACATGCATCACGGAGAACACTAATCTGAAAAAGGCTTGATGTTTCAAAGAGATACTGTACATTCTCTGTAGTAATCTTCACCTTTCCAGTATAAACATACTGCAAAAAACATTCCATAGCTTCAGCTAAAATACCATTGATCTCAACCAACATTTCTCGGCTTTCCCTGTGGTCATTACAAAACATAGCTCTGAAGTAGCTACTACAGGCTGAGAGAACAGCTCTATGGCAAGGAAATTCTTTTCCTTCCACACAAATGATAACATCTGTGAATAAGCGGCTATCTCGGAATTCATTAAATATCTGAAGTATGTTTTCAGCATGGGATGATCCTGAAGAGAAGTCAAAAAACTCACGGCCTGTCAGAGATTTAGGGTCCATTTCAAAAACTTTACGCTTTGTTGCTGGTGAATCACGCACCCCGAGATCCTCTCTGTTTAGTCTTCGTCCCAATATTAGTACCATTGTTACATCAGTTGACTATATAATTGTTGAGAAATAACTGTTACGGATCTTCTTTATGTAGCTAAAAATTAAAAAAAATTAAAACATTTCAATATGTAAAATGTTCAGTAAAATTTTATAATTTCATTTTGATGTAAACAGTATAACAAAATCACATAATTAATATATTTCATACAGGGTATAGAGTACTATCTCATCTTAATAAAAATTGATGAATAAAAATTTATACTATTAGAATATTAGAGGTAATTTGCAATAGTACTCTTTAAACCACCACCCCGCCAATTGAAAGGATACTATGTACTTTGTGAATTACTGATAACCTTAAGTTTCCCCTTTATACAAATGGGTTTCAACTATTGAATGTAGAGTTAAGTCAGAATGCTATAAGACACAGAACTTGACTATATTCAGAATCCTAATGTAAATGTTTATTATCTTAATATAGTGTGTTGCTAGAGAAGAATTCGGGTACATCCATTAATGGCTTTTAAAAATATGTATGTTTTTTGACTGAGCAAATCCCTTTCTAGCAATCTATCCTAAGGAAATAATCAGGATCATATGGAAAGATTTATCTACAAATATTCAATGCTGTATTAATAGAAAATACTTAAAACATCCTAAATACCCATCAATAGGGTATTAAATCACAGTGTATATAATGATGGAACATAGTCTATGCGGCCATTAAAAATTATATAGACTGTTTAATGACACCGGGAAGTATTAACCAGACAGTAAGTGAAAAGCAGGTATCAAAACATTTGCAAAGAAAAGAGAAAAATTTAAGTATCAGTGCATCTAGGCACAGAACAAAGGAGTCACATATGCCAAAGTATTAAGTGATTTATTTGTCTCCTTGCAGGTTATCCAATTTCTTGGGTTAAGGCTGTCCATGCATGCGTGTGCATGTCCGCAAGCACATGAACACATGTCTGGGTGAAATTAAAAAAACTCGCTTATAATGTACATATATGCACTTTCAAATTCCAAGCTTCTGTATACAGGCAGTAGCACAAATCTCAAATATGCTTTTAATCTGAAGTTATTATCTCAATAACAGTTCATTTTATAGAAATCTATCTCCCATAGAAGAGACATGACTACTGTGCTTGAATGTCAATTTTTTATTATTGAAACTGTAAAAAGTTCAAAGCGGGTAATGTTGCAAGTGATAAATATTCAATTATAATAAATATAAACTGTGGTATGACATATAACTCATACTTTAATCTTAAAGCTTTAATCTAAATTAAAAATATAGTTGAATTAGTCACAAATCAGCTTCCCAAGTCAAGAACTTATTCTTCAAATCAGCTTATTTAACTTAAATTCTTATTGCATTTCAGATTTAAAAAATTCAAACCATTGTTTTTGACTAGTGAAATAATTACTGGCATTAAAATTCAAACCATTGTTTTTGACTAGTGAAATAATTACTGGCATTAACGACAAAAATCTTGAGACTTCTGCCTCCATACATTTTTGTTTTCTTAATGTTTAAACGAAAATTTATTCAGACTGCAAAACAAAATAACATACTGCAAGTACTAAGAATTTCCCTTTTAGCTAAAAGGGACAAGTAAGAAAACAAATGAAAAGTACTCTGCTTTCTATATCCAATAATCTTACTGTATCTGGTATTTGTTATCTGTTATCTCATTGTATTTGATAAATTTGGGGGTAGCATATTGAATGAGTTGTAATAGTAAGGTTGATTAAAATTTTTTATGAATTAAGGGTTTTTTATGCTGTTTTCTGCCCCTTAATTCTCATGGCTATTTTCCTTGATTGTTAACTGACAGGTCTCTAACTGCTTTACCCAATGTAGAATGGAAAATCTTGAATAAGAACAGCTATAAAATCACCTGCTGTTACAAAATATTCAACAGCAACAAGATATTTGTTTACTGCTTTGTACATAAAAGAGGCTATCTCACAGATCTGGGCTATTTCCTTCCAAACCACTTTTGCCTGGCTTTTTGGATAGCCTGGTCTTTCTGAGAACTCTCCTATTAAGCAGTCCACAACAGCACGAAATATAAACTCTTTATATTGATGACAAAATAAATGAGTTGCACAGGAGTTTATCAGGAATAGGAGATGCATTTCAGAGTGTATCTTTTGGGCTTCAGGTGTAATTCACTAGACTGTATTTTCCCATTTTACACAAAGTATTTTATTTCAACTAGTAATGGTTAAAAATTTAAAGACACACTTAACCACATCTCAAAGTACAGCATCTAATATAGGTTTAAGATTTATCATAAATGAACTCATAAACAATCAAGCAAATGAAACATAAAATTACAGACTGAATTCTTCTAAAAATTTAGCAACTATCAAAGCATCATTATTCCTATCAGGAAAAAAACAGCAACTAAGTAGGCTTCTCTGGACAAAACAAGAGAAAACATTTGTTCCAAAGAAATATAACGACTAAAAGTTATAACTATATAAGTTAGTGGATTCAAGGGTGACCAGACTCTGAATGACTGACTGCCAAAGTCACATGACTTGCCTAGAAAAGTTAGTATCCCTTTCTCTCCCTCATTTTCTTCAGGAGCTAAACTCTCATTTGAAAGGTAGATTTTTAAGAGAAAGATTCTTCTAGTTAAGGGTACTCTAGGGTTTATTTCCAACTGCGGAACTCATAAACGTTATAGACCTAGTTTCTCATTGCTAAGTAGATTTAAAATTACATGTTTTTGGCCCATGTCCCAGAAAAATGAGTGGAGATAACTTACTTCCTGTACTGTCTCTAAGACTGGAGAAAAAGGTAGAAGAGGGATGGAGGATATTCGAGAGGAGTAGAAAGGAGTGTGTAAATGCTTTGTTTGGTAACAGAAATGTCTGTGGTGCTGCCTTTCTACATGATCTTGAGAATAGAATTGTTCCCTGTTCCTCTGATGGCATAAGTGATCCCTGGTTAAAGGAAAATGACTTGTACTTTCTAATGTTTAGAGAGTTTATAAATATTAAAAATATAATACCTTTTCAGCATTTGCTTGATCAAAGCCCCAGTTTTTCCACACCTAAAATAAATGGAGAACATCAACATATAAATCAGGTAGTAATCACTTCATGTGTAATTAGCATTAGTTACTAACATGTTGAAAAGTGTTAAATTTCAGTTTCTGACTGGAAGTTTACTTTTGCTTAGAAAACCAATACCGAATAACAATTTCTTAAAGCAAATTAATAATTTTATGCTATTTTATATCTAAATCAGTTTATCAACTCCCTTACTTGATGATTTTATCCTGCAGTAAGGTTTCCTGAGTGAAAGATGAGTAAACAAATATTCATGTCAACAGCAAGCTAATGGTGGCATTAAAAACATATATCCTATGATAATTCTGCAATGGATATTTGAAGAGTGTCTGGTAACTGATGCCTCATCTGAGTTTGGGGCCATTAAATAATTCTGAGTTGGTCTATCAATATTACCAAAAGCAAACTGTTCAGTCATTATATTTTATATAACTATGAAATCAATTCGAGAAATTCTCCCCAAAATTCCAGTTTTTAATTCTTAGTTATCCAGATTATCCATATAGAGTCACCATGCTTATCAAATAATAACAATAATAATAATTTTTTAAATTGAAGTACAATTACAATGTGTCAATTTCTGGTGTACAGCACAATGTCCCAGTCATGCTTATACATACATATGTTTGTTTTCATATTCTTTTTTCATTAAAGGCTATTAAAAGATATTGAATATCGTTCCCTGTTTAAATCTTTTAGAATATAAATGCATATTTCTTCTGTTTTGTTGATCCTTATAGGGTTGTAGAAACCAACCAATTCAGCACCTTTTTTTTTCCCCTTGGTGGAAGGGGAGAGGAATGCTTAAAGGAGAATACTAGAACCTTGAACTGTGCACAGAATACCAACAGTATTTAAACACAAGTGGTTCTGGTTTCTGGCCTAGACATCTATAAATAGAATTCATAAATCTAAAGTTTAGGCGAATTCAAAAGTTGATCCGGAAAGCCAAGATATGGACTACTGATTTTTTTCTACATGTATATACAAACACATATCTCTATAACCCTTTCTGCTTTGATTGTGAAGTGAACGTTATCTTGCTTATTTCCTTATTTGCAGAAGTCAATCTAGCTTGGTAAAGAATATTTCAATGTGGTCAAATTGAGGAATTGTTAGTCCTAGCTAAGTTAAGTGTTTCTTCCCAATAAAACAGTAAGATCCTGAGCCTATGCAGGGGTTCAGGTCAATCAAGAAACAATTCTAGAGAGCCTACTCTCTGTCTCGCACTGGGGTGGTAAATACTGGATTCAGATCCAATTTTAGACTCTGTGGGGTTGGCTAAGATTAGACTCAAACAAGAACTTCAAGATTGATACTAAAATAGATTCAAATTCTCAGTGTTTCTCTAGCAGAAAACACAGGTGCAAACTGGAATAGATTCTCTCATGACTGATCTAGTCTAGAATTAAACCTTAAGGAGTAGAAGGACAAGGCAATTCACCTGGGCATTTTCTGCAGGGTTTTTAGGTAATACTCACTAACCTAATAGGTAAGGGCAAGGGACAGAGAAGGTCAGAGTACAAAGTCCAAAGGAGATACATAATGTCAGAATTGATCTTAAAGTGTAGTTGTACTGCAATCAAGCTTATTTTTCCTTTAGAATGCAGGAACCGTATACAAAGAAAGTAGTTACTATCAGCCTTAAAGATAGTATGCATTAGTGAAGGGCTTATACAGACTAATAAAAACAAGATAGCAAAGGAAACCAACATTTTGACTAACATGGTCCCTACAACTTTCAGTAATGAACTGCCACATGCTATGCTCTACACTACTCCATTTTCTCAAACTGAACTTTGAAGAACAACATAGCAGAAAGAGCAAAAAGACTAATCAAGAAGAGGTTTATCTTTAAAGATATACAGTAACTCCAAAGAAGCCAGAAAACAATTGTAACATATTAAACCTATTATTTAAAAATAACTAGAAAATTATATTTGACATGGAATTATCTGAAATCAAGCAGTTTAAAAAATAAATTTCAGACATTTTCACCACATTTTCTCAAAAGCTGATTTATTTGAATCATTCTATTTAATGACCACTTTTAAAAAAATGGTAAATTTATACTCTTCAGTTTTCAATTTAAACCTTAACTTTTGGATTAGTGGTTCCCAAGCCAAATTTTACAAATGTAATATTTAAAGTCCAGTCTTCAAGCTGCTATTTTCAGTATTTCTAATTTTTTAATGAAACCACCAGGAACATACTCGTCTACAAGATATCAAAAACTTTAAATTTGTCTAGAATTACAGCAAGTGATTATCCCTTGTTTACTAGAACCTCAAATAGTTAATATATTATTACTTTGATTAATGAGAAAAAGAAGTATCTGACAATGAAAGTTTAGGAGTGCTTAAACTATGTGTCAGACTAAATTATTATGGTTCTATAAGTAAAAAAAGAATGTCTTCTCCTAAATCTCAGAACAGAAATTTTGAATTTCTCCATTCAGTGTTTCTCTCCCTTGCTTTAAAACTTTTAGCTACTAATACTCCCCAACCCCTAGAGGAAGAAAAAGTTAATCACAAGAATTAACACCTGGTATAAGGCAGCCCTACTGAATCTACTTGACACCTAAACTTAATGTCCTTTGGTTTCATCCTACTAGATACATGTTTCTTTTAGGTATTTAACACATTGTTTTATTTTAAAATCTTAAGACCTATAGATATATAATATAGTATCATTTCTTTTAGCAGAATAGGTTTTGGTTCTCTTACTAGAATTAATTAAATATGCAAGAACACTACCCAGTTCTGTGCCACTTGACAAGTTTGAAATCTAGTATTTTAGATGACTTCCCTATGTATAAAAGCACTTGTAAGTCAGTGATCTTTATTTACCTTAGTGGTAACACAAATTATGTACAGAAGTGAGTTTTAGAAACCATTGAGTAAAGAGCAAAGCCTAATCACCTTTAAACATCAGTTTAGTAGACTTTAAGATGTGCCAAATGCTGAAAAGTTGTAGCCCCTGGGTGATGAATTTAGGAAGAGTAACAAATTGTTTAATTTTAAAAAGCTACTTTAGCTATTGCGTTTTTAACAGGAGAAAGAATATGGGTTTTAAAATGTCAACAGTGGTCAAGGAGCCACATACTCTGTTTCAGCCACAACAGAAACATAATTTGTATATACTTATACATTTCACATATTTATGAGAATACATTATGAGGGTGTTTTATTTATATTTTTCATTATACAGTCCATACCTAAATATTTATTGAAAAAAAGTGTCCCAAATTCCTAGGTAAGAGAAAAGTATACACAAAAATAACTGCAAGTCACAGGCTTTGTCTGGACAAGCAGGCTTATGAGCAGTGGTTTTATTTTTTTTAAAAGGTTAGAGGTTTGCATCTTGTACTTATTTAGAAACACTATATGCCTTCAATGCACAAGCGATGAGACAGTCTGGGATCACAGAAGTTGCTCCTTCTGCTGTAGTCATCCCAACTTCAATTTTAAAAATAAATTAAGAATGCATAACCAATGAGAACTGTTCATATTCAATTCCTGCTTCGGCCAGGGAGCACAATCTACCTGCTACAGAGATGCATTGTCTTGGATGAATACCTACAGATTTATAAGGAAAAGGAAATCTCACAAAACCCAAGCACCCTATTAATTTAAGAGATTAGGAAAATCTTCAACACACTATGACTAAAATGATTGTTCATACAGATTTTGTTACTGTCATAGAAGAGTGAGCTATAATCCCTCAAACAAGGAAACAACTCATCTAAACCAGAGTATGTAAGAATCTTATTTTTTCAGGATATCTTCAAGGTATTTCTTTTAAAAATACAATTCTAATTTTACATCCTAGTCTTTAATAAAAACCAACCTCACCTGGTGGATCTAAACAGTCTGTAACTGCAAATATTAAGACACGATTTTAAAAGGCTGCTCAAGAGAGCAAGTGATTAATTATTAAAATCCACTAGAATGAACTGTTACTAGTCACTGCCTCAGAGGTGACTGTGAGGCACTCTAAAATGCAGCGTTAGAGGCCTTATTTAGCTATTTAAACTTTGTTTACCGAACAGGCAGTAACTAATTCGCCTGAGGACTTTCTTCCACTATCTGGGCAGATGAGGCCACACGAGTTAAAGAGGGCTAATCTGCCGGTCCTCCGAGGGCCGGCCGCGGCTGCGGTCCGCTGCGGACCCCAGAACTGCCTACACACTCAGGCAGAAGCCGCGGAGGCCACCAAAGGATGTCGGGGCTGCTGGGCCTTGCGCTCGAATCCTCCAGAGCGGGAGCGCGCGCCGCCGGCTCCACTCCGGCAGCAGCTGCGCGAGAGGCGAGCGCGCGCTCTCGCGCGTCCTCCAGATCACCTTCAAGGGGGCGGGGAAGAACTGCTAGGGCAAGTCCACCTAGCGACAAGACACCCGCCAATAAACACTCGAAGCTCGCCCCGTCGTCCCGCCTGCAAGCCGCCGCAGGCCCCCAATCCCCGCTGTGTTAACAGTCTTCGCTCCGACTGTACAGGACCTGGAGGCGGGGCCATTAGGAACTAAATTAAGAAACCGAGGCCTGGAGTGGTGGGAAGGTGGGGTGGTTAGGCTGGGACTCAGCCGGCGGAACGCCCGCTACCCCGCCCGCCTCAGCTCCCCGGGGACTGTCGTTCCAGGGCCGGGCTCCCGGCGCGGGCCCCGCGGCGAGCGGTGGTAAACAAAGGCTCGCGGGCGGTGGGGGCGGGCGTAACGGTCAGGTGACAGCGCCCAGCATATTTCGCAACCGCTTTAATGGGGCTTCTCTGGCCCCCAGCCCTGGGACCCACCTTGACCCCGTCAGTCCTCCCCGTCAGGACTAAACGGCCTCTCCCACCAAAAGGGAAGGCTTTATTTGAGACTTTCGCATACTCAGACCTTCCTTCAATTAAAAAAAAAAAAAAAAAAAGCAGCGGCCCGTTCGAAGCCCATAGGCAACATGCGGTATCCATCTCCCCAGCCCTGTCCTCCAGCTGCCCGGGTCCCCGAGGCGGCAGGGTGACCCACACCTGCCACCCCCGGCCCCGGCGGCCATGCCCCTCCCAACCCGCCCCCAGCGGGTGCGCCAGCAGCGCCGCGGTTCCGGGGCGGCATTGCCAGGAGGCGGGGGTGCCCTTCCTTTCAGAGTGTGGTTACGGAACCGGGGCTGAAGACTCCCAGGGAGGCCCCGGAGACCGCCTCGCCCCAGATAGGGGCCCGGCAGCCTCAGTTGCAATCTCTCCTCAGACCCCGCGTCTGACTCCGAGAGGCCGGCCGCCGATGGCTTCCCCCTTGCAGACACCCCCGTGGTCGGGACCTCGGCCGACCCTCCACCCCCAGCTCTGGCCGGTTGCTCGTCTTTCGGCCGGTCCCGGAGCTGTCATCCCCGGGTACCTCTCCACGAAGGCTGGAAACGGCCAGCAGTAGTGGACTGCAGCGGCGGCCCCCGCAGTCCCTTAGCGGCCGGCGGCGCTGCGCTCTCTCTGGCGCCGGCGTCTCCTCGAGCCACCAGTCTCTCCGCAGCTCACAACAAAGGAAACATGTGACCGCCCGGGCCAAAACACTGAGCGTCACGGACCCCTGGCCAATCCGAGTGGGCGCCCCTGCCCCGGGGCACCCTGGGAGATGTAGTTCCCATTCTGGGGGTAGCCGCCAGGGCCGCTTTGGGTTTCCCGCTCTAGGGCGGGTTTTGGGTGCCAGGAGTGAGAGATCCAATCCAAGGAATGCTGATTCGGAAACACTTTATTTTAGGCAGAGGTAGGTTAAGGAAATGCATCCGTGTTAGGAGGCTAGTGAGAGACCTGAGTCGTATGTTTATTGCCACGTCCCAAGGCAAAAGCACATAACCAAGAATTCTCAGAACCCTGGAATTTGGGACTAGGCTTAGAGACCTTTTTATTTGACTCCTTCATATACAATCGGAAAATCTGAGGGCCTAAGAAGTGAAAGGGACTGAACCCTGGTAGCCAGACGGCACAGGGAAACCAGCTTTCTCTGTGAATCTGTTTCTGTCACTTGTATCATCCTGGGTTACCTTTTTATTTTAAACGTACATGCAAATCAGAAAAAGTTGTCGCAAATCCCTGTTTTCGGAGGCAGAGTCATCAAAGGACATTATTTTGTCTTTTTGTTTCTGCAAATATTTTTTCCAAGGTTGAGTATACCTCTAGATTTTGAAACATTTAACTAGTTTTTGGTTTCTGATATCAGAATTATAATTTCTCTTTCTTCCATACCTTATGAATATAGCCATGCCTTTGTTACATAAGGGCGTGTGTTCCTATGATCAGAGGTGTATATAGTATAGAAGGCTTGTGTCCAGGCCTTTTAGACATGCTTTTTGGTTCTCTTTTCCATCTGTTTTTTAAAAACGAAAATACTTACCATTTATTGAATTTCTATTAAGCTCCAGACTCAGTGCTAGACACTTTTCATATATCCTTTACTCTTCATAATAACATAGCAAGATAGTGTTATTATCCCATTTTACAGGTAAATAAACTTAGCCACAGAAAGCATAAAGAGTTGGCCCTGGTCACTCAGTTATTATGCGGTGAAGCTGGGGTTAACACATAGATTTTTAAAAAATAACTTTTTTTATATTAATATAGGTACACAATTATCTTTCTAAAAAGTGTATTTACAAGGCTAAATATTACAAGTCTAGTAGTACAACAGTAGTCCTGTCTCCCACTCTTCTCATTCTTGATTCTCCAGAAGCAACCACTTTCAACTATTTGAGCTACTCTGATATTTACATTTATCTTTCTGTATAATGTGTGGCTATTTCCTATTAAGGAAGCTGTCATCCCTATCCCCCATCCTTCCAATGTCATAAATTTCTGGTTAAATAGTTAATGTTTATGTTATTAAGATTATGTATTTATTATTCAACTCTAAGTTAAACAACATGCAACTTCCTTTCTTGGGTGGCTTTTCATTTTTCCTGGAGTAGGCAGGCAGCTAAGCACCTGGTAGGTCTTCACTGCTGTCATAAAGTCCCAACTCCCTGACAGTACTTCTAAGGTTGTTCTGGATGGACCCTTGGGCCCACCTCTGCAGCCTGAACATCAGCCTCAATGAACTTCCCACAGTTGCTCAAAGTACTCTTGCTCCAGGCTATTCCCATCTGTATCCTGTTCCCTATGCCTCTTATGCCTCTTCCTTCCCTTCACCCCATTCACTCAGCTAGCTCCTGCTCTTCCTTCCAGGAGTCAGCCTGTGGGTCCTTTCTCTAGGAAACCCTCTATTCCTCCTCATTGCCCTCTGGGCTAGGTATCTCCCTTCTGTCTTCCCACAGCAGCCCGTCCTTACCTCCTTTCCCAGCCCACATTTTCAGCTGACCCTTGAACAACACAGGGGTTAGAGGCTCTGATCCTCTGTGCAGCTGAAAATCCTTGCGTAGTTTATAGTCGGTCCTCCACATACCCGGGTCCTCCGTATCCCTGGTTCCACATGCACAGATTCAACCAAACCTGGCTGGTGTAGTACTGTAGTATTTACTACTGAAAAAAACCCACATATAAGTGGATCTGTGCAGTTCAAGCCCTTGTTTAAGGGTCAACTGTATTTGCATGCCTTTCCCAAATGAGTACTCTGTGAAACCCCTGAGGTCAAGGATCATGTCTTATTCATTTTGTGTTGCAGTACACATAGTAGATGTTCAATATGTGTCTGTTAACTGGTGGAGTGATCTCTACTTCTTGAGTTTAGGGGGACTTGAGAGAAAAAAGGTGCCACCAGACCCCCTGGGAGCCACTTGGGCTGGCCTGCAGGATAAGGTCCTCAGACTCTCCTGGGGCAGATGAGTACATGGTGATCAGTCACAACTCTGAGAGTGGAAGGGAGTGAGGGGACCCACAGGACAGCAGCCCTGGAGACAGGCAGGGGCCTCCTAGTGGGTCTGGGAGCTCCTCAGGCAGCCACCAGAATAAAGGTGGTTTCAGCATTGGTAAACCCTGGGAGTTATGCCTACCCCACAAATCAGTGACCCTGAGAGTTATGCTGACCCCTCAAACCAGTAAGTATGCCCACAGTCAGCCTTTTCCTCATCTTGTACTGAAATAGAAGCAGAGCTGTCAAGTCCAGGGGCAGTCTGCTGAAACTGAGTGAGACTGTAACATGACTTATTTTATGCAGTGTTTACAGTCTGGGTCGGCTTGTCATTTGAAGGAGGCAGCTACTTGGAGTGAGCGGAGCCAGAGGGTCTTCAGATCTATTCCTCTCCTTTTTGGGATATAGCATATTGTTCCGTATTCTGTCTTGCAATACCACATGGAAGCCCTTGTTTTGCTCTCCAGAGCATCCTGACAGCTTTAAGATTTGAAGGTGGCCAAGCATCCATAGATCCTCCAGCCATTCTTTTTCTCTCTCCAGCCTGCTCCTCTTCCCTACGTAGACAACAGTTGGGACATAGTAAATCATCACTCAAACATACCGAACACTTTCCACCCACCCTGCCTCTGCTCTAGGTCTCTTGCACCTGAAGTCCCCCTGTCCCTAATTGTAGTAGGAATATTTGCCATCCTTTAAGGCTCATCTCTGGTACCCCTTCTACTGTGGGGTCTTCTCTGAGTCTCTCCTCTCTCCCTCACCTGTTGGGAAGCTGTGCACACCTTCCACGCCCTTTAGAAGGTGGCACTCACACTGTGCTTATACCCAGCCCCTGAAAGCAGCGGGGTGCTTTGCCCAGCTATGGGCTCAGCACTTGGCGCTTCTCCCCTGCAACAAACCCCAGCTGCAAAGCACTGACGAATGGCTATTTTCCTGAAGATTTCACAAGGAGACAATTACATGGCATCTTATACTGCAAAACTCCACGATTCCCTTTAAATATCTCAGCTCCCTCACCTCAGCTCCTCCCTTGGTACCAGCTCTTCCTCTTTTCCCACCACACACCCTGTCTCTGGGCCTCTCTCCACCCACAAACTTGGGTCTCCTCCCTTTCCATAATCTCTGCCACCTTCTTCCTAGACAATTCCCTCTACCTCTCCACTCCCTAATCTTTTTCAGTAATTTGCATTTTCATACTCATCACCTTTCAAACAAGAGAATTCCATTCTTCAGAGACAGAGAATATCAGAAATAACAAATTATCTCAGCCCACTCCACCCCTATCCTGTTTTCCTCCACAGACATATTAAACAGCTCAGCAAGCCTGTTACACTATACCTCCTCAGAGTGTTGAGTGAAGGCAAGAGTGAACACAATCCACTATTTGCTCATGGCATCTGAGCCTCTCCAGTCTTGAGGTCCACCCCTTCCTGCCCTTTTCTGGTGCGGGAAGATGTGACACCTCTCTGTAGCTCTTTTGGATGCAGAGGTCTGACTCTGGCTCTGTAGTTACCAAGAAATGTTGTCTCACCCCAGCCCAGACAGTGCCCCACTAGACTAGCTAAAGTTTGGGGTCAAACATGGTAGCATTTAACAAGGGTTTAACAAGGAAAGACATAGTTGGAAAAATTTCCATTTTGAGATCTGGAAAAGGAGGTAAGTGTCATCTGGAACGTGAGCTCTGTCCCCCCCCAGCTTTTCTTTTTCTTGGTAGGGGGAGATTTATTAGATTTTTTAGTTTATTCTTAGAAGAGGTACCAGGGATTGAACCGAGGACCTGATGCCTGCTAAGCATACACTTTACCACTTGAGCTAAACCCTCTTCCTTGAACTTTTCCTTCTGAAACAGTAAGTGCTTCTCCTGGGGGTGGGGTGAGTGGGATGGCAGTCCTTGCTTTGTTTTTGAAACCATCCTTCACAGGTTGAAGTCAATGAAATGCCAGAAATCAGTATCTCAATGGCCTTGGATCCTGTTTGTGACCAAAGTTGCCATGCTAGATGCAGGTAAGGATGACTGGGCATCACCACGAGCCCTGGGCTCTGACTTCAGGGGACTGAGACATACTTGTATCTTCTCTACATGTGATGCCCGTCCCTGTTCTCTTCATTCTTCTGCCCCAAGCACACCTGATATCACCTCCCTCTCTTCTTAATTACTTTTCAGTAGTGAGAATTCAGGGGTCCCCTCTGGTCTCAGAAGAAACCTGAGTTTTGGAAACATTTTGTCATAAATTACTCCTGCCCTGACTGCTCTATGTAGGCCTGATCCTCCAAGGGACACCTCATAGCACCTTTTCACATGACTTGCTGCAAAACCCTCTCAGGTATGAACACATATGGAAAGTGTCTTCTCCTGCTCATGACATCTGGTCACAAGCTTAGGCCAGTTTAAAATATGACCATAACCCACTCCTAGGGTTGCTCAGCAGCCTGTTCCACAGACAGCTGTGTGTCCATATGGAATTCTGCTGCTGGTCCCAGTGGACTTGGACTTCATCTCCAGTTTCTTGCCGCTCCGTGACATTTAGGAGGTATGTACTGATTCCAACTTGATCTTCCTCTGCTGTCCCTGGCTCTGTTCTTCTTTCAAATACCTGTAGTTTCTGAGGCTGTGTCTTGTCCATCTGTGGTTCCCTTTTGCTTGATGGGCAGCTCTCCCAGTAATCCTTCAGCAGGTATGGAAGGGCTGGGCCTGTCCATGAATGTCTGCAGCAGGTATCTCCTGTTCTTGAAAGAACCCATCCAATTTCTTAAGAAATTGTGTTGGTTGAGGCTGGCATACCAATCTCCAGCCCAAGAATTCTCAGTTTAGTAAGCTCCCCTGACGCTGTGCTCATCAGATACTCTGCCTGAAGTGTCCATTTCGAACAGTGTAATGTCCCCAAAGCTTTAATGCAGATCTCAGACTAATTCCCATACACTGCTAATCCAGGACCACCCTAATCTGTACTGTGTGACTTTTCACTCCCTTACATACTTTGACACTTTGACAGTTGTGATCTCTGTCGCCCCATAAAGACTTGAAATCTAAGTATTTCCAGCAGAGCTTTAGCCTTGAAAAGTCTAGGTTCAAATTTAGCTTTGTTTCTTACTAGCTGTATATCCTTGGGTAAATTACTTAATTTTTCTCTGTTTTCTCATCTGTAAAAATGAGGATAAAAACACCCACCTCATAGAATTGTTATGAGAATGAAAAAAATAGAGTGCATGGGATACAGGAAGTGCTCGATAACAACCAAAATGATCCCTGTTGTTATTATTGTCCCCTCCCCACCGAGCTGTGTCCTTCCCTTTAGGAGACGGAAAGAAGGAAAGAAAGGAAGAGTAAAAGAACATAACCTCTATTATCTAGAATTAATAAACAAGTCTGAAGAAATGGAGTGATTTAGAAAACCTAGAAACCAAAGCCAGCCTTTCTGAACACTCCCAGGGTCCTGTCCTCTAATTTCTTTTGTCTTTCCCAATGGGCATTTATAAGATGAAAAAAGAGAGAGAGAGACTGCCCACAAGATGTAGAAAAGCAGTTTGCCTCTGCTAGTTAAATATCCACACTCAAGGCCACACCACTGATCTTAAACCATGGTTGCCTTTGAGGTGCAGACGAAGGGACTAAAAGAGTTTGAGGGAGAACTGCTTCTTTCAGTCAGTTTTTGACTAAAAATACCCCAAAACTATACACATATATACACTTCTCAAATTAAAAAAAATGTTTTAAAAAGTCCTTGCCTGACTAATGTGATTAAAATAAGCACCTGTGTTAACTGTTCTGCAGCCTCCTTCGCTTCCAGCCCCAGATCTCTCTGTGCTGGCCTAGAAAACAGTGAGGGCTCCCAGGTCACCAGCGCACAGGGACAGACACTCTTGACCCTGCTTGTGACAGCATCGCAAACACATGCCTGACATACTTTAAAAAGGCTGCCTTGTTCTATTACTGGTACATGAAAGTTTTGCTCCGGTAGCAAATCTCTAAATTTAGATGCTTTTCAGGATGAACTCCGAATGATCTTTGTCCCCAGCACGAGTAAGGAATCAGAGGGCACCTTGCTTTTTATTCATTATTCAAATGCCAGAGTTGATGTTTTGTAATGCAAAACTTTTGAAGATTGCCATATTAATGGAAAATAAAACAAGCACAAGGGAGTAGCTTTCTCTTTTTGCAGTGCTCATAGAAATTTTACCGTGGGATCCTTTATTTTCCCCCTTTAGTTGCAAATCATTGCTATGTTATAGTAATACACCATAATAATACTTTGCATAGTCAGGTGAAATAAAAACAAATTCAGGGTAAAAATTCTTATCCTGGTAACTCTGTGGAGGTGTTTAAAATGAATGCAATTTAGGAATTTGGTTCTCATATAATGTCAAGATTCTTAAATGTTGCCATTTTAATTGAAGAAAAGACAATGTCACTAATAAGAAGACTTTAAGGAGTACTGAATTTACTTTTTTTTTTTAAAGTGGTTGTGATATTTACTTATTTTGAATTTAGTTTAATGGAGAACCAGATCCTTGAAAGACCAGTCCCAACAGGGTATTTTTTTTTTTGTACAGCCAAGATATTTTTATTTATTTAATGAAAAAAATTACTAGGGTATATTTGATAATTAAAAACTGTATACATTGAAGGTGTACAGTTTGGTGATTTGGTATACATATACATTGTGAAATGGTTACCACAGCCAAACTAGTTAACACATCTATCATCTCAGATGGTTACTGGTTTCTTTTTTTCCCTTTTTTTTTTTTCAAACGAAAGTTTGTTCTTTGGAATCTATGCACGATAGGTTCCAAGACAGCACTTCATTCTAGCTATAGGTGGCAACAGATGTTATGGCAAGGAATCCAGATGTTTAAACGGCAATAGAATTAAGGATCATCATTGATGGAATTAAGGATCATCATTGCCTCAGGCACAAGGAACAGCTTACTTTTTGCTGGATTTCTTAATTCCACCTGCAGTTAGGGGGCCTTTCCCTGTGGCCTTTGCCTTTCACTCCTCGAGTTTCTTCTGCTCCTCTTTCTGTTTCTGCTTGAGCACCTTATCTTCCTCGCCCATCTCCTTGGCCTGCTTCTTTGGCTGCTTCAAGGGCTTCTTCCTGCCACCTTTGTAGCCTGTTATGGTGCCTGCCACCCCTTCCCCAGTTTATTTTCCTTTTTTATGTGGTGAGAACACTTAACATCTACCCTTGTAGCAATTTTCAAGTATGCAATAAAATACTGCTAACTATAATCACATTGTTGTACATTAGGTCTCTAGAACTTACTCATTTTGCATAACTGAAACTTTACATCCTTTGACCCACATCTTTCCATTCCCACCCCCTAGCCCCTGTCAGCACCCTTCTGTTCTCTGCTTCTATAGCATTAACATTTTTTAGATTCCACATACGAGTAAGATCATGCAGTATTTGTCCTTCTGTGTCTGGCTTCTTTCACTTAGCATAGTGTCCTCCACATTCATCCATGTTGTTGCAAATGGCAAGATTTCCTTCTTTCTTAAGGCTGAATAATATTCCATTGTATATAAATACCCAACAGTGTATCTTTATGAAGATTCAAGAAGGTAACTTGGATTCAGATGGACTGGGTTCAGATCCTGACTCCGCTACCGCTAAGAGGGTGACAGTAGATGGTTTATTTAACTGCTCCAATGCTCAGCTTCTTTGTGTGAAATCTAATAATACCTTCTTATTATGAGAATTAAATGACTGCTTATAAAAAGAGCACATAGGCCTCCATAAATGTTAAGTATTATTCAGTTAGGACATAACTGGTAAGTATTATTTTGTCAGGGTATAATGATGAGTACTATTAGGACAGGACATAACAGTGCATTGACAAATCCTAGTAAAGGAAGATTCTTCCTGTTTAACAAGGAGCAGCTTGGTTAATGGAAAAAACGCACAGAAAAGAGCAGGATTCTGGGGATCCCTGACATATCTTACTCAGTAACCCTGGACAAATCACCTAATCCCCTTGGGTCCCCGGTTTCTCATCTCTAAAAGGAGCACCATGAAGATGTTTAGCTAAACTGTTTCTAAAGGTCTGTCTAGTTTTGGAAGTACAGGAAGTTTGTGTATTTTTGATTGAAAGGACTTCAGTGGAAAAGTTCTTTTGGTTTAGCGAGCTACCCAAATCAGGACGTTCCTGGGGGCACACAGAATTCTTTGGGAGGGAATCGGGTGGCTATAAGAGGCCACAAATAACCAGAAATCAGGTTCTAGCTCTGGGAGTGAAAAGCCTGCTTGACAGGCTAATGGGATTTGGGGAGGACACAGCTGCTTCCTTTGGGATCTAACTGAACTCAGTTCCTCCACTGAACCTTTAAAACAGCTCTCCCACTCCTAAAGCAACACCCTCCACAAAGCCTTTCCCAGGTGGGTCCCGGGACCAGCACCTCCTTCCCAGCAATCTGACTCCTAAGGGAGAGCCCCTAGCCAACCTCCCCTCCTTCCAAGTCACCCCACTCCTGGGCTTCACCTCAGTTTAACCTGCTCACAGCCCTTCTTGTGGGACTCATTAGATGCCCCTGCCCCCAATTCAGCCCCCAGATCTTTCTATTTTTAGCTCCCAATTCAGGGACTTTTGGGAGTAAACAGTCACATGCGCTAGGGAATTTATGACATTACTGGCTTGCACTCTCTCTTACATTCTCATTAATAATCCCTTGCTTTAAAAAGAAGAAATGAGTAATTTTTAAAGTTTCCTTCTTCCAAATTTAAAACTATTACATGCCAACTGTTGAATACTTCACAATGGATAAAGAAGAAATTGGATACCATCTATGTTCAACCCAGAGAGCTACTGTTAACAATATATTTTCAATCTTTTGTTTCTTTTTATTTATAGTGTATCCATAGCTATTCATACTTGTTTTTGCTTATTGAGTTAATACTATACATGCAAAATAAACTCATATATTAACATTTAGTTGGTGGCTTTCTATTTCCTTCTCTCTGATCTGTCTTGATCTTCCACCTCTTGGCAGTCCCAAAGACACTGCCCTGCAGCTTGGAACTAGCTTGCATCAGCATGTTATTACTAAATATTGAGATGAGTTAGAGTTTTGTATGCTAAAAAAGATGTCTCCTCAAATTGAAGGTGATTTAGACTCATTAACCCTGCAGACATGAATCCCAGGAAATTTATTTTTGATGTTTTTTGGGTTTCGTAGCATACAGTTACTTCCAGTGTTCCCTTATGTTTAATTTTTAAATTTCTCCCTTTCATTTTTAAAAAAGAAATTTGCAATAAAGTTAAAAGAAATCTTTCATTAAAATATTATTAATAATGCCATTATGCTATCAATACAACTATTTAAACATTTAAAATACATTTCTCACAGGCTCAGAATTTGCTTACATACTATTATATGTATTTTTTCTTAACATGGTATTAGGAATATTTTCCATAGTGTATTAAGTCCACCCAATTAGCTGTTTTCATTGACTTTTCATTAGTAATGATAACAGTAATGGCCAACAGTTACTGAGCACTATTCTAGGTGTTTGTTAAGTGCTTTACCTGCACTATCTTATTTAATCTCCACAAAAGCACTGTGATGTAGCAACTATTAGTAGCTAGCCCCATTTTACAAATGGGAAGACTGAGATTCAGAAATATTGCCTAAAAACTGGGGCTTAGAAAAATCTGACTCTGAGTTCTGTGCTCCTTATGAACTATTATACAGTTCTTTTTGCTCCGTAATGTGCCTTGGTAGATGTGCTAATCTTTGTTCAACTACGCCCTTGGTTTTGAATACTTAGGTAGCAGCCAGGTTTTTTTTAAAACCCAATTTTTGATAACTCTGCAATGAACCTCTTTCTGCGTATAGATTTTTGCTTCCACTGCATGATTTCCTTATGGTTAGTTCTCAGAAGTGGAACAGGAAGATAATTTCAGTCAAAGGGACCTTGTTGGAGGAGCTGTTGGGAGAAGACAAGGAGAATTTATTCAGCTCTTTTGCCACAGGCTCTGTTCCTGAGCCCCACACTATGGAGTAGGAGGAGGGGGAGATGTAGGGAGACTGAGCCACTGAGGAATCTGGTCCCTTTAGGGCTGTGTTTGGTGCCTCTCCTGTCATGGAACCCCCGACTTCCTCTTATCATGATGTTTATTAAAGACACTTAAACTTGTCTCATTATGTTACCTCCACTTAAATACAAGGACTATCTGTTTTCCTTCTTTGTATCCCAGGGCTTAATATAGTAGTCAGAACACGGCAAGTGCTTAATAGATGCTCCTTGAGTGAATAAGTGAAGGAGAGAGAAAGAAAACCTCTCAACTGTGAGCTGCAGTTGAATTAACTGTGATAGTTAAGATCAATACCTAGTCAGGGTGGATATTAAGCATCAGGGTGGGTTAAGTCTTTTTATTTTGATGCTTTTTGGGCCTTGCTGACACTAGAAGGTGCTGTCCCTCCCAGGGTTAGCAAATTCCTATGGAGAGCAAACAACTCCCCTGAGAGTTTCATATGCAATCCAACCAATCCAAGACCATACCCCAACCACCTGCTTTATCAGCTGCTCACAAGACTCTCCCCTTTGGGCCACTTCCTCTGTCCTAATTGCCCCAGATCTAGGTACCTGACAGCTAGGGACAGCCCCTCTGCCCCAGAGTCTGCTGAAATTATTCCAACAAGCCAATCCTAAACCTGCTTACCCGGCCTCACATATTCCTTCCTCTAAAAAGCATGATAAAGGTTCTTGTCGTTGTTTTCCACTCTCTTCCTCTGCCCCATTATTGACCCTAGTGCTTCCTCATGTGGCCATATGTGGCATGATGTGTCGCCTCCTTTTGGGAACTGTGAGTAACAAACTAACCGTTCAATGGCAATCATCTCACAGGCTGACTTCACTATACTTGAAAAATGATGAAACCTACATTTTAAAACAGGTACCAAAGTTGACAATGACTGAAATGATGGTGGGTGAAACATTGTGACAATGTATTGGAACAGTAGGTCTGCAAGATGTAACTGATAGTAATAGTTGCATAACTAACAGGTTATAATGGTTAAAAGCCAGAGAGAAGACATGATAATTATGATAATTAGTAGCAATAATAATCACACAAACCTTACAGAGCACTTTTATAATCTTAATAAGGAATAATAATCTCACTGTTTTATAGATTTCTTTCCTACATATTATCTAATTTGCTTCTCACAACACATAACTTCTAGATAATAGTATTATCCTGTCTGATTACAGAATGTGCTAGGCCTTCTGGTAAGTTCACAGAAACAGAAATAAAACTGAATATCACCAGATATTCTACATTGAGGAAACTGAAGCCCCATGAGGGTGTGGTTAGTTTTAAGTGTCAACTTGATTGGACCATGGGGTACCCAGACACTTGGTCAAACATTATTTCTGGCTGTGTTTGTGGAGTGTTTCTGGATGAGATTACTGTTTGACTCTGTCGACTAAATAAGGCAGACTGTACTTCTCAGTGTGGGTGGGCTTCACCCAATTGTTTGAAGACCTGAATAGAGCAAAAAGTGAAAGGGATTTGTGTTCTGCCTGATTGTCTTTGAGCTGGGACATCAGTCTTCTCCTGCCATTGGGACAGACTTGGACTGGAACTATACTGTTCATTGGTTCCCCTTGCTCTCCAGCTTATCAACTGCAGATCTTGGGGCTTCTTAGCCTCCATAATTGTGTGAGCCAATTCCGTACAATAATTTCCCTTGTTTCTGGTCTCTGGGGAACCCAGACTATTACAGAAGGGAAAGAAATCTGACCTTGTCTGGCCCCATCCCTCCTAACTGAAGTCATAGATATCCTCTGCTGGCTAAACCCATCCTAATTTAGAAGCCCTCTCAGAGCCCAGCAGGAGGCAGGGCAGAGCCCCAGCAGCTGGTGGGCTGGGGATCAGTTTCTAAGGCTCCCTTCCCATTGAGGTCTGACTGATGCCCCTTGGTTACCACCCAAGGTCCATCCCCTTTGCCTTAGGCCAGAGCTAAGCCAAGACCCGAGGATGGGTCCTCTTACTTCTGCCCACAACACTCACAACAGCATCTGTCAAAGTACCTGAGACAGTACCTGAGAAGGACTTGGCCCTTCTGTAGGGTAGCTGCCTTCACATCCCTGGGATGCCAAGCTGGCTTTGACTTGGGAACCCAAGAAAGGGATCAAGGTCACCTCAGGTTTCAAGACAGGGGCTTGGTTACAAACCTTTGGCAGGTTTAGAGTGGAACTGGCCACAAGACTAGGATACAGAGGCCAGAATTATTGGTCCAGTCACCCCAAATTGCCCAGGAATGAAATTTGCCCTAAAGTGTAAGGTGAATTTGCAGCCTGGAGAGAGGTAAAGTGTAAAACCTTGCAGAGCAGGGAGCCATGCAGTGCTGCTGGAGACCTTTCCCTCTGCTTATTTCATCAGTTCCCAACCTTTATTAAAGAAACACTGGGAGCTTTTTGATGGGTCTGACTCCACTTGGAATCAGAGAATTTCTATTTGAGAAGTAATGTAATGGTAACAGCAGAGCTTGGTGGAAAAAGAGAGGCGGTGGCAAGTGCAGACAGAGAGATAGAATTAGCAAAAATGAAGAGCACTTGAATTGTCTGAACTAGTTTCTGTGCTTTTAACCATAGCCAGGGGCTGCTCAAACTCTTGCTGATGTCACCACCAGAAATAAAATCTGACTCCTCCTCTGCATCACGGCATTCACTAACAAAATATTGTGTCTATCTGTGTGCAAAGGACAGGACGGAGAACAGGTGCAAGGGTGCTGGCTGGGTGGGTGACCAGCAGAGGCAAAGAGCAGGGAGTCAGGGGCTTGATAGAAGCCGAGGGCTGGGTCACCAATGTTCTCAGACAGGATCCGGATGAGCTGTGGGCATAAAGAGGCATTAGATCAGCAAACAATCAGAGGGAAGCAAGGTTCTCTGGTTTATAAAGAGATTCTGAACCAGAGGAGTGGATAAAGCAGAAATGGAGGCTGGAAGTCTGAGACAGCACCAGGAAATTTCCAAATTTCCCTGAGAGGAGGTCATAGTCCTCCTTGGATTGGGTTTTTTAAAAACAGAAATTGAATTAATTTTACTTAATCAGGGAGGGCTCAGGTTTTTACAACTTAAATTTAATTGAATTTTATATATAGCTGCACCTACAGGATAGTCTTTCTAGGCTTTCAGGGGACCAGACCTCTCAGGGAAGCCCAATGCCCTCCTGCATCCTCATGTCCCCAGAGGCCCATGACAGATGGCAGGCTGTGTCTTTGGGCAGAGGAGATTCATTTGAGCATCAGGGATCGTCTTTGGATTTTTCCTTCAGTATCCAGCCTCCCACCTCTTGGGATGGGAAGAAGGGGTAGAATTATAGAAAATATAGATAGCAGTATAAAGAAATGGAATGAGCCACCCACAATTCCACTCTTCAGAGACAATCACTCTGCTTCTGCATCTGTGCAGTGGGCGTAATTATTCTAACAGATATATTAGATGAGGGAGACGCTATTTTAACATTTTGGTATATTTCCTCCTACTCTTTTCGTTAAGCATTTAAAAATTGGAAGTGCACTGTATATATAATTTCCCCCCACTTTTTTCCTTAGTAAATAGTATGACTATTCTCATGGTCACAAATATACTCTGCGTGTGTGTATGTGTGTGTGTGTGTGTGTTTGTCTTCCAGTAAACTACCTACAAAGCCAGTGATGGACCAGATTTAGTCTGTGGGCAGCAGCTGACTAACTCTGGGTATAAAGTCCAGGGCATGGCCCACCCCAGTGCAGAATAAGCGGCAGCCATGGGCAAAAGCACGATTGAAGTGAAAACGATGATGCTCTCCTCCTCAGGGACTCAGAGGTGAATTGATTGCATTTCTATTTACAGGAAATTCACTATCTGGGACGTGTAGGGGGCTGAGGGATAAGCAGGCAAGAGATGAGATTTAAACACACTGCTTTCTGTTTAAATCTAAGCCCCATTTAATCGGGGGCTCCTGGGTCCATATTTAATCTCTACACGGTGGCACGAGTTCTTTGAGAGAGGAAAGCTAGGACTTTATCTCATGACTGAAAATTTCCAGGAAGCCCCAGGAAAGGTGGCTGATTTTTGCCCTCTGTGGCTCTGCCTCTCACCATGATTTTGGAAAGATGTCTGGGTTCTGCCTCCTGGGGCAGCTGGGTGCAGGCAGGAGCATAAAGACTTGACAGAAATACTTTTTCAAATTGTCACTTTTGACGATTGTATTCTATCGCATGATTGAAACATAATTTATTTATCCCTCTTCATTGTGTTGGATATTTAGATTGCTTCTAGTTGTTTGCTGTTAAAATACTGTAAAGGACATCTTGTTATATAAATCATTCTCTTAAATTTAGGCTATTTTGTATTAGATGGGGGAAAACTATTTTAACATTTTGGTGAATTCTGTTCTAGTCTTTTTATTTGGCATTTTAAACACTGGAATCATGTGGTTTATATAATTTTATTCCACCTTTTCTCTTAATAGCATGACTATTTTCATGTTTATGTTTTATTCATAGAT
Source organism: Camelus ferus (assembly GCF_009834535.1). Taxonomy (NCBI): domain Eukaryota; kingdom Metazoa; phylum Chordata; class Mammalia; order Artiodactyla; family Camelidae; genus Camelus; species Camelus ferus. The sequence continues at coordinate 71,576,382 of NC_045696.1, forward strand.
ACGATTAGGTCAGCATCTGAAAGCTTACGGTTCTTACTACATATTACCAAATTGCTTTCCTGATAATTGTACCATTTATTCCCAACAAGTCTTCAGTCTGAAACATAGACTTTGATTAGGCTTTACCAAGGATTTTTCAAATGAGAAGGCCTGGGCTTGGCTTTCTCACTCCCATTTCAGTCCTGATTGGAAGAGCTTGGCCTCCTTGCTCTTGCCTACTGGTCGTCTCCTCACTGGGGAGTGGGAGTCCCAGAGGAGGGAACACCAGGAGAGACGGCTTGCAGTTCCTTTCTCCACCCTACCTGATACTCTTCATCCAAGGGCCCAACTCATGTTCTGATCTTGTCCCAATCTCTGAATCTTAACTCTTTTCCCCTGGAAGCAGTGGGAAAAATCCTTAAGTTTTGGAGTCAGAGAGAACTGGGTTCAAATCCCTGTTCTATTACTTACTAGCTCGTGAAGTTAAGCAAAGTTCCTTACTGTCTCTGAACCTCAGTTTCCACATCTGTGAAAAGGGCATGAAAATAGGCATGTAGTGAGAATTAGATAAAAGAAACTATGTGAAGCTTAGGTGTATACTATGTATTTAACAAACGGTAGTCCCTCCCTTTTCTATTTTTCTGTCACGCAGGGACTGAACTGGGCCTGGAGTTGCCATCTCAGATGAGACACTGGAATTGTCATTCTCATAACTAGAGTATGAATGTGGCGAGAAGCCACATTCTTTCCGGGCCTTTGTACATTTTGTTCCTCAGCCTAGATCAGTGATTCTTAAATTACGCTATGCACCAGAAGCACAAATATCGATGCGCCTGACACCTAGAATGTCTGATTCTGTATGTCTGGGGAAGGGCCTGGGAACTTGCATTTCTAGCAAGTTCTCAGTTGAGGCTGATGCTGCTGGTCTGGAAACACATTTTGAGAAACTTGGGCCTAGAACATTTTACAACTCTTTCTAACCTTCTGGCAAATTCCTACCCACCCTTCAGTTCTTAGCTTTGATTTTATTACCTCAAAAAAGTCTTTCTTAAACCTAAAGTCCAAATGAAGAATCTATCTTCTACACTTTCAAAGCTCCCTGGACCTGTTTGCCCATAGGACTCATCACAATGCTCTGTCTTATGGCTTGTCTGTATCCCCCACTAGACTATAACTTCTTTGGAAAAGTGACTATGTCTGTCCTGTTCATGTCGGTATCCTGTATCTCCAGGACCTTGCTTTGTTCCTAATACATAGCAGGTGCTCAATAAGTGCTTGCTGAATGAATGAGTGAGCCAGACCCTAGGTAGCTGGAACCAGAGCCTAGGACTCATGAGAGTGGGGCAGGTAAAGGAGTAGGTTCTAGTGGCCAGTGTCCAGGCAAGTCTAGGAATTCACGGTTAGGGAGATAAGCACAACGCTGCAGGAGCTACAGGTTCAGAGAGGGGACATCAGGAGTTGGTCCACCCGCTGGGTAAGGAGAGCAGGGCAGAACCCAGTGACATAGAAACTGAACTGGGACTGAAGACTCAATTTCTGATTAAGATGCCTGATCCATGGATGAACCTTGAGGGCATTATGCTATGTGAAATAAGTCAGACAGAGAAAGACCTAAACCTTGTCTGGGGTCCTTGCTGAACGTCCCAGGTGCTCAGTGAGGTTTTTGCACTCTGGCTGATCAGAACTCAAATGTGTCTCAGAACTAGATAAGCTCTGGGAATTTTTCAGCTTGCAACCACTGATAATTTCCCAGGGTTCTTGTAAGGATTAAATCAAATAATTCATATGAAGAATATTTCAGGGGGTTGTTATCAGGAAAGGATACATGAGAAGGGCTTCTGGGGTGATGGCAATATTTTAAACAAAATTTTTGTTTGTTTTGGGGGGGAATTAAGTTTGTTTATTTCTCTGTCTGTTTATTTATTTTTAGAGGAGGTACTGGGGATTGAATCCACGTCCTTGTGCATACTGGGCATACACTCTACCACTGAGCTATACCCTCCCCCAATGGCAATATATTTTTTGATCTGGATGGTGGTTACATGTGTGTTCACTTTATAACTATTTGTTAAATTGAATATATTCTGTTTATATGTTATATATCACAATAAAAATTTAAAGAAAGAATATGATATAGTGCTAATATATAGTAAGTACTTAATAAATGGTAGTAAGCCTGATTCAATGAGATAAGATATGTAAAATGCCCGGCACAGAATCCAACTCACAGTGGTTTCAGGATCATTTCCCATAAGTAAATTTTATGCAAGTCAAACCTACATAAAGACAAGTACACAAAGCATAATCACACAGTTCAATAAATTTTTCTTAAAAAAATTCACCCCAGTAACCAGCAACCATGTCAAGAAAAGGAACTGAATTATTGTTAACATAAAAGGATATGAAATGGGATTTTTCTGATGTCTCAGAATTTTGGCTAAGCTCTCAAAGCTGCTGATAAATACCTGTCCCCCTTCTAAAGAATATTGTTGGACATATCTTCAGAGCTTCCTAAAAGATAACAGAGCTGATCCTGCAAATATCAGCCTCTGTCACCCACCTCCAGCCTCACAGGAGGCTAGGACTTCAAAGGTGGCTCATTTCAGACTCTGGTTGTTCAGGAGTATACTGTTTAATTTTCACATATTTGTGAATCTTCCAGCTTTCCTCCCGTTATTGATTTATAGTTTCATACCATTGTGATCAGAAAGATACTTGGTATGATTTCAATCTTCTAGAATTTGCTAAAACTTGTTTTCTGACCTAACATATAATTTATCCTGAAGAATATTCCATGTGCATTGAGAAAAATGTTTATTTTGCTCTTGTTGGATGGAATGTACTGTGTGTGTCTGTTAGGTCTATGTGGTCTAAAGTATAATTCAAATCCAATGTTTCTTTATTGTTTTTCTGTCTGAATGATCTATCTATTGTTGAAAGTAGGGTGTTAAAATCCCCTACTATTATTGTATTTGCTCAATATATTTAGCTGCTCTGATGTTGAGTGCATATATGATTGGTATATCCTCTTGAAGGATTGACACTTTTTCATTATAAAATAACCTCCTTTGTCTCTTGTTACAGTTTTTGACTTAAAGTCTATTTTGTCTGGTATAAGTACAGCTCCCTATGCTCTTTTTTGGTTTCCATTTGCATGGAATATCTTTTTCCATCTTTACTTTCAGCCTATGTGTGTCCTTCAGGTTATGCGAGTCTCTTGTGGACAGCAAGTTCTTCTTTTTAAAAAAATCCATTCAGCCATCCTATGCCTTTTGATTGAAATTTTTAATCTATTTACATTTAAATTAATTAGTGATAGATAAAGACTGAGTGATGCCACATTATTGATTGTTTTCTGGCTGTTTTATTCCCTTGTTTATTTCTTCTTGTTTTGCTGTCTTCCTTTGTGAATTGATGATTTTTCACGGTGGTATGCTTTGATTCCCTTCTCTTTATATTTTGTGTGTCTGCTGTAGGTTTTTGCTTTGTGGTTATCATAAGGCTTACATAAAACATTCTAGAGGTATAACAGTCTATTTTAAGCTGATAACAACTTACCTTTGATTACATATAAAAACTCTACCTTTTTACTCTCCCCTCACATTTTATGTTTTTGAATGTCACAACTTAACATTTTTTTGTATTATATATCCATTAACAAATTATTGTAGCTGTAGTTATTTATAGTACTTTTGTCCTTTAACCTTTATACTAGAGTTAAGTGATTAACGCACCACCATATTCTAATATTAGAGCATTCTGAATTTGACTATATATTCTTACCTTTACTGATATGTTGTACATATTCATGTTACTAACATCCTCTCATTTCATCTTGAAGAATTCTTTTCAGGATTTATTTCTTATTTCCTTTTTTTTTCCTTTCCTTTATTGAAGTATAGAGTTACAATGTGTCAATTTCTGATGTACAGTACAATGTCCCAGTCATGCATATATACACATATATTTATTTTAATATTCTTTTTCATGAAAGGCCACTATGAGATACTGAATATAGTTCCTTGCGCTATACAGAAGAAATTTGTTTTTATCTATTTTTATATATAGTGATTATCATTTGCAAATCTCAGACTCCCAAATTTATCCCTTCCCATTGCCTTTCCCCAGTAACCATAAGATTATTTACTATGTCTGCAAATCTATTTGTTTTGTAGATGAATTCGTTAGTGTCCTTTTTTTTCAGATTCTACATATGAGTAATATCATATGGTATTTTTCTTTCTATTTCTGGCTTACTGCACTTAGTATGACAATCTCTACGTCCATCCATGTTGCTGCAAATGGCATTATTTTACTCTTTTTTGTATCTGAGTAGTATTCCATTGTATATATATACACCACATCTTCTTTATCCAATCATCTGTCAGTGGACATTCAGGTTGCTTACATGTCTTAGCTATTGTGAATAGTGCTGCTATGAACATTGGGATGCATGTGTCTTTTTGAATTAGAGCTTCCTCCAGATATATGCCCAGGAGTGGGATTGCTGGATCATAGGATAAGTCTATTTTCAGTTTTTTAAGGAATCTCCATACTGTTTTCCATAATAGTTTAACCAAACTACATTCCCACCAGTTGTGTAGGAGGGTTCCCTTTTCTCTACACTCTCTCCAGCATCGATCGTTTGTGGGCTTTTTAATGATGACCGTTCTGACTGGTGTGAGGTGATACCTCATTGTAGTTTGCATGGGCCCAGCTTGGCCAGGTGTCTATCCTTGGATCAATCAAATGTGGCCAAAAAAGTGAAATCAACAAGAACATGTCTATGAAAATTACCCCCATGGGGAAAGGGAGATCTCAGAGGAATCCCCAAAAGGGTCTCCTGTAGCTATAAATTGTTGATGTTCATTTCAAGGACTCATTATCTAGAGAAAGACCATTACAAAAATATTTAATTAATTAATAACTGTCCAATTCTAAAAAAAGGATATACGGCAGCTAAGTCTTAAGTATGCAGAGGTGCAAATTTTAATATAATAAGGCCAGAAAGTAAATTAATTTAGTATTAGAATGCTTTACTCCAAATCATTAAAATCTTTAAGTGTGACTTTGTCTAAATTATTGTTCTAAATGGAAAATTTCATTCGTAGGGACTATAGGTCAGTGAGAAGATTTTAGAAAGTGAATATTTGGCTCATTTGTTCCTCTTTACTTAAGCACAGTCTGTATTTTAGCCAAAATTACATTAGTAAGAAAATGTGGTAAGACAAGAACTAGTAAATCTATTTAAATTTAATTAACAAAGGGAGTTTGTTTTAGATATTTAAAATATTTGGTCCATTATAGTGTTTTGGTTAATGAATTATTGAAATTTCATAAGGAAATGAAACTCAGTTGTCTGGCTTTACCAGGTGTTTCTTTATGACTGTAGATAATCGTACCTCATAGCATGAGTATTAAATGTTTTAGGCTACATATCTTGTTTTATGCTAAATGAATAGGGGAAGTAAAATGTAGAACAAATTTCTCTCTACAGGAAGCAATAGAAAGGCAAATCAATGTTGTTCTTTACTTGGTCCTTTGCATTGTTTTTATATTTTTACTGGAAGCGCTTTACAGCAGTGCTCTTTTGGATTACCATTTAGTTGTTCAGTAAATACATAGTCAGATTTAGCACAAGCCTCAGATGGGACTGAATGTTTCTGTTCCCCTGGGGAAAGACCCTGTACCCTAAGTTAGTTTGCATATGGCTTCAGATGGCTAGGAGAGGGAGAGAGCTGTTGACTTGGAGACCAGGCCTCCCACCTTGGAGGAGAGGGCCTATATACTCTTTTTGTGCAATTATAACTGGAAAGTAGAATATTAAGGAGGGAGGAGGTTAAGTAACAGCAAACTTCATTAAGTCGATCCACCTGCAGCTCTGGGCGAAATGGGGCTTAGGGGTAGGCTCAGCTTGGAGGACAAGCAATTAATTGCAAGCTGGGCTCTTGGGTACCCTGTATTTCTTTGTGAGGGGAAGTAAATTTTTGTTAAGATTAGGGTCTCCTTGGGAAGAACCTCAAGAAAATAAAAAGCAGGGCTCCTGTCAGCCTCTCTTGAGCAGGGGTTGTCCTAGAGAGACCAGTCCTGCAGGGATCAGCCATTGCCTTTCTCCAGACAAAGAAAGAGTGCAGAGAAAGCTGGAGGGATTCCACTAACAGACCACCAGGGAGGGAGCTTGCAAGCAGTTGTAGTCAGACAATGGAAACAATACTGTGAGAACTGGTGGCCCTTCTTTATGGGGGCATTAGCAAGATCAGTGAGGGAGACTCCAGGAGAGGCTGTGGACTTTAAGTGAGGTGGCAAGAAGATGCTTGTATTGGCACTCTGCCTTTCCCCCTCTCTGCTGGTTCATTCCTATCAGAAGGTGTCACATGTACAAACTGGCTACTGTGCCTCCCATCTTTAAAAAAGCCTTCACTAGATCCTTCATCTCTCTCCAGCTGCCAAGAAAAACATCTCAAAAGAGTTTCTCTACCTCTCTTCCAAGAAAAACATCTCAAAAGAGTTATCTGCCTCCAATTTTTCATCTCCCTTACACCTATTTTTTACCTTCAGGCTGCTTTTGGTATGAAATAACAGAGAACTTTAAATCAGCTGTGTGAAATAAAATGGAGACAGACTAATGAGTTTAAATAACAAGAACTCCACAGGTAGAGTGGGCTCCGGGCATGGACTCTGGCTCTGCTTTGTGGCAGTTCTTTTGGCTCTGTCCTCCTCTTTGGCGTCCATTTTATCCTCAGGCTGGTACCTAGATGGTTTCCATAGAACTGTCACACCTAAAACTGACAATAGCCAATGTAAGAAGAGGAGCTGCCTTTTCCTAGTTTCTCTTTTTTCTTAAAAAAAAAAAAAAAGGAGACCTCTGCAGAAATCTTCCAACAGACTTCCTCTCACATCTCAGCCAGAATTATATCACATGCCCATTCCTAAACAAATCATTGCCAGAGGAGGGTAGACTATAGTGATTGGCTTGGATCGATCAGGGTTTACAATGGAGCTGGCCATATGGGTTCTGTTTGCCAGGAAGAAGGGGAGGACAGATTCTGGGAAAGTATCTAACATGTCAATTTAACTTTTGTCCCTAACAGTACACTGAAATGGAGCAGCATAAGACACCAAATTCAGTGGGCATTTTTTTTTTTTTTTGTCTTCATCTTATTCCACCTTTTAGCAACACGTGACTACCTGAGTACCCTTCAGCTTCTGCTGTATCATGTTCCCCTGGTTTTTAAGTTTCCCTTTGGTGGCTCTTTCTCAGTTTTCTTGGTGCACAGGATTGTAGAATAGGACTCATCCTATTTTGTCTTCAGCTTTGTCTTCCCAACACAATCTTAGCAAATGATTCAAGGAGATAATTAGCCAGGACTTGCGAAGGATTGACCAAAAGTGGGTTTTATCTCCCTTAGTTGATTAAATACTTCCAGTTTATGAAAAAGGTTAAAGATACCAAAATGCACAGGAAATTGGAGTGAAAATTACTTTAGAGAGATCTGCAATATAAGTTTTTCCCCACAGTAGGGAAGCAGTGAGAGTGTTTGCTCTTACCAGCCAGTTTAGTGAAAGGGGCTTTACTGGGGGAGCTCCTGGAGAGTGGGACACAGAGCACTGGAGTCTGACTGTGGTTGGCGGCTCCTTTGATGGCAGAGTAAAGAGACTCTGTGTTGGGGATGGCTGTTCTCCCAGAGTTTTGGGCCAATGAGGCTTAGGTGCCTCCCATGGCCCTGACGTAGTGCACACATAGAGAGCAGGCATGAGTTTTCTTAGATTCTGCTCAAAAGGGGTCCTTGGAGAAAAAACAAACAAACCACGAGCAAATCCTGGAGATATACCACTGAAGTCCAAGGTGGGAAGAATTTTAAGTGATCAGCCCTAGGAGATGCATTTACCTCCAGCAAGGACACTGCCACTGCAAGATTTCCAGAGATGGTAGAGTCTCTGAAAAAAACCCACAAAAAAACCCCCTACGTAGTCCCATGGGAAAAAGAATAAGCTCTAAATACCTGTAATAATAAAAAGCATCACCTTCCAACCAGTTGCTTAAACCCCAGATCTAAGATTTGGATTTTCTCCCTTTCCTCATCCCCTGCTTCCAGTCCATAACCAAGACTGGTCAGTTCTACCTGAAGAATGTATTCCAAATCCATCCTCTTTTTTCTGTCTCTACGCTCATCCCCTCCTCTAAGGCACCATCAACTCTTCCTGGGCTGCTGCCAAGCTCTCTGTTCTGGTCTCTCTTCTTCCACCCTTCCCTTGTTGAGTCTGTTCTCTACATCATCAGAGTGAATTTTAAACATTAAATCCAATGTCAATGCTCTGCTTAAATCCTCTATTATTGTCTCATTTTATATAAAATAAAATTCAAACTCTTAACCATCACTTACAAAAGCCTTTATGATCCAGTCCCTGTCTTCTTCTTAAGGTTGTATAGTCCATTCCCTTTCACTCACTATGCTGCAACCATTTTTCCTTGAATGAACTAGTCTCTTGCTTACCTCGGGGGCTTTGCACTTTCTGTTCCCTCTGCCTGGAATGCTCTTTTACTGACTCTGTTAAGGCTGCATCCTTCTCAGCCTTCAGGTCTCTACTCAGATATCACCTCCATGGGAAGGCTTTTCCTGATTATTCTTTCTAAAGTAGCTCCTCCTGAGACTTCCATTATTCTTCATTTAATTGCCTTATTTCTTTTATCCATAGCACTTATCACAAATTAAAATGTCATTACATCTTTGTTTACTTACCTTTCTGTTTCTCTTGCCAGATTTAAATTTCAGTCCTTTCCAAACTGTTCATACCAGGTTCTTAGTACCTAGAATAATATCTGTCAGATAGTAGGTGCTCACTAAATAGGCAGTGAATAAATGAATGAAAGGGGCAACATCCAGCAGTGATTAATCATCCTTTGGAGGTACCACGTGGACCTGAGTTAGAAGAGCCCAGAGTGAAATTACAGGGTCCTAAAGCTCGTTCAGAGTGGAGGCTGCCACTTCAGCGTGGTGTTTCCTCCAACCAAGTGGGCCACTGCCTCACCCTGCATGTTACCTGGTAAGAGGGAACAGGATCTTCGGGATCTGGGTAAGATAAATGTTAATAGTGATTCGTTTTGTCTTCTCTGCAGTCAGAAAATGACAGAGAAGGAAACACTTAAGGCCTGAGCAGACTCTCCTCAAGAAAATCTTGTTAGAATGGCAAAAAGGGCAATACTTACAGCATTCATTCCACCTCATAATGACCAGACTGAAGGACAAATCCTCTAGTGCGGAGGGCCCAGAGCAAGACCTCCCTCCTCAAGGACAAAGCACTTGCCTATACTGGAACCCTCAAGATCTCCTGAGGCTGAATATGTCTAGTGTACACTCAAATAATAGAAAATCCAAGGTGACTTGGATCAGGTGCTGTGAGTCATAGAAATGATAAGAAATTCTGGAATACTGTCCTATGTTTATAATTTCCATTCCTTCCTCCACAACCAAATTCAAATTGCAAATAGCAATAGATGACAATGACTATTTGATCAGCATGGTACGGTGGAAAACACATGGGCTTTGATGTCAGAGACATCTGGGTTCAAATTCTATCTCTGTCACTGGCTTAATCATCTTGGGCAAGTCGCTTAACCTCTCTGTATCTTAATTTCTCCCTCTAAGAAATAATTATCTTTGCAAAGTTGTTTGAGTATAAGGGTCTGATAGATGGAATGGGCCTGACAAATGACGGTATGGTTATTATGGTGGGAGATTTTCAGCTTTCTACCTCAGTGTGATAAATGCTTCAGAGGCATAATAAAATGCAAAGCCTGTCTTACCTTTATCCTCCCATCTGATGAAATAAAATTATTTTTAAGGCAGGACAAGAAAAATTTTAAATGTAAAATTCTCTGCCCGCTTGAGCCACTACCCCCACCCCTTAGTGTGCCTGGTGCATCTGCATTATACATGAACTAGGTCCCCTCAGAAGACACAGGAATGCCTACTTGCCAAACAAAACAAAACAAAAGAAAACAAAACAAAACAAAAAAAGCAACTTCCTCCTGGCACCAGCAAGGTTAACTCCTTGGGAGATAACATTCCTTTCTCAATCTTATTAGGGGTCACAATAGCCCATTACTTGCCTTGTTGGACTATGTAAACTGTCAGTATGTTACTTTGATGTATAATCGTTTGTCTCAAAAAATTATGTAACCGTGCTTTGACTTCTAATGGGAAAACAGTCTTCAGAGTTTTCTGAAAGACTGTCTCTCAAGTTATAATCCTCAAGTTGGCTCATATAAAATTTCCATTTCTTTCTTAGATTGACTATTGATTAATTTTTTGTTGTTGACTCATCTCTGTAAACCTTGGAGGATCTGAGCCTTGTAGAGAAGCCCAATGCTTTAAAGCAAGAAGTTGATTTCAAGTGATGGGTCAAGGTTGACATCTAACATATCATTAGTGTATTTTAAGACTTGGTGGCACCTGTGATCCACCCTGGAAACAAGAGGCAACTTAAATTCCAAGGAATAGGAGGTTACCAAGAAGTAGCAGGGTTATAAGGTGGCTGGCTGAATCATGACTTAAGAGATTAAGTTTAAATAGGGGAATGGCAGTCTAGGCCAGTTCAACTTCTTGATAGACAAGTGGAAAACTATTTTCTACAGGCCACAAGACTATGTTAATTACCCCTTCTTGTCTTTTGGTTTCTTCAAAGCCTCTGTTTTCTAACCCTTTACCAATGACATCCTACATATCCCCTCAAGCTCTGGGTAATTATTTTCCCTGAGAGATGAAACGATTGCACATAAATGTGGGTCGTAGGGCAGTCGCGTTTTCTATCACATGGGTAAAGAAGCTAAAAGATCCTGTTTGAGAAAAATAATAAATCAGATGTTAAGAGAAGAGACTGTCTACTGGTTCATTCCCTGCCCTACGAAAACCTAGGGGCATTCCTGATCATGGGTTCAAAATGACCTCCCTGTATCTGTAACAATTTCTTTTTTTAATGCTTGTGTCAATTTGAGTTGGGTTTTGTTCCTCGAAACAGCAAGAGTCCTTTTTTTTTTTCACTTAAAAAACACTGTTTTATTTGTCCCAAGTGGATACCACTTTTTAAACAAACACTGTTTTTTTAACTAATGTTTATAAACACTTCTATAAATGCATTACAGAAGAGATATCATATCCATTCCTTGAAGTAACACTCTTCTCATAGTATTCTGCATGTATAACTCTTATAAACATCTTTATTACGTGTGCTTTTCAACACTTCTCTAAATGCATTACAGAACAGCTGTCACCCCCACTCCCTGAAATAACACTCTTCTCAAAGTAGGCTGCACAGAACACGCAAGAGTCCTATCTGATACAGCATATGACACAATGCTTGGTGCAGAGCAGCAGCTCTCTGACAAATGATTACTGTTATCATTAAAGTTGCTGTTGGTACCATGAAGATCATATCCTCAGCTTCATTGGAAACTCAACTGTCAGTGTGGTCTTCACAGATAGTTTGGGGAGGGTGATAAATCCTGACCTTAAACTAAATCCTTGCTACTGGCTCTATCTATGATATACACTTGTTCCTACTTCTTGTTCTTTCATTCAATCATTCATTCATTCATTCACCCTTCCCTCCATTCATCCATTCAAAATGCCACAGAAGAGGAAAGAGAGTTCGTTTCCTGCTAGTAAAATCATCTGATAACAGGAAGCACGGACTCTTCAACCTTCCCGACGGAGCCCGCAGCAGAAGAGAGTGAGAGACTGGGTCTGCGGCGGTGTTCTATGAAGGAAGCCTTGTTAGATCCCTACAGTTAGAGTTTCTCTCCTTTGACAGTGTTGAGATGGGCCATCCTGTCTGTCCGCAGCTAATGTGTATTTTACAGGCCTGAGCTGATCTATGTCCTGCCTGACCCTGCCTGATCTCACGTCAGCCTTCTGGCCCCCTCTGCATTTTGCCTGGCTTTAATTACCCAGTAACAGCTGCTGCCCCAAAGCGGGCCTGGCTTCCAGCTGGCTTCATGATTACAGGCATCCAAAGGGCTGGAAGAAAATTTCTGCATGTCTTTGTGGGGCGTTTTCCCTGATAGCATGACCTCTGAGTTGCAGAGTGTCTTTGTTGTAATCCTTGCCATCAGCAGTGGCGTTTTCTGCTGTTTGAGCTGCCTACTGCCACAGATAGCTGGAGAAGCGGTACATATCACATAAGGAATGTGTCCTTGGATGTGGATCACTTTCATCAGGCAGGGAACCAAAACACTACTCATTCTGCCTCTCCTGAGGGTCATAGCCATGGAAGCACAAACTGCATGGAGAAATTAAGCAGCTGCATTCATTTGCCAGAAAATGCCCCAGAAAAGGCATCAGGACAAAGAGTGGTCCTGGGACAGTGCTGCAGTGCCACATCCCTTAGTGCTCAGCCTCAGGCTCAGCTGAGGTCTCTTCTCAGGGCTCAGTCAGTAGCCTCAGGGTGAGGTACTGCTGGGAGTTTTCAGGAGGCGGGACGAGGGAACCAGGGAGTGGCAAGTGCCCCTGGGCCTGGACCTGTGGATTCCTGGTGGCTGGGAGTTTTCAGGAGGCGGGACGAGGGAACCAGGGAGTGGCAAGTGTCCCCTGGGCCTGGACCTGTGGATTCCTGGTGGCCTGACGCCATTCTCAGGACTGAAGAATGTTCTACTTACAGGAGTGGGGCCAGGGCACAAGAATCCCAGGCAGTCAGATGGTGGAGGTGGGGGGGTGGCGCTGTTTGCCTGAAGCAGCCTGAGGTCATGTGACCAGGGTGGAGAATCCAAATCATCTCCCAAACAAGCAGCATCATGGGAACGGAATAAAGCATAAGGAACGGCTCAAGGAGACTAGTTCAAAGCAAAGGCTGTGAACGCAATTTTATGAGGAAGTATCCTTCCCTGTGGGGCTTGTGTGATTCTGGGAGAGGGTGTGAGATCTTAAAGTGACTACACCGGGTATGTGGATGGGAGGGCAAGCCTGGAACCTGGTGAAAGGGGAATCTGGCAGTTTCCTAGGGCTAGAGCAGGAATTAATGGAATTCCTGATATAGCTGGGTGGCCTGACTGTAAAACTTTGTCTCACATGGATCTGTGGGATTTTTTTTGCTTGTTTCCTTCATCTGTGATAATGAAATGTGAAATGTCCTCACATGAAAGGGAACCTATGACATTTGCAAGTCTGTAAGCAACCTCCCCTCTTTTTAGAGGCTCTTCAGCGATGCAAGATGGAGGCCTTGGTGTCTTACCCATGCTGAGTTCTGATGTGTCACAAGGTACAGAGTTGCTGGATTGCAGGCAGTCTCTCTTGTTTGTCAACCTCCGTGTGGCTCCTGCAACCTGCTGATCCACAAATTAAGTGGGATTGTTTGGTGAAATGTCTGCCATCTTTTCTCCACAGCTGATCCACGATATCCTACTTAAGTATTTGTTTGTCATGTCATCTAATCACTTTGTCCTCCTCCAGCAGAAAAGGTAACCTCTGAGAATCTTAAATTTTTTTTAATTGAAGTAAAATCAGTTACAATGTGTCAATTTTTGGTGTACAGCACAATGTCCCAGTCATGCATATACATATGTATATTTGTTTTCATATTCTTTTTCATTAGAGGTTATTACAAGATATTGAATATAGTTCCCTGTACTATATAGAAGAAACTTTTAAAAAATCTATTCTTTTTATAGTGGCTAACACTTGCAAATCTTAAACTTAAATGTTTTTTAAATTTCATGCTTTTCTTTTAAAACAGAGGGAAGTCATAGATAGCTGTGATAAACTTAAGAACGACTACATCATACACATTTTGAGGGATACCTAACTATTGGCTAACTCTGAAAAATGATCATGTAATGGAAATAAAGGGCCTAGTAGAAAAGAGGTCTGGGCTCCAGTCCCATTTATGTCTCCAGTTAACAGAATGACCTCTGAAGTCACTTAGTCTCTTGGGGCCTCATCCATCAAACTCTAACGTACACATGGTTTCCCTGGGATCTTGTTGAAATGCAGATACTGACTCAGTAGCTCTAGAGTGTGGCTTGAGATTCTGACTCCCAGGCAATGCTGCTCTGCTATTCAGACTTGAGTAGCTTGCACTTAGAAGACCTCTAAGGAGTTCTCAATCCTGGCTATACATTAGAATCTCCTTGGGAGTTTAGAAAGGACTCCGAAAATTCTGGTACCCAGGCCCTATCTCCAGAGAGAATGATTCAGTTGGTCTGGGATGGGCCAAGGCATCAGTCGCTTTTCAAAAGCTCTCAGGTGATTCTAATATACTGTCAGGGTTGAATTATTACTATGATGAGCTCGAGGAGTCTGTGAAAAAAATGTATATACACAAACACACATATATGCATATAATATATATGTGTGGATGTATGTGTATGAATGAATGCACACACACACATGCACACACTTTAAGAGTTTCTTTTTATCTTTTCAGAGAATGTACAAAACTAGAATCTGCCCCCTTTCTGCTTTTGATGTGTGAGTAGGGATGGCAGAGAAGGATCAGAGGAAACAGCAAAATAACTGTCAGCCAAAGAAGCCACTACAGTAAGCAAGACTGGCCCTTGGCCTGGTGTGACCACTGTGTGGCAGCGTTCCCGAGACCGGCTGCCTCACACAGAGCTCGTTAATCAAACAGGGCCTGTCTGACCTTGGGCCCTAGCCTGACCCAGATTTTAAACTCAAATCTTTCTGTCTTTAAACCTAAGAAGCTAGCAGTATAAACCAGTAGGGCTAAACCACCTGCTAATTTGTTGTCTGGGGACTTTATTCTAAGATTGGAAAAGTTGAATGCTCTTACCGTAGACTAGGCACCTGCAATAGAATGGGGGGAAAAGGTTTCCACTGTTTAATCAAGCTGAAGAAAGAGGTTCAAGTGCCTGATTTCCATTGCACCACTCATCAGAAAAGCAAAAGCAAAGAGAAAATGGCTCTTTGAAACCACAGCTGTCTTCAAGGATGGTGAATGTTGTTAAAGAAAAAACCTATGAAGTCAAGGCCTCTGCTGAAACAGTAGTGTGGCCTGTTTGTCCAGCTGAGCCTCCTGAAGGGTTTATTTGAAGTTGGGCCTGGGATAACTTGGGACAGGGGGCTGAATGGCTTATCTCAAATTGTGAGAAGAATTAGGACCTGGGGGTGGCGGTGCCTGGAAAGGGGAGAGGACAAGGAGGGAGAGGCACGAGCAAGGCCAGGATGTCCCAGGCTAGGAGGGGGTCGTGGGAGATACTCGGTGCCGAGCATGTGAGGACCTCTGAGAACAGGCTGTCCACAGCCTCATCTGCTTGTGTAGAGCAGCCCTGTAACATCTCCCCACAGCAGCCTTATCTTCACGGTTGCTTCTTGGAGTCACAAGTGAAAAAGCTGGTCCAGGGGGAATCCCACCAGGACAGGATAAAGGAGCAACCCCAGGGGCAGAATGGAGAGCCCGAATTCCAAGGAGGCTGAGAACCAGAGCTGAAGGAGCTGCAGCACCATCTTCCTGCCCTGCCCTATTTGCAGAAACCTCGGGAGAGCCCAGGACTTTCCACAGGACCTGGAATTGGGATTTGAACCTGCCATGTCTAGATCTTAAAGGAGCAGGGCTGCCCCAGCCCACATGAAGGCCACCTTTCAAGTGAAGTTCATTGAATAGTGTGATGGAGGAAATGATTAAGATTATACATTTTCCTCAGGCCTGTGCTTAGAACTATAACCAATTTATGGGCGTTTGGAAATGGTTGAACCCAAAGGTAGAGATAGTGACTTACTTTCATATAATAAGTGGCTACTGATGAGGGGATTTGTTGATTTGTTGCTGGAGAAAAATGACTTACAGGGAATTGAAGCTCTGAGAGACTCAAAGGCTACCAGACTGCACTTCCTCAGCAATGTGACTTGGGTGAGCTGTGGGAACACTGGCCTTGCTATTTGTCCAGGGAGGTTCTGGGCTTTAGTCCCAAACCCACAACTGGAGACTCTGCTTATTTTCCATTTCTGAACTGCTCACAGCTCAGTGAAGTCCCAGGTTTTGAAGAGTTACTGAGTTCTGTGGCAGAAATAAGTTGTAATCTTGGAAAAAGTTTAATGAGTTTGAATTGTGCTTAAAGTTTCTGTGTCTGCTGCTGGGATTTCAGGAAAGTCTTTCCATTTAGTTCAGTAATTTTCCCAGAAAAACTGGTTTCCTTAGTTATGAATGTTAATTTAAACATATGTAATGTAAAAGCACTAATGTATTTTGCACCCAGTGCATGGACCAGGGAGTTGGTAGCAGGGCTTTGGCATGAGACTATGCTGAGGGTGTATGTTGGGACTGAAATCCTGGCTGAGCTCTACTCCCCAGCTGTGTGCCCCTGAGTGGGGCTACATCTGCTGGGGAGGAAGGGATGCCTTTTTCTAATGTGCCTGCCCAGAGGGAGTGCCTTTCCTTAATTGACACCAGAGAGGCCTGTAAGCAGGCAACTGAAAGACCTTAGCAAATGATGCTGCACGGCATGGGATCTTTGTCTCCCTTGGCTACTCTGAGATGGCAGTCAGGGCGGATATCCTGATGCAGGTGCTCACATTGAGGGAAGCCACAGGAAACGTGGATGTGCCTCAGTATGGATCCCTTTGGATTGACCTGTTCTCAGTTGCTTTAGGAAAATTAAAATCCTTCGCAGATGCGTTAATTACCTCTGGATGGCAAACCTCCAGATATTCCTGAATTAGCACAGGCTTGCCTTATCAATGTATTACATTTTCAAGAGATTAAAGATAAAAATGTATTATTCCCACATGACAGTCTCAGGGTCTTTGGAGTTTTGGAGGTGGGTAGGTGCCAGTGGACACTAGGCTGGAAGCTGCATGAGGGCATGGCCTGGTTCTATCATGTTTAATGCTGCACATCCTGCCTTTAGCACAAAGTTTGCCACAGAGTATTCCCTCAGTGAATATTTTGAATTGAAGGATTTGTGAATGGTGCCCCGTGGAGGTGGCCAGAGCAGAGGAGAAAAGGGAAACATTACATAGTGGCTGACCAAGTGAAAACTACCTTTATTTGAAGCACATCTAGAACAATTTCTTCTTTAAAAGGACTTTTCAGGGAGCTAGGTATTGTGTTTGAGGCAAAGCTAAGAGTCAATAAGATTTTATAAATTATATATTTATGCTTATTTAACTCTAAGCATCCAAGTGTCTTTATTGACGTTAGAGTTGCCTGAGAAACGTGTCTAGAGCATTTGCTATTTTACTTAACAGATTTTATTGAGTATCTACTGTGTCTGACACTAGGGAGATGCAAATGTCCAAGACAGTTTGTGCCCTCACACTGCACACTGGTGTAGTGAAGGAATGGGCACTAGAATAGATGTTTCCAATAATAGGTGTCAAGAGCCATGGCAGAAATTCCCAGGGTTCTATGTGAGCAAATGGGAGGTACATTTAACCCAGCTTGAATGAAATGGGGGGAGGCTTCCTGGAGGAAGCGGCTTTTTTTTGTATCCCTCTCAACATACATGGTTTCTTTGGATTGTGTGGGCTATGGCTTTCCTATTCTCTCAGTCTTCAGAGGTGTAGTACCCTAGAGGTTCTGTCCACTTCTTCTGGGGAAAGCAGCTCCCACCTGAAAAAACTTCACCACTTCCTCCCCTGCAGCTGTTACTTGACCCACTGCAGAGGAAATCAGTATTACACTTAAATATCTTAATATTTTAAATATCTCCCAAAGCAAGCCAACATTTGTTGAAGAGTCTTAGACACAGGGATTTCTGAATTTAAAGTCATATCCACTTATTTAAATGTTCTAACCATCACGTTTTCCAATTCTTAAGCAGCCATATTCTCAGATTAAGAAATCTGATTTGATGTTGTGAAGCTTAGAATTTTCCTTTCAAGAATAAAAATTCAAATAACTTGTGTTCCGTTTCTTAGCTTTTAGTTCTGGGAAGAATAATAAGATAGGACGACATTACAAAAAATGGGACCCTCTATCCTAGTTGGTGGTAACAAAATAAAGAGCGAAAATTCAATTTGAATTTTGAAAGAATCTATCAGTTGACTAACAATGGTTTCATTTTAAATAGAGTTCACAGTACATACATAATTATCTGCTGGGTACACCCACATCCTGTTCTTACTAAGGATGAATTTTGGAGGGGGGAAAATTTAAATGTATCGGTTATTAAAATGAGAGGCTAATAATACTCTAGATAGCAGGTGGTACTCAAGGCACTTATTGGTTGGTTCATAGAGAGCTTGGCTGCTTGGAGAGGGAGGACTGGGTTCACCAGTTGAGGTGGGGAAAAAAAAGACATGATAATTTACAGAGAATCCAGTTACCTATGGGTCATCTCCAGCTGGATGATCCTTGTACAGTCAAACTCCATCCTAACGCTAAACCTAAACCCATCATCTTCCTCCTTAAACCTACTTTGCCTCCCGTGCCCCCTATCCTGGTAAAGGATGTCACCATCTATCCAGTTGCCCAAAGTAGAAACTTGGATGTCTTCCTTTATTTCTCTCTTTTCTTCTTCCTCTTGCCCCTCACTCCTTTTGAATATTACTTGAATCCATTCATTTTTCTCCATCCCCAGAACCATATCTGTATCTCAGACCTCTGTTATCTCTCATCTGGCTTGCTGGCAGGTAGCAGCTTTCTGACTTCCCCACCTCTCCTCTCACCTCACTCCAAACCGTGCTGCATCCAGAGCTGATCTTAAAGCGCACATCTAACTGTCCTTCACTTGCTTAAAATTCTTCAGGGGTCCTACACTATCATCCAGTTAATGCCCAGGGTCCTGTGGCTCACAGCCCTCAGGAAGAGGTCCTGGGGGTCTTGCCAGCTTTGTCTGTTGCCCACCCCGACTTCCATGCCATAATCAGCCTCCTTCAGTTCTTTGAGTACTCCTTGCCCCCTCTTGCCTCTAGGTTTTTCCTCAAGTTCTCCCCTGTGTTTGAAATCCTTACGAATCTCCTACTTGTCTTTCAGATTTCAACTCAAATGTGACTTCCTCCATGAATGCTTTCCCTGAATTCCTCAGGTCCACATCATTTCCCTGTTACAGACTCCCACACTCTATGTCCTCCGTCACAGCCCTTTTCTGGGTCATCATTGCTTGTCTAAGTCCTCAAGTAGATGACGAGACACTTGAAGGTGTAGCTCTGTCTCAGTGTTAGATCTCCAGTGATTACCATGTGGCTGGTGCTCAATAGAAGTTTGTCCATAGTTCCAGGGAGTCCAAAAGGGATGATTGCCCACAGAAAGATTGGATAGCAAATATATTCTGATAAAAAAAATTTAAAGAATTTTGTTCCCAACCCCATCTCTATTCTTTGCAGTTCTATTTTCCAAATGCTGTAAAGTTTTAACAATGAATGCATGTAATAGGGCAGCCTGGGCTGATAGAAAAACCCGAGACTCGGCCAACATTTGTTGAGCTCTTGCTACACGTCAATCTGTGTCTTAGCACATTATACACATTAACTTATTTAGTTCTCAAGCAGCTCTGTTCGCTGAGTACTGTCCTCTTCATCTAGCTGATGAAGAAATGGAGGCACAGAGAATCAGACCCCAGTTCAAATCCATGCTGTCACTGTGTGACCTTGGGCAAACGACCTCCTGATTTTCATCTCCTGAGCTATAAAATGGAGACAACACTGCTGACAAATTGACTTCCTATTTTTCTGTTTTCTCACACCATACATATTACACATTGGCCTTCTATAGTTCAATTCTGAAGGCCGCCCACACACTGCTGCGTATCAGTGGACAAATGAGCATGAGCCAAAACGCGGTGATGTTCTAGCCTACTGGCCGTCAGTACATCTTTAGCAGCATAGCCAGTATTTTTGTTCAATTAGATATTTCACTGTAACTTGCCCTTATTATATTATAAAATGTGTGAAATATGAAAATAAAAGTTCTGATGCTAGTGATTCATAAGTAACAGTTATTCAGCACTGTGTCAATTATTAAACTCCTGTCTCTCAGCTTCAAACACACTCTTTTATATCCTGCTTTGTGATGCAGGGGCTGGGACTCTGCAAACCACATTCTTCCTTGGCCAGCTGCTTCCTTTTAGGCTCTGTCAATAATGGACATTGGAGGAAGATTGCAGGGCTAGATGTGGAAGAAGAGACGTACTCTTTCCTCTTTGCTTCTGGTTTATTTCTGTTGGCTTCCTGTCCCAGCCATCAGCATCCAGCAGCGCAGCTAGTCCACCCCTGCAGAGGTAGTTCACTCCAGAAGCAGTTTGTTACGGGTTGAATTGTGTTCTCCTAGAACTCATACGCTGTGGTCCTACCTCCCAGTACCTCAGAATGTGACTCTGTTTGGAGATAGGGTCTTTACAGAGGCAAGCAAGTTAACATGAGGTCATTAGGGTGGGCCCTAATCCAATATGACTGATGTCCTTATAAGAAGAGGAAAATTAGACACTGAGATATGCATAAAAGGGAAAACAATGTGAAGGGACACAGGGAGAAGACAGCCATCTACAAGCAAGGACAGAGGCCTTGACCAGATCCCTTCCTTCACAGCTCTCAGAAGGAACCCACCCTGCCAACACCTTGATTTTGGCTTCTAGCCTCCGGAACTGTGAGATGATAGATTTCGGTTGTCTAAGTCACCCAGGCTGTGGTGCTTTGTTATGGCAGCCCTAGCAGATAACATGCAGTTCAGTCCAGTTTGAGGTTTTACCAACCTGCAAAGCCAACCTCAGGGCATCTCTGCAGAGACACAAGCACTGCTGCCTTCCTCAGAAGTCTGAGTCTCAATCCACTGGGACTCTCCTCCAAACTCCTAAATTTTAATAATCCCAACCTCTTCCCTTGGTTCCCCCAGCCTATGAACTGCTTCCTGCTGCTGCTACCTCTGTGATAGCTTAGTGTTCTCTTTTTTCCGTTTTAGTTACTTAGCTAACGGTTCTTTTTTACCTAGTTAAATATGCTCTATATTAAATCCTCTCCGGTAAAATGACTGGAGGCCTGGGAGCATGACCCTGGCCTGGCCGAGCTGCAGAGGTGATACTGCTGCTCCAGTGGGTCTGGAAAACTGGGCATCGAGCCAAAGAGGATTATTCTCAAGCCTTAAGATCTAATGGAATTTGCCTTGGTGGGTTTTGTACTTACTTGGAATCTATCATCCCTTCTTTCTTTCCTATTTCTCCCTTTTGGAATGGAAAGGCCTGCCCCACCACTGTTATTTGGAAGCACATAACTTTGGTTTTACAGGTTCACAGCTGGAGAGGAGTTTTGCCTCAGGACGAATCATACCTCTGGTCTCACCTGTATCTGATTCAGATATTTAGATGAGAGTTTGGACTTTGGACTATAGAACTGATGCTGGAATGAGTTTACACTTTTGGGGCTGTTGGGATGGAATGAATGTGTTTTTCCATGCAATAAGAACAAGGATTTGGGGGCCTCAGGGTGGAATGCTATGGACTGAATTGTGTCCCCACAAAATTCATATGAAAGCCCTCATCCCCAGTGTGACCCTCACAGAGAGTGTGACAGAAAGATCCTTTCTGGCTAAGCCTTCTCCAGACCATATTGGGTACTTCTCCTCTGATGCCAGGGACAGGAACCATAGAATTCACAAATTTAGTACAATTGAGACAAAGATGAAAACTTTTGAAGCAAATAGAGTGGTGGATTTTGTTTTCTCATTTGAATGTTTGCTGAGTGTTTAAATGTTAAGGAAAAGAACTGATGAACTAAGAAACAGAATAAAATGTTGAAGATATATAAAGATTGGATCTAAAAGGTTTCATATAATTTAGAGTATCTTATTTCCTCATAGTAACCTGCATGTTCCACATGCTATTCAGAGATTTTCTGTTCTCATGTTGGCCTCCTTGGTCTGGGAGCTCCTTGAGGCAAGGCTGGGGAATATGTAGTCCCCTCTGCATCCCCTGGTGTTCAGTACCATGGCTGGCCCATGCTCGGCCTTCAGTAAACATTGGTGAAACTTAAATTTTGAAAAAGAGCCTGTTTCAACTCCCCATCATCAGTGTCATTTTGGGCCCATTGATGACCCAGGACGGAGCCCTCAGGAAAGGGGGCAGCCTAGCAAGAAGGGTGTACTTGTCGATTTCAGACAAAGAAATGACTTTCCGTTAAGGCGGACTATTTTGAGAGGGTTAGACATGATTTACATGTCAGTCAGGCAGGCAGTGGCCAAAATCGTTCTCATGTCTGGGGGGAATTTATGTCTCTGCTCTTCTTTGCTATTTAATGATAGTTGTTACTTATTTAGCACTATGGTACGTCAGGTTCGATGTCAAGGACTTTACATAATGATCCCTCATTTGATAACCACAGCAATGTGATGAGATGGGTAACCCATTTTATAGATGATGAACCCGAGGATCTGCAAAGTCAAGCAAATTGTCAAGATCACAGTGTGGGAAATACAGTAACTAGAATTAAAATTCAGGTCTTTCTGACTCTAGAGTTTGGCCCTTTCCAGTGGTCTTCTGTTTTCTTGCTCAAGCAAAGCCCTTAGACTCTTAGAATGGGGCTACCAATCTCCTGGCTCTCTTCACACTAGGACCCTTTCTCCAGGTATAAGAACTCAAATCCCAGTTGTCCCTATGAGAAAGTGACGACTAAGTTTTCCAGTCCCCAGTTTGAATCAGTTAGTAATAGTCACCATTACCTTTCCACACACCATACTGAAGGAAGCAATTTGCACAGTGGCGATGTGAGTTGGAGAAGTGAGCAGGGACTTCTACTGTTGAGTGCTAGCTTCCTCAGGATCTCCTGCCATAATGTTTCTGGAAGGATTAGTATGATGATTAACTGTGTTGTGGATAGACTATTGGTTATACACAGCACCTTTTAATAATATTTTATCTTCTCATTTATTACAGCCACAATTCTGAGCAGCAAACTGGGGATTATCTAATAGTCCTTCCTGAATGCCTTCAGTATGTGTTGAAAAGTTCCTACATATTTTTTAAGAATCATAAAAGATCAGAGCTACTGAATCATATCTGGTTTAAAAGAATTTAGGTTAATTCAGGAATCTCTGGATAATGTAAATGATACTCCCACAGATAAACTGGAAAACTTCCCTTGAAATGGAGATATGGAAAAAGTAGGCTTCATTAACCCAATGTGTTCCTTGTTTTTCATCTCTCATCTAAAAGTATATTGGAAATCTGTAGCTCGAAATGTCGAACAGACTGGATCACTTTTTTTTTTTTTTTGGTCTTGGATGAAGTATCTTAAGGGTGAGAAAGCCACCTATCTGTTTCAAAATGAGATTGATTGGAAGTCCCTGTTCCCCAACTCCTGACCCCACGCTATGATTTTGTCTTATCCCCAGCTGATCAGGTTCACTCTTTAATCTAATGGTACACACGGAGGCGACCATCTCTGCCGGATTTATTTACTCATTTGGGAGGTTGTTGTAAGACTGAGTCCATGGGGAAGCTCTGTCAGTGGCATCCACCGGCCTGTGCCAAGTGTCTGTGGAGCAAGCTACAGCATCTTAACTTGGGCACGAGGAAAGTGGTGATCTTTCAGAGTGATTCTGAGCCTGTTCTTTGCTGCACCTTTCAAGCCTTGTTCTCCATCCAAGCTGCAGATTTTGTGCTCCCTATACATTCCTCCAAACATTTTAAATTTACAATATAAAAGTATAGTGTAATGAGCTTGTACATACCCTTTGCTTTATCTTTCTCTGTATATAAAACATTTTCTTTTGCTGAACCATTTGAAAGTAGGTGATTCTCTACCCCTCAAAGGGCATGTATCTCCTGAGAACAAAGACATTCTCCTACATAATCACAATGCCATAATCACATGCAAAAATTTAACCTTGATATAATATCACTGAATATAGTTCATGTCCAGATTTTCCTTAAAATGTCCTTTATAGCTAATTTTTAGGCAATGTAATAAAACCTTTAATATCACTTTTGTGCTAAGTGAATTCACACATAAATTGAAAATGTCTAGGGGATGTATAGCTCAGGGTAGAATGCGTGCTTAGCATCCGTGAGATCCTGGGTCCAATCCCCAGTACCTCCATTTAAAAAAAAAAAAGAAAATGTCAGATTATTTTAAATATCCCAAGACTCAACTTTGATTAATTTTATATTTTAAACCCAAGTCTATATTCAATACCATTTCATCTAAGGATAGTTTTGAAACATGTGACATTGGATGTTAATACTTTTGGAACTCTGGAATGCCCTGTGCCCAATATTCCCAATATGTTAAAGCTAGGGGGAAAAAACCCCTCCTTTCTTTAGCTGTTTTTATTGTTGCTGCTGCTGTTTTTTAACCATGTTAATCGACAATTTTAAAATGTAGAGTTCAAAAATTTTAAGTCTATTCACATTGTTGTGCAACTAATCTCCAGAACTCTTCTTCTCTTCTTGCAAAATTAAAAACTAAAACCCAGGAAACACTAACTCCCCAAGTCCCTTTTCCCAGGCCCTGGCAACCATTGTTCTACTGTCTGTCTCTATGAGTTTGACTGCTTTAGGTACTTTATGTACGTGGAATCATGCAGCATTCGTCTTTTTGTAACTGGCTTATTTCACTTAGCATAATCTCCTCAAAGTTCATCCATGTTGTAACATATGACAAGATTTCCTTCATTCTTAAGGCAGAATAATGTTCCATTCTATGTCAATATCACATTTTATTTATTCATCCATCTGTCAATGGATCTTTAGGTTGCTTCCACCTTTTGACTATTACGAATAATGCTGCTCTGAATATGGGTGTTGTTTTTCTTTTTAAAACCAGAATCCAAACCAGAATTATACACCCAATGTTGTGCTAACAAATTCAATTTCTGCTAAAAATCAGCTAGTGTTGACTTGTTGCCAGTCACCAGGGACTCAGAGTCTACCCAAGAGTACATGGGAAACATAACTGTCTTGTATGTGGTGGAACATAACTATTTTGATTTAGAACCTGAAGCTGAATACATTAACTCATCGGTGGTGTTGGTGAGTATGAATGTGCCTCCTACGTCTGATGTCACCTTGCATTAGCCTTACTCTCCCACCTTCCCTGCATCCTTTCATCCCTCGTCATCCTGCCTCAGAGAAAATGGTGAGTGAGGAAGTAGAAACAGGGTGTGTGGCACAGCTTCTTCCTCTCCTCTTCCTTTGGTTTCCTACTTTGCAATTCTGGGGTAAGGTGAAGGTGGGGGCCGGCCTTGGTTTAGTGTTGCCATGACTGGGTGGATAACCTGCTGATTATACAGTCTGACTCCCCAACAGAGCTAGTCCTCATGTATTTGGTCCTCATCTCCTAACTCTTTTGTTTTACTTCACAACTGGTTCATCTCCAGGATAAGGGGGGAAATATTGCTGTTTTTTGGGCCCTTTAAAATACCTCAATTGTCAGGGAGACACCTGGATCCCAAACTTGACCATCCATCTACACAGCGGGCCTCCTCCTGTCGCACAGGTCTTCTCAGGACACCAAGTTACAATTTGGAAGATGCCTACATCTGCGTAAATGCCTGTGAAAGAAACATGGCATTGCCAAAGAGATATTAGCACTAAACCCCATTCTAGGGACACTGCTGCTGAGGTCATGAATTCCAGCTCCAAGAAGTAGAATGCTCCCCACTGCTACTTGCACAGAGAACATTTTATTCTTTTTTTAGACTCTACTTAGAAAAAAAAATATTGTTTATTGCTGAAAACTTGGGAAAAACTGAACAGCACAAAGACTAAAACAAAAGACACACAGAAGCTTATCATCCAGAAATAACCACAGTCAATTTTTTTGTACATCAGTTTATACCTCCAACCCAAACTTCTCCTTTGAACTCTAGACAGTGTATCAAATATCTCACCTGATAGTGCATCTCCAATGTCTCAGATTCTTCAGACTCAGCATGACTAAGAATAAACTCATACTCTTCTCCCCTAAGCCTGTTCCTTTCCCAGTGTTTCCCATATTAGTGTTGACAACTCCATTTATCTAGCTATTCATACTAGAAAGCTAAGCCATTCTTGAAAATTTCCTTTTCTTTACACTCCATATCCAATCCATCACCAAATCCTATTAATTTTAACTTTCATATATGCCTCAAACAGCTTGTTTCTGTCCCCAGTCTTCTTTCCCAGTCCATGTTGCCATCTTATGCCATGTGCATTACTGTAAGAGATTCCTCACTAGACCCCTTTTCTTCCTGCTCATCTATGCTGGCCCCTAGTAATACAGAGACAGATATTTTCAAAGTGAAATCTGATCATATGTTACATACACCACCCCCACTTCTCCCCGAGTTCCTCTGAGATAAAGACAAAACTCCTTAACGTGGCCTATAAGATCCTGTATGATCTGGCCCTACCTACCTCTCCAGCCCCATTCCACACCATTCTCTGCCAACTATTTTTACTCCAACCACATGGCCTCCTTCCGGTTCCTTATACTTGCTGTGGTCCCTCCTCCCTGGGCTGTGCCTATGCTGTAGCCTCTGCCTGGGCAGCTCTTCATGCAGGTATTGCATGCTTATCCATCACAGCTCAGTCAGCAGAGAAGCCCTCGCTGATCTCTCTGACCAGGTCACATTGCCCCTGATAAAGCTTCTCCACCAAGGGCATCTCCCTCATAGCACTTAGAACGATTGCAGTGTGTGTGCTGGTCTCCCTCACTAGACTGAAAGCTCCCTGAGGGTAGGGACTGTGTCACCTTTTGCCTACCATTGTATCCTGAGAACATACTCATGAAACATTTGATGAATAAATGAATGCCTTTCCTTCTGGTCTTCTATCTATTTTCATATACACTCATGTCTGCAAAAATAGAAACATGCTGTACTTACTGCTTTATGGCTTTCCCCTGCAGTTAGCAATAAGCAAACGTTTTGAGGCTGTTTTTACTGACAAAATGCACTCTTTCTAATTTTTGCTGTTTCCAATTTACTCTTTAACTTTTCATGTGGAAAATCCACTCTAGGGTTGGGTATAAACAGAAAATCTGAATTAGTACTGCTGCAGCTATGGTTTCTGATCTTTTTTCAGGGCCCATGTCTGCACCTGGCAATACCCTTGGTCTGCGGAGGAAGGGCAGTGCAGTGGTTAGTGTGCAGAGGTCAGACAGATAAGCTTCACAACACTGTCCTGCTTCTGTTCCAGGGAGACCCATTGGGATGTAATGAAGAAAGTCTCAATCAAGCTACTTCAAGAAAAGTGGGATCTAGGCAGAAGGCTTTTGAAATCTAAGAGCAGAGCTGTAAATAGAGCTACAAGGCAGACCTAGATTCAGAGTGACCTCAGGATGTCAGCAACAGGAGCCCCCCAGGCCCTGCCCGCGTCTCAGGGTGACCTGTCTCGACTACTCTCTACATGTCAGCTTCAGCCTCCTCTTTAACCTTCCAACTCCCTCTGCCTTCTTACAGTTTATGCTTTTCAGAAGTTTGGCCTCCAAATGGCTTTAACTTGGCATGGTCCTTACACTATCTCTTGATACATCTTTCTGCCTCTTATTTCTTCTCTCAAATGGCAGACTCTGTGTTTCTTATTTCAAATGAGAGAGAACGTCTCTAACTGTCCTCATCTGACCCTTTTGAGTCAGCTGTATGTGTCCTTGAACTAATCTTGGTACACACTTGGCTGTCTTTGGGTGGGGGCATCCACGCTAGTCAGTAACAAGGGGGAGCAGCAGAGTCATGTAGTACCAAAAATGGCTTTCTGGGCAACAAGGCAGGTGCGCTGGGAACTTCCCATTAGAATAGGGTATTGGGCAAATCAGAGGCTATATATCTTACCTAGTACCGCCTGTGTTACCTGGAACAAAGCATCCAAATTCAGTTTTGAGCCTCAGTTTCCTTAGCTGTAAAAAAGTGGAAGGCAACCTATTTTATCAAATTATCAGGATAAAGGGCAATAAGATGAGATAAAGCACACAGAATGCTTCTCCCAGTGACATCTCAACAATGATGCTCTTCACAGTAATAGTATCATCTATACCATATTAATATGTTTATAACTAATATACAATATATATTTGAAAAGACTGTAT
This sequence comes from Camelus ferus, assembly GCF_009834535.1. Lineage (NCBI taxonomy): Eukaryota > Metazoa > Chordata > Mammalia > Artiodactyla > Camelidae > Camelus > Camelus ferus. Next base: position 71,604,305 of record NC_045696.1, read on the forward strand.
TTTCGTATTCTAGATGTAATATATATATATATTTATGTTTGAAATAATGTGTTTTCAAATTACCTCTCTAATCTGGGTTACTTCAGGGAAGAAATTCCCAGATGAATAAATACTTATAGGTAGAATAATATTTCTGATGCACAGGGTGGAGGGACAGGAATGTTTATTTCCCCGGTGGTCTGTAGGTCCCTTTGCTCTGAGTACATGGAAAGGATCCAAGATAGCGTGGGGACAATAAACAGCCTGTGGATGGTAACAAAGGCCATTGTACTGAAGGAGTTTTCTGGTCTGGAGCCAGAAGCCAGATTTAGAATGAAATGCACATACTTTCTTTTCTACAGAAAGGGTCGAATAATAATAGCAAAATGCTTGCAATAGTGCTTACTGTATGCCAGGCATTGTGCTAAAGGGGTCACATGTAGTAACTCATTTCCCTCTCTTCACAACACATCAAGGTAGGTACTGTTATTATCTCCAATTTACAGATAGAGAAACTGAGGCATTGATTTGTTTTTTAAAAGCCTTTCCATGAACTATAAACAACTGCCCTTGCTTTAACCTTATGCCCATCTCCAGGCCTCAGTCCTCTGAGTGCCATGGTTGGTATTGCTGTTCCTCCAGGGCTGGAGTTTTGCCTTGTTCCTCTGACTTCTTCCCAGGGCTAACGTTCCTCCATGAACTCCAAACCTGAGGGCTGCCACCGGAGCCCTTAATATATATTTTTTCACAGTCCAGAAGTCTTTTTTTTTTTTTTTAAATACCTATTATGCCATGACTTCATAGGGAGTGGGTTCTAGCAGCCCAGGCTCCTTTCCACTAATTCTCACAAAGTGTGCTTCCCTGGGGGGAGCAGGCTGGTGCTTCAGTTGAACCCAAGTACTTTTCTCTTGGCTTCCTTCTTTTTCTGATCGTTTTCCTTCACACGTTTCAGGAAGCCATCTTGGCTCTTAGAGGGCTGAATAGTCTCAGTACGTACATTAGTTCTCTTGGCAAGAATCTTACCTTTAACTTGTTTGTTTACCGCAATGCCAACAGTAGGCTGGGTGACACTAAAGTCTCTCAGTTTTGCTATGGGAACATTTGTGGGGAATTCCTTTTTGAACACAATGTCTACAACATCACCTTTGTTGTAGATTCACACGGATGTGGCTGAAGAACAATTCCATGTTTTCTAAAAGCCTTAGAGAACATACAGTGGGTGTCTCTCCTCTTTCCCTTTGTGTTGGTCATTTATCAAATTACTGGAAGATGGCAGTTCCAGCCCCACCCCCCAAAAGAATCCTGTAATACCTTGAGCAAGCCTGATCAAGAGGCAAACTGGGACACGAAGTCTAATGAGATAAGGAGTGAGAGACTACTTGGGACTAAATTGTTCAAAATTCAGTGTCTACAGCTGAGGAAATCATCAACAAAACAAAAAGACAACCTATAGAATGGGAGGAAATATTTGCAAATGATGCAACTGACAAAGGATTAACTTCCAAAATATACAAACAGCTCATACAGCTCAATATCAAACAAAACAAAACAAAACAACTCAATCAAAAAAAATAAGCAGAAGATCCAAATAGACATTTCTCCAAAGAAGACATCCAGATGGCCAACAGGCACAATGAAAAGATGCTCAACATTGCTAGTTATTAGAGAAATGCAAATTAGACTACCATGAGCTATCACCTCACACAGGTCAGAATGGCCATCACCAAAAGTCTACAATAATAAATGCTGGAGTGGATGTGGAGAAAAAGAAACCCTCCTACACTGTTGGTGGGAATGTCAATTGGTGCAGCTACTATAGAGGACAGTATGGAGGTTCCTTAAAAAACTAAAAATAGAGTTACCATATGATCCAGCAATCCCACTCCTGGGCATATATCTGGAGAAAACTCTAATTCAAAAAGATATATGCACCCCAATGTTTATAGAAGCACTATTTACAATAGCCAAGACATGGAAGCAACCTAAATGTCCATCAACAGAAGAATAGGTAAAGAAGCTGTGGTACATATATACAATGGAATATTACTCTGCCATAAAAAGGAATGAAATAATGCCATTGGTAGCAACATGGATGGACATGGAGACTGTCATACTTTGTGAAGTAAGTCAGACAGAGAAAGACTAATATCATATGATATCACTTAGGTGTGGAATCTAATAAAATGATACAAATGAACTTATTTACAAAACAGAAGTAGACTCACAAACATAGAAAACAAACTTATGGTTACTAAAGGGAGAAAGGGGAGAATGGATAAATTGGGAGTTTGGGATTAACATATGCACACTATTAAATATAAAATAGATAAATAACAAGGGCCTATTGTATAGCAAAGGGGACTATATTCAATATCTTGTAATAAGCTATAACAGAAAAGAATCTGACAGAGAATAGAGTTACATAAATATATATATAATATATTTTATATAATATATTTATTAAAATATATATATATTAAAAAACTGAATCACTTTGTTGTACACCTGAAACTAACACAACATTATAAATCACCTATGTGGGGTCCACAGACATCTGGCAGATTCCTGCTCTGAGGCCCCTCAAGCATCCAGTGGCTGACCTTTAAAGATAACAAAGAACATTCTTTTCTTAATATCTACCTACCTTAGCTGAACTAACTACTCTGGACAATGATCAGCCTTACATTGACCAGAAGCCTAGCCACCAGGACTGGTCACAACCCCCTACCAGAGTCATAAATCCCTACCCTTTCACGACCCCCCTCCATCCTCAGTCACCTCAATATCAACCAATCAGAGAACTGTGCACAAGCTGATCAGGCACCCTGTGACCCCTTTGTGCCTGAGGTCATGTCAGCACAGGCAGCAAAAGGTCACCCTTCCTTATAAAAGACCTCAGCAACCGACCCTCAGAGCACACAGACACCTCTCATCTGTGGCCTGCAGTCGCCTATAACAGTGTACTCAATAAACATCTTTTCTATCTCCCTCCTTTGTCTCTGGTAAATTCTTTTTATCACCCATGTATCGGCCCACCAGACCCTACAGCAAACTATACTTCAATTTAAAAAATTCAGTGTCTATTGGGAAATTCCCTTTAGGAGAAAACTGGATTTGCCCTCAGGGCAGGTATTGAAGCTTGAAGGTGCCAGTTTGGGCTGAAGATCTGGCTTCCATAGCAAGTATCTGGAGTGGGGTCTGTGGAAGAAGGGCGGGATGCTGGCTAGTGTGTGGTTATATGAAGAAGTGCCCTGATACTGCTCTGTCTCTGCTCCAGTGATGCCTGTTTAGATGTAAGGAACAGGGGCTCAATTAAGCTACCTTGAGAAAAAGAGGTTTTAGCCAGAACTTCCCTGCAATCCAATAGTACAGCCTAAAGTGGAGTGGGAGGGTGGTACAGGCTCAAGTCAGCCTCAGGACCTAAAAAGTGTAAAGGTGAATGTGGTGTATTACTTGTGTGCTGGTTAAAAAAAAAAAGCTCTGATTTGTAGCATTTATCATTTCTGTGGTATAAATGCTCCCTCGTGGCCAATTTCAGCCAATATGGTATCATTGAACTTGAAGTTGGGAAGAAATGTGTGCAGTTCAATCTCTTGAATCAATATGAATCTATTCCAGTGTACCAAATGTTAACTTTGATTCTTTTCTGAATTTTTCAAGTTTTCAACAAGGTGATTTATTATTGTTTTATAATCAGAAAAACACCTAACAAAAGTTATCTTTAAAAAAAGAAATAGAAATAAGCAAATGGGAAATAATTAAACTTAAAAGCTTTTGCACAGCAGGGAAAACCATCAACAAAATTAAAAGACAACCTATGGAATGGGAGACAATATTTGCAAATTTTATTACCTATGAAGGGTTAACATCCAAAATATATAAACAGCTTATACAACATAATATCAGAAAAACAACCCAATTAAAAAGTTGACCTGAATAGACATTTTTCCAAAGAAGATATACAGATGGCCAATAGGCATGTGAAACATCATCAGAGAAATGCAAATCAAAACCACAATAAGCTATTACCTCACATCTGTCAGAATGGCTATCATCAAAAGACACATGCTGGCAAGGATGTGGAGAAAAGGGAACCTTAGTATACTGTTGGTAGGAATGTAAATTGGTGCAGCCAATATGGAAAACAGTATGAAGGTTCTGCTAAAAACTAAAAATAGAACTATGATATGATCCAGCAATTCCACTCCTGGATATATATTTGAAGAAAATAAAAATACTAATTTAAAAAGTACATGCACCCTAATGTTCAAAGCAGTATTGTTTTTAATAGCCAAGATATGGAAGAAGCCTAGGTGCCCATCAACAGAGGAACAGATAAAGAAGATGTGGCATATATATTTATACACCATGGAATATTACTCAGTCATAAAAAAGAATGAAATTCTGCCATTTGGAACAACATGGATGGACCTAGAGGGTATTATGCTTAGTGAATGAAATACATTAGACAAAGACAAATACTCTATGATATAACTTACCTGTGGAACCTAAAAAATAAAATGAATGAATATAACAAAACAGAAACAGACTCACAGTTAGGGATAATAAACTAGTGGTTACCAGTGGGGAGAGGGAGGGAGGGAGGGGCAAGATAAGGGTACAGGATTAAGAGGTACAAACTATTTTGTATAAAATAGATAGGCAACAAGGACATGTTATACAGCACAAGGAAACATAGCCATTATTTTATAATAGCTTTAAATGGAATATAATGTATATAATAACATTGAATCATTATGTTATACACCTGAAACTAATATAATATTGTAAATCAATCATACTTCAATTAAAAAAGTAAAAAAGATAGAAAGAAATATTGCGGCTGTGGGGCGATTTATTAAGAACAAACTTTCTTGATTTTATCATTTGTTGAGAGTCAGTCTAAGCTTTTGCCATCAGTTGCCTCCATTAGCCCTTGGGACCACCTAAGGGCTTGCATGTTTGATTGGCCTCACAGCTGCCTTTAAGAAGGCACTTCCAAATTTTGACTCCTTATTTTGTGGACATTGTTTCAGAGAGAGATTGGTTGGAACAGCCTGGAGGGGGCCTTGGGAACACCTGGCCTTCCTTAAGTTCAGATCTGCGAGGACCGTCCATGGTAATGCTCAAGGACCAGGCTAGGTGGCCCTGAATGGAAAGTTTTGAAAAACTATAACCCATATATGACAAGCCTTTTGTTATATTGACAAAACATGTAAAGTTATGCCACGTAAAGTGTGTGCTGTATGTGGAATTTGTAAGAGAAAATAAAGCCTTGACTGAGATCTTTTAAAAAGAATCCTCTTCAATTATGGAGGAGTTGGCTCTGGCCTTGGCCCTGCACTCAGAGATTTTGGTTTCTGGGCTCTGCATTTAGATTAGCCTTGTGCTCTTTCTCAAGCAATTTTCCAACTCTGTTTCTGACTCAAGCAGTCCCCCAGCTCATTGTTCTCTATGAAAGCATTTATCTTTTGTTACTATTATGCTGGGACATGGTTGTCTAGAGGAGTTGGCCTGAGGGGCCCAGTGCTGGCCATTTGATGAGCAGGAGCCTAGGAGTGTTGAGCAGCCTTGAATTGGGCAGTGGGGAGAGACCAGGCCAGCAGTGTCTGCGGGATGGGCAGGGGAGAGACTAGAGCACTCCACCGCAAGCCAGGAATACCAGGTGAACCCTGACCTGAGGGAGAAGCTGCAGGTTCTGTCCTCTGGGCCTTCAGAAGGAGGGCACAGGACGGAAGGCAAAGCTACTCTTATCTGAGGTATGGATGGATTTCCAGCTACCTCCCACTTACAGGTAAGACACAAATGAAGTCCTGTTCGTGTTACCTCACCCTGGGGCGGTGGTTAAGGTGTTGACTCAGGAGCTGCAAGTCCTGAGCTGTAGTCCCGTTTCAGCTACTAACCAGCTGCATGATTTTGGGCAAGTCATTTAATTATCTGGGTTTGTTTCTTGATCTCTTGCTTGAGGTAGTTACAGGCCAGCCTGGGATGGCTCTCAGGATTTGGGAATTCTTCCTATTGGGCTTGCCTGTTATGCCTTCCTTTTGACTCTGATTCACTGGAGGTGTCCTCTAGCTTCTGCCTGTTGGCCTTTTAAATCCCGTATGAGAGTCCTTCTCCTTCTCTTCATTAAACTTTGCCAGAGCCTCTGACATTCGTATATAACAGTTCATATGTAACATTCGTATATAACAGATTCTCAAAGAATGATCTGGGACCACAGCATCAGTATCACATGGGAACTTGTTAGAAATGCAAATTCTCAGGCCCCACCCCAGACCCACCAAAGCAGAAAGTCTGGGGCCCAGGTCATGCTGAAGCATGCTCCAGTTTCAGCATCATTACCGGTGGGAATGGAGCCAAATCCTCTCACTGGCCTGGTCTCTTACTGTGGTACCCCCTTTTCAACCTCCTCCCACTCACACACCTTATTCCCTTGTTGTACCTAATGGTTTGAGTACTCCAAATACGCTGTGTCTTTTACACCTCTTTGTACATATGCTGTTTCTTTCCCTTGGAAAGCCTTTGCCCTAACCCTTTTCTTTCCTGTAAGTTCTCCTTGTAAATGTCCTCCCAATCAGTTCACACATGACCTCAGCCACTCAGAACCTCCTCATACGAGAGTTACTGGCCACCGAGGCAGAGCCCCTCCCCTGATGCCAGCAACAGGTTTCCTCACCTTCTCACGGTTTTGATTTTTTCTTTCATCCAACCGTGAAATCCATCTACCATCCCTGTATTTCTTGATTGAATCCTATGTAATCAGGCTTGTGCCAGGCTCTGGGGTTTAAGATGGGGGCATAGCCCCTGCCCTCGCTGAGCTCACGGCTTCCTGGGGGAGACAGTTGAGTGGTCAGATAACGAACCTAGCACATCCACAGCCGCATTGGTGGTGCAGCGTGTACCCAGGCAGGGTCTATAATAAGTGAGGTGTGTTGAGGACGCTATATGGAGGCAGGAGGCACATTTATCATGAAGGATGAGTAGGCATTTTGCAGGCAGAGAGGAAAGTACGGGGTCCAAGACCCTGAAGCAAATCTTACTTTGTTCTCTCTGCTATTCCACCCTCCTACAGCTCTTGCTCCTCGCCCTGGAGAAATTAGGTTAAAATGAACTGCATGTTAGATATGTGTGTATATATATATATTTAAATCTTTTTTTCTGAGAGGAAACACAAATTATCTGAATCAGAGAAAAGATAATTTATTACAGACCATCTTCTTACTAGTTTCCTGCATCCCAATCAATCCCTATGGGTAATGCAGTGAGAGCCTGCTGTTACCCTGAGAGTGCAATGGGGGTTGCACCACAGGAGAGTAACCCCAAAGTTATGAGACTAAGAGCTCATATAGGGCAGCTGGCACATTGGCCCATTCTCTCCTGCAGAGAGAGGGAGAGAGAGAGAGAGAGGCACTGATTATTATTCTGGAATGTAAACCAATCCCCTCTGGGGAGAGGAGTGGACAGTCTGCACTTCTCCTTTACTACCATGCAGTATAAGCAAATGGCTTCAGGAGGAAGCAAGTACCTAAATCTCCCTGGAGCAATGCACTGTCTCTAACTCTTGAGGCATGTTTTTAATTCAGTTCCCTTTAGCTAAGTGTGCCAGTGCTCTTTGCTCAGAAAGCCCAGACCATACAGTCACATGAAAATATTCATGGGTGATTATTTTCCAATACTGAGAGGGCAGAAACCACCTGTGACCTGTTCAGAGGTCTCAATACATCCAGAGTCTAGCTCAGAGGATGCTAGATAAATATCTAAGAAACAGAAATGTAGGCGTGAAAGAATGGGGCAGGAATGAATGAAGGGAGACAGGACCTACCTTCACTGCCAATCAAAGAAAAACGTTACTAATTTCTCTTTTCCAACATTGATTGGGAAAATGTTATCAAATGCCTATGATAGGCAAGGTGTTTGGCATGCTGGGGGGCATAAAGATAGGGTGACTAAATTGTCTGAGTTTTTCCAGGACTGTTCCAGTTTTAACCCAGAAAGTCTGGTATCCTGGGAAACTCCTCAGTACAGCAAAATAGGATAGACTGTCACCCTACAAATGGGAGACAAATCCCTTCTCTCAAAGATTGTATGATCTAGAAAACAATCTCAGATCCATATCCTCAAGAAATATTTAATCATGTCTTAGAAGACATAAAAATATAGGGAAGTGAGAGAGAATATACAGCTGAGGGGATGAGGGAAAGCTTCATGGAGGTGGTGCCATTGAAGATGGCTAGTATTATTTGTTAAAAAAAACCCCAACACTAAGTCTTTCTGAGAAATGGCATCCTGAACTCTTCTTATTGCTTTGTAATTCCGAAGTCTTCAGTAAACATCCTTACTTCCATAACAAGAATCTTACCACCCTGACAGTGGTTCTGGTGAGCTGGCATCCTCTTGCAGCTGGGAATGCTGTCAGGCAGAGTGCTGCTTTGGGTGTATGGGAATTGTCTGTAGGTGACCTCTAGGATGGGCTGAGGGCGTATAGGTGTGACACTGATATACTGTGCTGCAATTATGTGATCTTTTCTGTTTTCATGTCTCTAAAGTGGAGAGCAAAGTACTTCACTGGATCAGTGGGAAGATGAAGTGCGTGAGAATTCACATAGTGCCGCTCACAGTTTCAGGAACATAGCTGATGCTCAGTATATGCATTGGTGGTAGTTCTAGTAGCAATAAGTTAACAAGAGGGAACGGTGGCTCTTCCTCTGTAGCTGACTTAAGACTTGTTTCTTTCACTATAATTTGTGTTAGAGAAGAGAGCTGACTGGAGTCAGAAGGGGCAATACGTGGCCTTAGGAATAGAGATTTTCCTTAAGTGCAGCTGCCCATTTGTTTGGGGACAGAATCTATTCCTTACAAGCATTGTAAAGTCAGGGAGCCTAGTAAGATATAATCAGATTGTTTTCTCAGTAGTAAAGCTTTTGCCAATGGTTTGTACATTTTGTTGCCTAGTAGGAAAATAAAGCTTCCACATAACAATTATTTTGCTTGTAGCTGTAAGGAATATTTACCAGTTCGTGCTGAATCTCAGAGCATATCCAGATTGATGTAGACGCCAAACTGATTTTGTTTTTGCCTTTGCACTAAAATCTAATCATAGATATTATCACACCCATGGTACAACAATGGGTGTGCTTGCTTACTAGGAAAATGGGGGGTTAGAGGGAAGGTAACAGTTATCTGTTTATGTTGGGGAATGGGGTGGGTGGGCTTGGAAGGTACATGAGAAACAATAATGGAATAGTGAACAGGATCTGTCATGAATGAAGAATCGAGTTTTATTCTTAATTTTGTTTTAGTTGGGGTGGTTGGGGTGGAGTTGGATATAGCCAATGTGTTTTATAATTTGATAGGTTCTGAAGGACAAAATGCCATGAGAAGGGTCAGTCATGTGTTGTCCTCAGCTCTAGAGAAGGTGGTTAGAGTCATGGAGGTGAAGTTCTGAGCTCCTCCCAGCCAAGGCTGCAGGAAGAGTTTGGGTTGTGTATGTCCTTGTGGCAGGCACAGGAGGCTAACTGCTCACCAGCCTGTCCCCCTCTTCTGTGTTAACAGGCCCTAATTTTGTTCAGCTTTCAGATGGCTCTTCCTTGATCTTGGGGGAAGAGGACTAATCCCAGTGGATGAATTGTATTTGGTGCAAGCCAGTCACACTAGGCAATTTATATTCCCTGGTGTTTGGTTTGAGGTAGCCAAGTGGCCTAGGAGAAGTCTGAGCGGGGTTTCAGGAAATAATTTTCTGTCCGGTAAGAAGAGAGAGATGGAAGATAAGAAGCCTGCCCTTTTTCTTCCTGATTTTGGACTGGGGTTCTATGATGACATGGTGTTTGGTATTGTGGCAGCCATTATGTGACCATGAGGATACATCTCTATTACACCGAAGGTGATAGAATGAAAGATGGAAAAATCCTGTGTTCTTGAGTACATCACTGAGCTTCTGGATCAACCTGGGACTACACACCTCTGGCTTCTTATAATGTGAGGTCCCTATTGTTTAAACCACTTTTTATGGGATATTCCGTCACTGAGGCAAAAGCATCTCCATGGACAGAGCTCTGGATGAAGAAGTGTTGTGGGAATTCAAAGGCCCTGATTTTAGGAGTAAGTATCCATGGTAGAAGAAAAGAGGAGCTGAGACAGAACTGTGACTCCTGGAGAGGGCTTCAGTCACCACTGATTAGGACAGAGAAAGGATTGGGCTCCTGCTGATCAGGGACACCTGCAGTACTCCCCACTGCTAGAAGGTAAATGAGAGCAGAGGTGAGACAGCAGAGGCCACTTGGAAGTGCCAGGCACTGGGGCAGCCATGGAGGGTGAGCCCCATGGTTCTCTCCATGGGAGACAAGGAGCCAGGGCTGACACAGTGTTACAGCTCCAGTTGCCTGGTGGTGGTGGAGGAAACGGGGGCTTTATAGCCAAGAACCGGGCCCTTCCAGTCACTTAAGCAGAGTTTCAGTTTCCTTAGCTATAAAATGAGGACAGTCATACTAGTGCCATTGGGTTGTTATAAGGATTAAAAGACATTAACTCCTGTAAATTTGCTAGGGTATAGCAGGAGCTTAATAAAAGATAGTTATTGCTTTTTAATGGATGCCTGCAGAGGTAATGAAACTACTTCATGATCCACCACTAGGTGCATGACCAATAGATGCTGGGTAAGGTCAGGCCAATTTGAGACTTGCTAGGTCTGGTGTCGACCTACCCTCATTGGTCTTCTAAGAGAGAAGACCCTGGGGAATGGAGTTTCTGGAGACCATTTCTTTTCTGCTCCCTGAGGCATATCTAAAACAATAGACTATTTGCCATGACATTGTTTCCCACCTCCTTCTTCCCAGCAGGGAGGAAGACAAAGATAGAAAGGGGGATACCCTAGCTAAGTGGGTTTTCTAAAGTTCCCAATGGACTGGGCGTGGGCTCATCATGGGGTCTCAGACTCCTGGCAGGAAGGAGGAGGAGGATTTAGAATATCCCCTGCCCATCTCCTCATTGACACCTTGGGTTGTAGAAGCACCAGGAATATAAATGTAATAACCAGAACCAGAGGCTTCCTGCTCACGGATATGAGGGGGGAGGTGGACAAAAATAGCCACACAGTATATTAGCAGACTCTGAGAAGCCACTCCTTTTCTCCGGAGCCCCTTCCTACACACCCTTCTAAGTAATTTCTAACCTTGTGATGATTTACAGAAAGAAAAAGAATAGAAGTTACTGGCGTTTGTAGTAACAGGATGAGAAAGTGCGAGACTTCCTGTTATGTGTGTGTGACAGCTGGTGATAAGTGGAGGGCCCTGCACAGGAAATCCGCTCAGCTTCTGCAATGTGACCTGCCTGAAACTTGGGCGCTCCTTCAGTCTGGATGCTGATGGCAGGACAAAGGGGCACCTGGACCATGGGCGACGTGGTGGAGAAGAGTTTGGAAGAGCCCCTGGTACCTTCTACAGATGACCCCCCCAAGAAAAGGGGAGACTTGGTAGAAATCTTAAATGGGGATAAAGTAAAATTTGACGACACGGGACTCTCCTTAATCCTGCAGAATGGCCTGGAGACCCTCCGAGTGGAAAACGCTCTGACAGACGTCATCTTGTGTGTGGATATTCAGGAATTCTCCTGCCACCGCGTGGTGCTTGCCGCGGCCAGCAACTATTTCAGGTCAGCACACCTAGGACCAGAGGCAAATTGGGTGCAAGACGTAAGGAAAATCTGTATTGATGTGAGAGCCCAATCTAAATAGTTGGCTGTTGCATTTACAGTTTGTATATTTATTTAGATTTGCGTGTCTATTCAAGATACAAAAAGGAAACTATTAAACCTTAGATTTTAGGACTTAAGTCATATTAAAAGAGAGATTGGCATCATTTAAAAGCAATGTTTCTATATTCTGGTGAACCTTCTGTGTATGTGTCCTTGTTCCAGAGGATGGAAAATTACTGAAGTCATGGGGATTTTTTCCCCTCTGTCTGACTAGTGTTTTGGAAACATGATGTTGTCTTTGTTCACCAGTAGAGGTATAGAAAAGGATGTGGCCACTCTTCTAAAGTTATCCAGTGACTTGCTGAAAATTAGGGACTTCTGTTTGTGCACAGGGAGTGGGTGGGAAGGGAAAGCAGTTACAAAGGTGCTTTAGAATTGAGAGACCACTAGTTAACAACACACCCAGAGATCTGGGTTCCACTCTACTCTGCCCCTTCCTGACCCTGGGACGTTACACGAGTCACTTAATGCTCTGAGTTTCTGTTTTGCCATCTGTAAGATGGGGACAATGATGATTATCTGTCAGGATTGTTGTGACAATTAAACATGAGGGAGGAGAAGGTCTCACACAGTGCCTAGCATCTAGTAGATGGTCAATATATCTTTGTTGAAATTCTTCACCTTGTTCTGCTTAGTTCAGCTAAGAACTGTCTATTGAGCAAATGCTTGGAGTAAGAATGTGGGAGAGTCTGGAACCCAGTGAGTTTGGATGGCTCCAGAGTTCTCCAGATTGATGTAGACCCAGTGAGAACCAGTTCCCAAGGGAAATGTGGATGCAGAAGGTATTTGGGGCACTTGAAAAAGAAATATTCTGGTAATTATTCTTAACAAGTTTCTTCTTAAATCTTGATTCTGGCTGGGGAAATTTAAAACTACTTACCTATGTAAATATCACGGAAGATATTTTATTTTTTCAGGTTTTTTTGTTTTGGTTTTTGGGTTTTTTTTGGAGATGCTTATGGGAAAATCTTTGGAGTTCAAAGAGCAGGGTCGGAAGGTTGTTGTGGGACTGATTAGGTCCTGTATGTAGATGAGGCAAGGGGACATCTGGGTTTGTAGGAAATAGTGCCTGCTACGTACCAGACAGTTATCTGATTTTATTTTTGCAACAGCAGGATAAAGGTGGCTGATATACCCTTTTGAAGATGAGGAAATGGAAACCCAACATTACAAATCTAGTCATTGCTGGAGCAAGGATTGGGCACATTTTAGAAATTTTTGCTTTTATTGAAATATAAACTGCCCCTACTTTGGAAGCTTCATCCCACGAGAAGTATATAAAAGATAAAGTGTAGGCACAGCCATAATGATTGGTTGACATAGATAAACATGTTACTTACTCCACCAGTATTGATCGTATGCTGTCACATTGATAACAACCCCTTTCAGAAATGAATGAAAGTCAGCTTTGCTCATGTCCTGAGCACTTACTCTCAGTCTTGTTCATTCTGTTTTGAGTCACTAGAAAACTGCTATCATAAAGTGTGTGCCTGATTAGCAATTTCATTAGTTGCTCTGCCTGGCTTTGAAACAGGACCGATGGCTGTGTGCTCTTGAATACGTCACTGGTTTCTCTGGCCCTGGTGTTTCTCAGCCTAAACAGAAAGTGTTTGGGCTCAGGTCCTTCCAGCCCTGCTGACAGAGGATACTAGGGAAAGTGTGTGCCAGCCCTCGGAGGCAGCAGTGGGGCAACTAGAAGCTGGAGGGAAATTCCTTCTATGCTTTTTTGATTCTTATCTTGGTATTTCCAAGATGACTGTCCTCTTACAATGAACACAGTCCTGGAGACAGGATTCTTTTTTCCGGTACTACTATTAAAAATAACTTCTGTTGTTGAGCACTTATTGTGGGTCAGGCCTGTGCCACCTATGTCACAGACACTGTCCCACTAATCCTCACAACCCTGTGAAGTGGGGAACTGTCTCCCCATTTCCAGATGAGGAACCAACCCCCCGAATGTCTCAGTTAACACAGCAGCCAAGTGGGATTTGGATCTAGGACTGACATTAAGTTTGACATTACCTCACCACCCATCTTGCTTTGTTTCTAAGATTTTGAAAGGGGTTGGGAACCAAGTTCCTCTTATGCTCAGACTTCGGAAGGGCAGAGAGTTTGCTCTGTCTGAGAGGCTTCCAACACAGCCCTCGGTTCTCTGGAGGACCTGGAAGCTGGTTGTAAAATTATGCAGGTTTTCCCCCCCTTTATTCACTGAGATCATAAATATTTTCCACTAAGTGATTGAACCATTATTTAATCAATCCTCTATTGACAGACATTTGGATTATTTCTAATTTTTTTCTGTTATAAACAATTTTATTGTGACTAGCCTAATAATGTCATTTCATATGCATGCAGAACTGTCTGGGGGTGCATTTCTAGAAGAGGGTTTGCTGAGTCAAAGAGAAATGCATACACAGTTGTAGTGTATATTGCCAGATTCTTTTGAAGAGAGGTTCAGTAATTTTGTACTCCTCACAGCCTTGCATCTAACTTTGGGGTTTTTCCCTGTCTGATAGATGGGAAATAGTGTCTCAAGTTAGTTTTAATTTGCATGTCTCTTATTTTTAATAAGGTTAAACACCTTTTCATATTTTAAGGGTTGTCTGCAGTTCTTTTCCCGTGAACTCTCTCTTCACAGCCTTTCAGATTTTCATGTATATCTTTTAAAATCAAAATTTATTTTTATCAAAGCACTATGTACAAATAGTTAACAAGGAGTCAAGTAGTATTTAAAGGCTTGTAATGAAAACCAAAAATTCCTCTTTCCCTCCTCTACCATTCAGACTTGTTCACAGGAGCCCACCATTTTTGACATTTAGCTGTTTCTGTTTCTTCTGGTATTATATTTATATTTTTACAAAATATGCTTACACTGCTCTTTCTTCATTTCTCAGTGTTAGTCATCATTTATTAATTTCCTAGTATGTCTGATAAGAACTTGGCACTTATACCCAACTCCCGTACCCTATCCTTCCTTTCTCTATAATCTCAATGCAATGTTTTCACATTTTTGGATATATTTGTATTAAAAGTTTACATTATATCCCTGAAAACATTGTTTCTTCTTGAACCAAATTGTATATTATGATTACATACAATTTCCTTTCTTGTAAACTTTTTTGTCTTTCCTGAAGTTAATAATTCACTCTTTTTTCCATTTGCTTAGTTTCTGGGGTATCTCTTGCTCACAGCCTCTCCACAATGATCTTTCATGTGGTCTGGTGCATCAGAGAATGTAGCAGTTCCATTTACCCCAATATTTTTCTCACTTCCATTATCCTATACACGTTCTCTGGACCTGCTGCCCAGCTATCATCTAGCTGCATATGTAATTATGGTGGCTGTAAACAGGGACTAGTAACTCAGACAATGTGGTTCCCCTTGGGGGCCTATTTAAAAGTCTGGAGCGGAATGAGGAAGCTGGGAAAACACATAGGGTTGAGGCTGAGAAAAGGGTGAGGGAGAATAAAACTTAGAAAGTAGTGCATAGCATACATTACATGTCAAAAAGTCAAATGTCAAGGTGTCCAAATATTCTCAGGACAGAAAAATCAAGGGAAGCATAGATTTAACATTCATAATAATGTTTTCAGAAATATTATAAGACTACTAGTATCTTTTATAAGACTGCTAGTAAAGCTGCCACTGTGTTATGCATTTAGACAGGTCCCCAAAACAAAGTCACTTGAAGGGGTTGTGTATCCGGAGTAATGAACCTGCTTCCCAAATGATCTCCACTTAGGCAAGTAGTTCTGTCCATTTATGGGGGAGCAACTCACTGCCGACGATGGCACACCCCACAAATGATGTTGACCTGTGAGGGCAACCTTGTTGTGATTCCCAGGGTGAGCAGAAGGAGGGGGTAGTTGCGACGTAGGGAGGGGTCATCAGTCTTCTCTCAGTTCTACCTGATGACTGGCCCTTCCTACATGAGTACAAAAACTTCCAGGCTGAGGTTGTCAACAACAAGCTCCTTTGTTGCTGCTGTTGCCTGAAATCCCTGCCTGGACTTGGCCCCTGCCTTGTACCTGAGTACCTCAGTCTTTGGGTCTGGCTCTCTGAGGCTATGACAAGGAGACTTTGACCACTAGCTATAGAAATCAAGCATAATGCAGGAATGGGAAGGGTACTGTGGGCATAACTTATTAATCATTATTCTATATTAACTGGATGGCATAAAGGGGGCCAAGAGGCTACTCTTAAGCCCTGTTCAGATGTTGTAATCCTTTGCAGTTTTTTCTGTAATGATGTAAGATGTCTAGAAAGGAGCCAGCAAGTGATAGAATAAGTGCCAAGGAAAATAGGAATGAATTACAGACATCTGGGTCTGGGTTAAAAATCTGGCTAACAGCAAAAGCGTTGAAGGTCGTTCTGCCACGGTGGGTTGATTACTCCCAGTGAACTCAAATGAACTGATGATTGTACTTCCAGCATCAGGTCCTGTGTTTTACACTTTTAATATTGCCCTTTTCACAGAACCAGCGTGGTGGTTAATATTTAAGGAACTATAGGCCTCTAGTCTCTTATCTGCAATTTCAAAATCCCCAAAGTGCTGCAAATGGAAAAGTTTTTCAAAACTTATTTGCTGGCTAAATCCAATTGGAATTGTACCTCTCTGGTGGAGATACCTGTCCTGAACTGAGAGGCAGCTATTTAGAGTTTTTATTTCCCTGAGGATAACTATATATTCCCTGCTGAAGTACTGAGGTGTTGGATTGTGGAGTGCTGGAGGTGCTGTATAGTATCCAAGGTATGGTAACAGCCAAACAATTCTGAATGTCAAAACACATCTAGCTGCAAGATTTTGGGATAAGAAATTATGAAACTTTCTAATAAAGTTAATTTTCATTTTAGTGTTATTCTTCTACCTTTTTTTCATCTGCGTATTTTTGTTTACTTTTGTAAACATAGTTTACATATAATTTTGCATCTTGCTTTGCACTCTTTTTTCAGTATAATCTTTTCCTCAAAGTGCTCCATGGTTTTCTTGACTATTATTTATTTAGCTACCATTTTAAATAGATGCATAATATGCAAATCATTCATTGTGGGTATAGGTCGCTTCCAAAATTTTGTTTTTATAAAGGATGTGGTAATAAACATCTTTGTATCAAGTATTTTTCAGAGTCTAAAATACGGAAAGGCTAACAGTTTTTGAGCACTTACCGCATGCCAGGAACTTGGCTGGATTCTTTTTCATTTCATTTAATTCTCACAATATTGACAATTAAATAACAACAAGTAGATAGCATTGTCTCCATTTCACCCTCCAGGGAGTTCACTTTGATGGGAAGAATGGTTCCCCTGTTGGGATCCAAACTGAAAACAGAGGTCTCCACTGGGCAGAAGTATGGCTGTTGGGACATTTCCTGTGTAAGACCATTGACTCCTCCTCCCCATTGTGTACTACTGTGGTCTACATAAGCTGAAAATGATGAGAAGATGTAAAAATCATTGCCCCTGTGTGCATACACACACATGCACAGGCAGGATACAGTAGGAATGTTCAATCCAATTTGTGTCTGGGGGCTGAGCTGGCAGATGTTGGTAGCAAAGCCCCAGCTTGCTTTAGGGTACTGTTGTGGGTCAAGGGGCTAACTAGAAGCCCAGGAGGTAGGTCAGGGTATGAGGTGAAGAGACAGTATACTTCGAAAATATAGGGCCTCAAGAACCTACGGGACTTCACTGGGGGCTGGAACCAATAACTATTGGTATAGTGGAAAGAACACTGTCTTAAAGTTCTGTACTGGGATTTGAGTCCAGACCCTGCCACTTGTTGGCTGTGTAAATCTTGGAGGAATCATTGGCTTGGTCTCTCTGGGGCTCAGTACCATACCAACAACATAGTGAGGCTAATGGTTTGTGTCTACCTATCCTGGTGAGTTCTTATGAAATACACATAACAAAATGGATTTGTTTATGAATTTATCTGCCTAAACATTTTATGCATGGTAACAAACCAGATTTCTTTGTCCCAAGGAATAGAAATCAACCACCTCTTTTGAGAATGGGATTTATATAAGTAACTCACAGAATCCTCCAGAAGCCTGGAGTGCCAAACTCAGAGAACAGGTGCAAGGGAGGCCAGGCAGTGGGCAGGACCACAGCCCAAAGCCACCCAGAACCCCTGGGGGAGGACTCCCCTGCAGCTGCAGGATCCTGGAGGCCAAGGCTACTACAGCTGTGGCCCCGGCACTGCTGCGTCTGTGGTCTCGGGAAACTGGAGGCTGCTGCCGCTTGTGCTGCCTCCACCAGGACAGGTTCTCCTCGGTCCCTGCTTGTTTGCATCACCAGCTCCCAATTCATTGTCTGGGATTGGTCCAGGCCAAGTTACATGGTAGGGCATTAGCTCTGTGTGTTGGAAAGTGAGCACTTCTGGATCCAGACGTGGCTTCTGCACTACACTACATCCCACTCAGAGGAAGATTTGCCACCTAGCAACCAAATGACAAAGGTCCATTATATGCAGCTACTATGTGACAGGTCTGCACCAGGATAGGGGTTAAGGTAACAGGAAAACTATGCAAGTATCAGGGAATTCCAGGGCTCTTGTCACATATGCATCAGAGACAAGGATCCTGAGATCCTAGAAGGCCAAGAGGACAATTACTTGCCCTTTTATTCCTCCTCTCCCTCCAGATTGTGGGCAGCCCTGGGTATGAGAGACTGTGGCATGCAAGCATCATCCATCATGTGTGGACTGGAATAAGGCTGAAAGCATGGGCTATGAGAGGGCCCTTGGCACCACTGCAAAGGCTGGCATTCAGCAGACACCCTGTAAATGTTTGACGTGAATAAAAACTTGATGTTCCTTCTGCAGGTTCTGTCACTGATTAAGTGACATCCTGGTCAGAGCAGAAAGTCCTCATAGAGTCGGGAGGCTATTGCACAACTTTAGAAAAGGGAAGGACGATAAAGCTTTGTCACCACAGGAAAAATTGGAAGGAGCAGTTAGAAAACCCAAAATGCTTCAGAATTTGTGGATTCAACAGGTCACTCATGTGATCATCTGGACACAGATGTGCTATGCCCACATAGTGACTCCTGCAGACTTTTCTTAGGATTGGAAGATGCTGGGCAGCAGTTGCTGCTCCAGAGTGGAAGTGCAATCAGATCCTTTGGATTTTCAATAAAATGTCGTCTGTTATCTCCACCCCAGTGTCTAGGGCGTGTGGATCTTCTTTCAATCAAGAACAGAAAAAAAATATTCTCCACTTTTGAATAGTGTTCCATGCAGCATTCAACTAGATCACAACAGAAATACTTTCATCATTTATATCACAAGTTCTAAGCTTTATCCCTCCCTCAAGTACATGGATGTATAACTGTCTCTCCATGCAAATGCCTTTATAGAGATAGATTCTAATATGGTAACACCAAACAGTCCCTGAGTGGAGATGACCAGATGTTGAATATCTGTGGTTTTGGTGAAACTGCCTTGGAGCTCACCATCCACCCTATTGCTCAACATTCTTATATTAGTCAGCATTCTTTTGGTTGCAAGGGATGGGAACTCAAAGTCAAACCAGTTTAGGCAAAAGAGGAAGGTATTTGGCCACATAACCAAAGCACCGAAGTATAGGAAGGGCTGGGATGCAGCAGAGCCCAGGAGGAAGAGGAACCAGAGCCTTTTATGCTGTTAGGGAGATTTCTTCCCACCCTCACTCAGCTTCTCTCTTGCTCTGTTGGGATTTCTCAGGTGCACTTCTGCCTCACAATGGGGAATTTGCCTGTTGGCAGCTCTGAGACTCACTTTTCCCAGCTTTTGTTTCAGAGAGAAACTGAGGGGCTAGCTTCAGTTTGAAAAGTTCCCAGGAAATACTGATTGGTCCAGCTCCATTCAATTATCCAGTCCTAGACCAATCACTGTTGGGAGGTGGGACACAATGGTCAGCCCAGCCTCACTTAGGAGTCCACTGTTGGACTAAGAGGTGAGTATGTGTGTGTGTGTGAGAAAAACATTGAGAGAGAGAGAGAGGTCGGTAAAAAATGAAAGCTCCTACTTGAACCACATGAGTTGAGTGGGACCTGACTGGGGAGAAAAATACTTTCCAGAAATAGGGGGAGGGCACTGGACAAAAGGAAAAATAAATTTCCATTAAAGAAGAATAAAAAATCCTGGCTTACTTTTTTTATTAGCCAACTTATACTTCAGGAAGCTCAGTCAGTGCGCTAGCTTTTCTTAGCCTAGGTTTCAGTAGTATTTTCTCCTCCTACTTTAATTACTTAGTTCTTATCTTATTTTTGTTGTTACTATTTGTATCTATGATAACTCTACTGCTTCAGTATAAGCCACCTCAAGTTCTTTTGGAGAGGTCATTTCTGTATAAAGATAAATCGTCCTTGCTATGAAAGAATATCGTTTAGCCAACCTACATGTCTTTTGCCAGCTGTAAGGATTCTTTCAATACATGTAACACTTGTGGAAAGCTTCAAGGCCACAATAATTGCAGGAGTGCTGATACTGTTATGACTTTAAAACACAATCAAACCAAAAGTTTCAACATAGCCTTATTCTGAGGAGACACTTAAGGATCTATAAAAATCAACCATCGGCAGGTTTACATATAATGATTCAAGTCTAGGATCAAGTAAGAGCTGACGTGTCATAAGTGATCATGTATCATAAAGAGTAAGCTCAGGCTTGCAGGGTGCTGGATATTAAGGGCATTTTGGTGTTGGGGGAATTAGGGGAGGGGCAGATGCCTGATGATTAATTCCAAGAAGGTGAGGTTGGTGGACACAGCACACGAAAGAAACAAGACAAAGAGAAGGGAGATTAGGTAATTTAGTAAAGTTCTCAGATGACTGGCAGGATCCTTACAGCTCAGGGTAGCAGGTTGGTTTAGCAGGCAATGTCTGTTTCCTTTACAGATGAGCCTGGAGGTGGAGGGGGAGAGAATTTAGTAATTGTGATGAAAAACCTGCACTCCTCCCACACTTCTTTATATACCACTGATGATTTGTAGGCCTTTAATTGAGGAACACTGCATCATATAACCTCTCCTAAGATACAAATGTCAGGGCAGGGTTCAGGAACAAAATATTAAGCTTTCAGTTCTGTGGTGTTGAGTGGGTTTAGTGAAATTCCATCCATCTCTCCATTCATGTATTCATTTGATTGACACAAATTTCTTAAGCGCCTAATCTATGCCAGGCATGAGTATACAAAGATGAATGAGTTGTGGTTCCCCCTTGACTTCGAAATCACAATCAGAGGAAAGAGATGGATAAATCAATGTTTCAGTCCAGGGTGATAAGTGCTATGATGAGGCTCTGCTTATGGAAGGGGCATGAAATTGTTACCGACCCTCCTGAGTCAGTCCCCAAAAAGATCTTCCTGTCAGGTGTCACATCCATAGAATGAGATGGAGTTCGGTTCAGAAGCAAAGGAAAGCTTTACTCTTCGGTTAAAGAATGGAGAGATGTGGGCTGGCTCTAGAGTCCGTGCTCTCCCCGCAGGCTGTGGGCGGGGCTGCTTCGTAGAGCTCTGGTCGCAGCGGGAGGGGCAGAGTTCTCACGGTCCGTGCAGGCGTGCTGCTTGTGCCCCAGATCTCAGTGCCTGGCGCAGCCTCTCTGCACACGGTCCACTGCTGCCATCTTGAATCGAGTGTCACTCGGCCACCGAGCTGAGGCATCCGGTGCAGCGGTTCTGCACTGGGAACACTAATTTCAAGAGTCAGATGCAAGGCTTCTGCACACAGCCCCCAATGGTAAGTAAAACTAAGCACCAAAGAAGAGATTAGACCTTATCTTATCACCTAGATTCCTCCTCATTCCTCCACTTCCCACTCCAGTGGGCTTCACTGGTGACAAAGTCAGAGTGGAGAAAAAGCAGTCAGAGAAGGCTTCCTGGAAGAGGTGATATCTGAGCAGAGTTTTAAAGGATGATTAGGCATTGGACCGAAGGGACCAAGAGATGGAGAGAAAGGGAGCAGAATTCCAGGCAAAAGAAAACGCATCTCGGAAAGTGTTGTGCAGCATAAGCATGGGACCACAGGTAGAAGACCAGGGTTGGAGTAAAGGATATGCATGGTCTAATAAGGCAGAGACAGATGGGCAAGGTAGACCATGAAAGGTTTTGATGGGCTATGATGAAGAGTCTGAAATGCATCTTATAGCCAGTAGGAAGCCAGGGAAGAGTTTTTAATGAGGAGAGTGAACCAAGATCTCTGTTAAAATAACCCTTTGGGCTGTGGTGCAGAGGTCCCGATAATCTAGGGAGAATCTCCAGTGATTGCAGAAATTACAGGTAGAGGAAATGAATTAAGGCTGAGGCAATAGGAAGACAGTCCCAAGTGACAATCTGAGTCCTCTCTGAGGGACCTCAGGGTCGCCAGACCACAGAGAGCCCCAAGGAGGGAGTGGCGCTGGCTGGTGAGAAGGGGAAGAAGAAACCAAGGCCGGGGACTGGAAGGCAGACTAAACTGGAAGACAAATCACACTTTTGCCAAAGGCCAACACTGAGCTTCAAGACTGAAAAGAGAAAGAGAAGGTAGTGTAACTTTATCAACCCTTCACCCACCTATGCCATCCCACTGTAGAGCAGAGCCCAGAAACAGAACAAGTAATTTCAAAGTAACTCAAGTTCTGAACTTACTTTTTTGAACACCTTGAGGGACACACACCACTGCTATTAAAATCCATTCCTTTCTTTTATCCACATCTCAGATAGGGACCACATCACCTTCATATAAATTTTAAAAATTTCTGTCTAGGAGGACCAATTAGAAATAGGTGCCTCTTGCCCTGGGGATGTCACTGTCCACATCAGGGCCCAAGGTTTGGCGAGTGCAGCTGGATGTCAGCCCCAAGTCTGGGCAGCCCAGCCTGAGTAACTCCTCCTTCACCTCTCACGTCAGCTGTAAGATCTCCTGTCTTCCTCCCCTTTTCCTCTGGATTCTGTATCATAAAAGTCCAAGGATCAGGCCTGGCAGTCTAGATTCCTCTGTGGTAGCTGAAGCACATATATGATCATCTTTGCCCTGTTACAATGGGGATAAATTTTAGGACTGGGAAAGCCATTTGAACACCTTGGAGTGAAGATTGGGACCAATTCACATGTTTCTAAGTGGTCAGAATCAGAGAATGCTCAAAAAAACCTTTAAGCTGAGGCTGACCCTTGACTTCTGGTTAATGACATGGAGGCCACAAAGAAACCAGCATGGGGTCCTGGGGAACTGAGATGGAAAATGTTTGGAAAAAGAGGGTGATAAGGAGCCTCCAGGATAACAGCCTAGTCAGGATGTGGTGGTGGGCAGTGAGCACAAATGCTGACTCTGCTCCCAGCCCAAGGGAAGTGAGAATCAGAGAATTGTTGAAGGGGTTGTGAGGGAAATGGTGTTTCATTACGGGAAACCAGGTTTCATCTTCGGTCAAGGAGGTATAAGATGTGTAAAGGAAAATTAAGGTGAAGAAGGACCACCACATTTTGTAATGTAAAACCTCAGGTAGGAGAGCTTAGGATAAACATTGTGGGCCTGGGGTTCCAATTTGTAGACTCATTGGCTAATATAGATCTTCACACACGTACTTTGCTCCAGGTCAATCAGTCTTGTAGGTCATTGTTATTTATTCTCATGGCAGTCAGAGGAGAAATATGGCTGTGGAGACTGTAAGGTAAAATAGGTGAATCCATTTCCTTTCCATCTCTCTGTGTATCCGTCCACCCATCCAAAAAATATTGTGTCTATTATACTAAGAATTGAAAGAGAAATAAAATCCAACCCTTGCCTTTCAGAGTCTTATGAATCTAATAGAGGAAAAGACATTAAAAACAGACCCTCTACAGTGTACATGGAGAAGCCTGTCTGGAGTCCAAAGGTGTTGATGTAAACAGAGGCACATGTTGGAAACTGCTAGCTGAGTCATGGGCTGGGGAAGGGGGTATACAGATCAGACTGCGAAGGGCCTTATATAGCAATGTTGAGAGCACTTTAGCATCTCTTTTTCTACAACCTTTTATACACTTTTAGTACAATCTTCTTTAGCATTTGGGCCCATTTGTTATTCAGGATTTTTCTTGTCCTATTGTGTCAGTCAGGGCTCTGCATTGCAAATGGCAGACAGTCAGTTCAAACTGGTTCAAGCATATAAAAAAAAAAGGAATTTGTTTGCTCACATAATTTAAAAGTCCAGGGGTATTGGTTTCCAGCTTAGTTGGATCCTGGTGCTCAAATAATGTCGTCAGGACTCAGTTTCACTCTGTCTCTTGTCTCCACTTTCCTCTGTGTTGGTTCCTCTCTCATGGAGGGCTTCACGCATGGAAGCAAGAAGGTCTCCAGCAGCTTTGAAATTTTATTTCTCCCAGCTCAGCAGCCCCGGGGGGAAGAAAACTTCTCTTCCCTAATAATTCCAGAGAAAGTTCTGGAATTGGTTTCAATTGGATTGACTTCTTCTTGTGCCCACCTGCGACCCAGTCACTGTGGCTTGGGAAACATAATGTACCATGCTCACCTTGGTCTACGAGGTGGGAC